>NC_136068.1:1632853459-1633550856 GCF_964261635.1 Lissotriton helveticus | reverse complement strand
AAAGACGAAGCCTCAGAGAAACTTGTTAGAGCACCTCCCGAAGACACTATGCGAGTGTCCCAAATGACATGCTCTCCTCATGAGTAATAAACTCTGTTCTTGTTTTCCTACTTCCAGTGCCCGTCTCTTCATTTGGTAATTATTTATGATGGGAACGAAGAGTCGCCCTGCACCAGCAGCCTGGGCATCGGGTGCGATATGGGCTGACTTTTCTACAATTGGCGCCCAACGCGGGGCCCATCAGCGACATAAGGTCCGGTAAGAGAGGTCCAGACGATGGGGTGAACATCTAAATGATTGGAGTATACCTGCCTTGAGAGGGCCCTCGTCCGGCTGCCGATTGAATGAACTTCACCGATTCCGAACGGACCTCTCTCAAGTGACCTATTGTCCTGACTGGAATCCCACAGGAACGCTGCGGTAAAAACATGGAGAAAAGAGAACGATCGGGCGCTGGAAAAAAGGAAGGCGAAGAACTGTCCACATGGTCCGGTCCGGGTAAGGTCGTGACACACGACAAATTGCGAAATTGATTGATTGATTGTTTGAAAATACTAGTATTACTTATTGATTGTTTCTGAGAGATTCTCTATTTGCAAACAAGCACAGAGTCGCCATACTCTGTTTAGTCTTTGCAGATAGTGAAGGATAGGTAATGCAGACTTTTGTCCCCATTGTAATCCGTCATACCTATTTTTCTCCCCATTGATTGATTGATTGAATCGAGCATTGAATTGTTCGAAGTTGGTTCTCTTAAGGATCTTCTCTGTCTGCAAACGGGGAAGAATAGGAATATTCTCTCTCCGGTTACAGATAGTGAAGGGTAGGTAACGCAAACCTTTAACACGTCGTACCTATTTCATTCCTCATTGATTGATTGTTTGCCCGAACATTGACTGTTTGGAATTGGTTCTTTTTGGAGGTATTCTCTATTTACAAACAAGCACAGAGTCGCCATACTCTGTCTAGTCTTTGCAAGTAGTGAAGGGTAGGTAATGCGGACCTTTGTCCCCCATTGTAATATGTCATGCCTATCTACTCCCCACTGATTGATGCACCAGTCTCACCCGGACCATTTACTAGAGATAGGTCACCTGGCCCGACCAGAGAGCACCCCTAGTGAAAAGGACATATACAATAATAACGAAGTGATCACCGTATCCTGTTAACAGAAACTTTAGCGTGAAACAACCTGGAAAGAAAGGAATAGGAAAACGAAAATCAGTAGGCCACTGATGAACTTTTTATTAAATAACGAACAAGAAAACGATAACAATACTTAATGATAAAATCTATTACTGTCCTAGAAACAAGAAACTTTAGAAATAAGCCCGTAATAAGAAACCTGAGAACAGTAAGAGAAACCAAGCGTGGCATTGCAACGGCCACAAGGCAACGAGGCTTCATCGCCCCTCACTGCCCCAAACGTGTCTGTCCCACCGCCTGCCACGCCCAAATAACGGCAAACTGGGAAAGATACAAAGCAACAGACATCCGCCCCATTCTGGAAACTTCCAAAGTGCAACAGGGTTGCGGCTACGCCCAGCCGGAAGCAACACATATAGGGCGGGTCCTGCTGCCAACAGTCGGCCGGAGATCATCACATAGGGTGTAGCCGAAGGAGAGGCCGAGGCCGAAGGGACCCGGCCAAGGGGACTGCTACGACAACCCTGGAGAGTTGCAGGGGGGGGAATGTCTATGTCCTCGACCCTCCCATCTCTCTCCCAGTCTGGATCAGCATCCATGGAGGGCCTGGGAGTGGAGAGGCCACTACACGAAAGGCCCAGGAGAGGCGCCAAGCGCCAAGGTCTGTCCCAAGGATGGACTAAGGGACCCGTTCCTGGGGCCAGGGCGAAGAACGTCCGGCCGCCATTCACCGGAGGCCCGACCCGAAAACATGCCAGGCGCCACTTCTTTCTTTTTTCTTCCATAATGGCAGCGACAACACTGGGGGGGGAATGTCTTGCACATGCCTCCGACCCCCCCCCCTCGTCCTCATCGCCTGGTCCGGCCATAACAAATGTCAAGCGAGACGCCGTGGGGTGCACTGGGAGGGAGAGACGGTGCGAACAAAGTCTCTCCTGCCTCCCCAGGTGGAGACTTCCCAGCTGCACCCTCAGCGCTCCAGGCGCCCGGAAAAGGGTTCTTCCACTGTGGCGATGCTGCAACGCCTCGCCCGGCAGGGTGGAGCCCGTCCGCTCATTTGACCCCGCGATCGCCGGTAGCTGCCGAACTCTCAAAATGGCGATCGACCTGGCAAGAGCGGGCCCAGCATGAAGGAATGGCCCGGTCACTTGTTGACTCCACCATCATAGTTCTCCACGACCTTGAAGATTCTAGAGGAGCCGCGGGAGTCCCCGACCCCCGCAGATACCCCCGATGGGGAATGACTGCCATGATTGCCCACGGAACAATGGAAATGTAGCCGCAGGACGTCGACGCTTCCATGCTGTCGCCAGCCTCAGTTTGAATGACTAGAATCCTGCAGACTACAGTTCGGATCAGTTCCGGTGAAAGCACAGTATGACCCGGTAGGAACATTGTCGCCTCCCTCCCCTTTTGATTGATGGTTCAGACCACCGATCCTTTCTTTTGCCCTTTAACGGAACTTTTGGACTGCCAAAAGAAGCTCTGGGCCAACCACGAGTTATTAGAAATTTAGACTATGCCTGGTTCTGCCTGACCACACCCAAAATGGCGCCGATGCAAATGAAACTTTCAACTCCTTGTTGTACCCCGATTGTTCAGCCCTAGTGTCATGAGATATGTATGAAGGTTTTTTTTAACCACATGAATTGATATAGGATGTGTACTAATTATATGTTCGGACAATTAATTGATTTAGGATGTGTACTGTCAGTTCGGGAAATGAATTGATATGGGATGGGTACTGGCTATATGTTCGGACAATGAATTGATATTGGGTGGGTACTGATTATGTGTTCAGACGGTAAATTGACATCAGATGGGTATTAATTGAACATTCGGACAATGAATTGTTGTTAAGTTTGGCGCATCATGATTATTGAAAGTTGGAAGCCCAACACTCATGACACTCGCTCACACTGAAGTCTCGACATGATTTTGTTGCACTTGTCGCACTTTTAGATTATGAAATAAACGACCACCGACTCCATTAAAGTTCTCCGCTAATACGTATCCCCACATATAACAGTTCCAGCCTGCTCCGTGGCCGGCCCACGGGGTTGTAGGCCCATATTTATGCACCGACATTCTTATTAAAGATTTTTGGAAAAAACAAACGTAGTTGTCACGTTTGAATTGGTAATTTTCGAATAAATGACCACTGTTTAAAGGATTAAAAAGTATAGTACGTAGAAATATTGCAAAAATGAAGGGTCCAAGTTTTCGTTGTGTGCGTTCTCCCTTTTTGTGCAGCCAAAAAGCAACCGCTAAAAATCCTGGTGTTTAGCCTATACTTTATGCGCTACCTGTATAAAAAGAGTCACACTAACGGTCCGCCGGGGCTTAAAACGCCCAGTTGGCAGGGACTGCATTCCGTGGAGATAGGCCGAGTATGCAGTAAGTAAAAGCCTTTCTGGGTTTATGCACGCTAATGTGTCTATCAATGTAGCCCCTGCCCCCTTCTTTTTCCCTCTCTCTGCAGGTCACATCGGAATATCAATCAATGTATGAAAACGGTGATCTAACAGACAAAGAGACGGAAAAAAAGGGTTTGATTATGGTACCTAACCGCAACAAGCAAACCATGACTATTTTCTCTCTCTGAACTTAGCGCCTGGGAGGGCAGCCTGAAGGGGAAACCACAAAATGTAACTTCGCTTGGCACCCCGAATAGTACAACTAAAATGACGTGCGCTAATGAATAAGCACCCCACAATTAATTAAATAGGGAAAGTTAAGGAATATTCTGGGGTGAGGTACATTTAAAATCTACTGCATCCTTCTTCGCACCCTCCTAGACATGTAACTCCAAGCTGCCCCATTGTTCTCCAACTGACACCAACCGTTGTCTCAGCCTGGAAACGCATTTGCTAAAAAATGACTCGAATAAACCACCGTGAGCATTAGCCCGACCAGGTTAGTTCATGACCAATTGCCAAAGGCGTAAGTGTGTACAATCAAAACCACCAGTAAGGGCAGCCGACGGTTAAAAGAGAAGAAAAAGGTAAAAAGAGCTTAGGATGCTAAGAATGCACAGCATACAGAAAGGGATAATTTTGGCCAATAACTGTTTTATGTTTTGTCTTGGGTTTTCGTACAATAATACATGTACTGTCTTCTCCGCCTGAGTTTGTGTATACGTGATGCATGGATCTACGTCATCCCTCTGTCTGTATTTCCGTAGTACTTAATCCCCGTTGTTCTGTGTGCACTGGATGGCCCATTATTGTACACGTCTCTCTCTCTCGCTCCATGCCATGCGTGTACAGAATGGACCATTTAGAGTGCGATCTCTCTCTCTCTCTCTCTCTCTCTCTCTCTCTCTCTCTCTCTCTCTCTCTCTCTCTCTCTCTCTCTCTCTCTCTCTCTCTCTCTCTCTCTCTCTCTCTCTCTCTCTCTCTCTCTCTCTCTCTCTCTCTCTCTCTCTCTCTCTCTCTCTCTCTCTCTCTCTCTCACCCCCCTGTTCCCTCTTTTCTTGTAATAGTAACGTTGTGCCCCTCCCGGCACAACACCTAATTGGGTTTCCTCGAACACAAAGGTGTTTGGAAAAATTGACAGGAACTAAAACGACTGTAACTTGCCATATTACTACCTCTCCTTTCTGCAAAACAATAGAACCCGAGTTGGTCATGAAAGAAAGGACGGGTCAGACGACTAACGTCCCCTAATCTGGCCTTTATAGGGGGACTATAACGTCAATGGCCTCCTGTTTCTCAGTTCGCTAAAAATGCAATTCCCAATGCACAGATTACTTCGCTCCTCTGCACTTAAGTGTGGATGTCCAGAGTACCCCACTTCTCCCGATCGACCCCAGCTCCCTGCCCAAAACGTCCCCGTTTCCCCCGATTAACCCCAGCTTCATGTCATCTACCCTCGAAAGCGAAATTGATGACCTTGATTAACGTTCACTCCCCAAGAAGAGCATGTTTTACGTCCACCCCTTCCCCTTCTTCATGACGATAACGCCCCACTTACAAGAGTTAGCCGACCCCGAAGGGAGATGTAAGATGGTCGATACTTGGGTTAAAGGGAAGGGCGAGTCTCTACATAAGGACTCAACCTTGTGTTTGCTATAATACACTGTGTATAAAAGTCCAATTTCTCTCCACGTACGTCACGAATGAGCGACGAACAGGGTTATGAATTCCATAAGCAATGCACTCCTACAGACTCCATAAATGACGAGTTCTGACTGTGACCGATGAACTTATCCCCCACCTACATAGGATTGGGGACGGAATTGAGATGTATAAATGTCTTCTCCTGCCAGTTTTTCTAAAACTTGTTTTCTACCCATTCAAAGATATAATCACCGGAGGAGAGGAGCTGGACGTAACGCACAACCTGGCCACACATCATGGAGCACGTGTGACGACCAAAGGTGGAGCCGCAGAGCAACGAGACGCGGGACGAGGCATAACTTTCAAACTCAGCAGATGAAGGAATGAAGGGCTGCCTTGAAGCCCTCGACTCGCTGACCCACTTGTGCCTGAAGTCCCCCGTCCCCTTTTGAGTCCGACTGATGGGCCTGCCTGCTCATTGTCCTTTGCTCCCTTGGTCTCTTGGTGTGTTCGAAGATCTGGCCCCACTCCGCCCTCTCTTCCCTCGATTATTCAACAAACTTTTTCATATAAACTTTGACTATGGACTGGGATTTTGCCACGGAAAAAGAAAGACACGCAGGTGCCCAGCACGAGGCACCCCTAAGAAAATGAGTTAGGAAACAGGACTGTGATCTAACAGCAGAGGACTGATCACACCCTGCAACGCGTAAGGATGATTCCGAGCTGGACTTATAGCACCACCGCCGGTGCTCAAAAGGGCCAACGAAAAGAAAAACGGACTAACAGAGTCTACCAGTGGTGGCTCGTCGTTGAAAAAAGACATTTTCACTAAGACCCCCTTCCTGAATTTTCTCCCTCAATTCTTGTTCCTTTCAAAAATGTTTTTGGTCACTTAAGTCCAAAAGTCTCATATAGCACTTTTTACTATATGTTGATGTCATTGAAAAGAAAGTCAGAACCTGAGTCTACAATATGTCGGAACGTTTTTCCTGATTGCCCTCGACTACGTGTTATGCCGATCTATGAATAACGCAGCGAATGTAAATTCATATGTACCGTATTCCGCCAATTGTATCGACTGCATATGGCTACACGCAATTTGCTAGCATTCGACGAACGTTATTTCATTGGCCACACATGACTATATGTACACTCCATCAGTTGGGGTAAACACAAATGTACTAGCTATGTTTAAAAGCGGCGACTGTTGAAATTGGCATTATATATACACATAAGCGGCGTTCATTTGTGTTCACTGTACCCCTTTTTTGTAAGCAGAACGGATATCGCTAAAGCACTGACTGTGTCACCCCGCTAGCATAGACCCATGCACACACGGACACGACAGACATTTTAGGTATCATGGTCTCCTTGTTCACGATCGATCATCAGCCCCTTCCCTGACCCTGCAAGCTTCCCCCATGTACCCTGACCGCCCCCGCTCTCACATGCACAAGTCATGAGCCCTCCCCTCCCGCATGACTCTGTCTCTGAGAATCGCACCCCGCGCCTGACCAACACCTCCTGTCCCTCCATGAATACCCCTCCTATGATGACCTCTTCCTCTGAACCTAATTGTTTGCACGGACCGCTGGTCATCCCTTAGCCCGAGGATACAGTTTATTGCCCACTACTGTATGCACTCGCCTCTCTTGAAAATAGCCACTATTGATCATGACCACCCCACCCCCTGAGATTCGATCAGGAGCACACATTCCAACGGAATCAACAGCACACTCAGCTGCATGACAGCCCCCTCCTATTGTATGGAGGATAAGGGCCCCTACTGTAGCCACATGTTGGAATATCTTCGTACTTTACAATGTCTTGATTGTAATGAAGGATGTGTGTGTGTCATAAACCTGTGTATAAAAGACGAAGCCTCAGAGAAACTTGTTAGAGCACCTCCCGAAGACACTATGCGAGTGTCCCAAATGACATGCTCTCCTCATGAGTAATAAACTCTGTTCTTGTTTTCCTACTTCCAGTGCCCGTCTCTTCATTTGGTAATTATTTATGATGGGAACGAAGAGTCGCCCTGCACCAGCAGCCTGGGCATCGGGTGCGATATGGGCTGACTTTTCTACAATAGGCAATTGAGCACAAATGGTTTTCACACTGAGAGGGATCCGGGGCAGTTCAGCAGCACAAGGGGCTCACAGCCACTGGGCCCGAGGGCAGTTCAGTAGCGCGTGGGCTCAAAACCCGTGAGCAGCTCAGCAGCGCAGGGGCTCACACCAACAGGGCTCCCGGGCAGTTTAGCAGCGCCACCCTGTGGTTCATCATTGCCACCCTCTGGTTCATCACTGCCACCCTCTGGTTCACCACTGCCACCCTCTGGTTCATTACTGCCACCCTCTGGTTTACCACTGCCACCCTCTGGATCATCACTGCCACCCTCTGGTTCATCACTGCCACCCTCTGGTTTGCCACTGCCACCCACTGGATCATCACTGTCACCCTCTGGTTCCTCACTGCCACCCTCTGATTCATCACAGCAACCTCTGGTTCACCAGTGCCACCAACTGGTTCATCACTGCCACCCTCTGGTTCATCACTGTCACCCTCTGGTTCACCACTGCCACCCTCTGGTTCATCACTGTCACCATCTGGTTCATCACTGCCACCCTCTGGTTCACCACTGCCACCCTCTGGTTCATCACTGTCACCCTCTGGTTCACCACTGCCACCCTCTGGTTCATTACTGCCACCCTCTCGTTCACCACTGCCACCCTCTGGATCATCACTGCCACCCTCTGGTTCATCACTGCCACCCTCTGGTTTACCACTGCCACCCACTGGATCATCACTGTCACCCTCTGGTTCATCACTGCCACCCTCTGATTCACCACAGCACCCTCTGGTTCACCAGTGCCACCAACTGGTTTATCACTGTGACCCTCTGGATCATCACTGCCACCCTCTGGTTCACAACTGCCACCCTCTGGTTGATAACTGCCATCCTCTGGTTCATCACAGCACCCTCTGGTTCACCACTGCCACCCTCTGGTTCATTACTGCCACCCTCTGGTTCATCACAGCACCCTCTGGTTCACCACTGCCACCCTCTGGTTCATCACTGCCACCCTCTAGTACATCACTGCCACCCTCTGCCGCGCAGCCGATCTTAACGCTGCCGCGGGCCTGATAACAATTGCCGCCATCAGCAAGGGAAGTGAGGCCACGTCCACCGCCCGAAGCCACGCCCCCCACCTGGACTATATATATAAGACGCGCTGAATTCCAGCTCGCATTAGCTGACACAGACAACTCCTGAGGCGGAAGCCGGGAGGAATCGATCGCCGTTTTTTAAAAGAATTGAACTTCAAAATAGTTTTATTACCTGTTTGTTCTTGCACATCACCTTGAGCACTCCCCCCTCCTTAGAACTGCTCACAGTCACCGCGCAGCCGATCTTAACGCTGCCGCGGGCCTGATAACAATTGCCGCCATCAGCAAGGGAAGTGAGGCCACGCCCGCGCCAGTATGTGCCCAGGGCCCAGCCCCCCTGCTTTTTTCATCTCACCACTTATTAGCTATTCTTCAGACACTCTCCGGAAACTGGCAAAACACACTCTAGACCCCTGTCTTCATTAAATCTCCCCTGACGAGCATAACAACAAATGCAGCCATTGCGCATACAAATTCACTCCCCACTCACCCACTAAAGCTAGGATAATCAAAATGGGTCTGCTTAACTGCAGATCCCTCCCCAAGCACAGCACCGAAATAAACCTCCTATTACTGAACAACGACATAGAAGTGCTGTTTCTCACGGAAACATGGATCAATTCAGCATCCGACCCAGACTTAGTCCAAGCCCTTCCGCCGGGCTATACAATCAAACATCTAGACCGACCTCAAGGATCAGGAGGCGGCTTAGCAATAATCACCAAAGCTCATTTCACTTGCCAGTTCAAGGACAGTCCAATCCTCAACTGTGAAAACGCTCACTTCTCCCTTCATCTCTCACCGGAGAAAACTCTGTCGGGCCTCCTCATATACCGACCCCCGGGCCCACTAGGTCAGTTTCCTAACTCCCTGGTGGAAACCGCAACCTCCCTAGCCTGTCTATCCTCTAATTTCACAGTGCTAGGAGACCTCAACATCCACTTCGATGACCCAGGGAACAAAACAGCGGGAGACCTCAAAGAAGATCTTTCAGCACTCAGCCTCTCCCTGAAAAACCGGCTACCCACCCACAATAAGGGCCATCTCCTGGACCCTATCTTTTCTAATATCCCAGAACTCTCCACATTCCCACCCTACCCATCCCCTGGACAGATCACCACCTTATCATTCCCAAATTTCCAATCTCCAACGAAATCAGCCCCAGCCTTCCACCCCAAGCACCCTCGCGCCCGTGGCACAAACTTGACACGGACGCCTGGACCAGCCAGCTAATAGCCTCCACCCCTACCCTAAACCTGAATCCCTCACTAGCTGACATCCAAATCCGAGACTGGATAGAATCCTCCCTTGATACAGTTCTCCCCGTCAAACAGCTTCCTAGTAAGAGGGGCTCGTTCAAAGCTCCCTGGTTCACTTCGGAATTGCGTGATCTCCGAAAAAGATGCAAAAAACTCGAACGACTATGGAGAAAAGACTGGAACCAAAACAACAAAAAAAACTATAAATCGGCCATAAAGCAATACAAAACCCTAATCAAAAGCACCCAAGCCTCCTATTACGAAGGGAAAATCCTGGCTGGCTCCAACTCCTCCAAGGAGACCTACCGCAGAGTAAAGACTCTTATGAAGGTTCCCGAAGCATGCCGCTGATCCCACCGGCTACAGATGTACCCAACTCGCTGAGTTCTTCTCATCAAACATCCTCACGATCATAATGACTTTCCCCAAACCCGAGTCCCTACCCGATCTCCCAACTAGGCCCACTGACCCAGAAGCCCCTGCCTTGAAAGCCTTGCTCCCCATTTCCATCGAGAGGTTGGTGGTCACTCTTAATCGTGTGAAGAGTGGATCCCCGGATGACCCAGCACCCATGAGTAAACTGAAACTAGTAGTTCCCACCATATCTCCCCTTCTCACCAGGCTGATAAATGCCTTTCTCTCCAGTGGGATAGTCCCCGTTAACTGGAAAAGCGCGACAGTCCGGGCACTCATCAAGAAACCCCACCTAGACCCCCTGGACCCCTCAAATTTCAGACCCATCTCCCTCCTCCCAGGTATCAGCAAGGTGGCTGAGAGAATTGGGAATGAACAGCTCTCATCATTCCTAGAGACTAACAACCTCCTTCGTCATTCGCAGACAGGGTTCAGACCTGGTCAGGGGACTGACACCGCCCTCCTGGCCGTAACAGAGGAAACAAGGTCCATCCTGGACGCAGGAGGATCAGTGGCAGTGATCCTCCTGGACCTGAGCGCCGCTTTCGATACGGTGGACCACAACATCCTTCTCCACCGTCTCCAAAAAAACGGCATCTCGGGGACCGCCCTGGCATGGCTAAAATCATTCCTGGAACATAGGACCTTTCAAGTGGCAGACAGCTATAGTCACTCGAAGGCTCTCCCCCTGAACTGTGGGGTCCCTCAGGGCTCTGCCCTGAGCCCCACTCTTTTTAATGTCTACATGGCCCCCTTAGACGACATCGCCTCACCATTCGGCATAAAGGTGGTCATGTACGCAGACGACACACAACTAGTCGTCTCCATCAACCAGACCGATCAATCCATGGAGAACCTTGTCACTTGCCTGCAAAATATATCAAAATGGATGTGCGACTCCAGACTCAAACTCAACGGAGAGAAATCGGAAATCATGCTCCTAGGCAACCCTAACAAACTCCCCAAAACCCTTGCCTGGCCACCTAGCATGGGCACCCCCCACACTAAAACAAGAAATCAAGAGTCTGGGTTTTTGGCTTGACCAGGACCTTAGCTTCAGAGTTCAAGCAAGAAAGACGGCCGGCACCTGCTTTGGGCTCATAAGGGCAGCCCGTAAGATCCTCCCCCATATCCCCCCCAGTCCAGGAAAATTCTGATCCAAGGTCTTATTATATCAAGACTGGACTATGGAAACGCCCTATACCTGGGCGCACCAACAGCTGTCATAAAAAAACCTCACCACGCCCAGAATGCCGCAGCAAGGCTACTAACGGGAGCGAAACCAAGATGCTCAGCAAAACCCTCCCTCAAAGCACTGCACTGGCTGCCCATCCAAGAGCGCATTGCCTTCAAAGCCTTATGCATCTCCCACAAAATCCTACAAGCCAAATGCCCTCCCATACTGAAATCCCTTATCAAGTCTCACGTAACCACCAGACAGCTCAGGTCGAACGCCCTACTTCTGACCAGCATCCCCAGAATAAGGAAAGCACGCGCTGGCGGTCGCAGCTTTTCTTACAACGCTTCCAAGCTCTGGAACGACTTCCCCCTCAACATCCGCAAAGAAAAAAATCTGCTTTCATTCCGCAGACTGCTGAAAACCTGGTTGTTCCCCCAATAATCCTTCCCTAGGAGAACTGTTCAAGCTGATACGATAGCGCTGGGACGCCCGAGGGTAGCTACGCGCGCTATAAATCTCTAATCAAATCAAATCAAATCTGGTTCACCACTGCCCCCCTCTGGATCATCACTGTCACCCTCTGGTTCATCACTGCCACCCTCTGGTTCACCACTGCCACCCTCTGGTTCCTCACTGCCACCCTCTGGTTCATCACAGCACCCTCTGGTTCACCCCTGCCACCCTTTGGTTCATCGCTGCCACCCTCTGGTTCATCACTGCCACCCTCTGGTTCACCACTGCCACCCTCTGGTTCACCACTGCCACCCTCTGGTTCATCACAGCACCCCCTGGTTCACCAATGCAACCCTCTGGTTCACCACTGACACCCTCTGGTTCACCCCTGCCACCATCTGGTTCATCACAGCACCCTCTGGTTCACCACTGTCACCCTCTGGTTCACCACTGTCACCCTCTGATTCATCACTGCCACCCTCTGGTTCATCACTGCCACCCTCTGGTTCACCACTGCCACCCTTTGGTTCATCACAGCACCCTATGGTTCACAACTGCACCTTCTGGTTCATCACAGCACCCTCTGGTTCACCACTGTAGATTATGGGGAGAAAGCACACCTGCCCAGCCTCAACCGGGGGCTGGTTAATGTGTTACTGAATTTAAGCTTCAAGTCCGGCACCTGCTTCCTTATCTGTAAGTGCTTCCTGTTGTGGTTTAATTTTTTTGACAGCCTGGAGCATTGTGCCATACTTGTAACTATTCTCTGACCCTGCTTCGAGGGTTGGAGCAGGGTCAGAGAATAGTTGCAAGTAGGCAACAACTCTGGAGGCGCCGCTCAGGAAGCACTTACAGGGTTACAGCAAGTGCCCAAGTTGAAGTTAATTTCTTTGTAACCATTTTGTAAATAGTTACAAAGAAATTAGCTTCAACTTGGGCACCTGCTGTAACCCTGTAAGTGTTTCATGTACTTCAGTTTTTGAAAATCTGGCCCGAACGCGATTTCGTGGATTTTTCTGCAGTTTCGCGAGATTCGCGGACCGCGAAATTGCAGAAAATCCGCAAATTCCGCAAACGGAACGGATTTTATGCCCATGCCTAATTTCCAGCTGTGAACTTTGGATTCCCCCCCTTTTTGTACAGCACCTACTCATGTTTCCCCGCACAAGATCAGAAAATAAATCTAAATAACAAAAAACGCATTTGTGGAGAGGTTTTGTACCCAGAGTCAAAAACATATATGTGGGGAAATGTATAAAATGCCAGAGTGTTGAAGAAACTGCAGCCATCCACACACTGGGATCTGAGTCTGGTTGAGGACACACATAGGTCACAATATTCCAACAACTACATACATGGATGGCAATACACACCCGTGATGGTTACAAAATGTTGAAGGGGGGGTTGGCTTGCAATACTGCAAATACAGACAGGTACAGAAGAGTCACTTGGAGGTGTACAGATAATGGGTAATATGTAGGTGTCCACGGAGGGAGTACCAGGATCTGTGTTCGGAGGTATGAGAACTATCAGCCGCATGAAGTTGTACTGTGGATGTGATGAATGGTGCCCAGGCCAAGGGTGGCAGGACGGACTGTGGGCAATGGGGTGTTGGATGGTAGACGTCCATATCAGTTTATTGGCCTGGGCCTGTGGAGTGCCTACTGAGTGTAGCTGAGGAGTATGAAGGTGAACCTGCAGTTGAATGAGGGACTATTGTAGGTATCTCAGGTGGACGGTCATGTGGCAGTAGCAGGGGATGTTGAGGAGGAGGTGTGTGCATGCACCATGGATTTGCACAAGTACTCTTGGAGTCTGGTTCTTGTACCTGTGTAGAGGTTGTTGCTGTAGTTGGGCTGGCTGGTGCCGTTGACGGCGACCAGGCTGAACACCACCTCGTAAACAGACATCGCCATAGCCATCCCAGAAGGCTATAAGATCTCCCGCAGACACGCACCAACAGAGTGGGAGGAGGAATCGCCATCATCCACATGAACACTCCCAGAGTCACTACCAACACCAACTACACCCTCCCCACTGCCTAGCACATGCACTTACAGATTCACACTGGCGCCAACAACACCCTCAGAGGAACACTCATCGACAGACCACCTGGACCCCGACCACCATCCATCAACACCATTGCTGACCTCATCAGCACACACGCCCTCGGCTACACGGGTTACATCCTCCTTGGGGACATGAACGTGCAGCTTGAGAACAACAACGATGCAAACTCCACTGCCCTGATCGACAACCTCGTCAACCTCGGATTTAAAGTACTCGTGACAACACCCACCCACACCGCTGGACACACACAGGAGAAGTGTGGCTCAATGGTTAGAGCGGCAGACCCTGATGCAGAGATCTAGCCCGGGACCAGGGTTCAATTCCCCGCCTCGGCGGGTCTTGGGCTCAAAATTCCACGGACCTGATAATTCTCGCTTCGGGGCCTATTCCAATCATGGAGTCCCACTCTACAACTCTGGGCAATAGCTTGCTTAATCTCCACAACTGCCCCACAACGCTAAGGCCTCCACCTTGGGGGTGCCCAGGAGTGGACACCTCACAGGGAAATCCAGGATGGGTTACACAGCGGTATTCGTACAAGCGCCTTGAGACCCTTGCGGGTGAGTAGTGTGCTATACAAGTATCAATTTACATTACATTTTACCCCATCTTCTCCGCAACTCCACACGTCTGCTTCAACCACACCACTGAACACCACTGGACAGACCACAGATGCCTCGACTTCATCTTCAGTAAACCCACCACACCACCCTGCACACAGCACATGCCACGCCGCTGCTGGTGCAAGGCCACCGTGGACTAACTGACCGCCACCCTCACCCTGGGACCACCCGCCGATCACACCTACCCTGACTCTGCTGCCATCACCCTCAAACAGTGGATCAACGACTGCACCGACACCCTCGCCACACTCAAGACCTCCGCCACCTATCACAACAACAAGATAGCTGCATGGTTCACCGAAGAGCTCAGGACCTCCAAGTGCACCTGTCGGAAGCTGTAGAGGAGCTGGCTCCGCAACCTTCACCACACACAAGAGTGCCACCCGCAGACACCACCAACTCATCAGGACCACCAACAGGACAGCCTAGACAGCAATGTACACAACAGCAAACAGCACATCAACATCGTCATTGAACTCACAACTCCCACCTACAACACCAATGACATACCACCATCACCAGACCTGTGTGACTCACTCTCCACCTTCTTACACCGTAAGATCATCGACATCTCCAACAGCTTCCACCCTGCTCCCCCCACACCCACAAACGAGTCCACCCCCCCATTAGACCAACACCCACAAAAATAACCTGACCACCTGGTACAACGTCAGCGACAAAGACACCATCAGGACCATGGACTCCATCCACTCCCGATCCACATTTGACACATGGTTTCTCAACATTTTCAAACAATCCAGCTAAGCCAGCGCACCCCTTCTCCAAAAAACAATCAACATCTCCTTTGAGACAGCTACCTTCAGTGGGAGCTGGGAGAATGCTGAGATCAACGCCTTAGTGAATAAGCAAAAGGCGGACCCCAAATACCTCAAGAACTTCAGGGCCATCTCCCCTTCACAGAAAAGGTCACGTAGAAGACCGTCAACAGACTGCTGAGCCGCTACCTTGATAACAACAAAAAACACAGTTGATGGACAGAATGTAGATCAATGTCAAACATTCACCCCAGTACAAGGATCTGGGCCTAAATCCATCGTTTTGCCCCATGGGGCACAGGGTCAGCGCTGATTTGCATATCGCCATTGTCTAACCCAGGGTGGTGTGGAGTGGAAAAACGATGGATTTGGGCCCAGATCTTTGGACTGGGGTGAATGTGTGACATTTATCCACATTCTGTCCATCATTGTTGTGTTTGCAGTTAACACCTCGATAACAACAACATCATGGGACCATCCCCGTCTGGATTCCTCAGCAACCACAGCACGGACACCGCCCTCATCACCGCCAACGACGACATCAGCATCCTCATGGACAAAGGAGAAACAGCCACCCTCATCCTTCTGGACCTATCACCAGCCTTCCACACGGTCTGCCAAGACACCCTAACAGCATGCAGCCATGACGCCAGAATCCAAGAGATTGCCCTGGCCTGGGCCACATCCTTCCTCTCCGGCAGAGCCCAGAGTGTCTGCCTCCCACACTTCCGTTCCAAGACCACTGAGACCATCCGCAGTGTCCCATAACGATCATCCCTCAGCCCGACGTTGATCAATATCCACATGGCACCACTCACCCATGTTGCACTACAACATAGCCGCAACATTATCTCCTACGCCAATTACACCCAGCTGATCATATCCCTCACCAAAGAACCACACACTGCCAAAGGAAACCTCAACAGAGGAATGAAGGCCGTTGCCAAATGGATGAAGGGCAGCAGGCTGAAGCACAATTCTGACTAAATGGAGGTCCTCATCCCCGGCCCCACCACCTCAGCCTGTGACGACTCAAGGTGGCCAACATCGCTAGGAACAGCCCCAGTACCCACCAACCACGCACGCAACCTGTGGGTCATCCTCAAATCCTCCCTCTCCATGACCAAGCAGGACAACACCATCTCAGCTTCCTGCTTCAACACCCTCTGAATGCCCCACAAGATCTTCAAATGGGTCACCTCAAACACGTGAGAAACAGTCATCTGGGCCCTCTCCACACTGGATTACGCGAATGCCCCCTATGCAGCTACAACAACCATACTCCTGAGACGGCTGCAATGCATCCAGAATGCCTCGCCACATATGATCGTCGATTTCACCAACACGGCCACATAACACCACACCTGAGAGGCCTGCACTGGCTCCCTGTCACCAACAGGATCACCTTCAAACTCCTCATCCACGCACACAAAGCTCCTAACCACGCCGGAACAGCATATCACAACGACCGACTCAGCTTCTACACACCCACATGCAGCCTCCGCTCTACAAACCTCGCTCTTGCCACAGTCCCTCACATCCGGAAAACCACCGTCAGTGACAGATCCTTCGCCTACCTTGCCTCAAAGACCAGGAACACCCTCCCTACAAGGCTACGACAGACCCAGGACCTGCTGGCCTTCAGAAGACTTCTCAAGACCTGGATTTTCCATCTGTAGATGCCCCCGCGCATTGACACCCTCACGGGAAGGTAGGGCGCTCAACAAATGAATTGATTGATTGATTGATAGATGGCTTAGCCAAATTGTGTGTGTAGGATTGGAGAGCTGTAGATGATAGTCACAATGAGGGTGGTCAGGCTGCTGGTGTGATACCGGATGTGCAGATATTTGACAATGCGGAGTGTGTCCTTGGTGTATGTGACTCTGAGTGTGTACCTCGTTAAGTTAGACCAATCATAATCCTGCTTTTGGTGTGTGGTCCCTCTGGGTTTTGGAATATCCGTCTGTGATGGCTATGTAGAAGTGGTGTGCTGATGTTGCGTACTACCACGTTACAGTAATAAAGGCGATGTGTGGTGCTGTTGTGTTGACGAGGTAACACAGTACAATGTGGTGCTGCTGGAAGTTGTGTGTGAGCTGTACGAAGCACATGACCTGGTTGTACATAGACGCACTGTTATGTGGGGCTGCATCGTATTGCCAGTAAGAGTTGCATACACAGGCAAAGAAGCTGTCATGGATGTGTTTGTGGTAGCGTGATACCAGGTGGATGACTGTCTGGTGTTCACTGTGTGGAGGGTGGCTGGAGCATGAGTCTGCTGAGTGTCTTGCAGTGTGCTTGTTGCAGGTGCAGACGGACAGTGGCACAGACATACACTGGCCCACCCCTACACAACATGTTTTTTGGGAAATCAAACTGTACTGGCACACAAGGTTGAGGGGATGATCCAGACACATCCTGCTGCACACAGTGAGGCTGCAATTCCCCACAGTGGCTGTGGTTGTGGTGTCCCACACAATGTCAAACCGTGGCATCTGCAAATTGTCAGGGTCAAGGTTTACACACATTGATGCATTCACCAGAGTCAAAACTCAACTACAGATGACTGACAAGAAGGGCGACTGTCCTGTCATGGGAGTGGGGCAACATGAAATTTGAGACATGATAATGTGACATGTATCTTTGGTCAGACAACATGCGCATGAACATTTACCACACAATTGAAACCATACCAACCCACTGTTTGGAATCCTTACCCAAACTGACATTGCAACATGTCCTTGCACGTACCGCTGATTTGGCTGACGTTGCTAACTTCATGAGGAATAGCAGGAGGACCAAGATGACACCAACGGACAACAGGCAGGGCGACCTGGGAATGACAGGCACACAAGGGGTCACGTTCAGAATAATTTCTTTCTGACATGGTCAGGTATAATACACTAAGAATGTAGTACACTTGTACATTTCATGTTCACACATTGCACGTATGTGTGTGGCATTACATCAGCACTTGTGTGACACTGCAACAAACATCAAAGTGACATTGCATAAAGTCAGCTGGACACACAGTAGGCTACACATGCCACTCTATGGTACAAGCTTGCACTATATTTTCCTAGGACTCACCATTATGAGAAGAAGTTGTGTATGAGCTGACTCCGGATATCATCCAACTCCTCCTCATCGCTTGCATCCTGGCCAAGGCCTTCATCCTCCACAGGTGGATGTTCCAGCTCCTCAGGATCCAGGATGAGTGGGACTGCCTCCTCAACTGCCATGTTGTGCAGCATGCAGCACACGGTGAAGATTTCACACACCTTGAGCGGGGCGTATGGGAGGGATCCGCCAGTCTTGTCGAGACACCGGAACCGGTTCTTCAGGAGTCCAAAAGATCGCTCGATCACTCGCCTGGTCTGCCCATGTGCATTATTGTACCGCTGGTCTGCAGCTGTTCTGAGGTTGCGGAGCGGAGTCATGAGCCACGGCATGTTGGGATATCCTGCGTCTCCTACAAATTGACATCATGGCAATGAGTGTGCAATGTGATGCTGTCAGAGAAATAAATGAAATTGAGACATACATGAGAAAAGAGTTTACCCACCAACAAGACATGCCTGATGGTTGCGCAGCTGCAGCATCATCTTTGGTACCCTGCTACGCCTCATGATGAACGCATCGTGGCACGATCCTGGAAAACGTGAAATGAAATGAATAGGGGTTTTGTTAAGCGCGGCTGCTGCCCTGGGGCGTCCAAGCGCTAAGGAACAGGGATAGTACCTCATGAAACAGTCAGCTTAGGAGTTAGTCAGGTTTAGTGAAAAGAAAAGTTTTGAGCTGCTTGCGAAAAGAGGGCAGATCAGGATTAGATCTAAGATGGAGAGGGAGAGAGTTCCACAGATTAGCTGCGTTATAGGAAAATGACCTGCCTCCTGCTATGGATCTCCTGACGCGAGGAACTGTGGCAAGGAAGGCATGAGTGGAGCGGAGTTGTTTGTTGGGATGTGCACAAACATGGGAAATCAGCATGTTAGCAAGACACACCACCAGGGCATTTATAGAGTGGTAATGTTTCCTGTTGCGGTAGGCCTGCTCCTGAGCTTGTGGTGGCACCAAAGAGACATGTGTTCCATCAATGGACTCAATTACATGTGGCATCCCACCCAGGGCATAGAAATCACCCTTGACACCTGTCAACTCGTCTGGAGTTGGGAATTTGATGAATTCATCAATGTGCCTCAACATAGCAGCTAACACATCACGTAGTACACGGCTGAACATGGTCTGTGACATCCCCACCACATCAGCTATGGTAAATTGGAACATACCTGTGGCAAAGAAATGTAGGGCTGCCATTACCTTTACCTTGGGTGTCAGCGCAGTTGGATACCTGTGTCGTGGTAGGAGATGTGGTTCCAGCCTGTCCATCAAGTCCTGAATCAACTGTTGAGTGAATCTGTAACGGCGGATGCAATCACGTTCCCTCATGGCATCCAAGTCTGGCAACGGCCTTGGCAGAGGGGGTGCCCTGCACGACATATTTGGGGAAAAAGGTGCACAACTGTCAACCAATGACCATTACAATGTACATAGCAGAAGCAACACTGCTTCAACACATCAAATCACCATTGAGTCTGGCATGGCCTGTACATCAAGGACACATATGCCAGCAAGCTGGCACTCCTCCATTATAACTAATACACCTGTTGTCTGTGAAATGGACATGACATGCACACAAATGATCTGCTGGGCTGGTCTGAGTGAGCAGAACAATGTATCACTTCAGTGACACACATCACGTGACCTGCATGAGAAGGTTGTCAACACATCCAGACAGCTGACTGCAAGGCACACACCCATGTCACATGAGCTATCGATTGCACATATCTGTAACATTGTGAATGAGGTGTGCATTTGACTAAACTACACCACAGCCATTCTCAGGATACAGACCTGTATGTTTGGTGATAAATGATCTATTATGCCATCACACACATGAGCAGTTGAAATGCCCCTGTGGCATGGTGTGCGTACATGGGAAACCCTTGCATTCACGGCACACACCCATCATAGGTGCACCTACAGTAGATTAAGTTAACGTGATACAAACAGCATGCCTAATCTTTGACATGTCACACACATGACATTGTCACAAAGGGTCATGCTGGGCGTCAATTTGACAAGTGAGACGGTGCCCCTTTCCCTGGCATCATGTGACAGATGCCCGTACTGAATAGTGTGCTATCCCAGTGTTGATGTGCATCACAGCATGTTTATGATGTTACTTATGTGACAGGTGTAAAGGTTATGTGAACCACATAGTGCCCCATCACAAATGACATGTCTCAACAGCGCATCACACATCAACTGTGCCACATGATCACATGCCCTGTGCTATTTCACTGTCTGCCACACCTAGGGCCTGCTGATGTAAGGATGCCATGCCAATATATACATCGACATCCTCATTATGACCTTACACCTACATCCCTGCCATGTGTTTTCCTGGTATCACTATTGTAATGGTGCCATGCGTGTGCTTGTAAAACGCACCTACACATGCATTCACTAGAGCATGTCAAACGCCCAGTACCCCAATAGTACGTGCGTGTGTACGGGTCGTTTTAACATTACATTCGAGCCATACACGAGCGGTCCCTACCCCAATAGTACGTGCATGTGTACGGGTCGTTTCACCATTACATTCGAGCCATACGCAAGCGGTCCCTACCCCAATAGTACGTGCGTGTGTACGGGTCATTTCACCATTACATTCGAGCCATACGCGAGCGCTCCCTACCCCAATAGTACGTGCGTGTGTACGGGTCGTTTCACCATTACATTCGAGCCATACGCGAGCGGACCCTACCCCAATAGTACGTGCGTGTGTACAGGTCGTTTCACCATTACATTCAAGCCATACGCGAGCGCTCCCTACCCCAATAGTACGTGCGTGTGTACGGGTCATTTCACCATTACATTCGAGCCATACGTGAGCGGACCCTACCCCAATAGTACGTGCATGTGTATGGGTCATTTCACCATTACATTCAAGCCATACGCGAGCGGTCCCTACCCCCAACAGTACGTGCGTGTGTACAGGTCGTTTCACCATTACATTTGAGCCATACGAGAGCGCTCCCTACCCCAATAGTACGTGCGTGTATACGGGTCGTTTCATTATTACATTCGAGCCATACGCGAGCGGACCCTACCCCAATAGTATGTGCATGTGTACGGGTCGTTTCACCATTACATTCGAGCCATACGCGAGCGCTCCCTACCCCAATAGTACGTGTGTGTGTACGGGTCGTTTCAGCATTATATTCGAGCCATACGCGAGCGGACCCTACCCCGCCATTGCGTGTGCAGGACGTTTCACTATTGAAAAAGTGGCATTCGCGACGGAAAACGCACCGTACTTGTGTGGGGAACCCAGAAAATACATAGGAAACATCTAAGGGACGAGTAGAATGCCCAGAATGCAGGCTAGTTGTCAAGGAAACAGAGATTTGAGTGTGTTCTACAGGTGTTCTGAAAAATTCAGCTGGCCAAAACTATACAATGTTGCAAAATTTCTTGTGGAGCTCAAGCTCAAATTTTAAACCATGCAAATGTGTCTCATGGCCTTATGTGTAATGGGATTGGATGAAACATAGGATGCAAAGTAATCTGGCCTATCACACTGTACTCCTTGGACTGACAGCACCTCAGCAGCAGTGATTTAAGTCTGCATGTAGCTGTGAGAGGGCACTTGCCTGCACAACATTGGAGTGGACAACACTGCTGCTGTCTCTGCATTCCGTGGACTCTGATTTTGCTGACCATGGAGAGGGCACCTGCATTCAGTGAGGAGGAGAACCAGGCCCTACTGGATGCCCTCCTACCAAACTTCAGCAAGCTCTATGGGAAACCAGGGGATCAGGTGAGTGATGAATGTGTGAGTGTCACTACAGCCATTGTGTATTTATGTAACAGGGATGCAATGTTGTTAGTAGTGAGTGCTGGGTGTGTACATTGTGGTATCTCCCATGCAGTGTATGATGTAGTTAAATAGTGTTTACTGCTTACCTGTACTGTGCTAACTTTGATATTCAATGCAATGTGAATCACACTTACTGCGGTGCCACGCCTTGCAGGTTTTTTAGCCATGAGTTACTGAGGTGTAACAGTGTTCCCTCCAGAGTGACAGATGAATGTACTCACTCTTGTTAATTGTTTTTCGTGACCTGTGTGGATGTTGGACAAATGCATGCTTTGAAGTCATGGACATTGAAGAGTGTGAATGTTCTTTGTCATCTGGCTATTTGAGTATGTGATGTTTGGCAACACTGAGGCATGGCGTATGCCACAGCTGTACCCATCTGATGTGACAAGTATGCAGTGCCGTGTGCATGACTTGGACAGTTAGCATGACGCCTGTGTCACATCTTTGTAAAGTGTGACATGTGCCAAGTGAGGTTGTGTACACTGTTGACAATGACAAGCAAATGATCTGTGCCAGGGTGTGCATGTGTGGTCTGCTGAGGGTTCTTAGGTGTAGTGTGATATGTGACAGCATGTCACGTGCTGTCTACCACCCTGAAGTAGCATATCTTGTTCAGTGTGTGCCATGCTCAGTTAGTGGCTTGCACCCCTTACGGCATCTGTTTCCTTTCAAAGGCATGTAGTGGATTGGTGTTTGCTTACAGGCCACATTCACATGGACAATGATGCAAGTCCTGTCTGCATCCTATGCCCTGTTGTCATCGTCAATGTGGTGCAAGTCTGTGTCCTTGAGACATGGAGCAGGAGTACTGATGTTGTTTCACTTTGTCTTTCTCACAGGTAACTGCCTATGAGAAGGGGGAGATCTGGCTGGACATACCTAGAGCTGTTAGGTCTGTGGGGGGCCCTCGCCGAAGGATCCGTAACATCCTGAAGAGGTGGCAGGACATCCGATGCTGGAGCCGCCGTATCGCCCGGGTCCAGCTGAAGCTTGAAGCTCCACGCCGGCATGGCGGCACCTGTCACCTCACCCCCCCACATGCTCTGGGTCCTGGAAGTGGTTTTTCCTGACCTCCATAGGCAGTTGCAGGAGGGACAGCAGCAAGGAGGGGGTAGGTATATGTCTGTTTGTTGTCATGTGTGTCACATGCTCCCTGCAGTGCTCAGAAGCCTGGTAACACTCCCACAGTTGGTGTGATCTGGTCAGACAGGCAATTTATGCATTGTCATTTCAATGCCCCATATTCAGCTGATGCTCTTTTACATTCCTTCCCCTCCTCCACATGTGTCCCCTGCTTTGGGTATTTCATTTTTGCGCATGTACTCCTAGGGTGCAATGTATTAGTATGCATATTGCTTAGCACATCATCATGTTGGAGGGAGGTCAGTGACACGTGTTGGTACCTTACCTGTTCCAGGACCTGTGCACTGTGTTTACCCTTCATTAATTGTCAGCACTGATCATGAGTCTCAACATGGAGTTCAGCATGGATCTGCCTCAGTGGCCTTTGGCCCTGGTATTCTTTGTATTTCTCATGTGTTAGCTACATGTGCACACTGTCCATGTATACAAAGTTTGGCTTGTGTATACTCACACTGGGCAGTGCGTGTGTGCCTATTCACAAGAATATGTTGCTGTTTGTTTGTGACTAATATGGATGGGCAGCCACACGAGGTGACCTTGGGTTATTGAAATTGCTGCACAGTTATTGATACCCTGATACTGAGTTTTCACAACTTGAGCTGTATCACTGACATTGACGGGGTGATGGGGGTGTTGTGCAGGAGAGCTGTGATGGGCCTGGCTGTTTAGCCTTGTAAGTGGTGAGCTGTGTATGTAATTTCTGATGTGAACTCATCACTTTGCACTTACCCTGTGATGCTGGACAATGCTGTCATTGTTGGATTTAGAGGCTATGTTGTTGGCTCACAGAGATGATTGTTCCACATAGATATGTGCTACATGTATGTATTGGAGGTGCAACACAGTTTTGTCTTGGTGTGCACACTACTGTGTTCACATTTCCCATGTGGTTGAGGGTGTGTCAACAATGCAGTGATGTTTTAAATATTCTCAATCCAGGTACATTAGCTTAGGCATTTCCTGTATTTTGAACATGTGGGCCACTTCACTTGACAGCCAGTGTGTGTTATGTGCTAGCAACTGTATGATCTGGTGATAGAAGCCCCTGTGAGGAGTCTCACAATAGTGTGTGGTGATGGAGGGAGCCTCTGTACCAATCATATACTCACACCCAGTCAACAGGTCAGGGTTTTATCCATCACCTTTCTGTTGCACACTCTGCCCCCCAAGTTCAAACATGGTCATGTGCAAATCTGTCTGTCCATGTGCCTCATGGGACCAGTCCAGCCAATATGTCAAGCCATGCCTTCCCTGGACTGGAAACAAGTTCCTGGGACCACTTACTGGAATTACAGCCGTCTTCTGCCATGCTTGTTTGTATACACATCTGTGTTTCACGCAAGCCTGGCTGTAGACAGCTGTGATGCCAGTGAGAGGTGATAGAAAGCTTGTTTCAGGTCCAGGGATGGCATTACATGGCAGTTCGGGCAGGACTGTTCCCATGTGGCACAGGCTCAGACAGACTTGAACATGACCAAGTCTGAACTGGGGTGGCAGAGTGGGCAACTGGCCTGTTGACATACAGTGGCTCATCATTGTGACTCTCATTCAAGTTGTGGCCTGGTCTTTTACTTGTATCTTTGTATACAAGGAGCATTGTGTCTATTAGTATTGCACAGTACTAGACTTAAATATGTGCTGAGTTATGTGGCATGTGACTCATGATGCATGCCATGATTAGAAATGTCCCCAAATGATTTGTTTCTAATATGTCTGATGTGTACAGGTGACTGATATATATTTTTAATTTCTCCTTGCCAACAGCATCATCACCCGAAAGTGGAGGAGACACAAGCACGAACCAGGCAGAGGGACCCAGCCACAGTGCCACCAGCTTTGAGGTGTAGGAGGGAGGCAGTGGCACAGAGGGTGAAGGGAGCCAGGCGGCGGGACCTCATGAGCAAGACACATCATATCATGCGGACGGCTCGGCTTCGGACTCCCAGGAGGAGGGGGAATACGCAGCAACAGCATCTGCACCCACTATGTCTGTCCCCTCCTCCTCCAGACCCATCTTTACCCTCCCAGTTGATAGGGCCCCTTCGGTCCGTGCTGCCCCCGTGTCTCCTTCGTCCCCGACACCGCAGCCCCTGCCCCTGTCTTCCCTGCTGCCCTCAGTGCTGAGTCTGTGGACCTACTCGGGCAGATTCAAGTTGGTCAGGCGTCGATGCTGACTGTCCTCCGTGGCCAAACACAAATCATGACACAGTTGTTGTCATTCATGGAGGGCATGTCATCTGACATGTCTGATCAACGTCGGAGTTTGGCGTCCATGGACTCAACACTGACGGCAGCACTTGCCATCCTGCAGCGTCAATCCCCCCCACTCCTTCTGACCCATCCACATCTCCCTCTCCCATACCTGTCCACCATACACGCAGACGCACCAGATCACACACCCCAACAGAGACACTCAGCACACCCACACGTAAGTCGAAGCGCAGACCTCCAGGCACCCAATCTCAGGGCGATGTACGCACACCCACAGGGACAGGGGTCATACATCACACACCCACCCACAGAAACACTACACCTGACTCACAGCCCTCTACCTCCACTCCCATTGTGTCCCCGGGTTCAGGTGGTAGCCTGTCAGAACTGGCAGCAGTGTGCAGCGCTGAATATGTTGCATCCTTCTGCGCTGCACCTGCCACTGAGGAGGAATCCTCCCCACCTGCACCCACTACACATACCCTTCCCTCTCCTGTCCCTGCGGTGCTGGGAACCTGACTTTGATGATGCCCCCCATGGGTCCACAGACCTCTAAGTCCACCATGTGCAGGCAAGTTTTGGGATGACAACCTCCACAAAGTCACCACTGTTATGGACAGTATTTTGGACTGGCCATTGGCCTTCTGTGAGCCTGGACTCATTTATTTATTCTTTTACATTATGGCGCTGAATAAAACATTTTATTTTTCATTCTGAACTATTGCATTTCAGGAAATTGCTTTAGGTGCTGTGTGCCTACAAGTTGGTGTAATGTTAATCTTTTGGTATTGTGAAAGATGTCTATTTTTCAGATGGGAATGAGGTGGACCATGGTATCTCTGTGCTATCCCCATGTTGCAGCTAATTATCTAGATTTGTGTGTGTGCAGTTTGCATACAGACATTATCCAAAAGAGTGTCCCTTCCTCAGTGACACATGAGATCTTCACTACAGACAGTTGCACAATTGTTGTGGTGACTTTAGTATGGATTTTCCATTGATTAGTACATTCACTTGCGCAATGGCCATGCCTGCTCACAAATGCAATCTGATAATTGGTCAGTGCCATCCAAGCTACTCACTGTGCTTGGGTTTGTGGTGTGTAGTAATGCCTTCAGGGAGTCCATCATAATTTTTCACACTATGCATGACAATGTTATCCGCCTTGACCTCATGATTCAGATTGTATAATTTGAAATTTGTGCACACAAAACACATTTGGGTGCTTTGTATCTAGGGGTTTTCTACCCTGTTCCTTCCATGAAGGAGTACATGTTTCACCACCTGGACATTCACATCATGTCCGGGGTGTACATGACACTTTATTATTCCATTTGTGCTTCATTTGTTGAGTGGTCTGTTACATGACTACACACTATTGAGTCATGCTGGAGGGGAGAGGTGTGCCAGCAAACTACATGGGTGATATGCATGTGGGATCTGACTAAACAACCACATGTGGTGTGTCACCCAGTGTGTGACAGTATACCATTCTCCGTGGAGTAGGTCACTGCTTTGAGTGATGTGTTGATATGCAACTATCATGAGTGTTACAGGTTAGGGATGTACACATACAGGCATGTAGTTGTAGTATGATGTTGGAAATGCACACCCCTATGTCTGGGCACTGGTGGGAGTCATATCCACCCCCCTCCTATGTCTGGGCACTGCTGGGAGTCATATCCACACCCCCCTCCTATGTCTGGGCACTGCTGGGAGTCACAACCACACCCCCCTCCTATGTCTGGGCACTGCTGGGAGTCCTACGCACACCCTCCTCCTATGTCTGGGCACTGCTGGGAGTCATATCCACACCCTCCTTCTATGTCTGGGCACTTGCTGGGAGTCCTCTGCACTCACGCCTCCTATGTCTGGGCACTGCTGGGAGTCCTACGCACACCCTACTCCTATGTCTGGGCACTGCTGGGAGTCCTCTGCACTCACCCCTCCTATGTCTGGGCACTGCTGGGAGTCCTACGCACACCCTCCTCCTATGTCTGGGCACTGCTGGGAGTCCTCAGCACCCATCCCTCATATGTCTGGGCACTGCTGGGAGTCATATCCACACCCCCTCCTATGTCTGGGCAATGCTGGGAGTCCTACGCACACCCCCATCCTATGTCTGGGCACTGCTGGGAGTCATATCCACACCCCCTCCTATGTCTGGGCACTGATGGGAGTCCTATGCACACCCTCCTCCTATGTCTGGGCACTGCTGGGAGTCATATCCACACCCTCTTCCTATGTCTTAGCACTGCTGGGAGTCATATCCACACCCTCCTCCTATGTCTGAGCACTGCTGGGAGTCACATCCACACCCTCCTCCTATCTTTGGGCACTACTGGGAGTCCTACGCACACCACCCTCCTATGTCTGGGCACTGCTGGGAGTCCTCTGCACTCACCCCTCCTATGTCGGGGCACTGCTGGGAGTCCTCTGCACTCACCCCTCCTAAGTCTGGGCACTGCTGGGAGTCATATCCACACCCCCATCCTATGTCTGGGCACTGCTGGGAGTCCTACGCACACCCCTCCTATGTCTGGGCACTGCTGGGAGTCATATCCACACCCCCCTCCTATGTGTGGGCACTGCTAGGAGTCCTACGCCCACCCTCCTCCTATGTCTGGGCACTGCTGGGAGTCATATCCACACCCTCCTCCTATGTCTGGGCACTGCTCGGAGTCCTCTGCACTCACCCCTCCTATGTCTGGGCACTGCTGGGAATCCTCTGCACCCACCCCTCCTATGTCAGGGCACTGCTGGGAGTCATATCCACACCCCCCTCCTATGTCTGGGCACTGCTGGGAGTCCTACGCACACACCCCTCCTATGTCTGGGCACTGCTGGCAGTCCTCTGCACTCACCCCTCCTGTGTCTGGGCACTGCTGGGAGTCATATCCACACACCACTCCTATGTCTGGGCACTGCTGGGAGTCCTACGCCCACCCTCATCCTATGTCTGGGCACTGCTGGGAGTCCACTGCACCTACCCCTCCTATGTCTGGGCACTGCTGGGAGTCCTCTGCACTCACCCCTCCTATGTCTGGGCACTGCTGGGAGTCCTCTGCACTCACCCCTCCTATGTCTGGCACTGCTGGCAGTCCTCTGCACCCACCCCTCCTATGTCTGGGCACTGCTGGGAGTCCTCTGCACTCACCCCCAATACTGTTGGGAACTGCTGGGAGTCTTTTCCACCCACCACTCAGATGTGACACACTGTACACATACATTAGAGATGTGTGTGCGGCACTTATCACTATTGCAATGGTTATATGCGCTAGCGTGTGGCGCACCGTACCCGACATTAATTGCGTATGTGCTGCACGTATCACTATTGCAATGGTCATATGCGCTAGCATGTAGTGCACCGTACCCCGACATTAATGGCGTATGTGCTGCATGGAATCACTATTGCAATGGTCATATGTGCTAGCGTGTGGCGCACCGTACCCCGACATTAATGGCGTATGCGCTGCACGTATCACTATTGCAATTGTGATATGCACGTGCATGTGGTGCTTCGTACCCCGACATTAATGGCGTATATGCGGCACGTTTCACTATTGCAATGGTGATGTGAGCGTGGGGCGCACCGTACAGGTATACTTCCGTTGTAGCGGTACGTTGTACTCACCATCTGCGCCGTCGTCGGTTTCTATGTACGAGGTCGTAGGCGTACAGGACAGGGATGACACGGACGATGGGGTTCATGTCGTGTTTGTCGCATACCGGGGTGAGGTTCGGGCCGGACTCTGTTTTTACGGCTGTTTTCAGCTCCAGTAGCTAAAGGGCCGTACGGAGTGTCGTCAACACGGATCGTACTTCCTGGTCTGGAAAGAGCGGCCTATTTACGTTCGGACGTAGCGTACCGCGTCACCCGGATACAATCCGTATGTACTTTCAAGTTGCACAGTGTTAGGTACGAGACGTACGGAGTGGCCCTTTGGGTTAGGATCGGAGTTGCTCGAACGTACGGGGATGTTGTAGGTGTACGATTCGTACGGGAAAAACGCTCCATACAGCTAATCGGAGAACTTTTTCCCGAATCGTAATCGACCCCTATATGTATTAGTTATCATTCTTAAACATTTTTAAATATTTTAACTATTTTTTTAACATAAAAAAAACATATTTTTAACAACGATATTTTTGACAACAATATTTTTTTTCTCGATATTTTTGTACTTACCATGATGTAGATAGGATGTCGATATTCTTGACTTCGATATTTTTGTCACAATATTTTTGTACCTCGATATTGTGGGAGTCGATATTTTGTCAGTGATTATGATATAATGTGATCTCGAAAGTAATGCTAGATATCTTTTCTCCATTCCACTGATGCCTTGGCTCTGACATATGTACTACACTGTGGAAGCATTTCCTGCTGTCAATAAGAATGATCACTTAGAAATGTTCCAGGGAAAATTCCTGATGGTGAAGGACCATACTGTTTGCACCAGGTAGACTGGAGCCCCACTGGAGTCTCCATCAAATGGGCAGAGAACTCTATGTCCCCTCTTTATTTTCAAACGCTTTATTATAATTCACAATAAATCATGCAGGACTGATAAAGGGTTGATTTCTATAACACTACTTGAGCTAAATAACTCATTATAAGATTCAATAATGTTTTATCCACCCACAGTACCTCAAATTGAAGTCTATTTTACACTCCAATAATGTATATAAACTCCACACTATATTTTGCCCTCCAGCATTCACACGTCATTCATCCAGCATCTTAACATTTGAACAAAAACAGTTTTGTGTTGTCCTAAATAACTGCAAGCCAGTGTGCAACATTACAAAAGCTACACCATAGCAATACACTTTTACATATGGAAATATCAATGCAATGTTTCTGTGGATTCAAAGTCATAAACTACCTTCTTCAGGGCAGTCTCCATCTTTGAATATATTTTGGGCGTAATCCTTTTCTACTCATTGACAACACAATAATTTATTGTGCTTGATTTCAGATTGTTAATGTGACCACATAAATGATGAAGTTTAATTATGGTCTGCAGATCAGAGATGGGTTTGGTCTGTGTTTTTGATTGATAGTAGATATGCCACCATGTTAGCACAATTTACAGGTAATATGATGACATTACCCCCATCCTGATTGAACTCTATAATCTGCCATCCTGCACCATCTTAAAAACCAGCGGTGTTATTTCAAAAGCCACCAGGACCCAACCCTCAGATACAATACCATCAGCCTGCTGACTGAGAAGTGTAAAAATGAAATAGATAAACAGCAGGCCATTTCCATTTATGAACCCAGGATTTGAAACAACATCCCCTATCCATCTGAAAAGCTCTAACGCAGCTCCAATTTAGGAAAGAGTTGAATACTCACATCTTTGAAGATTACTACATCACAAAGCTTTAACAATTCTCAACTTAGCTCCACCTCTGACTCATCGACATTATGCATTTTTTTTAGCATATAAAACATTCTACTGCCTTTCGGATAGGTTTACACTATTTATATACAGGAGCGGCCTGTGCAGGTAAGAGCGGTGGGCGGGCGGCAATGGGACTCGACAGACGACGAAAAGGGAAAATTAAATAAATACTTAGGGCCAAATTACAATGGCGGGCGGACCGTAACGGCAAATTGGACTGACCACGAGAGGTGCGTCGGTCCCCCGGGGCCAATTAGGATGCGACCGCCACCCTGGCGGTCGCATCCAGCATCTTTATCATTACGGCGGGCGGTGCTGTAAGCAGCACCCGCCGCAATGTTAAAGTGGCATGTAACGCGCAGTGCCTGCCCCCTTGTGCGTAGCAATGAAGGGGGTACCGAGGGTATACATTATCTGTGTGTCATCAGGGTACCTGTGAAATAGCCAGCCCCACCCAGGCAGCAGATGAGCCAGGGATGGGATAAACATGGAATAACAAAGGAAAACATGAGGAGTCCAGAGGAACCCTCCCTGGCACTAGTTCAAGAGCCAACATGATTCGACCCAGCCTCAGAGGTTTCAGACAAATAACATTTCATCCAATGAAGTGCTAAACCTTGAATAGGAGATCCGTGGGTGATATGATATGATATGATAAAAATTTATAATGCGCATAAACAATAACCCGCAGGTATCAAGGCGCCTAACAATACAATCAAATTGAAACAGACGTCCTTACATATAGGCTTCTCGAAAGAAGTGAGTTTTTAAAGCATTGCGGAAATTCTGTAGAGATGAAAGGGATCTCAAATCAAGCGGAAGGTCATTCCACCATTTGGGGGCTAGTGTGGAAAAAGCCCTGCCACCCCATTTAGCTCTTCGTACACTGGGGGTTTTAAGAAGCAATTTCCCGGAGGAACGCAAGCTCCTACCAGGGGTATAATGGGAAATAATAGACCCGATACCTGTGTCGCTATTTTTAGCGATGGCTCTGTAGGTCATACATAGCACTTTGAACCGGATTCGGAATTCCACCGGTAACCAATGCAGCGATTTCCTGGCCGCAGTGGCTGAGGAGCGTCTGGGAATGTCCAGAACAAATCTGGCTATAGCGTTTTGGACTACCTGCAAGCGCTGTAGGTGGCTCCGGTTTAGCCCAGCATACAGCGCATTGCAGTAATCCAAACGAGAGCCAATCAATGCAACAGCAATTTGCTTTCTTGCCTGCAGGGAAAGATATTTCCTGATCCTTCGCAGGGTGTGAATCAAGCCCCAACAGGTGGAGACAGTTCTGCTCACCTGAGCGCCCATATCAAGGGCTGGATCTAACATCACCCCGAGGTTCTTAGCAGAAGTTGTGGGGGAGGGACATATTCCTAGTGAGTCAGGCCACCAATGGGCTGACCAGATGTTTTCTTTTCCCCCGAACACCAACACCTCAGTCTTCTCCCCATTCAGTTTAAGAGAGTTCTGAATCATCCAGTGACCAACCGCCTCCATACAAGATCTAAACTTGGAGGCGGTAAGCACATCAGAATGGGGGAGAGAGACGAGTATTTGGGTGTCGTCTGCATAAGAAACTACCTCCATCCCGAAAGATCTTATTAATCTGGCTAGTGGGGTCACATAGATGTTGAAAAGGGTCGGACTAAGCGCCGACCCTTGAGGGACCCCACACAGCACTGGTCGGGATGGAGATAGGAACTCCCCCAGCTTGACTCTTTGTTCCCTCCCAGTGAGGAAGGAGGTCAAAAGATCCAAGGCTGCCCCCCTCACCCCCACCTCCCTCAGGCGAGATGTGAGCACTGAGGGGGAGAGGGTGTCGAAGGCCGCTGTTAGATCTAGCAGGACCAGGAGGGTGGTCTGGCCCCCATCTACTGTCGTGCGGATCTCATCAAGCACGATGGTGAGGGCTGACTCGGTGCTGTGTTCCCTCCTGAATCCATGCTGGGAGGAGTCCAAACATCCCGAGCTTTCCACAAAGATAGCGAGATGCTTGTTAAGATGTGCCTCAAGCATCTTCGCTGGAGCAGGAAGCAACGAGATGGGGCGGAAGTTTTTTAGGACCTCCGGATCAAGGGATGCCTTCTTTAGCAGGGGTTTGACTACCGCCTTCTTCCACTCCATAGGGAAGATACCATCTCTGATGGCTAGATTCATTATGTCTAGCAGCGGTGGTAAGAGAGTCTCCCTACACTGCTTGATGATTTTCAGTGGGCAGGTTGTGGAAAAGTAAATTTTGCCATGTTCTGTGTCCCTACGTGTCCTCCATCTTATGTTATGTGTGCATGATTAATATGCATATGTATTCCCCATGTTTGATTAAAGACGCAATTACAGTTGTGTTCATCACTAGTATGCTAGTTTCCAGTTCTCGTGAAAACTACGAGTATTAGGCCTATGTAAAGTTACGTTGCCACGTTTCCCAGTGTGCACGTTATTTCATTGTAAAGTCCCCGGTTCTAGGCCTCAAAAGGGCCCGGACACCAGATTCAGCTCCTGTCTCCTGAACCCTCGCTGAGGAGCGATACAGCCCCCACCTGTATCCTCGACCCTTCACTTACTTCCTGCCTCACAGTGCCCGGCTCGGCCTGGCTCTGCCTACGAGTCTGCCAAGAGTATGTTATGATTCTAGTTATCAGTCCAGCCCTCCTTCTCTGCATTCCTAAGCTACTGAATCGCATCAATAGTTTCCGTCATTGTCTAGCCTTTACGTCTCCATGTAAGAGAAATACTGTATTAATGGTCATTTAATATTCCTCAACACGCACTACATGTAGAATAATGCATGCTCCAGTCTTAGAGTCTGTTAGCCTTTCCCCTCCTGACTCTTAGTTTATATCAACATGTCCTCTAAACATTAGATACTAGATAGGGTTTAGGTACATGTCGCCCTGACTCTCCAGACTTCAGTCTCTACTCCTAGCACAGAGTTCATAGCCCCCAGCTTCTCCTAGTAACACGTCATTGTCAGTTTGCGCGCACCATTAGGTTAGAGGTCCCGGCTCCTCAGGTAGCCCCCTCCATGTTTCCGCCCCATTTATGACATATTCTGTTACGTTTACATCACATGTCTATGTATACGCCTCTTGTTACACCTACTTTCACCCTTATCTTTCGCGACTGCTATTGACCACACCCACTGCTCCGCCTATTGTATGTATTGCAATTGCAACTGTTTTAGTATATATGCTTGTGTATTGTTATTAAAAGTTAGCGCGCTCATCCCAGATCCTGCCCGACAGCTGTCGGGCCCCCCTGTCAGGCCCTGTCATCCTATTCCTATGCAGGTTGTCCTGTTCCTGTCCTTTATGCTGTATTAAACCTGCAAACTCCTACTACCTCGAATCTTGACTCTTATTTATTGAGCTATCTGTTATTGCTATGTCCAGTAAAACCTAGATCCGGTATTATTTATTTATATACCACATAATGGCGCCCGAATAGGGACTTGCCCTTTCCCCACGTGCCGGTGAAGCCACGCCGGCCCCCTGACCCTCTGCAGCCGTGACGGAACCATACCGTGCACGTGCAGATATTTCTGCTTCAAGTATCCCTCAGGCCCACGGAGGAGACGGAGGTGGCGGTCCAGCATCCAGACGAGGCGGTGGAGGAACGCGGCGAGTCCTGACCAGAGCCCAAGCCGAGAGTCCAAGGTCCGAGGTATCCGGAGGCCCACCCGTAACTGAAGTCCGAAGTTCGTCCGTCCGGCGTCGAAGCAGTCCAGTCCAGTCCGAGGCCTTCCGTTCTTGCTGCCCGGTGAGTACCGTTGCTGGGGTAGTATCTAGACAGGGTCAATCTAATTGTCTCTGGTCCGTGGGGTTTGGTGGTACACATATCCCAAAACGAAGTGTCCACTTCGGTGGATGCGGGTCCTGACGTGTCTCTTTATGAGACCGGTAAGTTTCGTACTGTTTTAGCAGTGCATCTAGTTTCTGTTCTAGTCAGTTCTGTTCTCGAGAAGATTCATGTATTCTGTTTTCCGTATCCCAGGTAGTATTCTGTTCGAACTGTTATTTTAAATGTTCTTCATGTATTTTTAATGTCGTGGTATGAGAGTGGAGTAATTATCGTGTTCATTGTGTATTGTATTGTGTCTAGATTACAGTTCAGTCATGCCCTTATTTTCTAAACTACGTCAGTTAAAAACCAGAAAAGGTCTGTTAGAAGCAGCAGTTCCTGTCCCGCCTAGGGACAGTCCAGGTCATTTTATGTATCAGAAGCATGGCATAAGTGCCATATTATATCTAGATTTATGGGTAGAGTACACCAAACAGTTAGAAGAAAAGTATAGATGGCCTGTATCAGGCACATGGGATGCCGAGTGCATCATGCGAGTAGAAGAAGCATTATGGAAAAAGAAAGCCAGACAGTCACAGAAAGATGCCATCGAGTTATGGCGCAAAGAATCTCATAAAAGAACCGAAAAAGAAATCAGAAAGTCAGAATTAAGTAGAGAATCCTTAGAACGAGCCCAAGAAAAGGAATTAATCGAGATAGGTGAACGAGTTAAAACCGAACAGTCAGACAGACAGAGGCATGCCCTCATTAAGGGTATGTATCCTCTTCTTGCCGAGGGCTTGCCAAAAGCGACCCCGGAGGCATCCAGTAATTTTCCGCCACCATTAGTTCCGATCAAGCTACGTCACAAACCGACCGCAGCTGATATTTTTATTTCGTCCTATTTGGACGACACAGTCCCAGAATATGCAAATCCTGTCCCGCCAGCTCCTGTAAATAATGTAAATCCTGCTCCTCCAGTCACCGGAGTACCTGCCACGGTACCCCCGGTTCAGCCCACATTACAATTTCCCGCCGCTGCTAGCACGAAGAGTATCAGTCGACGATTCTAGTTTAGGGGCCACAGGAGGAGGTCCTCCTGGTACCCCGCCACCACACCAACGTGTAACGTTAGTCGAGTTACATGAAAGTGCGTTACAGCGTACGCCCAAATACAAGTCCGTTGCAGATATCCGACGAGCTCTTACTGAATGCCGCTATGATCCAGTTGCAGGTGATGATAGTACAGTTATATATTCCATCCGTGTAAGACGGGTGACCGGGTATTTGGACACCCTACCGAATATGAAAGAAGATCTAGACAGAATATATCGTTTCATCCGTACAGGGGATGATCCAGAAAGTATTGGTGAAGCCATGTCTCAAAGGAAAGCTGAGATCCAGCTCATGTTATTAAAGTTTCTGATTAATTGTTTAATAAGAGAACAAGATTATCCGACTAAAGATCCGGCTGAAATGAGAATCCTGACAAGGTGGAGTGATAATATAGCCGAGGGTAAACACAGAACCATCAGTAGTATAGAGAGTATGTACAAAAGAATCCGTAAAGAAATAATAAAGTTACACGAACAACGTAAAGCAGCACAAGTAAGCGAGAAAGAAAATGACTCTTCTACTGAAGAGGTAGAGGACGAGAATACCGCCAGAATAGCGTATGTAGGAAAGTCTAGATTTCCAGACCGCCATTTACGTCTAGACTACAAGAAAACTGTTCCTCCTCCAGCACCAGAACAAGGTTCTCTAGAACAAGTATTTCAAGCTACCGATCACATTTTGAAATCACGAATCGGTTACAGTGAGTTAAGCACTATGCATGAACAAGAACTAGCCCGATCAGCAGTCCGATGGACTACTGATTCTACCACTTTTCCAGATGAAATAGTGGCACAAATGTTTCTGAAACTGCCCCCAGCCGAGCAACGACTGGTGGGTATGTATATGATCCAGCACCTCATTACTCTGTATGAGGGTCAACATTCTGATCCAGGTCCATTACACGATGTCCTGAACGAGTTACTCCAGTATAGATGGAAAGGTCTAGGTACCGATTTAATTAGTGTCATTCTAGAACAGCGCCACAAATATAGAACGTTCCTGAACCCGCATTTTGTTCATGTCTCACCTCCAGAAAGTAAACCCTTTTACATAGATAGACAGAATCCGTTACGAGAAGTACACCCAGTTAGGACAACAGATGGTGAAATGCAACGAGTGTTTGTTTACACTCCGATTACAAAGATGGAACTCTTAGAGATGAAGAAATTAATTCCCTGTCATGACAAAGATCCAGCAGGGTTCCACCGAGAATTAAAAGACATGCTCCGTATGGGAGAATATACGTATCCAGATATTATTAAAATGTTAAAAGTCCTGTTGCCCGCAGGGGTATATGAAAAACTCAAGGAAAAAGAATGGGAGGTGGGAGAGAAAAAGATCGATTGGGCAGTTCTAGAAGCTGAAGATAAGATACGAGTACCAGGTACCGGTCTTGGAGAGAAATGTAAAGAATTACCAGAACTATTAATACAAGTTTTGCCTAGATTATTAGCAACTAAAAAGGAAGACTGGGATGCAATCTCAGCCTGTAAACAGAAACAAGACGAAGACACTAGTGATTTTTATTCTAGATTTGAGAAATGCTTTAGTATTAACAGTGGCCTCAAGACAAGTAGCGAGTCATACCCTCATCTTTTTGTTACTAAACTAGTCGAGAATTCAAGTCCACAAGTTAAGAATCGAGTTCTGAAAGTCGAAAGTACCTGGCAAGCTAATACCCCGTCCCAGATGTTACAGATGCTTCAGTATCACCAGAATAGAATCAGAGAAGAGCAAGATCATGAAAGGAAACGTATGAAAGACACGAAAATGAAAGTACTAGTTGCACAATCTATTCCACAAGACAGTCAGAAGAGGGGTCCGAATCAAGCCAGTCATCCTGCAGTTCCCGTTAAAGGGACATGCAATTATTGTAAACAGCCAGGTCATTTTATAAACGAGTGTGCAGTTCTGAAACATAACATAGCTACCGGTAAGACTAAAGAAAGACCACGTCCGCCTAGACAAGAACAAGTTTCACAGACTTCTCAGCCGCAGAATGCACAACAGACAGTTTCAGCACCGCAGCCTATTGCTGCAACACAGCATGTTACACAGCAGATGTATCAGTATGCTCATACAGAGTATCCAGAGTATCAGCCATATTCATGAAACAGCCTAGAGAGGGAGGTAGGCTTGCCTCTCATCGAGATACCTGTAGATCAAGAGGGTCCCTATGTTCACAGTCAAGTACTAGGGAAAGACAGAAAGTTTCTGATTGATACAGGGGCAAGTAGGACCACCATTAGTCACGACGAAGTTCCAGGGGCTCCGCTCTCAGGCTCTAGAAATGTTTCCCTTGGATTTTCAGGAAAGCCTATTGTAAACGAGATATCTAAGCCAGTTACTCTAGAAGTAGGTCCATTGTCCCGCACTACTGATCTGTTACTTACGAAGTCATGTCCAGAAAATCTGTTAGGTATTAAAACACTGAAAGAATTAGGTGCAGTTATTTGCTGCTCCCCAGAGGGAATACGATTGTTCCTACGTGACTTCAAGGGTCACTATGTATTACGAGATTTTGATCCGAGATTGTCCAATGTTCCGCAGCATCTATGGGCGCAAGGTCCAACTGATGTAGGTTATATGCAAATCACACCCCATCGTGTGACTCTCAAGCCAGGTGTAGTGTTACCACGAATCAGACAGTACAGATTGCCACCTGAGGCTGTAACAGCCTTATCCAAAATTATTGACGAGCTCATCGCTCAAGGAGTAGTTGTAGAAACTGACTCCAATGTATGTAATTCTCCGATCATTCCAGTCATGAAACGTACTGATCCAAATGCACCCCCAGTATATCGATTAGTGATTGACCTTCGAGAACTCAATAAATGTATTATTCCTCAGTACCCAGTTGTCCCAGATATTTCTTCCCTATTGACAGCCATTGATTCTGAAGCCACATTTTTTACAGTCATAGACCTCAAGAACGCGTTTTTCAGTGTCCCCATTCATCCAGACAGCCAGTTTCTTTTCGGATTTTGTTTAAATGGAAGGAGCTATATGTTCACACGAGCTCCTCAAGGTTTCACAGAAAGCCCTAGTATTTATAGTCAAGCACTTAAGAGACAACTAGATAACATTCACATGCCAACTGACACTGCCCTGCTCCAGTATGTCGATGATCTACTGATCACAGCCCGTTCTGAGCGTGCTTGCGAGCGAGCATCACTTACAGTCTTGTATTTCCTTGCCGAGATGGGGCACAAGGTGTCCCCTTCGAAGCTTCAATTCTGTGTCCAGCAAGTGATCTATTTAGGCCACTTACTGTCCAAGAGGGGTAGGCAGTTGACACCAGACCGTATCCAGCTAATAGTGAGTCTTCCTCAGCCCAAGACACAGAAGGAGGTAAGTGCTTTTATCGGCCTTACTTCTTATTGCAGACAATGGATTCCTCAGTATGCATTCCTAGCCAAACCACTGATACAGTTAACGACACAGGAGGCAGCCGTATCGACTGTCCTCCCTTGGACATCTGAACATACACTTAGTTTCAATGAGTTAAAGAAAGCTTTATGCCAAGCTCCAGTTCTAGCTACACCGAACTACAGTAAGCCTTTTACACTTTTCGTCACTGAACGTGAAGGTACAGCATTATCTGTTCTCACACAAGATCAAGCAGGACAATACAAGCCCTGTGCTTATTTTTCAAGCACACTAGATCCTGTAGCCCAGGCTCTGCCTGCGTGCCTCAAGTCAGTTGCAGCCACAGCACTAGCTATCAGACAAAGTGATTCCATAGTATTAGGACACTCCTTGACAGTACAAGTTCCACACTCCGTGGAAGTTCTTTTAAACCGAACACAGACTCAGCACTTGACAATTGCACGTTTAACAGGTTATGAACTGACACTGTTCCAGCCACACATAGAAATCAGACGCTGCAACGTTCTAAATCCTGCTACACTGTTACCGTCAGTTAATTCGAATCCTGCCACACACGACTGTGTGGAAGTAGTTAATATTATGACAAAGCCAAGACAAGATCTGACAGATATTCCATTACCAGATCCCGACCTGACACTTTATGTGGATGGTTCATGTATGAGAACAAGTACAGGAGAACTAGTAGCCGCGTATGCAGTGACTACAGACACTGAAGTTATAGAAACACACCGTATTGACACTCTGTCCGCTCAAGCAGCAGAGCTAGTTGCTCTGACACAAGCCTGCATACACGCCAAGAACCTGAAAGTCAATGTTTACACAGATTCACGTTACGCATTTGGAGTCGTACACGACTTTGGAGTGCTCTGGCAGGAGAGAGGTTTCATGACTTCTCATGGAACCAAGATTCAGCATGGTCTCCTTATTCAAGCTCTGTTAGATGCCATACACTTACCGACATCTATTGCTATCATGAAATGCAAAGCACATACGAAAGTTACTGATACTATTTCTCAAGGTAATGATCTAGCAGATCGCACAGCCAAGCTTACAGTACAGACTCCAGACATGTCAGTTAATCCGACACAGACACATACTCCAGATCCGACTACATATATGACAATTAAGGACCCTACTCAAGATGTCATAGATATCCAGTTACATGCTACTCCCGATGAAATCAAGAAATGGTCCGAACAAGGAGGGGTCCAGACAGATCAGGGATGGGTAACGAAGGGAAAAGCCACATGGTTTCTCCCCGACTCTATGGTTCAAGTCATTATCAATACCGCACATAGTCCAGCACATTTAGGAGAAAAAGCTATGTTAGATAGTATCCAGAACATTTGGTTCAACAAGCATTTACGAGCTGCAGCCAAGCAGAAAGTCCGTACCTGTATGATATGTTGCCAGTTTAATCCAGGTAAAAGTGTCCCGGTGGAACAAGGTGGTTTCCAGCCCCCTGACCACCCTTTTGAAGTCCTCCAGATGGATTATATTCAGATGGAGCGATGTCGAGGTTTCAAGTATGTCCTTGTAGTTGTATGCGCTTTGTCCAGATGGACAGAACCATATCCAGTCCCAGATTACACAGCCGCGACCACTGCCAAGCAGCTGGTTCGTGAATTCTTCCCCCGCTACGGACTCCCTAGAGTCGTATATTCTGATAACGGCCAGCCATTCTCATCCGAGCTTATGAAACACATTTCCCTTCTGTTAGGGTACCAGTGGAAGTTTCATTGTGTACGCCATCCTGAAGCAGCCGGTCTCGTAGAGAGACATAATCAGACCCTGAAAATCCGTATTGCTAAAATATGTAAAGAGAAAGGTGTAGACTGGATAGTAGCTCTGCCAGTCGCTTTATTTTATATGCGCATGGTCGCACACTCCAGATCAGGTCTGTCCCCGTATGAGGTCGTATTCGGCCGCCCCCCTAACATGTGGGGTACACCTAGACCTCGAAGTATTACCGATGTTTCAAGTAATATGCTGACAGATTACCTAGCTTCCTTGATGTCTGCCCTACACTCTTGTCGTTCACAGGTTGCTGCCGCATTTCCAGACAATACCGAGGTGGCACCGCATGAAATCGTTCCCGGATGCATGGTTCTTGTGAGGAACTTTGATCGTTCAAGTCCGCTGGAGCCCCGCTGGAAGGAGCCCAAGCAGGTCCTCCTGGCCACCCGTACTGCCGTCAAGCTGGAAGGCAGGAAGGGCTGGGTCCACCTGTCTCATGTGAAAAGATTTTACGGACTAAAGCCTGTTTCAAAGAACATTTCCGAGGATTTTAAGGACTGCCAAAGTACTATTCTTAAGGACTGTCCCGCAAAAGACAATGATACTGAACCCTCCCTGTTAGAGAAAACTCCGCAACAGGAGTATAAGCTCAAATTAAGGTCTAGTAAAATAAGTCAGCCAGTTTGATTGTCTAAGTCCTCCCCTAGGTGAAACGGTTAGACCGGTTTCTGACATGTATAAAATAGACCCCCATAGTGAGAGAGTTAGTCAAAACTCAATCCGATGTATCGTTTTTCTAAGTTTCATATTGTTTTTCAGCCTTATGACTACCTGCACCATGTTATGCATTTTATTTGTATTTTCCAGTTCCTCATGTAAATAAGTCTGCTAATGTTACAGTAGAGCACACGTTTAGTGATCTGCCTCCTCATGAACTCTCATATCGTCTTGCTATGCGTAATAATTCCTTTATCCGCATGTTACATTATTCACACCAGACCAGCAATGCCACTAATTGTTGGGTGTGTGGTCGACTCCCCCCTTTCCAGACACCGAAGGGAGTTCTGCCACTCTTTCCTTATCCATTTTCACATAACGGTTCGTGTGGAGCATGGTCCACGTTAACGTCATCCTCAACAGATATGTCTTTTCTTAACAGTACATGTTTTCCAGACAAGCAAGGTCTTCCCCACAGAACAGGGTTAGATCTAGAAAATGAAGTTTATAATTTAGGTAATTATTCTTCGAATTTTATGGTCCTGAATGTCCAGTCTGATACTACTCCAGACTTACCTGCTATGTCAGTACTACCAGTTAAAGGCGAATTATGTGTCCGAAAGAATGGTTCCATACATGTAGGACATAGTGATTGTACTACTGTTGTCAAGTATAGTGACAGTAGGAAATCTATTTTCAAAGCTTCACGTCATTCTTATTTTGTTTGTGGTCAGACCGCATATGTTCGTCTGCCCCTCGATTGGGAGGGAACCTGTTACATTGCCTTCCTACTGCCACCAGTTTTCCTAGCCCCACCTGACTATCATAGGAATTCCCACCTAGTACATACTAGACACAAGAGAGACCTCCCGATTGTCGATTATACTGAAACTGCTCTAGAACAATACATAGATATCAATAAAGGTGTCTTCCCCTATTTAGGTACTGTTGTAAATAGTAAACTGATACGTAGATTAACGAGAACCCTTGAAGCAGTAGTGATTGAGACTACTTCTGCTCTAAGTAACTTGACCGAAGAGCAATCCTTTATGAGAATTGTCGTGCTCCAGAATCGTCTCGTCCTTGACGTCATACTGGCCGATAGGGGCGGGGCATGTAGAGTCATCGGATCTAGGTGCTGCATTTTCATTCCTAATAACGCGCCGTCTGTTTATTCAGCTATTACCAGACTCCATAATATTGCCCATATGTTACACCAAGATCCAGGCACCTGGACATGGTCCGGTTGGTTCTGGAATATAATTTCCGCCTGGGGATGGAAAGTATTGTCATTTCTGGGTATTGCAGTAGCGATCATATTCAGTTGCTGCCTCTGTTTACAATGTGGCCCTGCGATTTGCGGCATTTGTGCTACCTCTTGTATTCCTAGTCCCAAGTCCCGTTCTAAATCCCGTTCCAAGACAATTCGAGACGAGCAAATGATACTGTATGAAATGATAGATGGTATCATGAATATTGATGTTTCCTGATGGAAACGTAGTGACAAGGAGGGAATGTGGAAAAGTAAATTTTGCCATGTTCTGTGTCCCTACGTGTCCTCCATCTTATGTTATGTGTGCATGATTAATATGCATATGTATTCCCCATGTTTGATTAAAGACGCAATTACAGTTGTGTTCATCACTAGTATGCTAGTTTCCAGTTCTCGTGAAAACTACGAGTATTAGGCCTATGTAAAGTTACGTTGCCACGTTTCCCAGTGTGCACGTTATTTCATTGTAAAGTCCCCGTTTCTAGGCCTCAAAAGGGCCCGGACACCAGATTCAGCTCCTGTCTCCTGAACCCTCGCTGAGGAGCGATACAGCCCCCACCTGTATCCTCGACCCTTCACTTACTTCCTGCCTCACAGTGCCCGGCTCGGCCTGGCTCTGCCTACGAGTCTGCCAAGAGTATGTTATGATTCTAGTTATCAGTCCAGCCCTCCTTCTCTGCATTCCTAAGCTACTGAATCGCATCAATAGTTTCCGTCATTGTCTAGCCTTTACGTCTCCATGTAAGAGAAATACTGTATTAATGGTCATTTAATATTCCTCAACACGCACTACATGTAGAATAATGCATGCTCCAGTCTTAGAGTCTGTTAGCCTTTCCCCTCCTGACTCTTAGTTTATATCAACATGTCCTCTAAACATTAGATACTAGATAGGGTTTAGGTACATGTCGCCCTGACTCTCCAGACTTCAGTCTCTACTCCTAGCACAGAGTTCATAGCCCCCAGCTTCTCCTAGTAACACGTCATTGTCAGTTTGCGCGCACCATTAGGTTAGAGGTCCCGGCTCCTCAGGTAGCCCCCTCCATGTTTCCGCCCCATTTATGACATATTCTGTTACGTTTACATCACATGTCTATGTATACGCCTCTTGTTACACCTACTTTCACCCTTATCTTTCGCGACTGCTATTGACCACACCCACTGCTCCGCCTATTGTATGTATTGCAATTGCAACTGTTTTAGTATATATGCTTGTGTATTGTTATTAAAAGTTAGCGCGCTCATCCCAGATCTTGCCCGACAGCTGTCGGGGCCCCCCTGTCAGGCCCTGTCATCCTATTCCTATGCAGGTTGTCCTGTTCCTGTCCTTTATGCTGTATTAAACCTGCAAACTCCTACTACCTCGAATCTTGACTCTTATTTATTGAGCTATCTGTTATTGCTATGTCCAGTAAAACCTAGATCCGGTATTATTTATTTATATACCACAAGGTATCCAAAGGGGATCGCGATTTGATCTTGTTAAGCAGGAACTCCAGATCTTGTAAGGCCAGCGGAGGAAAGGAGTCCAGGGTGCACAGTGGGGAGATGTCTGTAGTATTCATATTCATCTCAACCCGAGTAATAAATGCACTGACACAGACTCTTTGTTCCTCGAGGGCCAAATGGATATCCTGTATTTTGGTGTGGAAAAAGGAGGCAATCCTGTCACACAGATCCTGCGAAGGAATGACAGGATCAGGGGCTTGCAGGTTGACTAGAGAGTCAACAGTTTTAAAAAGCTCCTTCGGCGAGGAGAGCGAAGTGGTCAGGGTTACAAAGTAATCTTGTTTGGCCCGTGTAATCTCAGCTTTATATTTCCTAACAAGGAGTTTATGAGCTTCCTTGTTCTTAAAGTCCCAGCTGGCGTGCCAGAGCCTCTCCTTTCGTCTCACTTCTTGCCTAAGAAGTCTGAGGGAGTCGGAGAACCAGGGGGCGGATGGTCTCTTTCTGGCTCGGCAACGGAGCTGTACTGGGGCCAGTTTGTTCAAGGCTTCAGTAGTGACCTGCTCGAAATGGCCAACTGCAGTCTCTACGCTGCCTTAAACAAATCTGCTGGTCGACAGAATCAAATGCGGCTCATCTCAGTCCTGTGTTAGCGTCACTTCCGGATCCTTGGTGGTCTTTTTCAGTGGAACTATTGCTGTAAGCCTGAGCTAGATGAGCGGGCAGTAGATGACCGTCGCTATTAATCTCTCCTTCTATAACAGTAGGTCTTGCCTCGGTGTTTTGTATTTGATTGTCTATTTCCGATTACTCAAAGAGCAGTCGTAACTTGTCTTCTTTTAGCCGTTTCCAAGCCTTTCATGCACAACTTTCAAGCCTATTTCTTCCTGCAGCAGACACTGTAGATCTATAAATATCAGAGCCTGTCCCCGTCGGGCAGCACAGCTCATGCTGCCAATTCCTGGACCTGTCCAGCGGTCCACAGCCACCGAGCTAGAAAAGAGGCATCGGGGTTTGTTTTTATGCTTGGCGGACAGAAAAATAGTACAACTACACAAAAGGGCGAGGGAGCAGAAAACTGCAAACTACAGACGTCTCGCCCTGTGATGAAAGGCTGTCTGCTCCGAGGACGAGATGAAAATACAACACCCATTTAGCATGCCAGGAGTGGCAGCCAGAGTTGAAACTGACAGATTCCAATGACAGATGCTGCCAGATGAAAGACAGCGGCGCCACAGATGCTGCCGGGCCCTGACGTGGGTCCGCATCAACTGTGAAATGACAGGAAACCTCCGCTGTGTGCTTTTTAGATGTGCCCTGATAGTAATTTAGAGCGAATTCTAGGTTATGGTAAACACCAAAGAATGTAATGATGACAAATAATAAAAGATAATTTTGACACTAAAATAAGCTTTTCCGACATTGTTTACTCATGCTTTTATTGATACTTTGAGTGTCTTCCACATGGAATCAAGGATCCAGTATGTGTGGTCATTTCTTGATGCTCATGTTATTCTCGAAGAAACTCGCTTGTTTCTTTGATTGCTTGAATTAAAACCTTTGAGTAACATCACGATGTAAGGCAGTGCATGAAACACACAAAAGGTGATGGGAGGAATGCTTGCAATTTGTCTAACTACTGCTGATGGACCGGGTTAGCATCCCAACCCATCGTTCTTTTGCTCATCCCACCCCAGTTTAAACCCAGCCATATGCAAATCAGTCTTGACCCTGCTCTTCATGGGAACAGTCCAGCCCAAACTGTCGAGCCAGGTCCTCCCTGGCCCAGAAACAAGCATCTTGGACCGGTTTTGGGGTATATCACCCCTCATCAACCAGGCTAGCTTGAATCCAGTGACACAGTGAGCATGGGACCCACGTCTGGGCATACTCATACCACTTAGGTGATACGTGAAACACTGGTGATTTGGAGGAATGCTTGCAATTTGTCAAACCGGTGTCAATCGCTCCGGATAGCATCCCAACCCATCATGCCACAAAATACCTATCCTCCGTAGGTTTAATTGCAAGGTAGGAGTAGATTTCTGACTTGCTTGGGACTCACAAAGAATCTGTGGTGTACTATTGGACATATGTATAAAAGTCATAGTTTTTCAGAACTACAATTGCTTATGAAAATGTAGTCCTGCACAGCACAATTCACAAAGTGGTTTTACAGAATAACTCTACCGTATGTGCGTAATGGTTGAACTTACATGCACAAATGTTGAAGTGTACATAAAATTAATTTTCACTCAAAAATACATTTTACTCACACATACAATTTCATCAGTATGAGATGGAAATGTATGGTGATATTTTAAGTGTGAAAAAATCTACTTATTGGTAGGTGTGGTAGGTAATTCTTAGTGGGAAACCCTGCAAAGTATGTGAACACCCACATACTCCCATGTTTTTGTAGGCCGGTTCCCACCCTAAATAGTCTCCTAATTCCACTCTTGTCTAGTGTAGGAGTAAATGCTTACTTTGGGTGGGAAAGTGAAATCAACACCCCCAACATAGTGGGTGACTAGGGATAGAGTTTTAACCACAAAGAGAAAAAATTAACTTGTTGCAAAACAAAAAAGGCTTAAAACTTAAAGGTACATTTGTGTCACATTTACATGTGCATATATGTACATATAAAGCATAAACCATACCACATTCGAGTAACATGAAATGCATAAAGAATCCCACAACTATGCATCGAAAACTACAACGGTAACAGATTCGCAGAAAGATTTGTGAAACCCTGTGTAAAGTGTAAAATGTACTCTAGAAGTAGGAGGAAACAGAGGAGTCCACTTCAGACTACTTTTGTGAGGCAGGCATGCACATTTTCCAAAAAGGTGGAAAATCTGCACAATTAAATGTGGATACGTACCCTTATCTTCTTCACACGGGCCTGCTTCTTAAATATGTTGTTTAACTTATGGAAAACATAGTTTCATAAATACATTTTGCAAGTCTAAATTCACAAAATGTGTGTTTACAATCACAAACATATTTGCTAAAAAACTTATTATTACACCAGCATGGTGTAATGTGTTCCTGTGTGTAATATTATGTTTGAAAAAGGCCCATGATGTGGACTTTCCAAGTAGGGGATGCCTTGCCTAAGTAGGTGAACATTAACACACTTACACAATTAGAGTTATGCACAAAATATTTACTAACACATTTCCATTCTGAATACTATTGGGTATTTACTCCTATTAGGAGAAGAATTAAAACATTTGTGGGATGAGAATGAGCATCAAGACCTCTAAGATAGATAGGGTAAAGGATTTATAGTAATAAATAGTAGTTAGTAAGAGCAACAGTGTGTTGGTGTCCCATCTATGTATGTGTAAATGTACTGTAGGAAAGTAGGGTCTGCTTTTATGGTTACCCCCACTTTTTACCTGGTGCTATGCTGTTTCTGACTAGTCTGACTGGGATCCTGCTAATCAAGACCCCAGTCTCTGTGCATTCTCCCCTACATTGATAGATCCCAGATTGGACACTGATGTACCCTTATAAGTCCCTAGTATATGGTACTGATGTACCCAGGGCATGGGTACCCCAGAGGTCCCCCATGGGCTGAAGCATGCATTATGCCACCCATGGGGGGTCACTCAAACTGTAACTACAGGCCTGCCATTGCAGCCCGTGTAAGCTGGTGCTGGCACCACTTACGACAGATATAGGTTTCTCTATATCTGAGGTCACTGCACTTAAAACCTATAAGTCACCCTTAAGACAGACCTTTCAATCCTAAAGGCAGGGTGCTCAGTTCTAAGTGTAAGGGGGCTCCAACAACCTTCAGAGTCCAGTCTCCCCGGTTGTAAGTGCATCAGCCATTACGATACATAGAGTGGCCATGCGACATTACGCGATGACCATCTCTAAACTGGTTATAACAAACCCTGTCATGTTTGGAATCAAACATGTTGGAATCATACCTCCCACACTGTAAACGGTGTGGGAGGTGTGATTCCATGCACAGTAAAGCTTCTCCAGGAGGCCCTCAGTGCTCCGGGTACCAGTCTTCTAGACCCGGACAGCACAACATGGCTGCCGCCGACAAGAGACACAATTCTGCCCTCTTGCTGCTGCGCCAAGCTTGTGTAGGAGAAGGCAAATCAATAGGCATCCTGTCTCAGGGAGGTATGCCCACCTCCCAGACAGAGTTTAGTGTATTGGGGCCGGATGGGAGCGCTTGCCAGTGCCACTCAGTGTGCTTGAGGGGCACATTTGCTGCCCTCCGTGTATAGCCGAGTTCAAACCAGCTCAGGGAGCTGTTGGCTCTCGCTCTAGCACAAAACTTGAAAATGGACATGACAGTATCTTCCCCACTTTCCAACCCCTCTCCTGGGAGGGAACCCTGAATCATCCCAACCCTTTCCCTAGGGAACTTAAGGGCTGACCTGTAGGTGGGACCCTAGATTCTTTGTGGGACACAATTCATTTCAAGACACCACTTCTTCTACGACCGTATGGGCACTCTGGACTTCGTTGGACTTCGCTCTGGGCATCAAGACTGCAACTGGGAAGACTCCTGCTGCCCCTGGTCTCATCACCCTGCTTGTCCACTGCAGTTCCAAGCCTGTGCTCCATACAGGTACCTTACAAGGCCTGTGGACATCCAAGACACCTGAAGGAATCTCCTTTGAAGTGAAGGAGTCACTTCTCTGCATCTGCAGGTACCACAACAAAGCTGACTGGTCTGCTGATCCTGGCTGGGCTCCCACAGACTCCAAAAGGCTCAGCAACACAGGTATTGGTTCTTCACATCCCTTGAGGCCTGCCCTGTCCTCTCACCAAGTTTGAGGCCAGTATCCCTTGTCCGAGCCCCAGGAACGGATCCCTGGTGTACCACATCGACTTGCTGTTGCAAAGGCTAGTTATCTTAATTTGTCCAAGATCTTCGGGTTGCAAGTAGCCCCAACCTCAAGCATCTCCTGCGACCAAGATATTCATCCTCCCTGCATCACTTGCACCGTGGGCCTGCATCTTTGGTGAGCTGATCAAGGTCCTCTTGTGACTCCATGCCTCCGGCCTGTGTGTCCTCTTGATGGTCTTCCTTGATTTCTGTAGGCTCCCCTGATTGCTGGGGCTTGCCCTGACTCCCCTGCTTGTGGTGAGTGCCCTGGACCTTGCTGGTCCCGACACTGCACCTTCTTCGCTTTCCACGTTGTTTGCAGTTGCCAAGGCATGTTCGTGTTCCCGACGGACACCGACCCCTCAACTCTCGACATCCAACATGGGGAAACTCGTGAACAGCTCCTGGTCTTCCACAGCATCGCCTGATCCTCATAGCTACAGCTCCAAGATCACCATCAACACCTGACATAGGTGGGCATTCATCTTCCGTGTCTTCTCGTCACTTCTGACTGGCATAGACTCTGTCCCCTCTGCTTGCAGGTATTTCGCATCATGAATCCACCTTTCGGACACTTTCACTTTCTCCAGCAGTGGCATCTTCCCCTCCATTGAGTTTGATGGTGGTTTCTCACGCCACTGCACACCTATGCACCTGGCTTCCCTGATGTAGGTATCCTGGTTTCAAGGGAATGCACGAGTGGAGTGGCTCTCCAACCTTCTGTCATCTGCAGGGTTTCTTCAGGGTCCACTGGGAAGGGTTCTTCTTTAAAATTGCAACTGCGACTTAACTGTTGACTTATATTGTGAACGCGGTTGTGTTCCCACACTGCACACGACATCAGTGGGGTTCCTAGATATTCACCTTGGGTGGTTTCTTGGGTCCCTGGCACTTCTACGTCTTCTGGGTACAGTCTTGACTCGAGTTGTGGTTCACATACCACTATTTTAGTATATGGTTTGGTCTCCCCCTGGTGACCACTGTGTATTCGTGCTACTTACCTGTTTTTAATGCAAAGTATTGTGTGCATTGTGTATATCTCCAGTTAGTATATATCTTTATGTGTTAGTGAGTGTCTTATAATAAATACATATTTTTATAAATACACTGTGTGGTTCTTTTTCACCTAATCTATATCAATAAGATTATTCTCTGGTAAAACAAGCTGCTTTACACTCTTTCTCAACTAAGCCTGAAGGTTGCTCACCACAGCTACTACTTAGAGAGCTTTCTAAGGTTGTCTAAGACCCCTAAAATCACCATAAGGGTCGTGTGGATTGGTGCACGGTGCCCACTTACATAAGTGTGCACCATATACCAAGCCAGCTTCTCACACTTAGGGGCTGATTCACAGAACTTAAGACAGACTTCAGACAGACTTAAGACAGACTTAAGACAAAATTAAGACAGACTTAAGACAGATTTAAGACAAACTTAAGACAAAATCCTAACTTAAGTCTGTCTTAGGTCTGTCTTAAGTTTGTCTTAAGTCTGTCTTAAGTTTGTCTTACGTCTGTCTTAAGTTTGTCTTAAGTCAAACTTAAGACAAAATCCTAACTTTACTTCTACTAAATGCCTTCTGTGAATACCAAAAGTAGTAAGTTTAGGATTTTGTACTAAGTTAGTTCTGTGAATCGGACCCTTAAACTTTTGTGTAAGTTGACTATTTGTTAGCTAGTCACAATCTAAAAGTTAATAATAAGTTTATGACAGGAGAGACTGCATTTGGGGCGGATAACTCATCACATAAAAAGATAGAACAAGTCTACAAAAGTGGATGTTTTCCTTTGTGAAGCAGGCCCATGACATGGAATTCACAGCGAATTCATAGAATTCTCAGACTATTGCATCCTGCCAAAAAGGGGGACATTTACTCAAAACATAGTCATAGGCATATGGATCAAAATTTCTGAGGAAGGATATTTTAAACTTTTTTAAGAATCAGGTACAGGCAAATAATTTATAGCCACAGAAACCCTCATTATGCTCTTAACTCTGTGAAACAAAGGGCCATTTTTCCCCTTTCCTCATTCACCCTTTTAGGGAGTACATTTGTATGTATTTGTAAGGTGAGAAGTTGCCTATAAAACCTTTGGGAATACCCTCAAATGTACAAGTTTGTGCGTGTTAACTGAATTTTTAGAGATACACTCTTCTAAAACCCTCTCACAAGACCCGAACCCTAAGTACATAATTGTGAAGAATCTTGTATACTGGCAAATTTTCTACCGCCAAAAGTGCAATTTGTGATCATAAGTTTCAGAAATACAGAAATTTACCACCTAAATACATTTTTGCACACCTATGTATTGCATAGGCACCTAAATAGTTTGAGAATTAAACTCATAGTTTTATAAGCAAAGGACGGACATTTCCAAAGGAATTTGCAGTCTCCCACAGTTAAATTGCTGTTGTAAATTCATAATACAGAAGTTTCTCTCTGATGTTTCTTGGCATACAGCTAACTTATTTTTGTTTTTTTTATTATTTCTGGGGGCCTGCAATTCCTGTACATAAGCATGTCTCTAAATTCCTTACTACAGGAGACTTGTGATGTCTGTAGTAATCCAAAATAAAGAAATGATGTAGCAGCTCAACTGTAGTTACTTATTACAGTTGAGTTCTGATATCATAATGCCTGCTGTCGCAGCCATCAGCCAAGGGGAAAAGAAAGTAGTTAAAGCTGCAGTTTACACAGTGTATACAAGAACAGGTTTTCATTCTTCTGCTCTATTTTTCTATAGGAACAGTGAAGTGAAAAGAAGATACTTATGGGAACATGTTTATTTTATACAAGCTTTAGGTAAATATAGGAAATATAGAATATCTCTGCATCTTTCCACACAGACTGAACAAGATGAGAACGAGTTTTCTTTTTTAAATCTGACATGAATTAAATTGATTCTAATATCTTTTGCAAAAAAGATGTAACTTTTGTTTAGTGTTCTTAATTTTGCACTACAGAGTCTACGTTTACTCTACATGTCTGCAAACATCTTCTCTGTGGAGCAATACACCAAGCATATGTGGGAAGGGTGATGGCCTGACTATGTTTAATAAGGATACTGCAAGTCACTTGAGAATTACATGACCTTATAAACAAACTTAGTCTTTAACTTTTCATCTGTATGGTCACGGAACTCCTCGGTGACTTGCAATATCCTTATAATGTGTGGCGGGGGTACTTTATCCCATATATTAAATGTGGGATAGGATGTACAGGAATTCATAACACCTTGCAATGTTAAGGATCCAGGATAACCTAATGCCATTGTTTGGCACCTTCTTCCAGTCCTGTCTTTTTTTATTTTCATCCAGTCTGCCGTCGCAGACTGGATGAAGACCAGCCGCCTGAAACTGAACTCAGACAAGACGGAGATCCTCATCCTCGGCTCCACCCCCTCCACATGGGATGACTCCTGGTGGCCGACTACACTGGGAGTTGTCCCGGCACCTACCAACCACGGACGCAATCTGGGATTCATCCTGGACTCAACGCTCTCTATGACCCAGCAGGTCAACACTGTTTCCTGCTCCTGCTTCAACACCCTCCGCATGCTCCGCAAGATCTACAGATGGATCCCCATCAAAACCAGGAGACGGTCACCCAAGCACTCGACAGCAGCAGGTTGGACTATGGCAACTCCCTCTATGCAGGAACCACGGCTGCACTCCAGAAGAGCCTCCAACGCATACAAAATGCCTCCGCACGCCTCATCCTCGGACTCCCTCGCCAGAGTCACATCACCACCCACCTAAGAGATCTACACTGGCTCCCGGTCAACAAGATGGTCACCTTCAAATGCCTCACCCACGCTCACAAAGCATTCCACAACACCGGGCCAGCATACCTCAATGAATGACTGTCCTTCTACGCCCCGAACCCCAGCTTTGCTCCACCGACCTCGCCCTCGCCACCATCCCACGCCTCCGCCAAACTGTAGTATGGTTTAGGGCCTCTTTTTGCGTGCATGTTATGTTAGCATGGCTTATTAGAAGTCTAAACGCCATTTTACCTTTTGCTGCTTTTTGCACACGACACTGCATAGTTGTTTTTGCAAGTTAGCTTTCATGAAGGTCTGTACATGAGAAAAAGTTTTGTTTTTCAACATTTCTAGACATACATTGTGCCCCCAGTCTGTACAGTGAGTGCTGAGCCGTCAAGGTTATCATGACATGTGAGCCTGTTTATCAGCTTGACCGTGTAACACATTCTAGACACAACATTTTTGCAGCTGCGAGCCAAGCCAGATTCTGGCGCTTTATCATAGCACACTTGCCATAATTTCACACACTCCAGGGATACAGAGAGACTTGCTGATCCTCCAGATGTAATTTACCCTTACTGAGCGGAAAGGTAATGGGGTCCCCCAAAACAAGCTCAAGAGACCTTCTATAGTTTATAATACATAGTTCCTATATAGGGAGGGTGTTAAAACTAGGCGCTATATCACCTGTTTGCACTATCATTGTAATATGATTCCTCCTTTTGTATTTTATGGAGTTGTAACCATGCTGACCATATTATTTTTAATCATATGTCTGCTTATGTTGACTAAATTAGTGCGCATGAGATCACCTCATTAAAATAAATATTTTAACCTTACTGTGTCTCTTATTTTACTCCTGTTGCAGACTGGTATGAGAGTATAACAAAAGAATGTTCTCACTTCCCACCATTCCTGAGATGGTCCTAAGTCGCATGTTCTAGGTTGTCTAATCATTGGTTACTTTGCTATAGGACGAAGAGCTAATGTGACACTGATTGCTAGCTGGTTGGGGTTTCTAGGTACTGAGGTGAGTTTCTAGTACACCATAATTCACTAGGTCTCTGTGCACAGTTCTGTGTATGAGCAGAAATCCTTACAACAAAACGACCGCAGGCGGAAGATCTTTTTCCTACCTCACCGCTAAGACATGGAACACCCTCCCCGCCCACCTGCGTCAGACCCAGGACCTGCTGACCTTCAGGAGACTTCTCAAGACCTGGATGTTGGACCAGAAGCTGCCTAAGCTCCTTGAGACCCTCACGGGTAAGCAGTGCGCTCTGCAAATATTGTGATTGATTGATTGATTTTCCAACTATATATAATATAGAACGTTGGGTCACTTCAGGTGCACTACACCTAATTAAGAGCCCAGTATAAGGTCCTGGTGATCCCAATGATATTGAATAATTTGTGTATAAAAGCTAGAAAAAGCAAAGTAATAAAATTATTTAAACTATTAAGAATAAAAAGAAAATCTAAATTGACATTAACTGCATGTATCACAGGATAATATAAAGCAATAATAAACGTTGATGGTCTGCGAGATAGATTATTCTAAGGTGAGGGCAGCATTTCCACCAACTCCTTCTGGTATAGAAAGAGAAGGTATAGGGATGGTAGCTTTTGCAATCTTTTTAAGATTTATGGATTCATCTTAGATAGCTTTAGTCAGGCAGAGCTTAACACAGTGTCAGTGGTAAACACAGACTGAGCAGTACTTTGCTCTGTGTGGCAGACATTGTTGGAAAACGAGGCATTAGCTGTAAGACCTGCACAAATAATAGGTCTACATTTGTCCTTCACTGGGAGCCAAACACCCCATTGTAGCGCTTGACTCTCAGAGGGTAGCGTTGCAGAGCAGTCTAAAGCTTACTCAAGGGAGGTGGTGTGGGCTCGTAATCGCCATTTATGTTATGTTATGTTATTATAGGTTTGTAGAGCGCTATATCACCCAGAGGTATCTAAGCAGATAATCAGAAATAACAATCAATAATTGATTGCCCAGTCTGTACTTTTCTTTATAAAAAGAAAGAGTACATTTATTACACACACTACTCAATACTATGCATCAATTTACAAATATACACAAGCTGTTGGAAATACTTCTTGACATTGTGTAACATTCCCACCCCTCCCGCACGGGGGGCGGGTCTAGTACCACCACTCACATGTATGAACATCATCTTACCCCTAAATGCAGTGGGTTGACCATAACCTGGAGGGAGGGCCCTTCCCACTGGCACCACCCCAGGAATGGCATATCCCATCATTTCAACAAGTATTTTTAATGGGAGCACCTGCCATAGTGACACCTAAGCCTGACTGAGAGCATCTCATACTGACCGTACAGTATACACACTTAAATCACAGTGGCTGACAATCTGGTTGTTCAACTAACACTGTATCAAGAATACATTTCAAAGCATCACTTAGCAATGACTATCCTATCTGTTACCATGAGCAATGCAAGTCAATCACAGCCACTAATAGGCATCACATTTATAATTTTTCAAGCCAAGATGGCCGCCTGGTAGGAGCTCGGGTCCGGAGCTCCTAGTGCTGGGGATCCCTTTCCGGAAATTATCCCCGATAGCACGCACCACCATCGGCGAGAAAAACGAGCAACTGGATCGTAACAAGTAACTGGATTGAACTCAAGTAACTGGTTATAAAAGTAACTGGAATATCGCCGTAAAACACGTACCTGCAGCAGTGACGGCTGGGACCTCTGCAGCCTCGGCGGAATGCAGGACGGCTGGACGGGTACCAAGTTGAGAACCCGACCCGCCTGAAGATCACCTCGCTTGCACCGGTACTGATGGGTATGAACCTGAGACCGGAACCATGCTGAGGAAGCCTGGGAGGTTCCTGTCAGACGACTGCATCCCAGTGCCCTCTTGATTGTGGAGTTACCCTGCTTGCCTGCAATCACCGCCGGCAAGTGATCAATATCACTGGAGCCGTTGGGGCGGGTGACAAGCGGACGGGAGTTGGCGCTGACAGATCCGGCGCGGGTGATAGAGGGAGTGCCGGCGGGAGGCTCGTGGTAGCTGTGGCGGACTGCCCAGGAGTCGGACCCGCCTGATTCCGACGTCGCCTGCACCGGACAGACCAGAGGGAGGTGGACCTGGACCTTGTTCACGGCGGCCATGCTCACGACGGCCGCCGCCCAGGGGACTGATGGCAAGAGTCGCCGGACGAGCATCGGAAATGCACTGAGGTGTTGCCCTGCTTGCCTGCGGGCAGCGTGAGGTCCGTCCCGGTAGCCGACCCACATCGGGAGTGATCTCCCCGCCTTGCCCGCTCAGCTGTCAGGAACATCTCGCTCTGACAGCATTGGACTAATCGGAGAGCCCCCCAGAGGAAGTGGAGGACCTGATGACAGGGTGTGCACGGTGTGCATGGCGTCCCCCCCACCAGCACCACCACCAGCGGTAGCGTGGAGCCACAAAGCAGGCAAGTCAGCGCGGCCGGGGACAGCGCTGGCGAGCGAGGGCGTCAACACCCCTAGAGAGACTCAACTGGAGACCCCTGGGGAGACCTGCAAACGAAGGCAAACAGCGTCTTTGCTCCCTAAGGCTGGGTCTACAGAGCACCACCAGCGGTAGAGTGGAGCCACAAAGCAGGCAAGTCAGCGCGACCGGAGACAGCGCTGGCGAGCGAGGGCATCAACACCCCCGGGGAGAATGAACTGGGAAGGAGGATTACTCGATCACCATTTACACGTTTTGAGCAGACCTGCAAACGAAGGCAAACAGCGTCTTTGCTCCCTAAGGCTGGGGACTACAGAGCACCTTCCGAGCAGAAAGCGGGAAAAGGTATTTTCTTTGCTGTGAGTGGAACTGGTCCTGAGAGACAAGGCAGCACGCACTACAACCTATGAACTTTGCTTTTTCCCTACTGATGAGTGAAGAATCACGAAACACGTGTCTAGGGATACGAACTGAAACTGATAATACAGCACTGGCTACGAACACTTTGAATTGAGCGAGAAATAATGAACTTCATGTACCATCATGCTAAGAGGTAATTTCGTTGGGGCGTGTCTGGTGCTCTCTCCACCCCTTGAACTGTTTAAATTTTGTGAGCTGACGAGCTCGGGAGCCTGCACCTTCATGCTGTGAGTGGAACTGGTCCTGAGAGACAAGGCAGCACGCACTACAACCTATGAACTTTGCTTTTTCCCTACTGATGAGTGAAGAATCACGAAACACGTGTCTAGGGATACGAACTGAAACTGATAATACAGCACTGGCTACGAACACTTTGAATTGAGCGAGAAATGATGAACTTCATGTACCATCATGCTAAGAGGTAATTTTGTTGGGGCGTGTCTGGTGCTCTCTCCACCCCTTGAACTGTTTAAATTTTGTGAGCTGACGAGCTCGGGAGCCTGCACCTTCATGCTGTGAGTGGAACTGGTCCTGAGAGACAAGGCAGCACGCACTACAACCTATGAACTTTGCTTTTTCCCTACTGATGAGTGAAGAATCACGAAACACGTGTCTAGGGATACGAACTGAAACTGATAATACAGCACTGGCTACGAACACTTTGAATTGAGCGAGAAATAATGAACTTCATGTACCATCATGCTAAGAGGTAATTTCGTTGGGGCGTGTCTGGTGCGCTCTCCACCCCTTGAACTGTTTAAATTTTGTGAGCTGACGAGCTCGGGAGCCTGCACCTTCATGCTGTGAGTGGAACTGGTCCTGAGAGACAAGGCAGCACGCACTACAACCTATGAACTTTGCTTTTTCCCTACTGATGAGTGAAGAATCACGAAACACGTGTCTAGGGATACGAACTGAAACTGATAATACAGCACTGGCTACAAACACTTTGAATTGAGCGAGAAATAATGAACTTCATGCACCATCATGCTAAGAGGTAATTTCGTTGGGGCGTATCTGGTGCGCTCTCCACCCCTTGAACTGTTTAAATTTTGTGAGCTGACGAGCTCGGGAGCCTGCACCTTCATGCTGTGAGTGGAACTGGTCCTGAGAGACAAGGCAGCACGCACTACAACCTATGAACTTTGCTTTTTCCCTACTGATGAGTGAAGAATCACGAAACACGTGTCTAGGGATACGAACTGAAACTGATAATACAGCACTGGCTACGAACACTTTGAATTGAGCGAGAAATAATGAACTTCATGTACCATCATGCTAAGAGGTAATTTCGTTGGGGCGTGTCTGGTGCGCTCTCCACCCCTTGAACTATTTTCTTTGCTTCACTCGTTTTTCCTCACGCACAAAAAACTCCTTTGTTCACAATGGCTGGGGCCATAAACCGATGCAATAAATCCCCTCCTTTTCCTCCAGAGCCCACAAGGCCCCTCAACATCGCCTCTTAAGATAACAAAAATAGAGATAAGACTCCCCACAGTATGCATGATACTGAGCCAGCTGGAATAGAAACTGAAACTGCCCCTCCCTGCTCGCAAAAGAACAACAACTAACAGAGGACTAAGGGCACTATTCCCTATTTGGCGGCCATCTTAGCCTACTCCTATTCCTTCTCGTTGGTGGCCATCTTGGACTAGTCACCTTGACTAGTTTGACTATCTGTTCATATTATGCAAACTTGCCATTGCAGACTAAGCTCATTTACCGCGCACTTTGCATAGCCCTATAAACACTCCTTCCTCTAACTTAATGTGTGGCTATTAGTGCAGTATTATATTCTGACAATTTGTACACCTATAGCAACCCACGGCACAGCTACCTCTTAGTGCAGCAGTATACTTATTTATTATATTAGTTTGTAAACATGTGTAACCTGCCCTTCGGCACTTTTCATTTGTAAAGTATCCTTTCATTCATCAACTTTTCATTGGATTAAGTATCTGCCTTTTATTGCAGTATTATAGGCCTACTTGTATTTTATACATTTGTGTACTTCTACCTGTACGCTTTGCATTTTCGTACCCTGCACACATGTCACTTTTTCCTCACCTGTAATGCACTGATCGCTACCTCATATATGTGTGATTAAGTGTCTGCCTTTTATTGCAGTATTGTACTCCTACCTGTATTTTGTACTGTTTCTGTATCCTATAACTATGTCACTCCTTCCTCACCTGTAGTGCACTGATCGCTACCTCATATAGATCACCCAGCTCACTGCTATCATTCTTGTAAGCTGCACACTGATCGCTACCTCATATATTTTGCTCATTCTTGTAAGCTGCACACTTCCACTTTTATTACTGGATTACACCGATGCTACCTCCTACATTTTGGTTATCTTTGGTTATTCACTAATGTCACTTGGCCTCCACTTAAGTGGCTGCCACTTCTTATACCTTATAAAAAATTTTTTTTTGTAAGCTGCATCCACTCACCGCTACTTCTGGACTGCACCGAGTACTACCCCTTATATTTTGGGTATTTTTGGCCATTCACTTGTGTCACTTTTGTGCTAGGCAACCCACGGTTGACAGTTATCTTTTGCACATTTGTATTATTATCATTCTGGTCAGCCCACTCCTGCGGGCAGACAAGGACTCCGCAGCCTGCCGGGCGGGGCCTGGGGGAGTGCGTCGGCACTCCCGCTCCTTTCTCCAGACACGGGGAGTGCAGCAGCACTGCCCCCTACTTCCTCCAGCATCCAGGGCCTAATACTGAGTTCTGGGCCCCACCCACCTTCACGGGGAGTGCGATGGCAGTCCCAGACTTCTTCTTCTGCGGGGCACGGAGTTCAGTTCCCGGGCCCCCTGAACCTCTTCAAGAGGGGCGCAACTGCACTCCCCGGCTACCTCTTCTGTGGGCCCCTGGAACCTCCCTGGCTTCAGTTTTCATTGGGGCCCAGGGTAGACTCCTGGGCCCCTGGGGGCCATTTCATGGGAGCGCGACCACGCTCCCCGACTTTACTTTGCGGTGGCCCAGGATTAAGAGCCTGGGCCACGTAGGCACCTTCACCGGGGGCGCGACGGCGCTCCCCGGTATTACATTCCTCTGAGGGCAACCCTCGCAACCTGACCCAACCCGGGGGCACATCAGAGACCGGCGGCAAAGCCCCGCGTGCTTCGTCCTCGGTCAATTAAAGGTCAAACCTTCTGGGGGCATATCTCAGCCCCCATGGGGCTGAATTCAGCATTCTTGGGCTTTTCCCACTCCTGGTGACCAGCCCTAGCCACCAAGACCACTTCCCGCTGGCCGCCTGGCCTCCAAGAGGGTGAACTCAGCAAGGAGCTGTCTTCCCTGATTCCCTGCGCCGGACTTCCACCTGGCTCTCCTTCCGGGTCTCTTTTCTCTTTGCGCAGAGGCCCAGGCTTCCACTTTCTGGCCCTGGACTCCGTCAAAGGCGCTGTCCAGAGTCCTGGGACAGTCAGGGTGTTCCTCCTAACAAATGCCCATGGCCCCAGGCTCCAGCACCAGTCTTCCTCCGCAAGACCACACCCCAGAGAGAGATCCTCTTTCTGTGCAAGACCTTTTAAGAGAAATTAGACGAGGCTGGTAGGAAGGCACTTCTGCCCTATCCTGCAGCGACACATCACCTCTCTGCCCTTGATCCCTCCTTCTGCACTGGCCTCTGGGATACTTCAAGATGGCTTTGTCCAGGGATCCCATACCACATGGTCTCTGAAAAGTCCCCTTGCTGCTGTCATGGCCCAGGCCCGGTGCAGGCCTGGTGCCTAGCATTGGGTGGCTGCCCTTACAAGTGTCGCCCCACATTATAAGGCCTATTCCATGTCACAACCCAACTCTGCATACTCCCTTCCACATCATACCAGCTTCTGGGCTGTGCACACCAGGAATCTCCCTCGCACAGCCATTACATGATCTGAGGCAGACTTGCTGCTGCATGGCTATGTGTGTTCTGTCAGAAAACGAAAAAAAATTGCAAAGCAATAGGTCTCACATTTGCGAGAGTTTAAACTATTGGCATTGTAAATTACAATCACCTTTTATTTATCTGTTTTGATAATTAACACATAAATAAAAGGTATTGTCATTTACAATGCCAATAGCTCAAACTTGTAAAGGTGAGACCCATTCAAAGAAGCGCCCGCATTTGTCCCAGGCTGTTCGGAAAGTGAAAGCACGCATGGTGCGTTGAATGTTGCAGGAAAGCATGTTGTGCCTGCAGTAGGAGAAACTTACTAAAGAAAATAGTTCGTACAGACTAAAAAAGACATACCTTGTAACAACCAAAGTAAAAAAGGGCCAGTCCTCATGGGAGGTTACAAATGAAGACAAGGCGGTAGTAAGGAGGGACTAACAAGCCTATTAAGGAATCAAAAGCCAGCGTTTATGAAGGGCAATGACACAAGCCAATGACAAATAGGTGTGGAGAGCGGGCGGGGCTTACTCCAATACAGCATGTTATAGAGCAGCACATGCACTGCCCAGGCTCGACCTAAAAACCATCCTTTAAAAGGGACACCCCTATAGCACTCTTCCATATGTTATAGACCCATGGGTTCCTGTGTGCTTCTATGTGTGTTCTGTACCACCTGTAGTGTGTTCTGTGATGTTGTTTTACGCTTCAGTATTTCTAATTGTGGTGCTGTAAAGTGTTAGTGAATAATTTATTGTGATCATATTTTGTTCGAAATAAAAATAATTTAAAAAAAAAGTTACATTTAGAATGTGGAGTTTGGTAATTTATTCCTCTGATTGATTTTATACCTAACACAACCTCTTCAGTTTTTAAGCTTCTGCAAACATTGAACTTTGATAAGAGGCTCACCTGCTGTCTGAGTGCATTAATGCATCTGGAATAGGAGCTGTGTGGGTTCTAAGTTAGAAATCCTCGGTTCAGTGAGCCATTTTTTCTTCTCTGGTGAATAAATTGTGCACCATTGAATTGGGTAACAATAATGACGCGTTATTAGCACCAAGACCTCTTTGATAGTCAACGTTTGCTTTACAAATAACCCTAATGATGCAATCACTGCTATAGAATATAGATATATCACAGTGAATGAGAAGAAGGGCTCGATTTTTTTGCTCACTAGCCCCATGCTTCTACATATCTTGTGTTTTCGTTTCAGCCTGATGATCACAAAGGAGTATGGAGGCTGACCATCCATCAGAAGATGGAAGTTGTTCACTGCCAAGTAGACGATTCCTTTGCATATGCAGTGATTTCTCTTGCACAACAGAATATGTTAATATTTGGAAAGAAGCGAGACTCTGCACTCTCCGATTTTATCATTGACTTAACTCTTATTGTGGTTTTATCATTGGCTGTCATCTGTTGCTCCTGTTGCTGCTGGGTTAAGTAAAGTATATATCTATTATTCTTATTTAGGACAGTATCTCTAATAACATTGCAAGAAATCCTTGATAGGGTGAACCACAAAAGTCAGTAAATAAACCTATGCTTAACCCACGGTTAACTTGGAACAAAAGCAGTCTGGTATAACATTGAAGCATAGTGTAAAGTATGTTTGCAGTACTCAAACAGCAACAACACAGTGACAACACAACACAAGGAAAATCCCAAACTAATTTAGACAAATATAAACTATTTTAATAAATACAATGACACCAAAATACATTACTTAGAACTGGAGGTTTAAAATAGCACCCAAAAAAGCATCAAGTGCCAAACATTATCATCTGGTTTCGCTCGCATGGGTCAAGGATCAGGTTTAAGGTAGACTGATGGAACACGGGTCAGATACCGACACCAGATACGTCCCAGTGAAAAGTTTCACCTTTGGACTTAAGGGCTCATTTCTGAGTACTGACGCACCGCTGCCGCAAGGTAGGGATGCGTAAGAATAGAAAACGTTGTGCTGCGGTACGACAGTTCCAAATGCCATGAATGTGCTGTATTTATGATATGGCGCACTATATTGTAAGGTCCCAAGCTGCATCAAAAAAAATGATGCATCAGTGGGACGAATGCTGCAGAGAAAAGTGAAGCATGTACAGCCAAAGTGACGCTAAGCAACGCTTACATGCCGCAAATCTTCTTTGCACCAAATTGAAGTGCGTCATGTGTCAAAAATGCATTAGAAAAGTGACGCATTGGAAGAAAGTCCTCAAAGACATAACAAAGGAAAAATTGAGCAAGCAGCAGCCATCAGGGCAACAGCCCCAACACCAGCCAGGATGTCAAGAAAGAACCCCAGGGGAAGGTGAAGGGTAATTTTAGTGAGGAGGAGAACCAAATTCTAATAACAGAGGTGACAAAGAATGAATATTAACTCTTTATCGCCTCAAAATTGGCATTAGGGAAAAAAGAAGTCATTTGGCAGTCTATAGTGGAGAAGGTAAACTGTGTAGGGCAAACTAAAAGGGAGTGCCAGGGTGCAAAAAGCACTGACATGACTATAAGCTCAGGACCAAGGAGAAACTGGCCAACAACCTTAAGGCAGCTATGCATACCGTATGTTGAGGAGGATCTGAGGACCAGGAGGAGCTGGGCCCCAAGGAGGAGCAGATGGCATCAGTCATCTCAGCAGAGTTAATGGCAGGTGTTCCCAGACATGACAGTGCTGGATTAGAGGACCAGGAAGTTCTACAGGATAAGTGGCAACAAGGAACAATATGGGAAAACATGTCATGCTGTGCAGCTGCAGCACAGCAATCTACATTCCTGCTCTGCTGTGTGAAAGGGAAAGGGCAGGAACCTCTCTCTTGTTAATTCATACATCACATAGCTGTAAGTCATACTGCTAAGGTACTTGTTGTACAACCCAGTACACTTCCATCAGGTAAGCCCAGTCCATCTGTGATGCGCAGCACTAGTTCAGGTTCACCTTTGTATTCTGGGACTTGTAGGGGGGTGTAGAACACTAGTGACTAGGACTACAAGACCACAATGCAAAACAAAAAACCTGGACTGGAGCAGGATATCGTGCTTGGACACTTGAATCCTGACCAACCTGACTTTAATATTGCAGCCCCCCCTTGCACCATGAGGCTAGTGTGTCCAACATTAACCCATGCAGTCAAACCATGATTTCTAATTGGCAGAATAGATGGTATACAAGCCTGGTGGGCCCCTGGTAGTGTAGTGCAATGTAGGTGTGGCTGAGCACATTGAACTGACACTGTGTCTGAATGGGGAGCCATTGCATAGCAAGGAGGTGAGTTGTGACATGTGTACTGCAGGGTAGCCTAGGTGATAGTCACACTCTGGTGAAGAAGAGGGCATTGGAGTACTACATCTTACATGTAATGTGGACCAGGGTGAAGATGTAACAGGAGTCAGGAGGGACCCCTAAAAACAAATGTCTGACTATGCCACATATGTCAAAGCAGGAGGATGTGATACATACAATAGTGAAGTGACAGGATGAGATTGGTTTCCACAGTGATGGACAGGTAGCTAGGATGGTTGGAGGGTGATGTGTATGGGCCTAGTTGTGTGCCCAACCAGGATAGGTACATGTCACAGAATATCACTGCTAACAGCGTACAGCTCGACCCTTTTCTCTCAATTACAGGCAGTCATGTCAGTCAATTGTATATGATAACTTATATCAGTGGTGTTGATATCATATGAGTTAATGGATGATCTGGGTACCATCAGTATGTGACAGTAAGTCGAGTCCTTGAGTCAAAATGAGTATTGCCAGAGGAGTCATGTGCAGGTAAAAGTGAGTGGGGCTGAGTTAAGAGATTTGTGATATTCTGCATATGACCAGCTCTGACAATGATGAAATGGAGAGAATATCAGTGGTAGCAATTTGCCAAATTTGACTGGGCCTTTCCCCCTCAGAGTTGGTACACACTGCCAACTGTTATGAACTGTGGAGACGACTGTGTGTGTAATGAAATTACAGGAGTATACACAAATAATTAAACCATGGTAAGTACCTGCTCTCACACATTCTTGCAGTGTAGCAAGGTTGGCAGCTGTGCAGAGTTGTGTGGATGCATGTTAAATATGACCCCTTTGCCACATGAATGTATGCAAGACAGCACAACAAACCAGGCTGGCGTGGTGTACTGTGTGAATGGCAGACCGCAGGATCAAAGCAAATTAATGACCAAACCTACATCACTTTCCCAGGAGCTGTGACCTGAGTAGTGGCGAAAGGGAATGCAGGCAGCCAGGTCACATTGTGCAATATGCACCGTAGTGATGTCAATAAGTAAAACTCTAATCAGTATAGCCATCATGAAAATGAAAGCTAATCACCAAGGCAGATGTGGCCCTTACCTCCACTTACCCTCACAGACAGGAAAAATCAGCAAACTGTGTAACTGAATTGGAATGTGTGGTATGACACACATAGGCATCATCACCACACAGTGGTTGTGTAAACAATATAAAGATATTGCAAAGAGAAAGGCAACTACAGTGCAACTTGGCCTCATTTCCTATGAGTAACATATGTCCTACGCATCAATATTAAGCTGAAAGTGAATGATAATAAAGTATGTATGTCAGCTAAGTTACTCATCTCAACATCGAGCGTAGATCACCATTAACATGTTCCTATTACATTGCAGAGGGAGAAACAACACCTCCTGACCATCAGCCGGTCCTGGATGATCAACCTGTTGGTGATGACATCCTGCCCCCCATGAATGCTGACACCTTCCAGTAACTCCTGGACTCCATTGGAACACCTTCTCAGGTCACGGCAAGGGATGACAGAGTCGCTGAGTCTCCAGAGGAACTTCCCACCACAGGACATGACTCATCTGCCAACCCAAGCCCAATTCTGGACTCCGAGGACCTTCAAGTTGTCTTTCAATGGCGAGTGGTAGAAGTCCCTCAGCAGCTGGTAGATGGCAGGAATGGTGACAATTGCAGACACCCTAGAGGGAGTGTGTAGGTGTCTCAGTCCCAATAATGATACTTCTGAGGCAATCAAAGGCACCTACCCTTCGCTCCATATAATGGAACTGTCCCTGGATGACATTGCTGGTGTCATGAGGCAGAGGCAACAACACCGCTCTGCCAATGTGACACCACTGAGGTTACAACCCAATTGTGGGCCTTCTGCGCCATCCTCCAATCTGCAGAGCGCAAGCAGGACTCCTATATTGCAACAATGAGTGCCTTCCACAGTGACGTTGTTGCCAAGTTGACAAGCCATCGGGCCCTTGTCAGCGCTGTGCTGCTTTCCTTGCTGCCCCTGATGTGTGTGTCTCAGATCCCGCCCACACAAACACCACCACCGACAGGGGAGGCAAAACACACATCAGAAGTGGAAGACATGGACTTCACCAATTTCCATCTAAGAATTGCCCAGCAACATTTTGTCTGTGACTCTTGGCCAGTTTCGCATTGGGCCTGTGTTTATCATCATTTCACCTCCTTTGTCACCTGGTACTGTCATCGGCAGGCATCCTACGTGATCTATGGGGACAACTGCAGCGGACTGAAGATAAACTGCGTGAGTTGGAAGCCTCTTATGATGCGTCACCCGCATCTGAGATACTAGCACAAATTAGAGAATACGTGGAAGAATATAATTCCCTAGCGAATTCGGTGATAAAATACCTATCGAAGAGATATGTAGCTAGGGCATATGGGGAGGGGGGTAGGCCCGGCAGGGTACTGGCCAATCGCCTTCGGGAGGGCACAGAGGCTCCATTGATTGATCATGTCGTGGATGATTTGGGTACTTTACCCCTGAAGATATTTTAGACCAATTTTGCTTATTCTATGAGACGCTGTATGTCCTGGGGCGACATGTCTGAATCTTATATTGGAGAGTACCTATCTGACACAGCATGCGCCTGGCTGTCGGATACACATAGCCAATTCCTTGGCCTCCCTATAACTGAAGAAGATGTTAAGGAGGCCATTCTATCATTGCCTAATAAGAAAGCTCCTGGGCCTGATGGGCTGACGGCAGAATTCTACAAACGGTACACTGATTTGCTTACGCCCCATATTTTGGCAATGTACGCGGAGGCGCACGAGCTGGGACAGCTCCCCCCTTCGCTGAGACAAGCGTTGATCATCACGCTACTGAAGAAAGACAAAACCCCTACTAGATGTGAGTCCTATCTCCCCTTGTCGTTGATCAATATTGACACTAAGATCCTCGCCAAGGTGCTAGCTTCCAGACTACATCCCCTAATGCCTTTACTGGTCTTGCCGGATCAATCTGGGTTTATCCCAGACCGCTCCACGTCCTGGAACCTCCGAACGATCTTTGCTATGTTTCATGTCATAGACCCTGCCTTGCCTGCCGTGGCTGTGTTATTAGACGCAGCCAAGGCGTTTGACTCGATAGAATGGAAGTACATGTTCTCTATCCTGTATAAAATGGGTTTCCCTCCCGTGTATGTCCGATGGATTAAAATCCTGTACACTGAGGCCTCGGCAAGAGTGCGGGTGGGGGGACTCACCTCAGCTCCTCTGGCCATCCAACGTGGTACTAGACAGGGGTGCCCACTGTCCCCCTTTCTTTTTGCCATCGTTTTGGAACCCCAATGTGTACAATTCGCCAACAACATAAGGTTACTGTCCTGTCTTTTGATCATAGACCAGTAGGGATATCTGCCTATGCGGACGACATGGTGTTATACATCCAGGAGCCACAGATATATTTATCTCGCGTCATTTGGGAATACATACGATTTGGTCTGTTTTCCGGGCTGCACATTAACTGGGAAAAGTCAGTCGTTATTCCTCTCACAATGCAAAATAAGACCCAATCCAGTGGCGTACGCCTATATCAGTGACTCAAGGGGGCTTCAGAAATCCTACTCCCCACTACTCTCTTATCCACATTATAAGGAGAAAATGCACTGTCCTCCGACAACGTTAAAAAACCTGTTCTCCCGGGCAACACCAAAGAACACCCACTCAGAGTGCACGAAACTATCATTGGTCACACAAGTCCACACCCGACATTGGACCTTACTCTTAATAAAGGAAAACATGTGAGAGAAGCAAATGACCCCTCACGGAAACACCACCATCTGCATTGCAACTGGTATGCAATTTCCAGACAGGCCCCTGTCTCATCATCGGTAGTCACTTGCTTCTCAAAGAAAAATAAGCGGAAAGGAAAAAAGTGTCCAAAACAAACAACATATAAAGTGACAAATAGTGAAGTGCAGAAAAATCTGCTGGTGACAAACACACACAAAGATAACTGAGTGCCTAAAAACACACACAGAGCACACCAGTCCCTTAACCAATTTTATTCATAGGGCGGTGATCGTGTGCTGTTGAATATTAAAAAGGCTGGTAGCTAATCATGCATACCAATACCTACTGCCAGTGCCGACATGTTTCACTGCTATGTTGTGTTAAGCAGTTTCATCAGGGCTGCACTCAAATGCTGCCACTTCACTTTTTTGGACACTAGTTCTGTAACGCTCTGCCAGGAGAGAACAGGTAAGGAAACATAATTAAAAACATGTAGACCTACGGGAGGCAAAAAACGCACATCAGGGACAGTAAGTGTGGTAAGGTGTGAAATATTACCAGGAGACAGCCAAGCTACTCATACCAGCCGCTCCAGTTTCAAAAAAGGTCAACAGGTACTTCTAACGACAGTATGTCCCTTGTTTCTTCGTTAAAAATCGTTATCTGCAGGAAGTGAAAAAGTACATGGGTTTGTATGATGTATTATCTAGGGCGCTATTCTGCTGACTTACAATATGCCCAGTTATACAACGCTGTTTGATTCATAGGTGCCCATTCTAGGGCAAACCGTGACAAGCTGCCTCAGCGCTACCATCGCGTAGAAATATCCGGGAGAGCTGCCCCCACGGAAGGTCAAACACCGTTGCGCTGTTGTTCAAGCCACAGTTGTGCAAAACCTACATACTGTGCCCAACGATTGCTTGAAAGTGAATCAAGGAGGTACTAACATTCTCGGATCGATCGTAACAAGCTCTTCCTTTGAAAACTGTAACTCTACGCAGCAATTACGCCCACGGCAACCAACACACTCCACTTCTTACATGGAACCAAAGGTCCCTTTGGTACTTCTCTGCCGAGTGGCTCACGAACACCTCCTCACCGTGACGTGCCAGGAAGACGCCTTTCCTCAGCCGTACCGGTGGCCCGTCCATAGAGCCTACAAATGTATGGAGTCGGCGGGGCCACGCCCATCACGTTACAACACGTGATCACGGCCTCGAGTGCGTTGGCCATCTTAGCCTAGTCACCACAAACGGATTTTCATGCATGAATAAGGGCATTTTAACTTACTTGTCCCCCAAAGTAGTCCCAAGGTGCCATATTATTGAGAGTCTACTATCCTAACAATAAGAGGTTGTAGGTGACTGGTGAAAATGTGCAGGGGGGGCATATACTACTACCTCCACCAGGTCTGGATGCTTGTACTGCCCTCCATGTCTCATAACTGTAACTAGAGGCATAGCATCACTCACATTGCCATGGTCATATTGGCCACTGTTGCTAGGTCAGGGGTATAAAACAGACCCCTTCAGAACAGAGAATGTGTAGTCCACCCCCCCATCCAACCTACACCTGGGAGACGCAAAATAAATATGTATTATGTTTTGCAGATCGAAGGTCTCTACTGGAGCAGAGTGCCAATCACAGTTTAATCCTGTTCCATTCTATGATCTTGTTGAGCCCAATCCTGTCAGTTTTCTTGTTGTAAATCCAGCGTGCTTCTTTAGCTAATAGGATCTCATCAATATTCTGAGGGGAACCCCTGATCTTCTCAAGCACTGTCCACTGGAAAGTATGTTTCTCAGTAGAGCAGTGTTGGACCAGCTTAGTTGTTAATTTGCCCGCTCTGATAGTGCTCAAATGTTCCTGTATACGCACTTTGATCTTGCGAGAAGTGAGACCTATATAGTGTAAACCACACTGGCACGTTAACCTGTATACAACTTGTGTGGAGTTACAGTTGCTAAACTGATTGTGAAACCACTCCTTACCCGATGTAAGTGTCACACTTTTGCTCTTCTTAGTAAGTGGACATACCGAGCATGTTCCACAGGGAAAATGGCCATTGGGTATGGTGGAGTTGTGATCGGTTTGTGCTAAGGGGGCCTTTGAATGTACAAGTTTGTCTTTCAAGTTAGTCACCCTCTTGAAAGCAAATCTCTGAGGTGGCATACGAAAGTTACTGTCGGACAGAATTGCCCAGTGCTTGCGGATGGACTGACGGATTTTAGTGGCCATGGGATCATACGTCATGACCACAGGTACACAATCGTCCCTCTGTTTGACTACCTTTTCTAAGAGGGCGCTCCTAGGTGTATTTAGCGCTCTCTTTTTTGCTTGTTTTACTGTCTTGTTAGGGTAGTTCCTACTGGTCAGCTTCGCCGCCAGTTCTTCAGATTGTTCTAGGAAGGTATTGGTGCTGGAACAATTGCGTCTGTACCTCAGAAATTGCCCCACGGGCAGATTGTCCCTCAATGACCTGGGGTGAAAGGAATCGTAAGATAGCAAAGAATTCCTATCTGTGGGCTTTTGGTGTACACAGGTGTTAATGGTGCCCATGCTGTACTCGATGTCCAGATCAAGGTATACTGCCTTGTGTCTATCATAAGTCCAAGTGAACTTGAGGTTACCATCTTGTACGTTTAGCCAGTTGAGAAATTCCAGGAGAAGTTCCTCTGTTCCTGACCAGATGCAGAGCACGTCATCTATATATCTCTTCCAGAGCCGGAGCTGGCTCTGGAAAGGGTTGTTGTTATGATAGATGACGTGCTCCTCGAACTGTTCAACATAGATGCAAGCTATGCTGGGTGCCATTGTAGCCCCCATGGATGTCCCAGACACCTGGAGATAAAGCTGATCTTTGTAGCCAAAGTAGTTCCTTGTAAGGGCTAGCTCAATACATTGCAGTATGAATGACTGGGTTGTGTCATAGAACCATTCCTGATTGCCCAGGGCGCGGGCTGCTGCCACCAGCGCCCCGTCCTGGGGTATACATGTATACAATGATTCAATGTCGATAGTGACAAAAAATTCATTTGCAGGGTCATATTGGATGTCCTCAAGTACATTCAAGATGTCGGTAGTATCTTTGACGAATGATTTCTGAGTAACAACAGATTCTCTAAGAAAGTAATCCGCATATTGGGATAGCGGTTCAAGTATTGATTGAATAGCCGCAACAATAGGGCGTCCAGGAGGTGGACGTTTGGATTTATGGATTTTTGGTAAAATATAAAAAGACGGAGTCCTGGGCTTGGTATTTACAAGGAACTCCGCCTCATTAACTGAAATCCATTTCCTTTCCCTGGCTACTCCGACCATATCGCGGATGATTTGCGACAGTTCTTCGACAGGGTCTCTATTGAGTGGTAAATAGTTAGTTCTTACACTCAGGAGGCGTAGTACTTCGGCCTCATAATCGGTTGTGTTGAGAAGGACAATGGCCCCGCCCTTGTCAGCCGATTTTATATTCAGCGCATGGTTGTTTTGGAGGCTTTTGACTGCTTCCCAGTCTTCCTTAGTCATATTTTTGTGGTTAAACTGTCTCTGGGTCTGTTCTATTTTGTCTATGTCCTGCAGGACAAGAGATTCAAAGACCACTACTTCTGGGCCAACCGCTGAAGTGGGTGGACAGAATGAGGAAGGTTTCCTCAGGTTGGAAGTATATGTAATGTTCTCTGATTGTTGATTGTCCTTGAAAAACTTTTTCACTTAATTTTCCTCATTGTTTCGTGGAATTCAATCCTACATTTAAATGCGTCATGAGTAGGGGTAGGAATGAACCCCAACCCTTTATTGAGTACTCTTCTCTCGTTATCTGTCAGGGCATGATCAGAGAGATTAATTACAATATTCCCCCTCACTTCTGAGTCCTCCCTCTGCTGCGAGTCATCCTGGGTGAGAACGTCTGCCATTGCTGGCGCTGTTGGTTCGGCTGGTTGCTTTGGTTTCCTCTGCCTCTTCCACCACCTTGACCGCCCCCGCGATTGGTGGGTCGCTGGCCTTGGGCTAAAAAAGACCTGAGAAGAGCACCCAGATCCTCACTGTTCTGATTTTGTTGCTGGAATCTCACTCGGTTACCTTGAGGTGCATCCTCTTCTTCCTCACTGGAAGTGTTATCGAAGGTCCACTGATTAGGGGTCCATCTTGATTGTTGTCTGCCCCCTCGACCTCTCTGTCTTCCTCCAAAGGCCTGTGGCTCTTGCGGTGTTGTGTAGTACTCGTCCTTCACGTAGGGAAAAGCCCATTCATGCGAGTATCTCTCTAAGTTGCGAGTAAGGCCCTTCAATTTTTGAGTAACCATGTAATTTCTGTATTCAGAAAGATCGTCCTGGATTCTTTGGAGTTGTTCCTTAGTATCCACTAAGGTGGTGTCTCTCTGTATGGATTCTTCCAATTCCAGGATCTCTTTTAACAGCTCCTCACTGAGCCGCTTGGCCGTGCTAATAATCAAAATCAGCCAATCTCTAGTACATTTATTAGCGATGAAACTCCAGTCTCGCCTGAATCTGCTGTCGTCAAGGAAGATGCGGGGTTCTATTCTTACAAGAAGACTGGCTGGTGCTGCGCCTGCAGTGTGGTATTCAGTCATAAGCGCCCCGTGAAGCGCAATCCTAACCTGCCTCTTTTTAAGAGTGCTGAGCTTCTCCCATTCTTCCCTAGCTGTGGTGGTACTAAGCAGCGGATTGTCAGGTAGCAATGAAGGTCCTGCTAGGATCGCAGCTATTTGTTCCTCCGTGAAAGCTAAACAATTCCTATCCATTGATAAATGGAAGCACACACTACTTGAAACAAAAGGGGGAACCTAAGGCTCGGGTCACTAATAGTCAAAGGCCCCCACACACTCCCCAACAAAACTTGCCCCAATAATACAGCACCTTGCCAACCACAGGGTCTACATGTAAAGAATTTTAAAATGATGATCCTCCAAATCGGGGGATAACAAGCTCTCACGGCTGAGCCACCGTACTTAACATTCAAACAATATCTAGGAGCTAAGAGGGAATACGGAAAGGGTCGCCCTCCACTCACAGTCTACAATGCAAAATAAGACCCAATCCAGTGGCGTACGCCTATATCAGTGACTCAAGGGGGGTTCAGAAATCCTACTCCCCACTACTCTCTTATCCACATTATAAGGAGAAAATGCACTGTCCTCCGCCAACATTAAAAAACCTGTTCTCCCGGGCAACACCAAAGAACACCCACTCAGAGTGCACCAAACTATAATTGGTCACACAAGTCCACACCCGACATTGGACCTTACTCTTAATAAAGGAAAAAATGTGAGAGAAGCAAATGACCCCTCATGGAAACACCACCATCGGGGTAACTGGTATGCAATTTCCAGACAGGCCCCTGTCTCATCATCGGTAGTCACTTGCTTCTCAAAGAAAAATAAGCGGAAAGGAAAAAAGTGTCCAAAACAAACAACATATAAAGTGACAAATAGTGAAGTGCAGAAAAATCTGCTGGTGACAAACACACACAAAGATAACTGAGTGCCTAAAAACACACACAGAGCACACCAGTCCCTTAACCAATTTTATTCATAGGGCGGTGATCGTGTGCTGTTGAATATTAAAAAGGCTGGTAGCTAATCATGCATACCAATACCTACTGCCAGTGCCGACATGTTTCACTGCTATGTTGCGTTAAGCAGTTTCATCAGGGCTGCACTCAAATGCTGCCACTTCACTTTTTTGGACACTAGTTCTGTAACGCGCTGCCAGGAGAGAATAGGTAAGGAAACATAATTAAAAACATGTAGACCTACGGGAGGCAAAAAACGCACATCGGGGACAGTAAGTGTGGTAAGGTGTGAAATATTACCAGGAGACAGCCAAGCTACTCATACCAGCCGCTCCAGTTTCAACAAGGTCAACAGGTACTTCTAACGACAGTATGTCCCTTGTTTCTTCGTTAAAAATCGTTATCTGCAGGAAGTGAAAAAGTACATGGGTTTGTATGATGTATTATCTAGGGCGCTATTCTGCTGACTTACAATATGCCCAGTTATACAACGCTGTTTGATTCATAGGTGCCCATTCTAGGGCAAACCGTGACAAGCTGCCTCAGCGCTACCATCGCGTAGAAATATCCGGGAGAGCTGCCCCCACGGAAGGTCAAACACCGTTGCGCTGTTGTTCAAGCCACAGTTGTGCAAAACCTACATACTGTGCCCAACGATTGCTTGAAAGTGAATCAAGGAGGTACTAACATTCTCGGATCGATCGTAACAAGCTCTTCCTTTGAAAACTGTAACTCTACACCAGCCACCAAGCCCCCACAGATGGACTACCCTCTGTTGTGGAGGGAGGACCCGGTGAAATATCTGGGCATATGGATCCACCGTGATCCGACGATTGTGGTACGGGAAAATTACGGGAGGGCCTACACTGAACTGGTGCAACAGATTGATCGCTGGGTGGGGTTACCCCTGTCGCTAGCGGATCGCATTGCGGTGATCAAGATGGTGGTGTTGCCCAAGTTCCTGTACTTGTTTTGTAATATCCCTATCAAGTTGAACAAACAGTTCTTTAAAACTGTGCAGACTCAGCTGCTACGTATGGTATTGGGAGCGAAGCCCCGAGGATAAGTTGGGCCCCACTGACATTACCATTTGATAAGGGAGGATTCTGTGCTCCAGATTTCCTCCGATACTACCTGTGTGGATTGGCTCAATTTGCGTTTTTCTGGTTTGGTCCGCATGACTTTATTCCACACGTGGCGATGGAGGGTGGGGATACAGGGGGTGTTCCTTTACACGGCATCATTACTCATGTTCGCAGACAAACGCCCAAAACGGAGATTAATACCATCGACGCCACGGTTTCGGCTTGGCAGGACATTGGGAGGCGGACGGGGAGGCTTCCTTTGTATGCGCCGGAGTTGCCTATTGAGGGGCATAGTGCTATTTCGGTTGCGAGTGAGCAGGGCTCAATCCGGGCGCTTAGGGATGCGGGCATTTCTGTTCTGGGACCTATTCCGGAATTGCACGTATTTCACAGGGGATGATTGGAGCTATGTCTCTAACCCGACACCACTCTTTACGTACACATGCTATCGATTGCGTGGTGCTATTAGGGCTCATTACCCCAGCTTCCCAGAGGAACCACAGGTATCTAAGGCCTTGCAGTTGGCCATCACAGCCGCTACTAAAAGACACTTACTGACTAGATTATATAGGGCAGTGCAGGAGGACACGGTGCTCCCAGAGTATAAAAGTCTGGGGCGGTGGAACATGGGTATAGATACACAGATCACGACAGATATGTGGGAACAGATATGTATGGTGACAGGGAAACTATCAGCTAATAGTAACTTACGGATCATACACTTGAAGTTCTTGCACCAGACAACCACACCCCTAAAAAACTTCACAGAGTGGGACTTAGGGACACAGATTGCTGTAGACGATATGGTTCGGAGGGGGCGGACTTCGTGCATCTGGCATGGGGCTGCGGGAGGGTACATGACTACTGGGTGAAGGTGATGGAGATGTTACATGCTATGACTGGGCATTTGTTGGAATGCACCCCGCTAGAATGCCTGCTAGGATATGTGCAGAACAGTGCAAGGCTGTGTGTGTGTTAATGGCAGGCAGCAATATGTGTCCCAGCAAAGCCTATATATATATATATACACACACACACATATATACAGACACACAGATATATATATATATATATATATATACAGACACACGCATATATATATATATATATATATATATATATATATATATATATATATATATATGTATATATATATATATATATATATATATATATATTTACAAAGCCTAAACATAAGCCCCCACCCTCGAAAATCTTATGAATATAAAAAAGATATAAAAACATGTACCTAGAAAATACGATAAAAATTTAAAACCTAACTATGCTAAGCCTATCCTATTAACTATTACCTTAACTATTAAAATATTACAATATGAAAAAGCATATAAACAATTGCCAGTAAAAATGTCTATACAATTTAGTGTAGCTGCTCCATGGCCTCCTCCATGTTAGTCATCCTCTGACGTCAGTTTGGTTCACCTTCCTCAGTTCCTATATTATCCTACGGTGGAATATGGATTTCCTTCTTCTGCTCCTCCTGGCCCATGTGAGTATTTGCTATGTGGCTGCAGGGGTGGCCGGTGGTATTGGTGTTTGGGGTGCCTATCTCTGGCTTGGGCCTGCTTCGCCTGACTAGCGGCAGATGCTGCCATTGCAGATGTGGTAGGTTGATGGACGTCCCAGGACCCCACTGCCTTTGCATGTTCATAGAGCTTGTTCATTTTCCTTTAAGCCTTCAAGATACTCTTAATGTGGTGTTAATGATCAAGTCGCATTTCAAATGTTTTTTTTAATCTTCACATGTCATGTTGTCTAAGGTGATAATGGAAAAAAAATAGTTAGCTTGTGCAGTACACATACATGATGTCTGTGAGAAATAGTCTGACATTATAGTACAATCATATATCCTGACCAGACCAATACCAGCAATAGAGATGGATATATGGACAATATATTTACACTACATAGACATCCACTACTTGAGCAAGGAAAACTGTCCGTTGCCATCTAGGTGGATGCACAAAATGTAACAATAGTCATAATGAGATAAATACCATATCATACGGGGCAAAAATACACACATATGATGATGTCTATATCTAAAATTGGACACAGGCTTGTATTACCTAATTTGGGATTTAGAGGTGCGTCATGCAAACAAGCAAATCTTTGATCATCAACATAAGTGTAAGTCAATAAGATGATACAGTCCAGGTAGTGTGCCTTGGCCTCCCATGCCTCATCTGAAGTATCACACGGTTACACACATTACTGCTTTCACTTACTCTGTGTCAGATAGGTAATAAATAAATGGGGGGTTGCCATTTACCTCCTGTAGACCATGAGTGAGGAACATTACTAACATTTAACCTCGGGCAATTATACAGAAATGTAACAATTATCTACTGCTTCAGACTAGTAGGGAAAATCATGGAGTCATACTTAAACATGGGAATGTACACACATCATCCCAAGGCTGCATTCGGATGCATACATTATAAATTGTACATGGCATCTCAGTAGTGGGAGTATGCCTTTTGGACTACTCATCTGGCCCAATTTAGTTTGATATGATGCTTGAACCCTTGCACTAAGCTCAAGTACCACTGAGGCTGGATTAAAACTGATATACCTCGTGGTATGCTAACACATCAAAGGTCTATATTTCTATACACAAATGTACAAAGCCATGATTAGACACACATGTAGGCATTTCCACAAAAGAGCGGGGGACCAAGGAGCCAATAAAGGTCCAGTGTCCATGCTCCTAAACCAAATCTGTTCACAAAAAGAGGACAAAGTTCCTATACCAGGGTGCAAAAGTCACCCACGTATCTGAGTGCAAATAGTCACCCATACATTATAAACAGGGAAGAATGGGGAAAAGTAATCCTAGGTAAAAAATACCCTGATGGGAGAGGGAAAGACATACTACATCCTCTGCTGCCCTCACACACCCCGGAGGATGTCATGCTTCATCATCGGTCAATTTTGCTACTTGTAGGGCCGGCGCTGCAATTCCCTACGGGTCCCCAAAGGGTCACTATATCGGAGAACTTTTAGAGGATTAGCCGGATGTTGCATGCAGGTGTGTGGGGAAGGGTAAGGGAGGGTAAATCAATTACGTGCAAACATGATAGTGTGATAAAATCAAGGGTATGGAAGCAGCGACAAGATTGTCTAGGTAACCCGTGGCAGTTAAAAGTACTGCTTAAAAATGACTGACCCCACAAGGCCCACTATGCCTGGGTGTCACTAGTCAAGGTCAACATGTTTCGCGCCTCTATCGCCCGTAGGTCATTGGCGCTTCGTCAGGACCAAAAACAAAGTGAAGTGCACGTGAGTAAAATACATAAAAGTTAAAATGAGAACCCTCTTATCTCATCCAGGGTGGATCAGGAGACCTGTGTCCGATTGGCGAGCGTTTGGACAGGGGTAGGTGTACTAGATTGGCGAGCGTTTGGACAGGGGTAGGTGTACTAGAGGCTACACCCGCATTACTTACTTCCACAGCCCGACTTTTCGCGGGCGTCCATTCCCTTGACCGCTGGAGGAGAGCTTTAATTAATATTTGGTATCATCCAGGAGCAGCTTCAATGTGACAGCTACAACCACATAGTGGGGACACAGGTCTCCTGATCCACCCTGGATGAGATAAGAGGGTTCTCATTTTAACTTTTATGTATTTTACTCACGTGCACTTCACTTTGTTTTTTGGTCCTGATGAAGCGCCAATGACCTACGGGCGATAGAGGCGCGAAACATGTTGACCTTGACTAGTGACACCCAGGCATAGTGGGCCTTGTGGGGTCAGTCATTTTTAAGCAGTACTTTTAACTGCCAAGGGTTACCTAGACAATCTTGTCGCTGCTTCCATACCCTTGGCATGTCATTTGTTGTCTGTCATTGCCCAAAGATATTACTTACGAAGATATAGGTCCATCACAAAAAATATATGCTGCAACTACCACATTCGAATTTGGTTAGATTGTGATGGCAACCAAGATGCAACTGTCCTACATGTTTACATATTTCTATTTAGTTTTGTCATACTGCTATAGGGACAGTTTTGTTTTCTACGAACATATTATGTATAACACAGCAGGTATGTCTGCCCACCCTTATGGTCAGTAAAAGTGAAATGTCATATTTGGAGAGCGCTAAAGCATGCAGCATTTCTGAAACCATTATGCTGTATATTGATGGAACATACATTGTATGATCACAAACCGCTATATGTATCAAGCTATTTAGCATTCGCAAAGGCCGAAATTCTGCGAATTTCGGCCTTTGCGAATGCTAAATAGACAAATGGAATGTATCAAACAAGTTTGATGCAAAATAAGGATTAGCAAAATTTGCTAATCCTTATTTTGCGATTGCACTTAAGGAATTGCAAATTTTGCGATTCCTTAAATGCAATGTATCAAACAAATAAAATGCAAAAAATGCCATTAAGGAGTAGCAAATTACCACCAACTTCTAGTTGGTGGTAATTTGCGAATTCTTATCAAAAATCTTTTTTGATAAAAACCAAAGGTGCCATATGACGCCCATACATGCCCTTAGGGCATGTATGTGCGCCATATGCCCCCAAATGTCTTTTTCAGGGGTGCAGCAGGGTGTTCTTGAGACACCCCTGCACCCTTGGAAACATCCCTAATTTGCGATCAGCAAAGTGCTAATTGCAAATTGCACTTTCATTCCTATGGGCCTCCTGGCCCATGGAAATGAAGGGGTAATTTGCGATTGACAATTTGCTAATCTCAAATTAAGGAATGCTAAGGAATCGCTATTGGAAAGCGATTTTGTACATACATACCGTTTTGCATTTCCTAAATAGCGATTCCTTAAAATTCGCTATTTAGGAAATGCAAAATGGTTTGTTGATACATATAGCGGAAAGAGACATATTTATGAGCCCCTTGCAATGCCAAAGCATTCTTTTTGTGATGCTCCAGTGGTGCAAACTGCAAAATCATATTTATGAGTTCACGCAAAGCCACTTTTGGTGGCTTTGGATGGCCTTATCAATATGGAGTATGGCAAGGCAGCCCAAATCGCTGCATTGCCTTACTCTGCGGAGAGGCGTTCCATGGGCTTTGCGGTGGGTGTTCCAACACAGCACTCGTAGGTTTTGATGCTTCCCCAGAATTACAATACCATGTAAACATGGGGATGCACCAAAACCATACACCTCCCGATGTGAGGCATAATGAGGAGAAATAACTTCCTTTCCCCTGGTTTTTTTTCCACTTTCCATGTGAGCTGCACTTTGCAGCATACGTGGAAAGAGGAAAAAGCCTCCCAGGTTTATTTATGTGCAGGAACGTGCTCCTTCCTGCACAAAAACAATCCTGCTGACAACACAGCCACCCTTGAACCATGGTGCAATGGGTGCATGTGTTGGTGCTAGGCTGCCAAAATGGCGCCAGGGTGCAAGGACAGGATTGCACCGTATTGGATAAATATGGTGCATTCCTTCCCTTTCACTTTGATGTAGGGCAGTGCAGCAAGGTGACATGGTGTGCTGCCCTAAGCCAAATCCTCATAAATGGGGCCCACAATGTATGAATCTTATTCCCTGATGCCTATCCTGTCCATGCTTGGTAACAGTGCCTATGTATAAATATTGCGCATCATCTGCCCCTGAGTCATGCACAATTTTGGACATATAGAATTGATCCCTGCCCAGACTTGCTTAGCAACACAGAAATCACTATTCTACAACATGAGTTGACTACAATTTTTTTTCGTTTGTGCCATTTGCTGTATGAGATAATGTTTCTGTGGAACACATGCAGAGTTTGTGCCAGATGATGCTCACTGTGCTCAAAGTAATATGACTATAGATGTTCCACTATAAAATAAAAGTCAATATTTTTAGTTCCTGTGGACCTGTTTACATACACCTTACAGTCTCAAAGATTTTACTCTGTGATTATTCTCAAATAATTTTGTGGCAGGTTCTGTTCTGATTCACAGACTGACAGCTGAGTGTTACCTCCCACAGCAAATCACAATGTACCAATTCATATAGATCCCACACAGAGATCAAAATGGAACCGACATGTACTTATAACACTTAATGGTAGCATTGGGGTCATGGAAGACACTCGGGGGAGTTCAGGGGGGTATGGTTTGCATGAATCCCCAAAAGATTTCCTACCCAGAATCCCCTGCAAATCTGAAATGTTGCTAAACAAAATCACACTTTCCTTATATTTCTGTGTGAGATCACTGCATCAGCCTGCCACCCAGCATTCCCCTTGGTCTCCCGGTAAAAATGCTACCTCACTTGTGTGAGTATCCAATGCGGAATTGCCTAAAAATGTATTTAAAAAAAACATAGCGCTTGGAGTTTGCAGTGCTATACCCTCAATCCCATGTTTTTGGCCCATCCCAGTCATAGGCCCTTGACCTACCCGCACAAGTGAGGTATCATTCTACCCGGAGACTGAGGGAAATGCTGAGTGTAGGTTTTTTGTGGTGATCTTAGACAGAAATGTGAGGAAAATTTGTTTTTTTCTGATAAATTTGAGGCTTACATGGGATTCTGGGTAGGAAAACGTTAGAGGATGCGAGCCATACCTCCCTGACCTCCCCCGGGTATCTAGTGTTTGGAAATGTGTGGGTTTGGTAGATTTCCCTAGATGGTAGCCGAGCCCGGGACCAAAAACATAGGTGCCCCCTGTGCAAAACCAGGTCGTTTTGTGATTGATAATTTTGATGTCTTCACAATATGTTTTAGGCCCTTGCCTGCCGCGGGTCCTTGGCTCACCACACAAGTGAGGTACGATTTTGATTGGGAGGCCTGAAGGAACACTGGGTGATAGAAAATTTGTGTCAGCCTGGTGATCCCACAACTTTTCCATACAGTTAAATTTGAGGTTTGCAGGGGATTCTGGGTGGGAAAATGTTGATGGGTCTACACAAGCAATACCTCCCAGCGTGCTTAGTTTTCAGAAATGTCTGGGTTTGGTAGGTTTCCCTAGCTGGCTACCAAGCTCCGGACCAAAAACGCAGGTGCCCTCTTTGCAAAACCCGGGCATTTTGTGATAGATAATTTTGATGTCTCCTCAATACGTGTTTGGACCTTGCCTGCCGTGGGTACTTGGCCCACCCACACAAGTGAAGTACATTTTTATCGAGAGACCTGGGGGAATGCTGAGTGGTAGGAAATGTGTGTCAGCCCAGTGATGCCACAACTTTTTCACACAGAAATTTGATAAAAAATTGGATTCTTCCAGATAAATTTGAGGTTTGCAGAGGATTCTAGGTAGGAAAACATTGGAGGATCCATGTAAACCACACCTCCCTGGACTCCTCCGGTTTTCTAGTTTTCAGAAATGTGTGTGTTTAGTAGGTTTCCCTAGATGCCTACCGAGCCCAGGTACAAAAGCGCAGGTGATGCCTTCTCAAAACCAAGTCTTTTTTTGATCGATAATTTTGAAATCTCCACAGTAAATTTTGGGCCATTTCTTGTCGCGGGCACAAGGGCCAACCACAAAAGTGAGGTACCATTTTTATCGGTAGACTTAAGGAAATGCTGGGTGCATCAAAGTTTGCGGCTCCCCATAGATTCCAAACCTTTCCATCACAGAAATGTGAGGAAAATGTGTGTTTTTTTTTGACAAAGTTTAAAGTTTGCAGGAGATTCTGGTTTACAGAGCCCCATGAGAGCCAATCAAGTCACCCTATCCAGGCATTCCCTGGGTGTCTAGTTTAAAAAAATGTACAGGTTTTATGGGTTCCCTAGGTTATGGCTGTGCTTGGGTCCTAAATCCACAGCTAGGCACATTGCAAAAAAAAGGTCAGTGCCAAGTGGGCTTTCTGCCGCCCTTGGGGGTTAGATCACAGGCTATTGCCTCGATATTCCCCAAAGGGGGGCAGAAAGACTGTGGCATTTTTGTGGGTGAGTGGGGGCATTAGCATGCCCATTCTGGGCAGGCCCCACCCCTACGTATAGGAAAAAACATAATCCCTGGGGCCTAGTGGGCTTTCCGCCCCACCTGGTAGCAGATAATGGGCTATTGCCCCTTTCTGCCTCCAGGGGAGAAGAAAGACAAAAATCTCCCAAAAACATTGGGGGTGGGAGCGAAAGCCCTTGCCCAAGGTGCTGCTCCCCCCTCCCTGGTGGGTGGATCGCTGCTTGGCGATCACGCCCCCGTGGTGATCCACAAGCAGGAATCCACTAGGGAAAGGTACCTTTGGAAGGAGAGATTCTCCCTTTTCCAACGATAACTCTTCCATCTGCCTACATGCTTGGGGGCTGAAATATCCCTCTCAGCATGTCGGCAGTGAAACTGAAATGAGCTGATAGGCTTGTTTCAGTTTCGGTTTCAGTGAAATGACCATCAGCGCGACATACGCACTGATTATTATTTCACTGAAAACATCAGAACAGCCTTGAGAGCTAGGGAAGCTTTTTCCCCAGCTCCAGAGGTGGTTTTGATGCAAAGGAAATCCCTCTAATGCCCACACCAAAAGGATTTCCAGTGCCATGTTGCTGGTCGCATGGGAGCCATCCGACACACGTGAACCCTTTTGTGGCAGATGGCTCCTGTGTGTCCGACGCATTGAACAGGTTAAAAGTCACACCCTTCATTACAAATTACATCGACCATGCCTCTTTGAGAGCCCCTTCAGTTTTTTCATCCCACTCAAAGTCCTAACAGAGAGAGATCTCTCTCTCTCTCTCTCAACATGTGTATATATATAGATATATATGGATCCAATCCTGGTTCTTTGGATTTCAGAAAAACAGGCACCGACTCCGTGGGTTTAAGATCAAAGGAATTTAATCAAAAAACGACCAGACGCGTTTCGGCAGACAAGTCCGCCTTGTTCACTACATCTGTCATCACCATTGTCATAGGCTTTTTTTATAGTGGTGCAAGGTAACCAAGAAGACGTCAGGTGGTTTGCCCAGGTAACATGTGACATAGAGATAGACATGGAAAAGTTTGTGTTAGACGAGAAGTGCGAGTCATGGTGTAAATAATAAAAGACATGTAAATAACTCTTTACATTTTTAAATATAAATACTTCTGTCTTGGAAATACAACTGATCACACTTTTCTTATTCATTTTAACCAAATTGTGGTGTATTTGTACATGAAAGTAGTGACCCTCCGCTCTATGTGGGTTGTACGTGTAATACGTGCTGTAACTGACATGGAAGAGTGTGGGGAGCCGTTTCAGAGGATCCTGTGCGCGCGATCCCTGTAATGCCCTTCATACAGGTGAGCTTGTCTGTGCGTTTTTTGTGTTGTTATGTGCCCTAGCGCTGCTGTGTACTGATGGCCCTCTGGGGGGAATCGCCAGTTTATTCTGATACGAGGGTGGCCTCGCCTGGCAGGAATTTGGTGCAATGCTTGGCTTAGAGTAAGTACGTGACAGCCGATTGTGGTGTGTTTCTCAGGCCGCGGAGGAGGGCACATTTCGCAAGGTGCGGGCGGGATTGGCAGAGTGTGCTGGGGAAACTGACAGTGATCTCTGTGTGGATGGAGACAGGAGCCGCTGGCGGCCTGCACGCAATCTGTAGTGTGTGTTTGTGGCGGGCCGAGTTCTACGCCTGCAGGCAAAGCTAAGGATGGGATAGGGTAACTCCAGGTTGGTGGCGGTAAAAGGTAAATCCTAATCGGCTTCATGGTTTCCTAGGCGTGGGTAATGCGGGATTTAGCCCCAGTGGGCAAACGGACTTGTGTGAACAGGCAGTTGTTGCCACTGTCCTTTTGCTAGACCCATTGGTATGTGTGTTGTGTTGGTTGCGGACAGGTGGTGCCTGTGTGAACTGCAGCTTGTCCCTTCAGCAGTCTTTGTTTGACGAAGTACGGGGGTCATGTTCTGCAAACCTCTTGTGAGGGGTTGTGGGAATAAGTGGGTGATCAAGTTGTCTAACCTGGGTGAAGTGCTTGTGGGGTGTGGTAAGTGAGTGGTTACTATTCACAGTGCCTAGTGCTAAAGAATAAGGTAAAAAAGATGGTGATGCAAGATGTTCTAGGAAGAATGGGTTGCTTGACCGGCGTGAGGAGGCTTTTCTGAGGAAATAGAGGAGTACAGCTTTACACATATGAGCTGAGTGTTTCGTCTGCGTTGTGCCCATTTGGTATTTTGCAATGTAGTTGGATGATATACTTCGATTCTAGTCTTCTTAGTGATTGTTGCCTATTGTCACCCCTGGGGTTTTGTGCAACGCTGTCAATTACATAGTATGATAGATCTTCAGCTTTACCGTTGAGGTGAGAGTTTATGTGTCTGGCCACAGGATATGAGGGGTCATCATTGGAAATGGCTCTGAGGTGTTATAGGATCCTGAGGTGCACTGGATGGATGGTGCTGCCTACGTAAAGTTTATTGCATGTGCAACTAAGTACATAAACCGCAAAGTTGGTTTTGCATGTGTAATGCTCTTTGATCTCATAGGGTGATTTTCTAAATGGTAAATGTACAGTCTAAGTGTTAACTCCGTGCTTGCAGGCTTTGCATTTCGTGCATTTGTAGAAGCCTGTTTGAGCTTGTAGCCAGGTTTTGTTCTTTTGCCAACTTGGTGCATTCTTGACTAACTCCTGCCTTATGGAGGTGGCCCTGCGGAAGGTTAGCTGAGGTAACTTCGCACAGGTGGGGCCCAGAGTTGGGTTATTTCTGATAAGTGGCAATGTCTATACATGATTTTGCAAAGGTTAGCATGATATTTATTGTAACCTGTTATTAGCCTGGGGCCATGGTAGATTTAGTGGTAGTATGGTCATTGTTTGTTTTTTTGTTTTTGTGCAGCAAATCCGACCTGTTAAGACTGTTGCTTTTTTCTCTGGCCTTGCTCAAATTGTTATGATAGTAACCTCTGTCCCTGAGTCTATCAAAAAAGCTGTTTGTGCTGGCCAGCAAATCACTTTCTGGACTGCAGTTTCTTTTCATCCTGATGCACTCGGCATAGGGAATGCTCACTTTCAAGCTGGTAGGGTGGAAACTAGTGGCGTGTAAGATGGCATTTCCTGCAGTCTCCTTTCTATGTGTTCTTGTTTCTACCTTGCCTCCCACTCTAAAGACTTCTAGATCTAAGAATACAATCTTGTCTATGCTGGTGGTGCAGGTGAACTTGAGATTAAGACTGTTCCTGTTTATGGCTGTCGCAAAGTCCAGTGCGTTTTCCTCTGTGCCACACCATACCATGAAGATGTCATCTATGTAGCGCTTATACAACACTATGTTGTCGATGACTGTGTGGTGGTGTTGGACCATGAGTACTTGCTCCTCCCACCAGCCCATTTGCAGGTTTGCATAGCTGGGGGTAAAGAAAGTACCCATGGCCGTGCCCTGTATCTGTTTGTAAAGCAGTTTATTGTAGGAGAATGTAATATTGTCTAAGCACCACTCTGTCATCTGTAGGAGCATCATAGTGTGTTGGTGTAAAGTGATGTCCCTAGTGCCCAAGTAATGTCTCATTGCATTTAGTCCATCTATGTGCCTGATGCTCGTGTACAGGCTTTGTACATCCAAAGTGACAAAGATAAAATCATTATGCCAAACAAAGTCAGAAATATGAAGCAAAAAGTCCCCAGATTCTTGTATGAAGGCAGGTAGCCTTCTTACTAACGGCTGCAGAAAGTAGCCTATATATTTGCTGGTATTTTCAAATAAGCTTCCTATAGCCAAGATTATTGGTCTGCCCGGTGGGCAACTCAAGTTTTTGTGTACCTTGGGAATTAGGTATAGTTGGGGGGTGATGGGGTAATCATTCTTGAGGAAGTCCAGTTCGGGTTTTGTGATTAAGCCTTACCCCTCCAATCATACAGACAGGCATGATATCTTTCTTTGATATTCACAATGTTCGTATTGCTGGTCCTAATGTAGCATTGTCTGTCCTGTAATTGGGTCATAGCTTCTTTGTAATACATCTCTGGCGGCCATAGCACTATATTCCCTCCTTTGTCCGCGCAGTGGACTACTATGTCAGGGCGCTGTTTGATCTTATCCATTACCTTGCAGTACTTGGTCTTGTAGTCATTTGAATTTTTGTTGAAGGATACGTTGCTGGAAGTGGCCAATTCCTTCAGGTCCTTTATGACTCTTTCAGCAAAAGTGTCAATGTTGCCCCTTGGCATCGGTGGGTATTGTATTGTATTGTATTGTTTTGGTAGAGCGCAAACAGCTGCCCCAGCAATGAGGCGTCCCGGCGCTAAGAACCACAGACCCTGGTCAGAGCGGGAGAGGGTGCGAGGGAATTAGGGGAGAGGGAATAGGAGCGTTTTAATTGCTTTCCGGAACGCCAGTAGGCTTTCTATGGAGCGGATGTGTTGTGGCAGGCTGTTCCATAGTTTAGCTCCAAGGAACCTGAAAGAGCGGCCGCCCATGCGGCAGAGTTTTATGCGTGGAACACATAGGAGGTTTTGGTTTGAGGATCGCAGAGTACGTGATGGCGCGTAGGGGGTGAGAAGTGGTCGAAGCAGTGGAGGGGTATCCAGTTTGATGATTTTGAAGGTCGTGATAAGGGCCTTGAACTTAATTCTGGAGTCGACGGGTAGCCAGTGTAGTTTTTGTATGGTCGCTTTGGCTGAACATCTGCGGGGAAGGCCGACTAGAGTTCTGGCCGCAGAGTTTTGCACGCGTTGGAGTCGTGCTACCTCACTTTTGTTAGCGCCAAAAAGGAGAACATTGGCGTAGTTAAGACGCGAGAGGATGGTGGCTTGAATGATAAGTTGGCGAGTCTTGGCGTCGAAGAAGCCAAGTATGTGGATAAGACTCCTCAGCAGGCCGATACAGGTGCCAGCAACTTTTTTGGTGTGGGCCTGAAAATTGAGTGAGGCATCCATCCAAACTCCTAGGTTTTTCACTAGGGCTTTGGGAGATGGAATGGTGCCTAGGGAAGACGGCCACCAGTGCTCATTCCAGAGGCTGGTGTTTTTGCCAAGGAGTAGCACCTCTGTTTTGCCAGCGTTAAGCTGTAAACAGTTATTAGTCATCCATTGAGCAACCTCGGAAAGACCGTTTTTAAAACTGGAGGATGAGACGGAAGGAGCTTCTGTAAGTGCGATGGCCACCTGAGTGTCGTCGGCGTACGACACTAATGTAAGGCCCCACTCTTTGGCCACTGTCGCCAAAGGCTGGACGTAAAGATTAAAGAGGGAAGGGCTCAATGCAGAGCCCTGCGGAACTCCCTGTGCAATAGGGTGGGGTTTGGATAGAAAGGGGGGAGCAAAGACCCGAAAGGATCTGTCTTTGAGAAAAGAGCGGAACCATTCCAAGGCATGGCCAGACACTCCATATGTTTCCAAACGATTGAGGAGGATGTCATGGGATACCGTATCAAAGGCCGCGCTGAGATCGAGAAGAATCAGCGCAGCACTTTGACCGGCATCTAAAATCGTTCGGAGGTGCTCTGTGGTGGCCAGGAGAGCAGACTCAGTACTATGGCCTGGTCTGAAACCATTTTGGGATGGGTCCAGGATGTTATTGGTGACCATGTGCTGTGATAGAGTGCTGTTCACATGTGCCTCAGCGAGCTTAGACAGCCATGGAAGCAGGGAGATTGGTCGAAAGTTCTCCAGTTTCGATGGATCGAGGGTGGGTTTCTTGATGATGGGTGAGACCCACGCTTGTTTCCAGGCAGATGGTACGCTCGCAGAGGTAAAGGAAAGGTTCAGCATAGAGGTGAGTGAGGGTAGAAAGAAGTTAAGAGATTCTAAGAATTGAGCCGGGCGCATGGGATCAGCCGGTGAACCAGATTTAACTTTATGGCAAAGTTTAATGAGGTTATCATTGGAAATTTCCGGGATGTGAGTCAAGGTAGAATAGTTGGAGGGAGGAGAAGGGCTATTGGTAGGGCTAGGGAAATGCTGAGGAAAAGAGGTATATATTTTCTGTACCTTGTCGACAAAAAACCTAGCAAGATCGTCGCATTGTTGTGCGGAGGAGATATTAGGGAGGGGGGATTTGCCACTCTGAAGTTCCTGAACAAGTTTAAAAACTTCCTTGGCGGGGGTGGGACTGGATTCAATTTTGTTAGCGTAGAAGGCAGTACGCGCAGCTCGGATGGCTTTGTGGTACATTTTTTGTTTTAGTAGATAGTAGGATTTATCTTCGTTGTTATAGTCCCTTCTCCAAAGGCGCTCCGCTCTTTTGCAGTCTTTGCGCATGTTTTTGAGGGTGTCATTATACCAAGGGTTTGATGGGGAATTGCGTCCTATCGACCATTTTGCTGGAATGAGGGCATCTAGCCCTCCCGTGATCCAATCATGAAAGGCGCTATAATTAGCGTTGATGTCAGAATTGGTGTCATGGTGGAATTCTCCAAGGGTGGTATGGAGGTCACTGTGGGACAGTTTGTGCCATGGTCTTTTTAGACGACGAGTCGATGCTGTTTTGTGCCTGCTTTTATTGACTAGTATGGACAGTTTTATGAGGTGGTGATCTGTCCATCCCATCGGAACGGGTATATCTGATGTAAGTTTCTCCATGTTTGTAAATACAGTGTCTAAAATGTGACCAGCTAGATGCGTCGGAGTAAGAATAAGAGAGTTGAGTTGCAGTGCGGAAAGATCTGCAAGAAGATTTTTGATCGTAACGTCGTTAAGCAGGTCAAAGTGCAGGTTGAGATCGCCTAGAATGGTAAAGTTTGAGTTTTTTGTTATAAGAGAGGTTGCTGTCTCAAGAAGAGCCTCAATAAATTTTGAAGCGGGGCCAGGTGGGCGATAGATGTAAAGGCCCGACACAGTGAAGTTCGGATTTATAGTGATTTTAAAGTGGGCGCTTTCGCAGTCGGGCAGTTCTTCCTTGATGAAAGAACAAGAAAATAGCTTCTTATAGATTATGGCAATGCCGCCTCCTCTTCCATCCCTATTGATGGTTGACATAAGGTAATCTCGTGGTAATGTAAGATTGGGTATGGCAGATGTGCCATCCCGTAGCCAGGTTTCACAGAGGAAGAGGATGTCAGGATTTTCGTCCAGAATGAGGGTATTGACCTCAAGGTGGTGTTTGGGTAGTGACCTAACGTTGAGATGGAGAAACGTAATGGGGGTGGTGTTGACAGGTTCTAGTAACTGTCGAATGGTGTGGGGGTTAACGGTAGTAAAATCACAATTTTGACATTGGAGGCAAGTGAGACCAGGCGTACCTGTAATGTTTGCGCAGGACCGACCGGGGTTCCAGGCAAGCAGTTGCTCCCTGTCGTAATGAAGGGGTGTTGATGGAGTAAGGCCAGGGGGACTGGCGAGAGGCGATGACTTGGCGATGACGGGCGCAGACGGGCTTGCCTTAGGCGCGCCTAAGGCGTAGAATGTTGATTTGAGGTTAAAGGTTTTTTTTTCAGAGGCGTAGATCGTGAGGTTGGCAAGGGCTCCCGTTTGGGTGTTGCTGAGACTCCCTTCATTTGTGTTTAGCTCCATTTCCACCATTTCTTTTAGAAATTCCAAGTCTGCTACACTCAATGAGGTGGTGCTTGGCGTAGTTTCTGTTGCTGCTTGTTTGTCCGGGGGTTTGTCTTTAAGGGAGGAAAAGTACTTGTTTAGTTTGAACTTGCGGATGAAATGGTACAAGTCAATTCTGGTCTCAGTGTAATTAAAATTAGTTTCTTTGCAGAAAGATAGTCCTAGCGCCAATGTCTCTTGTTCTTCAGTCGTTAGTTCCATGTTTGTTAGATTTATGACTGTGTTGTTTGTTTCTTTGGGTGTTTTCATCTCCTTCTGTTTCGTCTGTAGGTGGGTTTTGTTCTTTGTGCCATTTCTACCCCAGCATCTGTTCTCCCTCCTTCTGCTTTTTGAAGGTTGAGTTTACTTGTTGTTTGGTCGTGCCTTGGCGTTCTTGGTTTGAGGCTCATGAGGCGCTCCACCCGTAAAAAAGCAAACTCATCTAGTGGAGTAGGTACTTTCTTGCGTTGGTTTGGGTTTTTACCCGCTTCCGGGTCTGATTCTGCTCCTGAACTGATTTCCGACTCGCTCAATTCTTGTGGGCATGGCAGGGAGCTGCCAGTCGCTGAGAGCTGTTGGAGGAGGATGTTTTCAAATTTTCGGGCAAACGTGTATATCCTGCCTTGTAAATAGTTGTTTCGATCCCGCTGGAATTTCTCAGCCTTCCGTTCTTTGATGGTGTTCTCATGTTTCTTTACCTGGGTTTTGATTTCCGATAATCCTTTGTTCACTTCATCTTGATTAGGTAGTTTGCACAGGTCACCCATGATACAGTCAATCTTTAGGAGCAATTTTTCCCTGTCCGTGCTTGCGTATTTTATTAAGATGCGCAACATGTTCCGAGATGATTCTGCACTATTGTCCACCCACTCTTGCAGCATAGCAGGGTCTGGGTTCTCATAGGTTGGGGCAACCAGGATTCTCAGCCCTCTCGGTATTCTCCCTACTTCCCTATATCTTTTGAGGGAGGTGCATTCCCACCATTTGGCTACTTCGTGTTTGCGTAATTTTTCAAGTTCATTCAGGAGCCTTTTGATATCATTTACCTCTGTTGTTTGTTGTGCTTTCTTGTTTGTGGATGGTTCTGTTACTTCCTCGTCTTTGTCCCTAAAGATGTCCAAGGCTGCCTTCTCTCGCTCTTTCTCGCATTCGCCTGCCATTGTTTTTTAAGGGACGTAATACCTTTTGACACCCACTGCCTGTGTCTGTGCGCTAGCGCTCAGGACTGCCTCTACTGCCGGCTTTAATCAAACTTTTTGTGGCACTACAAACACTTCCTTGCGCTAATGTGAGTCTCACCAATTCTCTGATAGCCCTCCGGCCCCCACAGAATTAAGATACTCATGGTTGCGTTGTGGAAGCGATGTCTGCTCGGTATATTTCCAGCTGCGGGGGGCTCCCAGTATTCCTCGACACAAAGAAATTGGCCACATTGTTCCACTGGTTATTGGGAGCACCAGTGCGAGGATGGTCGGTGAATGAGGTTCCAGTCCACCTCAGATATGGATCCAATCCTGGTTCCTTGGATTTCAGTAAAACAGGCACCGACTCCGTGGGTTTAAGATCAAAGGAATTTAATCCAAAAACGACCAGACGCGTTTCGGCAGACAAGTCCGCCTTGTTCACTACATCTGTCATCACCATTGACATATGCTTTTTTATAGTGGTGCAAGGTAACCAAGAAGAGGTCAGGTGGTTTGCCCAGGTAACAAGTGACATAGAGATAGACATGGAAAAGTTTGTGTTAGACGAGAAGTGCAAGTCATGGTGTAAATAATAAAAGACATGTAAATAACTCTTTACATTTTTAAATATAAATACTTCTGTCTTGGAATTACAATTGATTACACTTTTCGTATTCATTTTAACCAAATTGTGGTGTATTTGTACATGAAAGTAGTGATCCCCCACTCTATGTGGGTTGTACGTGTAATACGTGCTGTAACTGACATGGAAGAGTGTGGGGAGCCGTTTTAGAGGATCCTGTGCGCGGGGTCTCTGTAACGCCCGTCATACAGGTGAAGCTAAGGATGCGGTAGGGTAACTCCACGTTTTTGGCGGTAAAAGTTAAATCCTAATCGGCTTCATGGTTTCCTAGGTGTGGGTAATGCGGGATTTATATATATATATTACCTACTGGCAGTCGCCAGTAGGTAGTTATAGTTAGGACCTAGTTCAGTCCACTCCTATCTTGAAAGTTTCGGGGTGATTCGTCGGGCGGGGACCGAGAAAAAAGGGGGTCCCAAGACGTGTTTTCCCCATGCAATTTTCCATTGGAAATTTTAGCCGTGGCTACAGCCCGAACTGCTGAACAGAATAAGACCAAATTTGGCAAAAAGGTAGCCCTTGGTTCAGAAAGAACTCTTTTTGTTAAATGGTGTAAATTTGTTCAGTAGTTGCTGAGAAAATCAAATTAAAAAAATAGTGATATCTATGGCCGCACAGGATCCGCGCACCCTCCCGATCACAAGTTTTATGGTAGTTGGCTGTCAACCAGGAAGTGTTGGCAACCATCTTGTGCCTCGGTAGAACCGAGACACAAGAAATCAGTGAAACAAATGCGCAAAACATGAAAAGGGGGCAGGGTAGAAACACCCTGAACCCCTGGGCCTGCTTAGGGGGTCCCACAAGGACCTCTAAGGCCCAAATAAATGTTTTTTCCCAAAAATAAAAAAGGCAAAATACATGGAGGATCCGCGGATCCTGGTGAAAAAAAAACCGAAGCGTTGGCTCCCGCGCTTCGGTAATATTTAGCCCCCGGGTAGGCTAAATCCCGGGGGCAATATTTCTAGATGGGAGGGAGGAGTTGCACCTGGGACCTGAATAGGACTGTACCCGCCCCCCAGAGTGCTGCCTTCACCCCCTGTGGTGTGTCTGATGTCTTTGCCCTTTACTGTGAAAGAAGAGAAGGAATCATGTCAACTAAGTGCTCCAGGGCTGTGCTTTCCCTCCACAATGCTGGCTCCACCTCCTGTGGGGTGTCTGATGTTTCTGCCCTGTGAAAGGAAAGAAGGAGTCATGTCAACAGAGTGCTCCAGAACTGGTTTGAACTAGACAAAGGGCCCTCTCCCCTAAGAGGACAAAGGAGTTTGGGGTATAAATATTGGGACCCTGATCCCAAGAAATTAGATCACTTTGGACTACAAGAAGAAACCTTTACTGATGACAGGAACCTGAAGAAACTGAGGAGAGACTATTCCCAAGCTGAAGTGCTGCTTGGGGGATTGGCCTGCAGTAGTTGCCTTACTGCCAAAGGAAGGAGAAAGGAACTTTGTGCACTTTGCTTTCAACTTGTGAAGGATCTCCAAGGGCTTGGAAAAGAGCTTGCCTCATGCTGAAGTCTCAGGGACAACAGACTTCACCCCCCAACTCCCCAGATTTCTTTGGAAGTGCCTGCTGCTGTTTTGGGCCTTCTTGAGGGACTGCGTGTCGCAAGGAGCTGGAAGCGCGGCTCAGCAAGAAGAAGCGTGTCGCCGTCGCTGTTCCTGCCGTCGCAACTCCGAAGGAGGGTGTCGCCGCTGGAACTGTCGCAGTGCACCATATCGAGAGAAGAGTCTCACAACGAGGAAGAAGTGTGTTGCCTTCGCTGTTGCTGCCGTCGCACTTCTGAACAAGGGTGTCACTGCTGGAACTGTCACATTGCACCGCATCGAGGAAAGCGCCTCGCATCCCCCGAGAAGCGCGCCGTCGTTGGAATTGCTGCAGTCGCTTTTCTGAAAAGGATGTTGCCGCTCTAGTTGTCGCATCGTGCGGAAGCTTCACACAAATGTGGGAGAAGAGTGTCGCAGCTGAAGCTATTGCTGTCGCACTTCTGAACAAGGGTGTCGCTGCTGCAGTCCATGCATCGAACAGAGAACTTCTCGCATCCCCGGAGAAGCGTGCCGTATCTGGAAGCTCTTCACGTCTTTATTTCTTTGCACCTGAACTTTGCTGCATTTCCCTCGCTGCGATATTGCTTGTCGTGGAAGCGCAACGCATCGTAAGGTACATTGACGCAAAGTGTTGCATCTTAAGAACTGAACTAAACTAAGCTAAAACTACCATCCTAAAGTACCAGTATTGCGTATTTTTTTCATTTATGGTCTCGTTTTAAATCTATATAAAGTATACTTACATTTGATATAAAACCTTGTGTGGTGTCCATCTGTAGTGTTGTCACTGGGTTACTGTATGTGGTCACAAATGCTTCACACGCTGCCTCTGAGACAAGCCTGTCTGCTCGTGCCAAGCTACCAAGGGGGTGAGCAAAGGTTATTTAGGAGTGCAATCCCCTTATCCTGACTAGAGGCAAGGGTCCCTATTTGTCACAAAGACCTACCTGTGCCAACTAGAGACCCCCAAAAGGCGCGTTTTAAGAGGTAGTTTTAATCCCCCTGCCCTATTATGTACCAGGGTCTTACAGAGGAGGCCATGGTAATCACAGGGGTACCCCAATGCATAGTGCTCCCTAGTGTATTCAGGTGTTTTCACTGTATTCTAAGTGTCTTTTAGCATAGCACTGGCTCTAGGACTGGTTAGTCAGAGTCATTTACGACTAGTACCCATCTGAAAAAGTTGAGGGTACAGGATGCTTTTGCTACAAGGCCTCTTTCTACTCCTCTGTTTGTTCTTTCTTTCAGTGAATATATATATATATATATATATATATATATATATATATATATATATATATATATATATATATATATATATATATATATATATATTCACTGAAAAAACCATAGGTTATAGACCATATATAGTTAGGAATTAGCATTTACAAAATCTTGAAAATTCACTGAAAAAACCATAGGTTATAGACCATATATAGTTAGGAATTAGCATTTAAAAAACCTTATTTTACTCACACAAAACCATTGAAATTCCATATATAGTTAGTTGCACTAACTATATATCGCGCACCCGCAATCCACTGCTGATCATGTCACATATTACATCATTCATGACATGGTCAGTGACATCACTGATGACATCATTCCTAACTATATATGGTCTATAACCTATGGTTTTTTCAGTGAATTTCAATGGTTTTTTAATAGCAAATATCATAAGCTGTCGAATGTCAAGTACGTGGTAAGTAAAAACATTTTCGTGTTTATGCACACTGATCTGCTTTGAATGCTGCCCCCCACCCCTCATTTCTATTAGGAGTACTCTCTCTTTGCAGATAGTGAAGGGTAGTTAACGCACGCCTTTGCCCCCGTTGTAATCCGTCGTGCCTGCTTCTCTCTCCATTTGATTGATTGTTCTCTTTGGTTCATTCTCTATTTACAAACAAGCACAGAGTCGCAATACTCTGTTTAGTCTTTGCAGATAGCGAAAAATCGTGTAAAAAAACAAAAGGAATCGAGCAAAATCAGTAGGCCACTAATGGGATCTCTTTTTGACCTCCCTAAAATAGAAACATTAGGAACAACCTGTTGATAATACCAATGTGTATGTACATAAGCGGCGTTCATTTGTGTTCACAGTACACCTTGTTGATTGTTTGAATCGACCATTGAATTGTTCGAAGTTGGTTCTCTTAAGAATCTTCTCTGCCTGCAAACGAGGAAGAATAGGAATATTCTCTCTCCCTTTGCAGATAGTGAAGGGTAGGTAACGCAAACCTTTAACACGTCATGCCTATTTCGTTCCTCATTGATTGATTGTTTCCCCAAACATTGACTGTTTGGGAATTGGTTCTTTTTGGAGGTATTCCCTGTTTGCAAATATACGTAGGAAAATCTTTGCAAATAGTGAAAGGGTACGTAATGCGGACCTTTCTCCCCCGTTGTAATCTGTCATGCCTATCTACTCCCCACTGATTGATGCACCTGTTTCACCCGGACCATTTACTAGAGATACGTCATCTGGCCCGACCAGAGAGTACCCCTAGTGAAAAGGACATATGCAATAATAACGAAGTGATCACTGTATCCTGTTAACAGAAACTTTAGCATGAAACAACCTGGAAAGAAAAGAATAGGAAAACGAAAATCAGTAGGCCACTGATGAACATGAACTTTTATTAAACAACGAACAAAGAAACGATAACATAACGTAATGATAAAACCTATTAATGTCCTAGAAACAAGAAAACGTTAGAAATATGCCAGTGGTGAGAGACCAGAAAAACAGTAAGAGAAACCAAATCACCCCTCGCTGTCCCACCGCCTGCCACGCCAAAAAAATCGATAGACTAGGGAAAATGCAAGTCAGTAGAACATCCGCCCCCACTCTGGAAACTTCCAAGGTGGGGCAGGGTTGCGGCTACGCCCAGCCGGGAGCAGCCCATATAAGGCGGGTCCTGCTGCCACGCCTCGGCCAGGAGATCCTAACGTAGGGTGTAGCCGGAGGAGAGGCCGAGGCCAGCGGGACCCGGCCAGGGGATTGCCTTTACAACGCTGAAGAGTTGCAGGGGGGGGAATGTCTCCTCGACCCTCCCCTCTCTCTCCCAGTCCGGCCGCGGTGGCCCTTGAGAGTTTCAGGTAGTCCCGCCACATGCTCTTCCGGTCCGGCCACCAACGGTCGGGGCGCCGAGGCCGACGGGATCCGGCTGCAGCCGATAAACCAAGGAACCCGTTCATGGGGCCAGAGCCAGGGGCGTCCGGCCGACATCCACCGGAAGCCCGGCCCAAAGACGGACGGGACATTTTTTCTTTTCTCCTTCGTAATAGCAGCGGCAACACGCCAGGCACCACTTCTTTCTTCAAAAATGGCTTTGACAACACTGGGGGGGGATGTCTTGCACATGCCTCCGACCCCCCCCCCGTCCTCATCGCCACCGGCCATAACAAATGTCAAGCGGGGCGCCGTAGGGTGCACTGGGAGGGAGAGACGGTGCGAACAGGCCTCTCCCGCCTCCTCAGGTGAAGGCTTCCCAGCTGCACCCTCAGCGCTCCAGGCGCCCCGAAAAGGGTTCGTCCACTGTGGCGATGCTGCAACGTCTCGCCCGGCAGGGTGGAGCCCGTCCGCTCATGTGACCCCGCGATCGCCGGTAGCTGCCGAACTCTCAAAATGGCGATCGACCTGGCAAGAGCGGGCCCAGCATGAAGAAATGGCCCGGTCACTGGTTTACTCCACCACCGTAGTCCTCCACGACCTTGAAGATTCTACAGGAGCCGCGGGAGTCTCCGACCCCCGATGGGGAATGACTGCCATGATCGCCCGTGGAGTGACGAAACTGTATCCGCGGGACGTCGGCTATCCCATGCTGGCGCCAGCCTCACTTTGAATTACTAGAATCCTGCAGACCTCAGTTCCGGTGAAAGCACAGTGTGACCCGGTAGGAAAAATTGTTGCACCCCCTCCCCTTTTGAAGTGATAGTTCAAACCACCGATCCTTTCCTTTGTCCTTTTAACGGAACTTTGGACTGCCTCCCCCTCTTTTACATTTTCTAGAGAAAACAAAACATTAACCACTACATTACCATAGCAGTTGACACCAGAACTGTTTTCAAATTGAAAACCAACAACATCTTCAACAGAATCCTTTTTGTTTCTGCTGTGACCCTGCTACAGCACAGGCATTGTCCCCAGCAGTAATTCTGCAATGCCGGTAAGAATAGCTGTGGTGCCTACTGGACTCACTCACCCCCGCGGCGCCCCACGCCGTTATTTGCTTTCGTGCCATCTAGATTTCAGCGCGTTCTGCTGCCTTGGGACTATTCGCACAACAGACTGCTACTGACGACCCACCCCCAGGCAACATCTTCTGAATTTTCATAATTTGAAAGAACTAGTAACATGTCCTCATCAGGAATTCAAAAGAAATTGCCACGGTCTCTTCGTTGTTTAAATGTTTTTACTGTTTTTGTTTTGTTGTATATATTTATATGTTATTAAAGTTTTATATTCCTACTACTTTGTTGGAGTGCTATATATTTTTAATGTGACACATAATTGTAAAAACTTTGATGTACAAAGAGTCATTCCTAGAATCTTCCGCTTCAGGCTCGGTCCCCTCCCCAATCACAATACAGGATGGTTTTCAGATAGTAGGAACACGTGTGGTGTGACGGATCTCATCGGGTGTGGGCCTTGATCTACTATAACTCCTTTGAAGAGGGGTGATTCTTTACAGCTGGAGCCATAAACTACATCTGCAGGGCTAGCTGATAGCCTGGACAATCGGACACAGAGGAAGAGGAGTGTCAGAGGGTGCGGTAGTGAATAGGGCAAAAGGGAGGTGTCGGGCGGGCACAGAGTGTGATTCTCAGGGAAGAGCAGCGCAGATGGGGGGAGGTTTATTGCCCATGCATAAGACAGAGAGCGGGGGTGACCAGTGCCTGGGGAAGATGCTTGCGAGGGTGGGGAGCCATGCTACGAATCGACAGCGTGCAGAGAGTGGGTCTGGTCAAGGCATCTAAAATGGCTGCCGTGCACGACAAAAGTGTGGCATTTCAAAAAAGGCAAGATGGCGCAAACAATGTTTTTCAACACTTCCTCATTTCCTTCGAATCGAACGTTAACAGACGTTGGTGCATATTACCAAACTTAAGCGATATTTATCGCTAACGATGCTTACCAACGAATTTTTTACCGCTAAGCATCGTCAGAAATTATCGAAGATAAACCTTGCTATTATCAAGGTTTATCGCAAATGCGATAAAAAACGGCCGCAATGCATGAATATCGCTAAAAAGTCCGCGATATTCATGCATTACCGAGCTAATGCTCTTAGCCATGTTATCCACCTCCCATTGGATAACATGGCTAGGAACTGCTCAGGGCAGGTGTTACTTTTTGGAGATATTCGCGCTTAGCGCGAATATCTCCAAAAGTTGGTAATAGGAGATATATATCTTGCATGTTGTAATGCAAATTATTGTGGTATATGGAACTCATACCATAATCTCTCAGGAAAGCAGAAACTGATCCTTTTGGGACCGCCTGAGAAGGCCTAGGGGGTGAGGGGTACTCTACTTTGCCCCCTTTTCACGTTCCGAACTATTTTATTTTACTCTCTTCTGTAATTACACAAAATAGCAGCGATAAGATGCATCAGAGACACACAGTGAGAGAAAGGAGGCCGGAGATGAAGAAGAGATGTCAAATACACATTGGAGATAATATAGTGGGAGAAGGGAAGTAAATATGAGTAAACTTACCATGTAACATAAAAATGTTGCACTCTATACTATAAGTCTCATTTTATACTACAATCACTTCGCTACAACCTCATAAATTAAAAATAAAAATGAATAATGTCTCAAACAATTTTTGATTTCTAAATATAAATTTATTCTTCAGAATTTTCTAAATTTGAAAGAACTAGTAACATGTCCTCATCAGCAATTTCCTCTTCAATCATCTCATCTGGAATCTCCTCATTAAAAGTTTGCAATGATGATTCTTGTAACTCTATGGTCTCCAAACATTCGATAAATTCGCCATCAACAGATTGATCAAAAAAATCATTCCTTGTGACAATATTTCATTATTGGTGCTGTCAATTTCAATCAATGTAGTGGAATCATTCAAGTCATCTCCTCCTTGTGACAATATTTCATTATTGGTGCTGTCAATTTCAATCAATGTAGTGGAATCATTTAAGTCATCTCCTCGTGACAATATTTCATTATTGGTGCTCTCAATTTCAATCAATGTAGTGGAATCATTCAAGTCATCTCCTCCTTGTGACAATATTTCATTATTGGTGCTGTCAATTTCAATCAATCTAATGAAATCATACAAGTCATCTCCTCCTTGTGACAATATTTCATTATTGGTGCTCTCAATTTCAATCAATGTAGTGGACAATGCAAAAGAAATTGCCACGGTCTCTTCATTGTGAGCCATTTTATTTTGAAATTGCTTGCTGTAAATTGCAGAAAAAAATAATCACTTTCATTTATCGTTTTTAGTAATACATAATATAAAACTAACTTTATCAAGTATTTAGTATAACAGAAGGACTGCAAATAAATAACAGAAAACATTTTTCAAATTATCTTCAAGTGTACAACATAGTTCCCCTTACAAATTAACAACTCACCTTTTTAAAAGTAGGAGAAGTGTTAGTACTGTGTAAATCAAACACCAGAAATTCACCACCAAAAATTCCTCACAAATGTACCTCAGACAGTAGTATCACAAAATGGCTGTGGTTTCCTCTCATTTGAGATATATACATAACCAATTAACTTTCATCACACACAAATACAAAACCAAAGTAACATTTTAATTGGTTCTAAATTTCAACACTTTCAAATGTGTTTTCCCCATGCAATTTTCCATAGGACATTTACATACGTCTACAGCCTGAATGGCTGAACGGAATTACACCAAACTTGGCAAAATGGTACATCAAACCTAAGAGGTCAGGAAGGATCTACTATGCCCCCTTATGGTCATTTGCCCCTTCGCTTTGGCCTCCTCTTGTCTCTCGATCCTACCGAGAGACAAGATGGCGGCCGCTACGGACTGTTTGTAATGTTGACAGACGCCGGAGAACCAATCAGCTTCGCAAAGCTCCGTAACGCGAAAAGTACGCGAAGCGGAGCGCTGTTACAGATATATATCTTTTTTTGAACGTTAATTTCTCAAAATCCACTGGAGCACATATATTGAGACCTAGCAAAGGCACATCGGGCTACCAGTCCCTAATATTTTGCCAAGTTTCGTGCAAATCCATTCAGCCGTTTGATTATTGACATTTAGATACGTCTACAGCCTGAATGGCTGAACGGAATTACACCAAACTTGGCAAAATGGTACATCAAACCTAAGAGGTCAGGGAGGATCTACTATGCCCCCTTATGGTCATTTGCCCCTTCGCTTTGGCCTCCTCTTGTCTCTCGATCCTACCGAGAGACAAGATGGCGGCCGCTACGGACTGTTTGGAATGTTTACAGACGCCGGAGAACCAATCAGCTTCGCTTCACAAAGCTCTGTTGCGCGAAAAGTACGCGTACTGGAGCGCTGCCCGGTCCGCTGTTACAGATATATATCTTTTTTTAAACGTTAATTTCTCAAAATCCACTGTAGCACATATATTGAGACCTACAAAAGGCACATCGGGCTACCAGTCCCTACAATTTTGCCAAGTTTCGTGCAAATCCATTCAGCCGTTCGGGCTAAAAGTGAGGCCAACCGCCCTATGGAAAACTCAATGTTAAAAACACGTTTTGGGACCCCCCTTTTTTCTCAACCCCCCCTGGACGAACCCCCCCCCCCCAATTTTCAGGGGCTGCTCAGAAACAAAATGTGCCATTTTCCTGAAAATTTCAGCCAATTCCGTCCACAAACGCCAAAGTTATTAGACATAGAATTTTCAAAAATCCCATAGAGAAAAAATCCTAACTATATATACCTACTGGCGACCGCCAGTAGGTAATATATATATATATATATATATATATATATATATATATATATATATGTATATATATGTATATATATATATATATATTCACTGAAAAGACCATAGGTTATAGACCATATATAGTTAGGAATTTGCATTTACAAAACCTTGAAAATTCACTGAAAAAACCATAGGTTAGAGACCATATATAGTTAGTTGGACATTTTATTGATATAAAACCAATGAAATTCCATATATAGTTAGTTGCACTAACTATATATTTCGCGCATCCGCAAGCCAATGCTGATGATGTCACATATTACATCATTCATGACATGGTCAGTGACATCATTGATGACATCACTGATGACATCATCCAGTGTCTGTGTGTTTTTTTAAAGTTTAAATATGTTTTACATATTGAAGAATGAGTGGATGTATAAGAGTATGGATGAAGGATTTGATTGTATAAGTGAGTAAGTATGTGTTAGTATATCTGTGAAAATGTAAGCTGTTCTGTGTTTAACTGTGTTTAACTGTATAGATGAAGAAATGAAAGTGTGATTGATTCTTTACAGGACTGACTAGGTGTGTGAGTAACTCCATGGATGAGTGGCAGTGTGTGAGTGTCTGCATAGGTGTATGAGTGCATATGATAGTGTTGTAATGATGAGTGACTGTATGTACGAGTGATTGTATGGGTGAATGAGTGAATGTGTGTGTAGACGTAGGAATCAGTGAGTGCGTATGTAGTAAATGGTATTCGTGTGTCAATGGTTTCAAAAATGATACTCTGTATTTTACACTAGGTGTAACAGAGGTTATATTAGAGTGTAAGGAGGTGCATTGTATTATCACATGAAGTATATCATCAGTGGTGTGATCATTGATGTTAAATGAGATGTCATCAGTGATGTCATCAGTGATGTCATTTGAGATGTCATCAGTGATGTCATTTGAGATGTCATCAGTGATGTCATCAGTGATGTCACTGACCATGTCATGAATGATGTAATATGTGACATCATCAGCATTGGATTGCGGATGCGCGAAATATATAGTTAGTGCAACTAACTATATATGGAATTTCATTGGTTTTATATCAATAAAATGTCCAGCTAACTATATATGGTCTCTAACCTATGGTTTTTTCAGTGAATTTTCAAGGTTTTGTAAGTGCAAATTCCTAACTACATATGGTCTATAACCTATGGTTTTTTCAGTGAATTTCATTGGTTTTTTAAAAGCTAATATCTATAGCTGTAAAATATATTCTTTATTACGTGACGTATCACGTAGCCACGTGAGACGCCTCATGACGCGTCGCATAACCGTGACGTATCGGCTCTGCAGCGCAAACAAAACCCGTAACGTAAGCGCGCCGGAGCACGCTTACAGATATATATATTTTTTTTAACCTTAATTAGACAAAATCCACACGTGCACATATCTTGAGGCCTTGCAAAGGCACATCAAACAAACAGTCCCTACAATTTTGCCAAGTTTGGTGGAAATCTATTCCCTTCAATTTTTTTTTACTGTTTCTCTTGGTTTTCCCCTTGTTACGCTTACCGGGACGCTTCCCGGTACGCGAACCGGACGCTCCAAAAACACAAGATGGCGGACTTCCGTTACGCTGCCGGTTAGCTGCCCGGTTCACGTACCGGGAAGCGCCTCTACCGCGAAAAATCGCAAACATTTTTCATTTATTTTTTGCCCCGCGGGGCACTTTAATAGCCCCCTCATCAATCCTAGGGGGTCAGGAGGGGTCTACCTTACCCCCTTTCCTTCATTTCCCCCCTTTTTTTTCCACCTCTTGTCTCGCGATCCTACCGAGAGACAAGATGGCGGCCGCTCCGGACTGTTTACAATGTTGACAGCCAATCAGCTTCTCCTCAGACTCCCGTTACGCTGCCGGTTAGCTGCCCGGTTCGCGTACCGGGACGCTCCTCTGCGGCGAAAAATCGCAATTTTTTTTTTGCCCCGCGGGGCACTTTAATATCCCCCTCATCAATCCTAGGGGCTCAGTAAGGGTTTACCTTGCCCCCTTTCCTTCATTTCCCCCTTCGTTTTTCACCACATCTTGTCTCTCGATCCTACCGAGAGACAAGATGGCGGCCGCTCCGGACTGTTTAGAATGTTGACAGACACCGGAGAGCCAATCAGCTTCGCTTCGCGAAGTTCCGTTACGCGTCCGGTACGCGAACCGGGGCGCTAACCGGAGTGCTGTCACAGATATATATATTTTTTAAAACGTTAATTTCTCAAAATCCACTGGAGCACATATATTGAGACATAGCAAAGGCATGTCGGGCAAACCATATCTACAATTTTGCCAAGTTTCGTGTAAATCCATTCAGCCGTTCGAGCTAAACGTGAGTCCAACCGCCCTATGGAAAAATTAATGGGAAAAATGCGTTTTGGGACCCCCTTCTTTCTCGGCCCCCCCTTGACGAAACCCCCCCAAATTTTTAGGGGCTGCTCAGAAACAAAATGTGCCATTTTCCTGAAAATTTCAGCCAATTCCGTCCTCAAACGCCAAAGTTATTCGACATACAATTTTCAGAAATCCCATAGGAAAAAAATCCTAACTATATATACCTACTGGCTATCGCCAGTAGGTAATATATATATATATATATATATATATATATATATATATATATATATATATATATATATGTAGAAACGCTCCAAAGAGTGCCACAAACTGCAGCACCCTCGCAGAGAAAAACGGACACAAACTCAGGTAGCAAGTGCAGTGTCTTCTATTTTATTGTCATTTTTTCATGTGCAGCGGAAGTGCCATGGACCGGATGCGTTTCGGCGACCCTGTCGCCTTGTTCACCGGAATACAAAGTGTTTGCCATTGCACACTAAACTTATTTTAAAAAACGGCAAACCACCAATCACAGCACTTTGTTCTGTACCATGTGACCACATTGTATACATCAATGGAAATGATTGACAGACTATCATACAGCAAGGTGATTTTTCACATATGGCAAGGTGTTTGTAATGTGTTTTGTCTGTTCAAATACAATATTATAATTGCCAACTAATAATTATCATCAAAGACCCGCATGTTCTGACCATTGTATGTGCGAATAGTATTATGTAAACACAAATTATAACGGTACAAATACGTTGAATTGCATCAAATTATCAAATGTACTATGAACACTAAAAGATATGTGTGCACTAAAATTTGTCAGACTATAGTGCCATAGCAACCAGCATATATGCCTGTTTCTGCGCATGCTGCAATGATAAGTCGCAATAAAAACAACGGTCACCGAAAACATGCCTAAAATGAAGAACAATAGTCCCTGTCAACTGTAATTTAAAATAAGCACATAATATTGATCACTGGTTAAAATCAGAAAAAAAGTGCTGCAGTGCCTGTAAAGTGCAAAGTGTAAAGTGTAAAACTTCTATGTGCAAAATACAATCATTGAATAATAAATTCCCCAGCCGGGGAATCTGATACGGGAAAGAACAAGCAGAACTTAAGGACCAAAATACGTTACAGAGATTGTGCAAATATCATAACCCTCTACAAACGGATAAAGTGACTAATGCATACTGATTACCTGATATCAAAAAATGTCTTTAAATAGATGTATATAGAAAATATAAATACATTGCAGGTCATGTCATAATAAATAACGGGCGTTTAGTAAAATCAGATAAAACCATAAATTCATAATAAATTCATGCTAAAATCTGTATTCACCAAACACCGACAATAAACGATCTTAATATCAATAACCATTTCTAACGTATTGTAAAAGATTTCATATATATACATTAATCTACTCATCGCAAAGCATATAGAGTCTGATAAAGAAATGTCTGAAATATTGTAATCATAGATAGTGATGCAGGTCTTCACAGATGTTGAGACCTTTTGGACTCTTGGTATCTAATTCTAAAATATACTTAGTCTCCAACCGCCTGAGGGACTTGTCTCTATCACCGCCCCTTTTGTTAGCTGGCACACTGTCAATTACAAAATAGGACAAGACATTAAGATTGCCCCCATGCTCTGTCTTGACATGTCTTGCCACTGGATATGATTGGTCTGAATTGACAGTGGCTCTCAGGTGTTGGAGAATGCGAGCCTGAACTGGCAATTTGGTGCTCCCTACATACCGGAGTCCGCATATGCAAGTTAAAACGTAAACTGCAAACTCCGTTCTGCAGTTAAAATTGCCCTTAATTTTGATCTTATTGTCATTAAAGGCACTGCGGTATGTTTTAGTATTGGCACCGAATTTACAGGCTCTACAACTACTGCATTTGAAAAAGCCATATTTAGAAGATACCCAGAAGTCTTTATTGATTACCTCCGGACTATTGATGACTAGATCAGACCTCATAGAGTAAGCTTTGCGGTAAGTGATATCTGGTTTGACGGGCAAGACTTCTTTTAACACACCGTCAGTCAAAGCTTTGGGCCACTGGGAATTCAAGATTTTTCTAATTGCTTGTGACTGTTTGCTATATGTAGTGATGAATCTACATGAGGCTTCCACTACAGGACTTTCCGCTGAGGTAGATGTACAGGAAATCATAGCTCCCTCTTCGCTGACAACTAGGGGATAAGATTGTAGCAGACTATTTCTGTCTATGGAATTTACTTTCAACAATGCTACATCCAAGTTGTGCTTTCTATAGCCTCTAGCTAACAGTCTCTTACTTGCAATTTCTTGTGACTCTGTCCAAGCTTGTTCTGTGCTGCACGCGCGTCTTATTCTTAAAAATTCACCATAGGGTAAAAGGCGCGGGTGAAAGCTCGTCGCGTGCAGGAGCGTGTTACCAGCTGTTGGTTTTTGGTATAGACTAGTGGTAATGACCCCTTCTAGTAATGTGACTTTGATGTCTAGGAAGTTTACCGTGTGTGCACTGATGTCACTAGTGAAGGCTAGATTAAGCTCATTGTCGTTAATAATACGGACAAAATCCAAAGCCTGGTCTCTATTGCCTTTCCACACGATGAAAACATCATCAATATATCGCCACATGTGAGCTACATGGGCTTCATACAGGGCCTTATGTTGGCTTCTGAGGACATGCTCCTCCCACCAGCCTACATGTAAACATGCATAGCTGGGGGTGAAGCATGCCCCCATTGCCACTCCACGTTTTTGTCTGTAGATCTTGGTGTCAAATAAAAACACATTATTGTTCAGACATCGTCTAATCATTTCAACCAACATTTTGTTGTGCTGGTACATGCCAATATTTCTTTGGTCCAGATAGTATTGTACTGCATGTATACCGTCCTCATGTTCTATACAAGTATAGAGTGCAGTAATGTCCAGAGTCATAAACAACATATCCTGTGTCCATTCAATGGCATTGAGTTTTAATAAAAAGTCTCTTGAATCCTGTAAGTAAGTAGACAAACTTGTTACAAAATCCTGCAGATAATGGTCGACATACTAGGACGTATTTTCAAAACAACTGTTGATGGCAGATATGATAGGTCTGCCATGTAGAGGGTCTAGGCCTTTATGGACTTTTGGAATGAGGTAGAATAGGGGCAATACAGGATGTTCTTTGTGTAAAAACTTGAATTCGTCTTTTGTGATTAACCCCTCTCGTTGCCATTGTGATAACATGATTTTATAATCACTACTAATTCTACGCACAGAAATTCCATCACTGCGCTCATAGCATATGTTGTCTTCCAATTGTCTAAAAGCCTCTGCACGGTACTTTACTTTGTCCCAAAGAACAATGTTGCCCCCTTTATCCGCATTGTTGATGACCACATTTTTGTTGTCTTTCAGTTTTTTCATTAGTTGAAAATATTCCCTTGTCATTCCACTAGCTTTGGTTTTGGATCTGCATGAATTTCTGTACAAGTGTTTCAATTCGTCATTCACCCTCTCCTGAAAAATATCGAGAGCGTCTCGTGGCATAATGGGGACAAATGTCGATGGTGCTTTGAAAGGACTTTTCCCTGTTAGTGAAATATTGATACCTTCTTCCTGCGCCACATTTTGGGAGCACATAGTGCTATCTAGATCGTCCCTTAATGCTAGAAGTGTTGCCAAGGACGGCATTGTTCCTGCTGCCAAACTTGTACTAGCTTGTGGCACTGGTTGTACATTGGTGGTAGGAGTACGACCGTGATTTTTAATGAGAAAGAACTTGCGTAGTTTGAGTTTTCTAATAAACTTATATACATCAACACGTGTCTGGACATAGTCAAAATTACTCTCTGGACAGAAACTGAGACCTAAGGATAGAAGCTGGGTCTCTGCGGCATTTAATTTAATGTCTGTTAAGTTGATAATAGTCAGGGGGTTGGTTGACTCATTTAATTGCGCCAGTTCTTCTTTTTCTGGCGCCCCCTGCCTCCGCCGTTTTGCGCATTTGCGCCTTTGTTTCCGCCGTCTATTTTTGGTTTGCCTGGTAATTGACTGGCTCTCGGTCGAAGGGTCTGTAGCCGTTGTTCCCTTATAAAATCCAGTTCCTCTGCGTAGCTGACTGGCCCCAGCAGGGTAAAAGAGGATGTTGACCCCCCCGAACTACCATCTGAGTCACAGTCTGGGCCATGACAAGTTATGCCTGTGTCCGAGTTGGTAATTGGACCTACCTCGACACTTGTAGGTGTAGATGTATTTTCCTGAACTCCTACTGTCTGTCCATTTGATCGTGCAAGGGCTTTTTGTTTTTTAACATTGTCATATTTACGAGAGAAGGTGAAAACTTGACCTCTCTCGTAATCGTTTTTGTCTCTGGCAAACTTCCAGATCTTCCGTGTTTTTATTGTCTCTTCCTGCTTGTTTTTACGGTCGTACATTTCTTTCATCAGTTTATCCACCGTGTCCTTGTTGTCATTGGTGGTAAGTTTTTCCAAATCCTCCGTTAGTTTCTGTATCTCTTGTAAGTCTACCTCACGATCCACTTTGGCAAACTTAATTAGTAGGCAGACTGACCGCATCGATGCATCTAAATTATTTTCTGCCCATTGTTTCAACAGTTCGGGGTTTGGATTGTCAAAATTAGGCGCCAGCATTATGCGTAAGCCTCTTGGCACTCGCCCTGCTTTGCGGTACTTATCAAGCGATTTTATTTCTCACCATTTCATCATTTCACTCCTATGGTGTTTTTCCAATTGTTTGATTACTTTTCTTATGTCCCCTTGTATGTTTGTTGTAGCCTCAGCCCGAGTCGGGCGTTCATCCACTGACGGCAGATTTAAAAATAAGTCCTCTGCAGTTCTTTCCCTAATGGCAAAAATTTCCTCCATGTCAAGGCACTCCCGCTTGTTGTATGCACAGTAAATCAAACTTTATGAACCCTTTGCTGTACGCGGGTCCCTGAATTTGAATTTAATTTGAATTTAAAAAGCTTATATAGCGCATCATACACCATTACGGTTTCTTGGCGCTTTGGCGGCTTACAATAAAACAGGACTGGGCCATTTAGAGGGGAAAAGCCTGAGCAAACAAAAAAGTTTTCAGACCCTTGCGAAAAAGGGGGTATTGTTTTAAAGCTCGAAGGTGGTCAGGCAGGGAGTTCCAGAATACCGGAGCTAGGAAGGAAAAGTTGGAACCTCCCCATTTTTTCCTGATGAAACGAGGAACTAGCAATAGGGACCGATCAGACGAACGGAGTTGTCTGACGGGAACGTAGTTGGTTAGAAGGGAGGAAATGAAGGCCGGGGCCGTTCCCTGTCGTGCCTGAAAGACCATGCACCCCATCTTAAAAAGCGAACGTTGCCGGACAGGCAACCAGTGCAATTCCTTCAACAGAGGTGTAGAATGATGGAACCGGGGAAGGCCATAAACCAGCCGGGCTGCTTGGTTCTGCACAAGCTGGAGTTTGCGTAGGCTACATGCCGGAATGCCGTTGTAAAGGGCATTGGCATAGTCTAGCCGGGAGATGACCAAGGCAGACATTATGAGTTTAAGTGCCAGAGGGGAAAAGAAACGGGAAACAGTACGAATAGTTCTAAGCATAAGAAAACAAGAATAAACAACAGCACCAACCTGTGAATGAAGAGTGAGCTGGTTGTTAATTTTTATGCCCAATGTTTTTACCGTAGAAGAAGGAAGGGGGGAGGAACCAAGAGTGAGGGGCCAAAATGCAGAGTTCCAGGGACTGGAGGAGCCACCAGTAAGCACCAACTCGGTTTTATCCGGATTGAGCTTCAGATGATTGTGGCTCATCCAGTCCCGGATAAAAATCATAGTAGACTGAAAATTGGAGATAGCGTGAGGGGAAGAAGAGAGGTCAAAGACCAGCTGGAGGTCATCTGCATAATTAAACACAGCGACCTCCAGCTGCTGAAGTGCAAAAATAAGAGGATAGATATAAAGATTAAACAATAAAGGAGAAAGAGAGGAACCTTGGGGAACACCACAAGTGATCTTCAAAGGGTCTGCCTTGAACTCTCCCAGCCGGACCGCCTGAGTGCGATCCCGCAGGAAGGACGAGAGCCACACTAGTGCTGACCCCCCGATTCCCGCCGCTCCGATACGTGAAAGCAAGATGGAATGGTCCACCGTATCGAAAGCGGCGGAAAGGTCGAGGAGCACCAGGGCTTGATGTTTATTTTGGTCCCGACCCTCCCTGAGGGTGTTTAGGACCGACACTACCACAGACTCGGTAGAATGTCTGGGGCGGAAGCCAGCCTGGCAGGATGCCAAGCCTCCCGTAGCCTCAACATGGGTGCTAAGCACCGCGGCCACATGCCGCTCAAGCACCTTGGCCAAGTACGGCAGCAACGAGATGGGCCGATAGTTAGAAGAAATAGCTGAGTCGGCCCCTGGTTTTTTCAGGATGGGCACAATGGTAGCTACTTTAAGGGCCGGGGTCACAATTCCCTGTAAGAGGGAACTATTTAGGAAGATGATCGGGGGCTGTGTGCAGACCGAGAAAATTTGCTGCAGGATACGAGCCGGGCAGGTGTCAGCAGGTGAACCTGACTTAACCTTTAGTAAAATTTCCCGGAACCCGGTTTCCGTGAAAGGAGGAATTGATATTAGGCTAAGCGGCAGGGCTGGTGGGCAGGGATCAACATAAGAGGCGGAGGGAGGGGGAATGTTATTTTTAATGTTAAGAACTTTATCTATAAAGTAAGAATTTAATGAGTCACAGAGGGCTTGAGTGGGGAGGGGTTTAGATGTACTCCTATCAGAGAAGGCTAGCTCCTTAACTATCGAGAAGATTTCTCGTGGTTGATTCTCAACTGCTAAAATTTTTGATGAGAAGTAGGTGGTTTTGGTTTCGACGATAGCTTTCTTATAGTCCTGCCGAAGTGTTAAATAGCGAATTTTCAGATAGGGACAGTATTCCCTTCTCCAGAGTCTTTCAGCGCGGCGAAGGGACGATTTCTTATCTTTTAGGTTACTGTCAAACCATCTGTTCGCCTCCTTAGGTCTTTTAATTGAGATCCGGCGTAGGGGGGCCGCTGAATCGCAGCCTTCCATAAGCCAGGTATCAATCCCAGTGACTTGTGCTGACGAAGATAGACCGCCTAAGTCAGGCGCAGTGGTTAGGAGGGAAGATGATAACAAGGTCAGGTCGACCCGGTTCCAATTCCTGGCCCACAAGTTCTTTTCCCGCGGAATCCTGGCTGGTACGCTAAGATGGAGGGTAAAACAAATGATGGCGTGATCAGACCACGGACAAGGAGACACTGCTACAGAGGAGATAGAGTAGTTGAGAGACCAAACTTGGTCAAGCACGTGTCCACCGATATGCGTGGGAACCTGAACACGGGAAATAAAATTCAGAGACTGGAGCAGGTCAGAGAATTGTTTCGAAGCCTGACATTCAGACGGGTCATTAGGCCAGTAGTGAAAATCCCCCAATATAAGGAGGGAGGCATGATTAACCGTCAGCGTGGCTACTAGGTCCTGGAAGGCTGTAATGAAGTGAGGGGTATTCTGAGGGGGGCGATAGGTAAGTAGACAAATCAAAGGAGGGGAGAAGGTATCAGAGCGAGCTACCAGATACTCAATGGAGTCAATTAAGGCAGATGGAAGTAACTGGAAGTTGTACTCGGTTTTGGCGATAAACGCCACACCGCCTCCTTTTTTCCCTGCAGGGCGATCTATTCGAAGAGCCACATAGGTAAGGGGAAGAACCGCTAAGAGAGCGGGGAGTGACGAGTCACCGAACCACGTCTCCGTTAGACACAATATATCTGGCTTCTGGGTGTCAAGCAAAATAAATAGGTCCTGGTGATGTTTCACCGCTGACCTAGTGTTTAACAAAATAAAAGACAAAGAGGAGGGAGGGGAGGGCAGGGAAGGGCAGAGCGTCGGAGTAGGAGGGGTGAGACCAAAGGTTGAAATATTACTACTAATGACAGATGGAAGTGGCCACTCACCTTGTAAGAGTTTCAGACTAGCCGGGGAATAGGTAATAAGGGGAGCAGAGTGACAAGCCCCTAGCCCCGACCGGCCGCGGACGGGCGCAGACGGGCTTAACTCAGGCGCAACTCCGGCGCGCCTCCGTCGCGCCCGCTGTGCTCGTCCGCTGCGCTGACACATTAGGTCCGTATAGATAGACCCGTGACCAGAATGGGCGGGGTCAACAGGGCGGGTAGGGCGGGAGGATTTAAAATAAACAAAAAGAATATCGCCGCTATTACTCAGCGGGGAAAAGTATCCAGAGGCTAGTGGTCAGCCTAGAAGAGAGTGAATCATTACATTTTAACATTATCGCGTGCCGCCAGCGAGCCCGTCCTCTGCCACAGGACAGCTCGAGTTTTGGCAGGCGGAGTAAGGCGGAGAGTAAATAGACCCGTGACCAGAATGGGCGGGGTCAACAGGGCGGGTAGGGCGGGAGGATTTAAAATAAACAAAAAGAATATCGCCGCTATTACTCAGCGGGGAAAAATATCCAGAGGCTAGTGGTCAGCCTAGAAGAGAGTGAATCATTAAATTTTAAAATTATCGCGTGCCGCCAGCGAGCCCGTCCTCTGCCACAGGACAGCTCGAGTCTGCAGATATATATATATATATATGTATATATTTATATATATATATATCTATATATATATTTATATATATAAAACTACACAAAGGAAAAGAGAGAGACTCTCTCTATAAATATATATTCCTCTAGATTTTTTGTCATAGGTGGGGTTTCCCTTGGGGCTGATCCGGCCCCTGGGGAAACCTCACATCAATAAAAAATAAATGTGCCACCCCACAGGGGGTCGGCCAGGGAACTGATGGGTTACCCATAGTCAATTTCAATTTTTTAATGTTTTTAAAGGAATTCCTTCTTTTTGCACCAAGCACCAAAAGATGCCTGTTAGAACAGGCCCTTTTCTGCAGACTTATCCCCAAACATTTTGCCTTCTTCAGCCTATTTTTCTGACCTTTTTGTTGACTTTAGGACTCTGTGCATTTTACCACTACTATCCAGGGTTAATGTGCATGTGCTCTCTCCCCTAAACAGGGTATGATTGGTTTACAACTGTTTGGCGTATTTGATTTACTTGTGAGACCCTTGTAGAGTGGCGTACCATATACACAGAACCTGCAAGTTAAATGCTACTAGTGAGTGTGCCACCCACAGAAGTAGTCTTTCAAACCGGTCTCAGGCCTGTCTCTGCAGGACCTATGTGCGCAGTTTCTTGCCATTTGGACTTGGCATGTAAAACTACTTGCCAAGCCTCAAACTCCCCTTTTATTTTTACTTTAAATGCCTCTAGCAGATGCGCTGGAGGCCTTTAAAGGAAGACAACTAGTACGGTTGGTGCTGCAGCCCTGCGGAGCGCCTGGTAAAGAGCTCTTGAGAATTGTGTTGAGCTTATCCTTTCCTTTAATAATTAATCTGTTTTTAACAAGCTTAGATATTTTCAAGAATTGAAAGATTTTTAACTGTTTGTCACAACTTGACCCCCTTACCTGCCACATTGGTCAGTTTGCGTGTTTCCCCGGTTCACCGCAGAATATTCCGTTTGGGTTGAGGGAACTGACACACACCAGAAGTGTTACTAGCAACTCCCGGGAAAACGCGGTAGAGGTCAGCTGACTAGCTGCACACCTTGCCCATAAAAATGGATGCCTACTTCAATGTGCAGTGGAAACGCGCAGTGGGCGAGCTGCTGGCGCGCCAAAGGCACGCCTAAGGCAAGCCCGCCTGCGCCCGTCAGCGGCCGGCAGGGGCCAGAACTCCTGGTCAAATCCAGCCTTACTATCAATAAACATAAGAGGAGTATCACGTGGAAAAGCTCAAGGAGCGATCTGAGTGGGAAGATTGGATGAGAAGCAAGTCCTTCTTGGATTATAATAAACCCCTCACTCACCAACCTAGTTGGTGACATGCTTCATCATCGGGGTCCACCCTGATGATGAAGCATGTCACCACTCAGATCGCTCCTTGAGCTTTTCCAGGTGATACTCCTCTTATGTTTATTGATAGTTAGTCTTGGGGACTAGGAGTACTCCCCGTTCACAATTCCTGTTACCAAATTCCCTTACTCTCTCTTGTGGTTATTTATATTCAAATCCAGCCTTATTCATGGGAAGATTTGCATACTATTGCCTTAAGTAGCCATGTCCTTAGTGAAAGTGTAATAGATAAGCTGAGAGTTGAAAATCTGATGAGAATTAATAATAACAATACTCCGGGCCCACTCCCCCAAATCAGCACTACACATAGTTTTCCACCCGGCTTGAAAATGGCAGTACTAAACACTTGATCCTTACAGAAGCACCACCTGGAAGTCTTCTCACTCCTTCAGGATGGAGATATAGACATCCTAGCACTCACTGAAACATGGTTAGGTGATACCTCAGTGCCAGATATCATCGCTGCCCTTCCGGGGTACTTCGATGCTTTCTGGCACAATAGGCAAAGAAATGCCCGGGGAGGGGCAGTAGCCATTCTTTTCAATAAGCGGATAATGACCACTAAAATAGTGGCAGAGAGCATTGACCAGGCAGACATATTAGGGGTCAAAATTCCATTTAAATCATCCTGCATATTAATTTTGGTTGTATACCGCCCCCCACGGTTAACCCAAAGCTTTAACAAACTTTTAATGGAAATTATTACTGACCTTTGTTCATGGTACAAACGCCTTTGGTGACTGGTGATTTTAACTATCACTGGGATACAGTACAGAAAGAGCTGCCCGCTAGCCAGCTTGCGACAGGAATGTGCGCGATGGGGCTCCACCAACTAGTGCATGCCCCCACCCACTCAAAATGGCACACCCTGGATCTTATCTGGACCTCACAACCATGGGCCAGTCCAATAGATATCAGCCCTTGTGCTTGGTCAGACCACGCACTCCACAGCTGCTGGGTACCAACGGACAGCCAACTATTACAACCACTTCCGGAGTGGGGAAAGGTGCGTAACTGGAAGAAAATTAAAGCTGATACCAAGTAGAAACTCTACTCAAGTCCCCCCAGGTGCCCAAGTTCAAATCAGGGAATTTTGACCAGGAGGGCGAAGCCCTGACCAATACCTTACGCCAAGCCATAGACAAAGTGTCTCTGGAGAGGAGAGATAGAGTGAGAAATGTAAGGAAAGGGGCCCCCTGGTTTAATGAGACCCTGAGGGAACTGAAGCAAAGTCTCCACCACACCCGAGAGGCAATGGCGGAAAGCCTACGAACTAGAGGAGTTGGCAACCTATAAATCCCGACTTACTCTATATAAAAATCAATTTCTGGTAGGAAAGCTGAATACTATGAGGCGAGAATCACAAATGCGCCAAACAAGCAGAAAGAGACTTTCAAAATATTGAGAACGCAGCCAAAAATCTGAGGTGAAAGCCGCAACTGCACCCTTAGAAGGCAATACTTTCCAGACCTACTTCCTGCAAAAGGTCAGGGATATCATTTCCAAGATCGACAACACCCCCATCAACCAGAACTCCATAGTTCAACATCAAGCCCACCTCACCCCTGGCAACCAACTCACTACCTTCCCTGTACTGGATTCTACATCACTGACACAATTAATGAATCGCATCAAATCGGGTTCCCCTGCCGACCCCTGCACTCCATGGATTTTCCGAATGGCCTTTCCTGGCCTGGAAAATCAGTTCCTCTCACTATTGAACAACTCCCTGGAGACCGGCCACCTACCCTCCAACTTGAAGGAGGCTAGAGTCACCCCCCTCCTAAAGAAACCATGAGCGGATGCCGCTACCCTCAAGAACTATGGGCCTATTTCCCAGAACCCCTTCTTGGCGAAAGTGGTAGAAGAACATGTTCTCAAAACTCTCTCACTTTCCCTGGAGGAACACCAACTACTCCAAATGCAACCAGCGGGTTTTAGAGCCCACTACAGCATTGAACTGGTGATGCTTTCTTTTCTTGATGACCTCAGAACCATGGCCGATAATAAAAAAACGAGCGCCCTAAACCTATCAGACCTATCAGCGGCGTTCAATATGGTCAACCATACCCGGCTACTGGATCGAATAACGGCCCTAGGCATTCATGGGCCAGCACACCAGTGGCTAGAATCCTTCCTGACAGGGCGGTCCCAGAGGATTCCGTTAGGAGAGCGGGTATCAGACAGAGGCGTCCTCACCTGCGGCATACCCCAGGGCTCCGCACTGTCCCCACTCTGCTTTAACATCTACCTACAACCTCTGATGACAGCCCTAGCCCACCTGGATTGCTGTGTCTTCACTTATGCAGATGACACCCAGCTCATCTTTCGGATTGATTACTCCACCTATGCCCAAGAGGCGGCACAAAATATCTTTAGATTTAAAGTGAATTGGATGACCGCAAACGCATTAAAAATCAAACCTGACAAAACTGAAGTCCTTGTCATCCCTACAAAAGGTAACCCGTGGAGAGATTGTTTTTGACCTCAGGAGCTGGGTGCCATCCCCTCTCCAGCATTCGCCGTGAAAAGCCTAGGCATCAAACTTGACTCAGAGCTCTCCATGGCTAACCAAGCCTCTACAGTGGTCGGCACCTGCATAGGGCTTCTGAGACAGTTACGGAAACTTGTCCCCCTTCTTTCAACTGCCTCCTTACAAATGATCGTGTCAACCACAATTGACTGGACAACGGACATTCCCTGTATATAGGCCTCCCTCAAAAGCTTATCAATAAACTACAAGTGGTACTCATTGATGCAGCCAGGCTGATCTTTAGGCTACCAAAACGGGCCCAAGCCTCCCCTCTGCTGGGCAAACTGCACTGGCTCCCTATCAAGCAGAGAGTAAAGTTTAAAGGCCTTTACATTGCACATAAAGCGATCTATGGCAAAGCCCCGGCCTATATTAAGGAACGTTTGAAGAACTACGTTCCAGGACGCACACTGCAGTCTTCTGAGGCCTGCCACCTGGCCACTCCAAGATGCAATACTGCATCTAAAGGGGGTAGAGCCTTCTCTGTACTGCTCCCACAACTCTGTAACCAGCTGCAAGATCACCTGCGTAAGGAACCAGCTCTTCTCCCATTTAGGAAACAACTTAAAATGCTGCTGTTTAGGGAGGCACTGGACACTGTCTAAACTCAACACACGGTGTGGCCATACTCCCGCCCACGACCTCTGGTAAATCCCCCTAAAGCACGTAGAGACCCGCCGGTGGTTAGCGCTATACAAACATCTTTTACAATTACAAATATTAAACATAGGTCACCCCTAAGGTAGGACCTAGGTAGCCCTATGGGCAGGGTGCTGTGTAAACGAAAGGTATGTAATAAACTGTGATGTTTTACATGTCCTGGAAGTGAAGAACAACCTATTTCGTTTTTCACAACTATGAGGCGTACTCCTCTCGTAGGCTAGCATTGAGAATTCCCTTATTTTCTTTTAGGTGGTAATTCCTGACCTGAAAGGAGTCGCGTTGCCATGTTTGATATTTTTATAATAGTAGTGTTAAGTCCAACTTACTGGTGAAGTTTGATATTACATTACTATTTTAGAAATCCTATTTTTTAGAAAGTGGGCATTTCCCTTTGTGTTTACCTCTTTGTGCTTTGCAAACCGTGAGACTCTACATCTGCACATTGCCAGGAGGACTGCTGTGCCGCCAGGAGAAACCACTATTCTTGCTACTTGCTTTGCTGTTTTGGCCTGCTGCCTACTCACTGCATGGCTACAGGAGGGACCACCACTTTGCAAACTGCCTTGATGAGCTGGCCTGCTGCTTGCTTCCTGCTTTTATACACCAAGAGTTCTCCAAGAGCTTGTTGGATTACCCCATGTTAAGTCTCGGGAGCACAAAAGACTGTGGGTGTATGTACAAGGAGTTAACGCTGCTTTAGCAGCACTTTTCCAATGGTTTTCCGTGTACAAGCTGTCGCTAACCACTGTTAGCTGCAATTTTCCAGCAAAAACGTCCATTATAAAGATTGCCACTTCTGTTAGCGCTAATGACATGCAAGGGAGGCGTTCCCATGTAAAAACGGCCGCTAACCCCATTTAGCGATATTTACAAGGGGATTCCTTAAGTCTGGATGACCAAAAAAACTGCCTCTAACTGTAGTTAGAGGCAGTTCTCTTAAGACCAGAAAATAGCTGGTCATAAAAATGGAGATGACCCTTGGGACCTCATTTCAGCAGGTTTTGTTGCTGGACCGATCTGCGAGCAATTTTGCTGTGCTGCCCTGCGACAAAACTACAGTGCACGACTGCGCACCATCGATATGATAGGTCGCATTCCTGGGCTTCCCTCATGAAAAGTGTTGCAGCACTGAGACAAGACAGCATTTCAACACTTTTCACTACCCCCTTCTTGTGACACTACGGATGTTCTGTATTTACTGGACAGCGCTCCATGACGCACGTAATGACAGATACGTCTGAAATCCTGACGTATCTCTCTGCCCTAAAGTCACCCATTGCGGCAGTCACATCACAACCAAGACGCAACTCCAGCAATGCATGGGGCCAACCTATTCCTGTGACACTGTGTCACCCTTACGCCTGCCATCATGCAGGCGTAAGGTACTGACGCAGTGCCATTCTTGAGGGGTGCCTGGGTGTCGGCGCAGTTGGAGATCCATCGGTGGCAGTTGGGCGCTTCGGTGTCATCGTCTGTAAGCGTTGGCAGAGTCATGTTGCTGAGGGAGTTGACGAGACGTACTTTGGTGGCTTTGATCCAGCTGTGAGGGGGGCGATGATGGCGTTTGTGTACGGTAGGCATGGTGAAGCCGTGATGTATACAATGATAGTAGGTCCAGGAGAGTCCGGAGGTGTGGCTGTAGTTGAAGGTCGTGATGGCGGAGGAGACGTGCTCGACTGTGTGTCCTGCTTTGTGGCTTGCTGCGGTAACTAGCTGCTTGAGTTTGATGTTGAGGAGCTACCCCAGGAGGGGATAGTGTTCTGGTCACTGGGGATGTCCAGGTGGAACTTGAGTTCGCCGAGTAGGATGCCGTCAGAGGATGGGAGAGCATGGTGTGCAATAAGGTCTACAATGGTATCGGAGAATGGGTGTCCATGGCCTGGGGGCCTGCAGATGAGGATGCCGCAGAGGATGGGTTTGGGGTTGTTCCGGATCTGGAAGTGGAGGTGTTCCATGGTCACCGTTGGATCATTAGAGTGCGTGGTCAGTTGGAGTGTGCTTCTGTAGTTGATGGCAATGCCTCCTCCTGAACGGTCGGGGTGGTCCTTGCAGGTGATTTAGTAGCCGTCAGTGATGGCTATGGTGATGTCCGGTCCGGAGCAAATGTTGGCTCTGGCAGGCAACGTGGCATCCATGGTTGATGGCGAGGCGGGTGCTGCCGCCGTAGGGGTGGAGTGTCCGAGAGGTAGGGTCCTTGGTGCTGAGCTCGGTCCAGGGGAAGACGGATGCAGACGGCCTTGCCTCTGACTTGACTTTGGCACGGAAGACGCCCATTACAAAGCAGGCATTACATAGTAACACAAATTCAACAACGCAGGTGCCTTTACATCATATTCCATTACAATGCTTTGTGAGGTCAGTAATGGGGTATTTTTTATTTTTAGGGTGGGTATGGGTTTCGGGTGTTGGAGATGAAATGTGGGTTGTATTATGGGGTACCATTTTTAATTTGGATGAGTTTTGTGGTGAATCATGAAAATTGGGAAGTGCATTTGGGTCAAATATGAAAATTGGGGTGTTCGTTTTGGTCAAATAAGATTTTTAGGGTGTGTTTTGGAGGCTCAAAGATGAATTTTAGGGTTCAGGGTTTGCTTTGGGGTGCAAGGGTCAGTTTTAGGGTTACACTCACTGAAGAGGGAATAGTAATGTTTACATCTCCGCAATTCAACACTTTCATTACTGTTGCAAAATGCCTAGTATTAGTATGCATTGTAATGGAATGCGATATAATGGTATGCGTCCTAACTCGATATATACCTTTGGCACAACAGTGGTATGCCCGCTGCGCATGGCTGCACAGCGGCTGCCATTGAGTAGTGCTGCGGGGGGGACTGGACAGCTGGAGGTGGGAAACGCCGGAAAGAATACTTGGTGGGGCGTGGATGTGGGTGTGTGTGTGTGAGCCGGTGTTGTAAATATTTAAATGAACTTCAGCCAGGTGGGATTTCACAAGCGTGGGTACAGCAGTCGCTGCCAAGTCCGCTGGTGAACCTCCCGATGCAGTTGATGCAGCAGGGCACCTTCAGGCGTGAACTTGCAGCGCTCCCGCAACACAAGTTTGGCGCAGCTCAGGGGCCCCACTGTCCACAGTGCCCGGCCAGTGCAACCTCATCCGGCTTGTGATGCAGAGAGGTGTCGCCCTCCGTTGGTAATCCTCTCTGTGCACCCCTGTGTAGTGGTGGATCATAGTATGCGTTGCAGACCTCCCTACATTGGCGCACAGGAGCGCCTCTACCATTCACAGCTCCAAGGGGTGCAAGGCGGTCTTCGCACACAGGTCTGCAACGTGTCTCCATGCAACCGGCCAGACTTCACCGCCAGGTATGGGCAATCGCCACGCCTCAATGTCTACCACCACGGCTAATCGACTCCACAGATCCTCCGCATCCCACTGCAGGCTCCAGACTCAGGTCCAGTGAGGCATCCTGGCTCCAGACGCAGGTCCAGCGACGAAACCAGGCTCGAGGCGCAGGTCCAGCGAGGCATCCAGGCTTTCATCCAGGTCATCCTGGATGTAGTATGGCTTGAGGGGGTTGTTGATGTGTGCTGCACTTGGCCCTATCTGCTCCATTCTGCATTTCATTGTTTTTGGTGCCTATTTTCTATTGGAGGTCGACTGATAGGCTATTTTTTCCATCAGAGGCAAAAAAAACTCACGATGGGCTGACTAACGTGCGTTTTTTGCCGCTAGTGGGCCTTTCGTTGGTTTTCACCCAGTAACGCCCGAATTCCTATCGCCATCACGCTAATGTTAGCAGCAGTTTTCACCACTGATCCCTGAAGCTATCCCCATGTAGAAATGTCTTGTACATACGTCGCTAACAAGGAGATCGTTTTCAGTGGTACACAGCGCTGCTAACTAGCGTTAGCGATAGTTTTCGCCAGTCCTTGTACATATGCCCCTGTGACTTGCTACTGCCATTAGACCAGCAGTCAGACAAGGGCCAGCCATGACTGGCCCTTTAAAATCAACTCCTGTTGTATTCCCATCATGTTCCGAGGGGCACTGAGGCACTGGTGCTTTAGTCAGAACCAGGTGCCTTGGGCTGTGATATTGAGGCGGCAGCCCCAAAGGAAGTTGCCAGCGCAGCCTGCACAGGGACACCCAGGGACTATGTGTGCAGGGAAGTTGGCGCTGCCCAATCGCCAGCCGGGCTCAAGCACTCCATTTCTTTCTCACTCAAAAGGGCCCGTACTCCGAAGGAGGTGGACATTGCCTCCAAAGTCCATGGTCAAGGCTCTCCCCAGCATCCGAAGTAGGACCCTTTGCCCCAGGATAACCATGCCCACTCATGGGCAGCAGCAATAGAACCACTATCCACCCGAGAAGGGCAGTGTAATTAATTGTAGTCACGCTACATTTGTAGGTGGCTAGATTTAACCCTACTGTTGGTGATAATCTGTTTTCCTGTGAAGGACTCAGGAGCGTTGTTCTTTCCCTTCTCCAAAGTGGGGGAAGTACCCCGGTTTGATCCCTGTAGCTGAGACTCTCACAAAAATCTACCGTAAAGATTCAAATAGAAGCTCTGGGCTACATATTTGGAAAAGTATATACAGTATTGCTATCATTCTGACCTTACAACGAGGGATATATTTAAAAGTGCATTAACTGTGATGCTTAGCAAACTGCATTACTTGCACAGTCTTAATGATACATGCCATTATGGTCTGATTAGGGTAACGAGTACTATACTTGCATACACATATCTGAAAAGATATGTACTGCATTTTAAAAGTTTTGGCCCTAATGTGTTATAATATAGAGAGATATTTTTATATTCCTGTGTGGAGTCTCCTCTTGTGGAGCATTCATTGTGTTGCTGTGGGAGTGTGTTGCACAAACGCTTTATACAATACCCTAATAATAAGCCTGTCTGCTCTGCGTCAAGCTACCAGGAGGTGAGCACATGCTATCTTCATGTGTATCTGGCTTACACTGACAAGAGTAATGGGTTCTGCCTGGCTGGGGTGCATATCCTAGCCAACCAGAAACTCCATTTCTAATAACTGCTTACGGATGCAAATACCATTAAAAAACTAAATAAATAGATTTTGGCTTGACAGTCACATCTAAACTGATGGTTCCCAAATGTTCATCTCTTTTTATATATTCATGCATGTATGTATGTTTTATGTATGCATGTGGTGTTTATATGGTGTGAACCCTACCAAAGGCAACAGATCACTGAACAGGGTCAAAGGCATGTATATAGTCAACAACTTATAGGAGAGAGAGGTGGTTCTTAGAGCAGAGCAGTGGTGTCCGCTCCAGTGGGGAGTAGGAGCGCCGCCCCACTGCTTTCTCGCAGTGCAAGAAGCAGAAAATAAAATGTTATTTCTAAATACCATTTTATTTTCTTACGTCTCGCGCTGCGAGAAAGCAGAAGGCAGGGGTATGCATGGTTGGGGGCGAGTGGGATGATATGCCTGGTTGGGGGCAGGTGTGTGGGCAGGTCGGGAAGGTTTGGCTTGCACCACTCTGAGTGCCGTAACTGCTTGGTCGGCCCTGGGGCTGACCAAAGCAGTCATGCACACTCTACATTTTCTGTATGTAGGCTACATGCAGCCTACATAGAGTAAATGGCATCCCTACTGGTGCCCGGCTGGGCACCGCCCGGGACTCCCCACCAATCACAATGCTGCCATTGCAGCGTTGTGATTGGCATAGGTGCCGAGAGGGAGGGAGGCTGCCAGTGGAAGATGCAAAGTGCTAGGAGTGGCAAGAGGTGAGGCGGTGGTGCGTGAAAAGGGGGTAGGTATGTTTTTTTAAATTATAATTACCATCCCTCTCCCCAACCCTCCCCCATCCTGCGCAACCTTCCCCCGGCCCATCATGCCAGCCGCAACAGTGTTTAAGACATGTTTAATAGGTTGTTCTAAAACTGTCCCAATATTTAACTTTGCCGAGTGCGCAAATTAGTGAATCTGACCCCATTTGTTTTGTGAAGTATGCAGGCCAATACTCACACCTTAATACTTAAGGTGTGTGTTTAATTATGCCAGGTAAACGAACCAATCTTCACTAAACACAGGGGCGTCGTTGCTATAAGTGGCGCAGCAAGTGCAGCAGCCTCCGGGATAAGGTGTGTGCGGCACTCACTTCACCCCGATTAGTGCTGTTTTTTAGGTCTCGCCTAGGCAGTGCGCATGCGCTGCCCTAGGAGGGCCTTTAGCCATCTGTCTTCACTTTTCAAGCACTGCACTCGTGCTTGTGGCGGCATCCACCTTGCGGGAGCGAGCAGCGGTGCGCCACAAACATGAGTGCAGTGCTTGAAAAGTGAAGACTGCTCTACCAAGCACGAGCACGCACACCACTCGCAGGCTCACCTCCTGCTCCCCCTCTCTCTCACAACCTCATTTTTGTGAGTTGGCAGGCTTACTCGTTTATCATTAATGCCCACCCAGATTCATCTTTGTGAGCAGGCAGGCTCCTCTCCGTTTTTTTTTCTGTGGGTCCGAGGCAGAAGGTTCTGTTATCCAAGCGGGCGGAGTCGGTTAATAGATTTTTGACAACAAGAGCCACCCGGCCTCTCCCTCGCGTCATCATCAAGCTACTTCCTGCTACTCCCACCCATTCTGACACTCGTGTGTGGATTCTGCAGACTTCACTTGGTCACAAGTTAAATCGGTGTTGAGTATTACACCCATCAAATAATTACCCTACGTTTCGGCTGCGTTAGGGGACCTGCTTTATTTGATATTTTTTTCCCCGCAAAATATTTGGTAGTGCTTACCTTCGGAAATCTGCCCTATTGGCCAGCTCTGACAGCTGCAATGTAGCCCCGCCCACTCAATGATAGGTGAACAAGGAGAGGCGCACTTCAGCCCTGCATCTGCAAGAGTGGAAAGAAGTGGGGTCTGACCATGCACTTATCGCCGTCCTGATCGAGACAGACTGCTACTGTGCATTCCGTTATTTATGCAATTTTATATAGCACAGACTTTACCCAAAGGTGTCAGAGCGCTTTACAATAGAACCAAGTGTGTTACATGAGGAGATTTACAAACTTACACATTACAGATACAAACAGGATAGTTGAAGAAGTAAAATAAAATAAGAGGTGGCACTCACAACAACAACAAAAACAAGCATTGGCAATGTCAATAGGTCTCGCCTTTGGGACCTTATAAGTGTTTAGCCTTGCACCAGTTGATGTTGCTGCACCAAGGATATTGTGCTGGATAACTAAACACTTATAAGATCCCAAAGGCGAGACCTATTGGCTATGCCAATGCTTGTTATTGCTTGACCCGACATCCATTGCTCCTTGACTACGCCACAGACTAACCACAGTTATACCCCCAATTTCCAAAACTTTGTTACGTACTACCGGCTTCCATTGTTAGGCCAGATGAGGAACTCCGAGGCCGCATGAGGACAAATATTGCCCCTTTGCAATGGCTGCTGCCTGTCGTGTTATGGATGTGGCTCAAACTGAACGAAGCAGATAGGAAGCATACCATTGTGTAAGGGTCGTTATATAGTGCAAAATATATGTACAGCCACTACCCCTGTTTCTGCTTTGCAGCGGGAAGCGTTTGCACACCTCAACAACAGCATATGATGAAGACACATGAATAATAATTCCTTTAGGTCATGGGTCCTCATAGAGTCTGTTGGTGCTCCCGCCCCGCACTGACCACTGTTCCTCATTGTCTCGTTTAGAAGTGGGTAACTGCTGGGCGTCTGATGGCAGAACCTAAACTGCCATCACCAAAGCACACCTTATAACAAGCTACATACATTAATGCAGGGTAGTGCCATTCAGACACAATAAAAAGTCTCCACTGCTAACAGGAAAAGCGTAACAAAAAATCTATTCGAGCAAATATACCGATACATTGCACCCTCACCCAGGACTGTGAAAGCTTGCGGTAAGTTGAATGTATGCATCCTGCCTCTGACTTTTCATGAGTCCAGCCTCTCGAGCTTGGAGGCAGCTACAGTGCAGCGCACCCCTCTTCTCCGTCGCCTGATCCAATGCAAGCGCTAGTCATAGCATACGTATAAAACTTTTGTGATTCGTGTGACAGAGCGCTGGACACTATTAATTTGGCACGAATATCACCACGGATGCCTTGGTATTGTCAAAAGGCCGCTTTATTCGGGATCATTCTGGACGCACAAAAATACCGGGCCATATTATCAAGAAAGGGCGATACATTATCCACGCTTTTATAGGCAGGAAACTGCCGCTCAAGCAGCGATAATGGTCTTGATAATATGCCCTTGTGAATTCCCATATAAACTCAGGTTCTGGTGTTAACCTGGGCTTCTATGGGAATTCCAAAGGGCATATTATCAAGCCAATTATCGCCGCTTTAGCGGCAGTTTCCTGCCGATAAAAGGGGCGATAATGTATCGCCCTTTTTTGATAATATGGCCCAACATCCTTTGGGTTCCTGCTGTTCTAACAGATATCTACTAACCCATACTCTGGCCCTAAACAGTTCTGACTCCCCCAAATAACATATCACTCTACAGCTTCAACTTGACGTTTGTTTCTTACTCCGACACTGGCTTTCCTCCTGCCCCCACTGATCCTTGTCTCCCTCCCCTGGGCTAAGCCTGATTTCCTTTTCGCTTTTTTATTTCTTTCGTCCAATTTCCTGTTACCCCATGTCTCGTCCTAACCGTTCACACCCAGCGACACCCCCTCCCTCTTCACGATCCATTACTTCCGTCAAAACCCTGCCCCCTCAGCTTACTGTCACAATTTTCAGAGGCACTGCTCTGTTGCAGGCAAACACGCCATGACAGAATGAGGGCTGCTGCGCGGCTCCGTGCTATTGCATCTATGTCTTCCCTTCTCCAATTCTCCCCGGGTGGATAGGGCGGTGCCCACCCTCCCTCTGCCTGGGGGCCTGCTTGTCTCCTACCTTCCTGCTTCTGCCACTTCACCTCACTGGGCTCAAAGAATGCATTAAGGGCCCAGCACAAAAAATCGGACACTACACTAAGCCAGTGCCTTGTGAATCGCTGCCAAGTGAGGTTCCATGTCATGTTACTTTTTCAGCCTTACTTGGGGTTTAGCGAACAACATAGCGCATTATGGTAATTCTGATTTTCCTCTTACCATTATATGTTTGGAATCAAAAATCATAGCGTGCAAAACCTTGCTGCCTAAAAAGTTAGGACTAACTAAGGGTGTTACATATATCATTGGTCTACTTGGTAACTATACTAGATGTGATGAAATCGATATTTATAAAGCGCACTACAGCCAGTAGGTGTCTAGGCGCTGTACTCCCAGTTGGAAAAGAGATAGTGAAGGCCAAGACGACATGTGTGGAGCAGGGTGAGTAATTGTACTAATTACTAATCAGCCAAGTTGTAAGTGCTTTACACAAGATAGTCATATTTCCTGTGGTTTTTAATTTAAGAGGCATCAAGTTCAAGAGTTTGGCGGTGGCCACCGCAAAACTCTTGCCTCCCCAAGTGGCTCTCTTCATTTTAGGTACAACCAGATTGGCCTGGGAGGACGATCTTAAAATCCTAAGTGGGGTGTATCGGTGAAAGAGCTGTCTAATAGATCTGCGGCCATCAAATGCAGAAGATGGGTGTATTTTTGGACTAATGCAGAAGATGGGTGTATTTCTGGACATCTGTGTCTGACCTGCGCCAAGGGAGCATGCACTGGTTCATTAAAACACAAAGTGACACAGATGACAGCTTTGAATAATTAATGCTTGAACCAGTAGCTTGAATAAAGTTCATTTTATTTCTAAAGGGGCAAAGATAATGTTTATCTATCCTTTCCCAAATGCAGCAAAGTTATTAAGCAGGAGCACGTGTCTTTACAGTCCCCATCAGTTCATTTCCATAGTTCAGTGCCCAGGATATGATGGAGAACAAAACTATAAAGCAGGTGCACACAGGTGTCGTAGCCCTCAATGCCAAGTGCAAACATATGGGCCACTGCTGAGCTTTTTAGGCTTCAGCCCCTGGCATTTGTATGTTTTACCCATTCCTTGCCATTACAAACCTCAAAAGGCAAAAAAAAACAAAATGGAACGCGCTGTTTGATAAAAATCCTGGAATGGTTTCGAGGCTACATCATGTGACAGCACACAGCAGCTATGGTTGCACAGGATAATGAACCAAGCTACTTTAGCCAAAGCACGCTGTACTACCTTCTATGTGACTGTAAATTAAGGAGAAGGCAATCCAGGAGAAGGCAATCAGCAAATGATAACATCAGCATAAGCAAAGACTGTCCTCTATAGCCCATAAAAATTGGCAATTTCTTAAATGATAAATAATTCAAACGTAGTACTTTATTAAGCTTCCTGCTTCCTCAAATTTGCTTGAAAATGCTCCATTTACCACTCTTTTTTCAAACTTTTCTCAGGGGGAGAATCTCCCAAACCTCACCACTTTCAAATGTCACCAGCCGCCACTGTATATGGGTTCTCGGAGCAGAAGTATATAGTTACTGCAATCTGATGAAGTGGACTTCAAAGAGGTGTGTCATCAACTTTTTCCTAGCTTCGAGCAGCGATGGATACAGTCCTAATAGATACAGTGTTGTTGCAGTTTCTGGTTTGAACAGGCCTGCTGCATTGTTTTTTTCATTTATACTGCTTAGCCATCTCTCTGATGGTGTCTTGGATGTAGGCTGTAGGTGTGCTGAGATCATCACAGCTACTCTGCAAGATAAATGGGGGTGCTTGTCATGATGGCTTCGTAAATGATGCAGCTGATTTTAAAGATGATGCAGGCGAGTGGAGCGTTCCATCAGGATGGGGGTGATGTGATCATATGTCTTCAAGCCGAGGATGAGATTTGCTGCTAGATGTTGAATGCCCTTATGGTGGTGGCAATGTTGAGCCTGGGAGGCTAAAGAACATAGAATTACCACCATCTAGACACAAGACTGACAGCTTCAACAGCAATGTTGTCCTTGATTTCTAGAAGAAAAGGTTTCACTTTCTTTAGAAGAGAGAGCAGGCCGCCGCCCAGCTTTGTTTTTTAGCACTGTTTTTCCTTGAATGTCAGGATGGTCTCCAGGGTTAATGCAAGTAACCTGGTATTTGGTGAAAGTTGGAGTTCAAAGCCATCTCGCTTCATGTCATAGAAGCAGGTTTGTGGTATTTCTTGATTTTTGACCTTGGCAAATAACAAGAATTGAGTCCCAGTGGAGCTGAGCTTCGTGGTAAGTGCTGGACAGCCAGGTGTGGATGTGGTGCAGGCAGTGTTTGAGGCAGTGGATGTTTTGAGCAGAAAGAGTAAAATTATCTATCTTCAGCAAATTGTTTTATTTTGTTGTCTGTGAGTATAGACCAATGGAGCTCCATGTGGATACAGAAGAGGACTGACAGAGGATAGTATGGAATCCTAGGGAACTCTGCAGGTAATAGGGACCTTTTGGACTTGGAGGTGCCCAAGTGAAGGAACATGTGTCAATTGGAAAGGTAGGAGGCGAACCAGCGAAGGAAAATGCCAGTGAATCCTATTCAAGACTTTAGGGTGTGCATAAACGTGAGATGGCCAACTGCGTCAAAGGCAGATGAGACGTCCAAAAGAATCAGAAGAAAACTCATTTTCACCTGTGGTCAGGAGTGTGTTGTCTCCAATGAGTAAGGTTGCGGTCCCTGTGCTGGAGTGGCATCCAAATCCATATTAGCATTCCACTGGAGATGGTATCTCAGAGTTGAATGCAGACAAATGAAGGGTAGGTGAGTGATGGCAATGTAGTTGGTGAGGTCATCATTATTGAGGGTCGTTTTTTTTTAGGAGTGTGTGGATCTGCCCACTTTTGAGAACTTCTGGGAAAGTGTGTTGCATGATAGAGGACTTGACAATGATGAGTAGGGGAGAGGGAGCTTCAGTGATGAGAGCTTTGGGGTAAGACATTATTCACAGAAAGTGACTTTGAGGGAATTGAGCATGTCAGCAAGATGTGCAAAAGATAAGACTTTGAAGGATGGAATTTCATGATTCTACGAAAAGGAGTGAGTGTAAGAAGAGTAGCAGGGTTGGTGCTGTTGTGCTGTTGGATCGTCTTAATTTTTTTTAAACGTAGAGTTCCAACCAAATGCCTCAATTTGCTGTATGGTAGAATTTTTCCCAGTTCAAGGAATGCTATAGCAGGAACAATGCAATACTGGCGAGCAGAATTTGGCATCTCATAGCGTGATTTCTGGTAGCTAAGAAGCCTTCTGGCAAGATTTTCTGAAACGAGTAGTCGCAAATGCGATTGCGATCAGAGGGCTTCTTATCATTTTGATTTTCTACTTGAACGACAATGATGAACCTGAATGACTGCGCACTCTTGTGCACTGTGTGCTGCAGTTTAAGCTGATATTTCAGCATGAAATGCTCTACCAGTGCTAGATTGCACCGCAAGCAGCATGACATGAATTTATTTAGCCCATTGGCAGAGTTCTGCGGAATCTTGCACAGTTTTTATGTAACTCCGCAGAATTCCGCTGAGTGAAATTCTACGAGATCCGCCTACGCCTTGAATCCATACTCTTCTAAAACTGAAGTTCGTTTCTTTAGTGCTCCCTCTTCCTGCCTCCCTGTTACCATTCCTTCTCTTTAGTAGTAGTTCTTCCTTTGTCCCCGCCAGAATGTTCAGGGTAGTTTTCAATCCCTCCTTCAACCTCTCTATCCCATAGTGTCTCTGCAGCCTAAAAATAGATATAGTCTTAGTTTCCGCACTACTTAACACTATTCATCTGTTTTAACTGGTCTGTGTACCCCCTTGCCCCTCTTCAGTTTATCTTTAACTTCTATTTTGCCTTGCCTTGCCTTGCCATTCTCCTTTATATTTTTGGCTTCCTAGGGCCAGATGTAGGTAATCCCAATTTACCTATTCTTAAATACCGAATTTTACAGATTCGGTATTTAAGAATAGGTAAATGGGATGTAGATACATTTTTGGTAAAAATTACCGAATCTGTAAGATTCGGTATTTACCGATTCAGTAATTGCCATTCATTCCTATGGGCCTGCAGGCCCATAGGAATGAATAGCAATTACCGACTCACTAAATACCAATTCGGTAAAATGGGGGAAACATTCAAGGGTGCCAGGGTGTCACTTTGACACCTGTTGCACCCCTGAATCGTGCTTGTGTGCAGATGTGGCACACATACATACCCTAAGGGCATGTATGTCTGCCACATGGCACAGTTGAAAATGCACAGATTTGCACTTTCAAAGGTATTCGTTATTTACCACCAACTTATAGTTGGTGGTAAATAACAAATCCTTACAGGTGAAGTGCACTCACTTGAGTGCTTCCTACATTTCAGATTCGGTAATTTACCGAATCGGTATTTAAGAATTGGGTAATTTTCCGAATTCTTAAATACCGATTCGGTAAATTACCGAATCTGAAATGTAGCCACCTACATCCCAAATGCCTAATACCGGTCGGTAACGGCCGTAATTCCGTAATTTCAGCCATTACCAAGCGGTATTAGGGTTCCTACATCTGGCCCATTGTGTCTTAACATTGTGTCTCTTTTGCATTCCTGCTTTCTTTTTTACTTTCATATTATTCTTTTCAGCTTCATCATGGATTATCCCCCTTATCTTTACATGTTCGTGCCTCCTCTTCTCAGTTCCTAAGCATTTGTATGCCTTGTCCCTCTCTGTCTGCACCAGCTCTGGCTAGCTCTCCCTCCTTCTGCTACTTAGGGAGCATCTCCTGTAATCCCCTCAAGCCGCTAATTTCATTTTCAGAACTTGCCAATTCTAGTTGCAATCATTTTATACTGATTGTGTTCTGCGCTTGGGTGAACGGACTATATTAATTCAAAATAGCGAAAAGGAAGGGACACGGGAAAGGATTCACATTAGAAGGGGGAGTACAAGGAGAAAAGGACGCACAGAACAGAAAGAATGGAAGTGAAAAGGTGAGAAGCGAGACAAATAAGGAAAAGGATGGAGCGTGGAAGGAAAAGAGGAGAAGAGAAAGAAATACAGCTAAAATAGAAAATAAGGAAACCACTGAAGGAGATGAGGAGAGAACAATGAAGGAAAGTCAAGGATGAAAAGATAAGTAGGGTAAAGGACAAGAGGAGAAAGCTAGGACAAAGGGATGGTTACAAAGACATGAAGAAGGGAAAGCAACAGAGCAAGAAAGAAAAGAGGAGAAGTTTAGGAAAAAGGAACGGCAACATTTGAGGAAAGCCAAGATATAAACAAGCATTTGCAATGCAAATTGGTCTCATGTTTGTGAGAGTTGCTGTCCATCACACACCCCATGCTTGGCACTGCTCTCGGTGATGGAGGTGCTGTGTTGCAGAGGTGGTGTCCATCGCACACCCCATGCCTGCCACTACTCACGGTGGTAGAGTTCTGTGCTTGTGAGAAGTGCTATCTCTTTCTCACACACTCCAGGCCTGGCACTGCTCACAATAGTAGATTGATTGTTGGACTTGGCCCTTTTTGCAGGGTCATCCCTGAACATTTTTGCCTTCCTCCTGTATTTTGTCTGACCTGTTTTTGTTGGTTTTATGACTCTGGGCACTTTACCACTGCTGATCAGTGCTAAAATGCCTATGCTCCCTCTATTGTAAATTGATGTATGAATGAGTGATTCCTTGATTGGCTGTTTTAGTTTACCTGTCAGACCCTAGTACAGTGCATCAGGTGTGCCCAGGGCTTGTAAACCAAATGCTGCTGGTGGGCTTGCAGCACTGGTTGTGCCACCCACAGAAGCAGCTTGTAAAAATGTGCCTAAGTTCTACCATTGCAGAGCATGTGTGCAGTCTGGTACTGCCATGTTGACTGAGCACGTGCACCTACTTGCCAGTCCCTAAACCTTCCCTTTTCTTCATATCAGACACCCATATGGTAGGCCCAAGGGCAGGTTGCATTGTAAGTATAAGGCAGGACAAGCCCTGATGTGTGTGGCACGTCCTAATAGTGATTTACAGCAATTTCCGTTTTTCACTATTGCAAGGCTACCTGTTCTCCATAGGCCAGAATGGGAAGGTAGATTATTACATTTTATAATCATAACTGACTCAGGGAACACAGCAGAAATTCGAGTTTAGTATGCCTGAACTCAGAATGATAAAACACATCTTTTAGTGAAGTTGAGTTTAACATACTATGTTTGAAAATACCACTTTTAGAAACTAGGTATTTTCTTGTCTAATCATCCAAGCCTGCCTCTGCTAGTTTGTGTATTCCTTGTCTGGAGTTTGAGTGACAGGGCTGGGGGATTCCAGGAGACAGGATGAGTCAGCCCAGCGATGAATAGAGAGTTCTGCATCTGGATGGGTGGGAGGAGTTGCACCTGGGACCTGCATAGGGCTGTGCCTTCTCTCCACAAAGTTGGCTCCACCTCCTGTGGTGCATCTGATGTCTCTGCCATGTATTGTGATAGGAGAGAAGGAGTCATGTCAACAGAGTGCTCCAGGCCTGTGCCTTTCCTCCACAATGCTGGCTCCACCTCCTGTGGGGCCTCTGATGTTTCTGCTCTGCACTGTGAAAGGAAAGAAGGAGTCATGTAAACAGAGTGCTCCAGAACTGGTTTAGACTCGGCAACGGCCCCTCTGCCCTCAGAGGACAAAGGATTTTGGGGTATAAGTATTGGGACCATGAGCCCAAGAAATTAGATCACTTTTGGACAAACAAGAAGAAACCTTTGCTGGGGAGAGGAACCTGAAAAAACTCAAGAGAGACTACACCTAAGCTGAAGTGCGGCTTGGGGCATTGGCCTGCAGGGGTTGCCTGACTGCCACAGAAAGGAGAAAGGACTTTGTGTGCACTTTATTCAACTTGTGAAGGATCTCCGAGGGCTTGAGAGAAGAGCTTACCTCCTGCTGAAGTCTCAGGGACAACAGACTTCAACTCCCAGCTCCCCAAGAGTTCTTTGGAAGTGCCTGCTGCTGTTTTGGGCCTTCTTAGGAACTGCCTGTCGCAAGGAGCTGGAAGCGTCTCGCAACGAAGAAGAAGCGTGTCGCCATCGTTGCTGCTGCCGTTGCATTGTGTATGTCTCCGCTGTAGCTGTTGTATTGTACTGCATCAAGAGAAGTGCCTCGCATCCACCGAGAAGCGTGCCGCCATTGGAGCTGCTGTCGTCGCATCACAGAACACAGGTGTCGCCGCTGCAGTTGTCGCATTGTGCGGAAGCGCCTTGCAACATCGGAAAAGAGCAACATCGGCTGTTGTCGCCACAAAATGGAACAAGGGTGTCGCCGCTGCAGCTGACACATCGAGTCGAAGCTTCTCACATCATCGGATAAGCGTGCCGCAACAACAAGAAGACGACAGCTTTATTTCTTTGCACCAAAATTTCCACGCATCACCATCATTGCAACACTTTCGTTGCCTGCGTGTTGCATCTTCCGGCACATTGTCTCAAAGTGTCGCATTTTAAGATCTAAAGAGAGTACAGTATTGTGGATTTTTGTCATTTGTGGTCTTGTGTTAAATCTATATATAAATATATACCTGTGTGGTGTCCAACTCCCTGCCCCTTGGAATCCGCAGCGAAGCCAACCTTCTATCCTTCCGTAAACTACTGAAAACCTGGCTTCTCCCTTAAACTCCATCGTTCCCGCTAGCACACTCTGCTGCACTGGGACGCCCCCGGGTAGCCATGCCCTTTATAAATCTTCTTTTCATTTCATTTCATTTCAGTGTTGTCACTGGATTACTGTATGTGGTCACAAATGCTTTACACACTGCCTCTGAGATAATCCTGTCTGCTAGTGCCAAGCTACCAAGGGGGTGAGCAGGAGTTATTTTAGGTGTGTACCCCCTTACCCTGACTAGAGGCAAGGGTCCCTATTTGTCACAAGTACCTACCTGTGCAATTAGAGACTCCCAAATCTAACATTGATGCACACATGACACGCCCCTCTCTACAGGGTGAGTGGTATACTGATGGACATCCAGACGGTGCCTGCCTAGTGCACAGCTGTTGCTGGAGTACTGCGGTACGTAAATATGTACATCACCCCATTATACATGTACCAATGGAAACACGCGTGGCCCGATGGACATTATTTAGAACAGGTACACTAATGAACATCCATGAATTAGTGCACTGAAAGGGTCACTCGATTCCCCAGCATAATTTTACCACACTGCACAAATGTAACCCCTTTCAGCCTGTGTTGGTTGTGGAAACAGGTACTCTTGAACAAATAGTATGGCATCAGACATATATGCAGGTGCCTAGAGTATAATATGGCATTTATTACCATTGTTGAGGGGGGTGAGGGGCATCATGACACATTTGAGGCTCTGCTGCTTGCGAGTCATGGCCCATCTGCACACTCAACAATAGTGATAAATGGCATGTACACTCTGTATGTGTATGTTTATACACACACACATGTCCATGCTCCCCCTCTGCACTCATGTGGATGTATCAAGTCAATAGAATAGTTACTTAAAACCATTGCAATGGTATATCTCATAGCATTTCATTTTTTAAATTACAATTTTTTTTAAGTAGTGTAAGACAATTTACTAAAAACTCCATAACATTTGTGCAAAATATTTGTTTGGCAACATCCAACTCTTTTCCTTTTGGCTATATTATTGTTCTGTCCAAAGTTGGTGGCCGGAGGTCGGCATCTCGATTTTGTGGCATTCTCTTCTCTACTATTCTCAAATATTTTACCAGGTGCCCGTACAGTCGCATGTCCTCGGGTGCAAGGCACGCCAGCACAGCTGCCTCCGTGTGCGGATACCTCTCTGATTAGAAAGTGGTTTTAAATGCTATTTCCGCTCCTTTATTAGTTCTTTGCACTTGCAGAGCAGGTGCAGCATATCTTCATGCGCTACACCACACAGGTGACAGTTGGAGTTGGATTGTTTTTTTAGCCAGAGTGGATAGTGCTTTATGCATGGTAGCAAGCCAAGTCTGTACCTCAGGAATTGTATTTTAGTGGATTTGGCAAACCTTAGGGCTAGATATTTTTGAGCAGTGAGAGAGGAGTAGGAGCTCAGGGTCATCCAGCCATGCGACCTTCTGGATAGGGCTGCCTTGTCCTCAATCCAGGATTGACTCTTTACTGTGTTCTTTGTTATTTTTTTCAGAAGGCAGTGTCTTATAGGTGTTTCCCAAAGCTCAATGAGACCCAGGGTGGTCAAGATTGCTAGTAGGTATTTTGTCACTGGTGACGTTGTTTTTCTGGTGTAGTTCTGAACATAAATACCAATTTAGGGTTCCTGGTTTTGATTTTCTTACTTTGTCCCAAAAGATGACTGTCGCACCTTGTCTTGCAAGAGTCTGTTTTTGAACACCAAACTCGAGCCTAATCTGTGCTGGAAAGACTCTTGTTGGGAGACTGAAGAATATTCTGTATCCTTTTGCGACGTCACCATCCAAGATCTTAGAGTCCCTACCCCCCTGTGCCTTGCTCCCATAGGTTATTGTAGGCAGGAGATTTGCCCGTGTTACTTCGACCAATGGAGCAATTGAGAGGCCACTCAGTTTAGAGTTAAGATTCCTCAACGAGACTGCTAGGGCTATTCCTTTCTTTTTGATTGTGTCCTTTTGGGCTGCAAAATGCCTACCTTTGTCAATAATCACCCCCAAGTATTTATACTCTATTGTTGAGTCTATTTATTTATTTATTTATTTACAGGCTTGTATAGCGCTAGGAATAAACTTCCGTAGAAGTATCTCCGCGCTTGCGACAGCTTGACAGTAAACAAAAACAGTGTTAATAGAAAGTTCCAAAAGTATGACCCCCCTTCAGGTAGGATGATTCTCAACCAAAACTAACAAAAGTTAGTTCTGACTAAACAGAAAAGTTTTTAATTGTTTTCTAAAATGGAAATGGTCAGAGCATTGCCTTAATAACAGAGGGAGTGCATTCCACAGTCTCGGGCCCACCACAGACAAAGCTCTACCTCCCAATCTAGCTCTGCTGACCTTGGGTACTCTCAACAATTGCTGTTCACTAGACCTAAGGGTGCGGATAGGGACATATGGTGACATTTTTTTTGCCAAGTAATCCGGACCAAGATCATGTAGACCCTTGTGTACAGTACAACAAATCTTAAACTTCACTCGTTGCCTTATAGACAACCAGTGAAGTTCTTCTAACAAAGGTTTAGATGGTGATCTAGGGGGAGCATTAAGGACAAGCCTAGCTGCTGTGTTCTGTACAACTTGCAAACGGTCCAACACCTCTTCATTTGCACCTCCAAAGAGACCGTTGCAATAATCAAGACGGCTGATTACTAGAGCCTGGACTAAGGTTCTTCTGATGGAATTTGGAAGGAAAGGAAAGATCCTACGAAGAAGACCAATCATATGGAAACAGGAACCGACAACGTTGTTACTATGATGTTTCATGGTCAGTTCCGGTTCCAGCCGTACGCCCAAATTCTTGATTATTAACTTTGGTTCAGGGATTGGGCCCAGGTCCATAGGCCACCAATCGGGGGACCAAAGAACCTTAGCTTCACCGAAAAGCATCACCTCGGTCTTGGCAGCATTGCATTGAAGGAGGTTTGCAGACATCCACCGAGATACTGCTGTCATCCCCTCGGAGAAAGATTGTATAACCTCCGAGGTTAGTTGTTTAAAGGGGAAGAGCAGCTGAGTATCATCAGCGTAGGATACTGGGTGGAAACCAAAGGCTCTGGTTAGATCTGCCAAGGGGGCCACATAAGCGTTGAAAAGAGTAGGGCTCAAACAAGATCCCTGAGGGACCCCCTTGGTGATCTTTACCTCTTCTGACTTAAACTCACCCATGGTGACACATTGGGTCCGGTCGGTAAGAAAGCTCTTGATCCATCCCAGCGCCATGCCGCCGATTCCCTTCACAGTCAGACGTTCGATCAAGATGTTGTGTGAAATAGTATCGAACGCTGCCGATAAATCCAGCAGCACCAAGATAACAGAATAACCGCTGTCCTGGTACATGCGTAGATCGTCTGTTATCGACAGCAGAGCTGTTTCAGTACTAAATTTGGGTCTGAAACCTGACTGTGAGGGATCCAAGCTTCCAGATTGTTCTAGGAAGTTAGACAGATGTTTATTTGTGTGCTTCTCGATGATTTTCCCCATGAAAGGTAGTAAGGAGATCGGCCTAAGGTTAGACAGGTTGGTCCAAGGAGAAGAGCTATTCTTCCTAATAGGTCTTACTAAGGCCCTTTTACAGTTGCAAGGAACTGTTCCTGTTTTTAGGGAAAGATTTACCAAGGCCTGAATATCAGGACTAAGTATTTTCCCTAATGGTCCCATTAACCTGGCTGGTAGTAAATCAGAAGGACTTCCGCTTTTTATACTGTTGAGCAGCTTCTCAACGTCTAACAGGGAAATATCGGGAAATTTGTCAAAGACATTGGTATTAGTGGGCGCAGTTTGATCTAATATGTGATCATCTATGTGGGTCTTGTCCCAAAACCAGACAGATATTTTCTTGAAGTTCTTTTTGATGGTCATAGTTTTGGTTTTACTCAAGTTAATATTCAGATTATTTGCCTCAGAGTAACTAAATGTAATGTTAAGAAGATTTTGTAGGCCCACCTTCGTTTGGCTGATCAAAACTAAGTCGTCAGTGTAGAGTAAACAGGGTAAAACTAGATTACCAACTTTTGGAGAACGTGAGTTGCTGGCATTTAGTAACGGGATCAGGTCTGCAAGAAACAGGTTAGATAGGGTCGGGGCCAGCACGCAGCCTTGTTTGAGAACTTTTGTTGTTGGTATCTTTCTTGATAAAGCTGACCCGTCCACCAGCTTTACTTGAATACAGGTCTCAGTATGTAGAATAATTAGCAGGTTTAGTAAAGCCTATAGTAAGCCCCAAACGGCTAGTTTTGACCAAAGTCTGTTGCAATTTAAGTGATCAAAAGTGGCCCGGAAATCGATAAAGCACAAGTATAGTGGCATTTCTGTAGTTTTGGCCTTGTCTATTAACAAAGCCATGGCTGTTATGTTGGTTGCAGTTCCAACAGATTTGGAGAAGCCGGTTTGGTTTAAGGGAATAATTGAATTGTCTTCGGCCCAAAGATGCAATTCATCCAGCAGAGTGCCTGCAAAGAATGTTGCCTCATTATCCAGAAGAGCAACTAAGCGATAGTTCATAGGCAGAGTCTTATCACCTGACTTAAAAATGGGCGAAATTATCGAGGCCCGCCAGGACACAGGAAATAGGCCTGTCTGCCTCATTTCCTAGAACAGTGGACTAAGTGCATTTGCCCAGTAATCTGCATCTTGTTTATAAAGCATGGGTGGTATTCCATTTGGGCCCAGGTCCCCTTATTGTCTTTCCTTCTTAATGTAGCTTTTAATTGTTTTGAGGTGGTCATCTGAGGTTATGACTCCCGGCAGTTCTCCTTGGTTCCATTCCTGTGCTGATACTTTTTCCTCCTTGGATTGATGCTTAATAATGGTAGACCACTGTATCATCTCTGAGCTGGTTCCAGTGTGTGATAAGATCTTTTCTTGGTGAAAGTGATTTCCAAGGTAGGTAGGCCAATTCTCTTCGGATATATTAGAAGACAGACTCTCGTGTGTTGGGTGGGTACATCTTTTTATTGTCTCCCAGAACCTTGCACTGTCATTCCATTTGGTATCTGCATGCAGTTTCGCCCAAAGAGAATCCTCATTATCTCTCCTGGCCTCCCATATTGCTCGCTTCAGCTGTGTTTTCTGCTATTGTAGTACTGCTAGCTTTAAGGTGATGGTTGGAGACCACCGTACCTGCCGTAACGTGTAGTTATTAGTGTTTTTTATAGATCTTATCTTACTCTTTTGGATCCCAGTGAAGTTGGAATTACGGCAGCAGCTTTACTGTGTTCTTGATTTGATTGGGACAGCAAAGGATTTTGCCAAGGCGTTCGTATAATTAGTCCATTTCTCCGTCTCATTGCCCCCTTTACGAGATTCGATAAAAGTGTTGCAAAATGTTCTCTTGCTCCGCTTCGTAAACTTTATTTTCCTATAATTGTGGTGGTCATTCCTGGCTGGCCCTTCCATTTCATGAGTATAGGTATATTTGTGCTAAGTGTGAGCTCCTGAGGCCGGTGATCACTGTCAGCTTTGCCACCCATATGGAATGAAAACATTTCATTGAAAAGGGTTAGAGACAAAAACGCGTAGTTCAACGTTGAGTTTTTGGTTAGTGAGTGGTGAGTGAATGCCGGGGGAGTGTCACCTATGCTTCTACTATTCACAGCTCTGAGGTTTAGATGTTCAAATTCCTCTATTAGGCGCTGGTCAGGTTTTGTAATGATGAATTATTACCCTGTAATGGGATATTCCATAGCTGATTCTGTGTAGTTACTTCCTCCACTATCGATGAGCCACGTAGATGTAGATTAAAATCACCTGTGAGTATTATGTCTGGTGTATTGACCTCGCTCATACAAAGCTCTACAAAGTAGGCCAATTGTTTTGTATCCTTAATTTTCCTGTTTGGATGTATATAAGTGTTAATTATTGCAATATCCTTATGCCCATTCCCTATTGGCCCAAATGAGGTAGACATTTTTATGGCTATGGATTCTGGTGTTATCAAATCGACTGTGTGAGCTGAGGTTGTACATGTGTTATTCACGTAGTTCGCCAGGCCTCCCTGCAGGTATCCGTATCTTGCCTTTTTATGTGCTGGTGAAAAGAAGCGTAATATCCTTGCAAATGTGGTGGATCAATCAACCATGTCTCCTGTAAGGCAATGATGTGAAATGACCTTTGATAGTTTATGAAGACCTGGTCTGCCATCTTGCTATTTAGCCCTTTGATGTTCCATGAGCATATCCGCAGTTAGTTGATTTCGCTTCTTGATCGATTTTGCCTGCTGTTCTGTCAATTGTTTCTTGTTTGATTGATAATTGTCCTCGACGGCCATCTCGGACTCTCAGTGCAAGTTCCTTGTTGATGATGGTATATCTGTATTTTCTGTGACTGCCTCCTGGTGACCGGCGAGTGCCCTCTTGCCCCTTTCAGTACAGACGTTGCAATGTTGGTCCATTCTATTGGCCTTCTATCTGCATGCTGTGGGGTTAGCAGTACGGGGTAGCCTGGTGTATTGATAGGTGTAATCTTTATGCCCCAGTTTTCAAAAGTCGAATTTTCCAATAATATTTTTTGTACACTGCTGGCCTGTGTCCAGGTTGTTCATGTGACCTCACCCCCTTTGGAGTTACCATGGTTGACATACTCCACTGAGTCCAAATCTGTAGAAGTTACCTCCGATAATGAAGGTATATGCGACAGTAGACGAAGTATGTCCCCTCGATTTAATATGTTGTGTGCCCCTTTTGATCTGTATACTGGTATAAACTCCAGTGTTTTCACGTTCTTGTTGGAGACATTCACTTGATAATCCTGTTGGTTCCAATTGATGGACTCACAGTTGTTGGTTGCTTGTTGAGCTGGGGTTGTTACTCCTTCTGCGCTTCTCCGGTCGTTGAGTATTGTATTTGTAGCTAGCCCAGTACAGGGCAGTGGAACACAAGGCAGGTTCTCGGTATCTACCAGGAAGGCGGCCTTTGTTCTTATATTGCCATGTTATGGGTCTATACAGTTCGCTGGGCGCACGTTTCCTCCGATATTTTAAACTGTGATGGTCGGATAATTGAGGCCCCTTTCTGGTTGGTGAGCAGGCTGAGCGATAGAGGAGGCAGCCTTGAGACATTTTTATACTTCGTCAATGAATTCTGCTGATGTTAAATTGGATTAGTGCTGTTATGTGGTGGTTACTTCTTGTTTCGAATAGCACTGCTGTTTTTGATGTGCACCTTCCTCCCTATCTTGTTTCTTAAACTTGGAGGAGCAGATTCCTTCAGAATCAGCCAGAAATGTCTACATTGAAGGGCCTACGGTGGTGGATTGTTGGTTGGAGTCAAAGGCCTGCCCCTTTTCAGCTTGGCATACAATTGTATGAGTTCTGCCCCTTTCCTCAGGAGATGGTTGATTTGGAAGAGCAGATGTTTCAGGCAATGACAGTCTAAAGAGGCGGGCAAAGTCTATTTTTTGGAGTTAAGTATTTAATTTCTCCTTTGTGCTCTCCTTTGTTTGGCATTTGATGTTGCTCCTGGGACATCTAACTCCTCCGTTAACTTCCGGACAGATTCAGATGCTGGTGCCTGATACTTGTTACATCCATTCTTTTTTGCATTGCCTCTTTTTGATGGTTTTGGGTTACAAAACTTAAGAGCTGAGTTTCCCGCATCATATGTGCTTGTTCCAGTTCCAGTTTGATACTCAGTAGAGTGAGTTCCCTTTGCCTTAAGGTCAATAGAATATTTGATTTGTTCACAGAAATTGCTCAATATTGAGGGGAGAGAGGCCAATTTATTAACTATCGGGCCGCACCCACAGTTTAGCTACCTAGCTTGAAGTTTTGCATGCAAACTCTGAAAGAGCAAGTTTAATGCTCAGAGTTTCTCATCAATAGCCACCACGAACACTGCCAATGTGTTTAATAGATTCAGCTCAGTATCCATTTTATCCGATTGGTACTGGAGGGCTTCAACCAGAAGTTGCACTGGCACGCCTCAAAAAGGAGGCAAAAACCTTCCTTATGGGTAAATTCCTCTCCAAAATGCTGCCTCCTGCCGATTCACAGACTTTGACCAATACACAGACCTTGACCAAATACAGACTAGCACCTCCCTCTTCGGAATACCGACCTATTTCTTCAAGAAATCTGGGGCCTTATCTGGAGTTAATTATATGTAAACAGTTTCATATGTGCCCGCTAAACTATTGTGATTCCTTGCCTACTGTACACTGCTATGTTCCCCTGTAAAGCGCTCTGATACCCTACGGGTCAAGTTAGCACTCTATAAAACAATAAAACAAACAAACAGTAGGCTGGCCCAGGCACTTTCTGAGTATAATTTTTGCTGATGCCTGGTAGAGTTTTCTAAATTAGACCTCGGTGACAGGGACTCCCTTTCCTGGTTCCATTTCAACTTTTTGTTCTGTAGTGTGGAGGGATTTTGAGAGGGATTTTGGGAGTCCAACATGGGCCTCGTAGACGGCTGCTGAGTAGGATTTGTCAATAATTCTTCCCATTCCCTGGCGTCAATGTTGGCAGACTCTTGTCCAGATTCACTTTCCGTTTTGTGAGACGTTGAAGACAATAAAACATGGGGGTCTGGCAGAGCGGTCATATCGATCTTGGCTTCATCGATGACAATCGGTGATCTGTCTAGCTCTATTATAGACATATCGTCATTTATGGTATAATTGTTCTTCATTTTCCCTTTATGGCCTCCCTCGTCCTGCTGCACAAATCTCAGCTGCTCTCTCTGGCAGGTGGGCGACTGCAGAAACGGCGTAAACCGCCCCTATTTCTAATTTCTGGTTTTCGGGGGCGGGGGGGGGGGGGGGCTTTGGAGGGGTCCGGACCCAATACTGTGGGTTTCACTAGTCACTAGTGTGTATAGGGCACGACGGTCGGCAAGGCAGAGAATGGGCGATGGAGAGCCATGCACACTCTCACGCTCCCAAGCTCCCAAATTCCAGAGTTCCACCCAGCTGCTTGCTGTGATGCTCTCAACAGGGAAAGGTTGCAGGGGGAAGCAGTAGCGGGGTAACAGCTGGAAAATGCCCCAGGGGTGGACAGAGGGTGGTCGAACAGGATTTTAAAATTTTAAGATTTTATATTTTTAAATGGCCGCACCTCATTTCCCCCCTCGTCGCCCCACCGCCATTCTGCACCGCTTACCTCAGTATCACAGCCTCTCCTGCTGTTCACTCGGGCAATTCTCGGCCGCCGGCTATCCCCACCTCAGGGACAGACCAGATCGGCGCAGGTTCAGGTCTCGGCACACAGCTGACCCAAAGCTCCTCACGCCGTTGCTGCCACCCGACACCACGGCACCGTCTTTTCACTTTCATTTATTTTTTCCTGGTGATGGAGGGCCTTGCCTGAGCCGTAGTAGGGATTTTGCGGTTTTGCGGTCTCATGGCAAACTTGTAGCCAAGCACAGGTTGGACAGCAGCTGTTCCACAGCAGCTCCACGCAGCTCCTTCACCTCACACTGCTCATGTGTGTGCATTGAGGTGCCCAGCCCCCTCTTGTAATCAGTTCCACCGTATTATTTACTTCCACATTGCAGCTTGTCATCGCTGACATTGTTTACAGTGCACTTGCGCAGTTTCTGCGTTGATGACTGTGACTATTAGGTTGCAGGTGGGGGTATACCTGTGCTAGCGGAGCTATGTTTCTGCTTTGGTTCTGTCTTGCCTCCTTCATCCAGTGGAAGATCTGCTTGGTTAGTGTGGTGCTGGATCCAGGCGTAGCTAAGCCCTTGCCGCTGCTGCTGCTACCAGGCCGCTGCTGCTGGGTGCTGGTGCTGCCACTGCCAGGCGCGCAACGCCCATAAGGCTCAATGGGCTTCAGCAACACAGACAGCTTCCCGGGCACACACACGGACAGTTTTTGAGCTGTTGTGTGTGGTCTGGTTCCCGTCTTACTGCAACCGCACCCAAGTACTTCCCAGGTCTTTTAAAGAACATTAATGTGTTAACGAGGCTTTGTTGTTTTTTCACCCCTTCTTAGAGCCCCTGCAGCTCCACTCTGCCAATTTCTGGAAGAATTAGCCCACCACTTGAAATTTTGATTAGCACACGGGAAAGTAGTGGGGCCACAGATCCATCCTATAGATTGAAAGGCACATGACATCAATGGCTATATTATCACCCTCACCACAAACCATTCCCTGCCTGGCAAGGGACTCAATGCACAATTAGATAGGGGCAAGTCTGCCATTCCAATTAAACTTAATAAAAACTATAAACAGTAGAACCACAGTTTTCAGAACCAACAAGGGTCAGAGCTGTTATTCACAGGAAAGAAAACAGAATGCACATTAAGTGTACCCAATTCTGAAAGCAATTGTCACCCCCTAATGTATCAACATGATTTACGTATCTGAATTTAGTAATAGGCATCCATGTGACATGATTACACACGGAAAAGCAGTAAGCATTCAGCAAAAAAACAGCTTTCTTTATTGTTATGGCAAGTTAGAGGCGCCGGCCCATCTGTGCCCTGCTTTCTTTCCCTCTTTCAGTACCAGTTCTTTTTTATTTGGTCTTGCTTTGCTCTGAGCACACAGCCTTCCACAAAACCGCAAAGGCCTGCGTTTTGTTCTCCCTTCTCAAACACTGTACAGCGGCACCGAGGTAAAATGCACTGAATAATAGGCACTGACTAGTGACCAAAATAATGTGATGTATGGGGATCAGTCAGGTTGCAGACAATGGATTAAAAGGCTGAGAGGCTGCTTTCTGTCATTCTCACTCATTGGCAGCAGAAACAATATCTTCGGGTCTGGTGTCTCTTTAACTTAGCTTGTTTACTGACAATGCATTAAAATAAAACTGGTTCGTGTAGTTTTGGCGATTGTAATTTTTCAGTAAGAGGGCCCCAAGTTAAACCAGCAGTTGGGAGATAACGTGTTCTTTCAGTGTGCACAACTGGTCTGGTCTGCAGATACTGCATGGCTGGAGCACGGCACTTCAAAGGCCGAGATTCCAAAATTCCCTCTTCTTTTTTTTTTTTTTTTTTTTTTTATATTCATTTTCTTTTTTTTTTTTTTTGTACAAAACAACCAACCAAAATTAAGGTCTCACACATGAAAGTACGGTCAATGTGAGGGGTTGTTCAGGTTTATACAGAAGAAAATATATTAGAAGAGGCAAGCCCCTTCGAAATCAAAAAGAAATTCATTGTTTGATGCGTATTTGATTGTCCAATGTTTTGGAACGGAAATGATACATCTGCAACTTCCACTGGGCGAACCACGATAGTGACAATTTTGGAGCCAGAAACCAGAAAATTGTTCCCCAAAGATATCACATTTAACACAGAAAAGAGCTAGGCCTCTCTGTGGAGAGGAGGTTGGAATGATCAAGACATTGTATACTCCACGTTTTACCGTGTGTAGATATTCTCTGGTTGTAACAGTTTTATTTGGTGGAGACCTCCAGCAATGGCGGTCTGCAAAATTCCCTCTTCTAATGCACCATGCGTGGATGTTGTGAGGGCTGGCAAGGAGGGGCACTGGAAGCGAGCTCTGGGGCTGTTTACGTTTAAAGTGATAGCGCTTGTACACTTCCCATGCATTTACGGGGTGAGAAGGAGGAAGGGGTTAAGGGTGGGTGCATGGTGGGATGGTTACTCGGTGAGGAAAACAAAGATAAACCCATTTAATGGGCTTGTCTTGAACCGAGGAGGTGGCTTAACATATAAATCTGCCGACTTTGGAGCTGGAGAGCAGGGGTCGAGCCTCAGAGTGGGCTGTATCACCTAATCATAAATAAGTAAACAGTGATCTCGGATCGGGTTGGAAGAGACAAATAAAAAAAAGCACAACATGTATGGAGGGGTGAGACAGATACATTAAAAAAACACGGTCAAATGTAGCATCTGAAACCAACTGAAACAAACAGCAGAGAATTGAAGGGAGGAGGCGGCTCAACATATAACGGTGCCCACTTCGGATTTGAATTAATAATAAATAAACTGAGATCTCTGGTGGGGAGAGACAAATAAATCAAGCATTGGCAATGCAATAGGGGGGGCGTCGCCCAAAAGCATCAGACTGAGGTGGGGAGGCACGGAAAAAAAGTACTCTGTACAGTAAAGGGGCCAGTAGCCGTGGAAGGACACAAATGAAGACATGTCCATCTTAAGGAAGGACTAACAAGCCTACAACCAATCAGAAGGCAGCATTTAAGACACAAGCCAATGAAAATGATGGGTGGAGTGGGCGAAGCTTCCACGCTATAGTGTATACTGCATGTCTCAACGCGACAGCGCAAGCGCTGCCTCGGCGAGACCTAAAAAGGATGTTTAATGAGGAACAAAGCAAACGTGCAGTAGACATGAAAGGCTCAGTAAAAGAAGAGCAAATGCAAATTTGAGGACAAGAAACGAATAGAAAAGGAGTAGAACATCAAAATGTGGTAATATATTAAAAAAATATGATATGGAAAGATTCCATGTGACTATAAGCTTATTCTGCTATTCATGTGCAGCCTTTTAAATTATACAATTTCAGAAATGCATTGTTTCATTGTCACTGTTGTTTGCAGATAACAGAAATTAACTGACACAATTTTACTAACACTTTGTGCAGGGGTTCCAAAAGTAACATGAACATAACGCAACATGTTAGGTTGGGAATTACTATGCAATGCACATCAGGATTTGCATTGGAGAATTTCCCAAAAGTAACACATAGTTACTCTATGCACTGCTTTGCGTTATTTTGCATCATGGAGGCATACCGTGGGTGGTACATTGGTGTTTCTATGCGACCGCACCTGGGTTTAGAGGCAAATCTCTAACTACAAACATTCATAGACAGGGTGTTGTGCCAAAACCTAATACCTCCTCGAGGCAGGTGTAGCAAGGAAAAATGTTTTAATTTCTCCTGGTGTTTTTTCCTACTTTGCATGCTTGCTGCATTGTACAGCACACATGCAAAGCAGAAAAGTGTTAAACGATGGGTGTTTGTACTGGAAGACCCCTTCTAAGACAAAAACAATGCCTTACAGAACTCACACACCGTTGCACTATGGCGCAAAGGTGTGTGCACTGGCGTGTAGCAGCCTAAAGTATACCAGCACAGGTAGAGAGGAAAGCAGCTCCATAGCTTAAAAGATATAGCGCTATTCATCTCTTTTATGCAGCGCAGCAAGTTTAGTTGCTGTTCTGCATTGTGTTATTGTTTGGTAAATTTGGGCCCAAATGCTCACACTGTCCATACTTACTTAGTTGACTAAACAATTGTATATCACAATATTGAAGTCAAAAATATAATCTTGAACACATAGCAAGTACAGATATATCACTAACGTTTGTTGCTCCCTAGCACACGTATGGTATTTTACACAGTTAAATACAGGTGTTTTCACATTTCAGTTCATACAGCAATCCAAATAAATTTCAAGATCCTTTTTGTTCAGGGTTATGTCGTTGTTTAATGAAGGAGACGTCACAGCCAACACGTGTTTCGTCGTACTGGGGAATGTAACCCCCGACTTTTTCAAGGCTGTTTAAAGAAAATGGTAATGTTGTAGCACATTACTACTGAATACGACATTCAAATTAATTTAAACAAATTACTTGTCTATTAAGATAAGGTGGTGGTGCATTAATCCAATTGCATCTTAATACGCATATTAAATATTCAGTCTAGTTCAATACCGCATTTTGTGCCTTCTTAGTGATATTATTATAGACACGGGACTGATAGCTGTTAAACACATGCTCAGCAAAAGACCTGCTAGTGCATGGGCACATAGCGAAATGATTTTAGAAATGATTGAGACAATTCTGGACAATAACATTTTCCTTTATAAGGAACAGTGGTACAGACAGAAACAAGGAGTGGCGATGGGCTCCAGATTTTCGCCCTCGTATGCCAACCTAGTGATGGGGAGGTTTTAGGAGACGCGAATCTGGGGTCCACCAGCCTCAGAATGGAATAAGGACATACTATACTGGGGCAGATATATCGATGACTGTTTCATGATTTGGACAGGTACTCCAGACAAACTACAGGGATTCCACACATACTTAAATACCAACGACCAAAATATTAGGTTCACGATGGAATACAGCAAAGTAAAATTACCATTCTTGGATGTGGAATTCTTTATTGAGAACAATACAATACAAAGCAGACTGTATAGAAAAAGCACGGCCTGCAATTCCCTGCTACATGCAACGAGTGCCCACCCAGAACACCAAAAAAAGGCAATCCCTTACGGGGAATTAGTCAGAACCCGCCGCAATTGCAGCACAGACACAGAATTTGAAACACAAAAACAAGGAACAATTAAAAGATTCAGGAACAGAGGGTACAACCAGAAGGTATTACAAAAAGCAGAAAGCAGAATAAACCAACTAGCCAGAAAAGACACGCTAATAGAAAAGCCCAAACAGATAATGAAACACGAAACAGTTAGAATGGTGACATGTTATAACAACTGGGCTCACATTTTACGCAAAAGTCTTAACAAACACTGGCACCTACTCAGCAAAGACACGATTCTAAAAAAACACATAACAGAAAGGCCAACACTAACATACAGAAAAGGCACAACACTGAGGAACATATTGAGCCCAAGTTACCAGGGAAAGAAAACCAAAAGCTGTTGGTTGACAGACCCAGGGTTCTATGGCTGCGGTATGTGCGCAGCATGTAAATGGGCCTACAAAAAGAGAAAGGGATTCAAAGGACCACACAATGAAGAATACCGAATACTGACGACTATCAACTGTTGCAGCAAATTTGTGGTCTATGCCCTAGATTGCAAATGCGGCAAAAGATATGTAGGGAGCACTAAAAGGATGCTAAAAGACAGAATAAACGAACACATCAGGGCGGTCAAACAAGGTGATATGCGCTACCCAGTGGCAGCCCATATGTCAATATGCCCTGCACAAACAGTGAGTCACTCATTCCAGTACTTTGGGATAGAACATGTACCCATGCACCCGAGAGGGGGTAATAGGGAACTAGCCCTGCGGAGAAGAGAGGCTATCTGGATAATGACTCTGAAAAGTGTAGAACTGGGTCTTAACATCGACCAGGAGCTACACTACTTTTTGGGCACATAGACAAAACATGACTACATAAAATGCAGACTAGCGAAAACAAAAGAATTACTAAAGTAAAGAGTTGCATGGAATGAGGAATATTGAATGTGGATGAATCTGTATTAATGACAAACATTGTATTCTTGTACTGAAAACTATGTGGTTTAATTAAGAGAACATAAATTGTCAATTCATCTGTATCACAGAACAACTAGGGGGCCACTTAATGGCACAAAAAACTGTTCTGAGCCCATTCGAGATGGAGAATTCGATATTATTAGTGACTGGCCTAATACAAAATTTAGAAAGTAACTGTGGCAACCACATAGCTCACAACCACGATGGGAATCACAGAATGATAGGTCATGACCGCCGCCAATTGGAAGTCCTCACACATATATCACAGGGTTTCACAAATAAATAGAATATGAACTAAAGCGACTAGGAAATATAATAACAAGAAATGTAACCACAACGTACGTGGGGATTAACAGCTTCCCAATGAGGATAATACATAATTAAATCACTAAAAGAGAGAGATGAAAATTTAGGTGAAAGTGACAGAGGATACAGCTATTGCCGGAAATAAGTATCTAAATAACCATAAACGTAACTATACTTAAAAACGCGGGAGAAAAATATACTAACACTCTGTTAATACTGAATCCATTCACTAACAAGTGTCTCTATATACCGTATAATAGACACTCTAAAATGGCGGCCGGGTTTACACTCGAATTCAGCAAACCGGAATCGGACTAGTGGGCGGGGCCTTCTGGAAGTGACGTCTGCCACTTACAGGGCAGGACCTCCGCTTCAAATACATGGCGCCAGTCCGTAGCACTCAACACTGCCTCTTACTCGAAGCAGAAGGGACGTATTATAATCCCCGCGAGGAACTCACCGAAAAGGTAAGACCCGAAACACGGGAGGCTAGCACTGACTAAACGAGCATGGGAGCACACTTTGAAGTGTGAAACGGAGGGGGTAGTCATAAACGCGGCTACTTTTAGGCAGTAAAAGAAAGCTGACCGTAGCAGGTCAATTTAATAATAACATGTGAGAACACGGGGTTAGATGCGAGGGGAGCACTTGGCAATAATCAGGCGAATATATGCCACGTCCAAACAGGCACATTTGGGTCAAGCATAGGGGAGCACTTTTCGGGGGAAATGTCTCCTTTCATCATGCGATAAACATGAGAGCTCCAGCAAGAGCACGACATAAGGATAACCAAGAGACTTGATATACAGTATATATCTGTATATCTCAGCAAAGCTGATAGCGCCTGTAAAATTATGTAATTAAAACGCATGAAAGGTAACACAGCTTAATTAAAAATCTGTATTTTCATGAATACAGAAATGTCCTGATACAAACAACTAAAGTCTGATATTATTCACAGCTTGCAGAGAGTGAACCAATATATGGTGTTCACATCAAATGAAGCTGGTGCAACAAATAACAACGATAGCTATACCAGAACCCCATTGAGGGTTGGAAGTATCACCTCAATCAACGTAAGTAGAATTACGAGTCTAAACCCAAAAATATTGCCTTCTTAAACTAAATTGTTCAAAGCAGGTCGATTTCACGTTTATACACTGCTTCAATATTTCCCCCTCACAGAACGAACTACAGCAACGGAGAATAGGTATTAAAAGGCATGGTTCCTTTATAAGCATGTTCCCACTATTACTTACACATAAATAATCACAATGATGAAAGTTTGCATGTCACCCCCATGATAATGATAAGCACACGCGCACCGGTCTCTCCATACCTCCAAATGGGCTCATACTTTCTTTAGATGATGTTAAGAAGCACCATTTTGTTCACGAATCCTTAACAATATCACTAAGAAGGCACAAAATGCGGTATTGAACTAGACTGAATATTTAATATGCGTATTAAGATGCAATTGGATTAATGCACCACCACCTTATCTTAATAGACAAGTAATTTGTTTAAATTAATTTGAATGTCGTATTCAGTAGTAATGTGCTACAACATTACCATTTTCTTTAAACAGCCTTGAAAAAGTCGGGGGTTACATTCCCCAGTACGACGAAACACGTGTTGGCTGTGACGTCTCCTTCATTAAACAACGACATAACCCTGAACAAAAAGGATCTTGAAATTTATTTGGATTGCTGTATGAACTGAAATGTGAAAACACCTGTATTTAACTGTGTAAAATACCATACGTGTGCTAGGGAGCAACAAACGTCTGTGGCATAGCCTAACCAGAAGAGGGAAGTGGTTCTCTTCTCCTTTTAGCACCGTTAAAATTATTACCCAATTACTTATATACAAGAAAAGTGTAACTCTCCCAGTGGCGCCTTAAACCTAGTACAATCTACCACTATTCTAGAATTAAAAAGATATATCACTAAGGTAGCAATACCAAAGTAGGGAAGTATAGATTTACTATTATTAACTCCCTATCCACTGAACACCATTTAGACAGGTGCTTAAATTGAAAGAAATTGGAATCGTATTTGCACCTGCTTTAGCAACTATGCTCTTTGGGGATATGAGGAGATTGTGTTCATACCGGTGTTTGTGAGGGTATGCATAGCAGTATGAAGTGCAATAACGAATGAAAAAAGGGCCCATGCACCATTCACACACACTATGCCCCATTATTTAGCACATATGTATTAATCGAGTGAAATACCCCAGCATAAATGGCATTTGTACACTGGTGTTTTAGCACTATTAGTAACTGAAACATTTAAATGACCTTATGAGCATTGTAAGAGGAATAAAGCAGTAAAATCTTGTATATTTCCCAAGGTGCCTAACTCTAAACCACTGCAAAGTATGAATTCTTGGAAAGCCTTTGTGTCCCACAGAAGATCTCTTTGATTCTGTTAAATGACTGGCTAACACCCTAGCGGCCTTCAAAAAACTTCTTTCCTCTCAGGAGCTCAGTGATTCGATTGCTTCCCATTTCAACTGCAAAATTGCTCTAATAAAGAACTCTATCAATGAGATTGTTAAACCTGAAGCAGCATCAAATATGTCGCTTTGCTTTTTCAAATGTGTGTCGGCACAGATTGCTTGCACCCCATTCCACTTCTCAGTTTTACCAGAACTGGTAAGCGAGGTCATAATACCTTAATGGGTGAGGAAAATATCTCCTATTCCGAATTTTCAAGGTGGAAAATGGCACACCGTGCAGAATCAGTATTTATTCCACAATGTATATCTTTTTGTTTGGCCTTTTTCCTCTATAAATTTTCACAGGTTTTATATGGGAAAATTAGTTAAAGCAAAACAGTGGAGGTGTGATCGTAATCACACAATTTGGAATTGCTATTCCTGTGCAAATTTCTGTTTACACAAGCATATAATTCTATATGAAGACCGAAGACTCCTACCATTATCTTCCTTGCTTTACTCTCATAGCATTACGTAAACAATATGATTCTGTTCGATAAACGTTACATATATTAATTAGTAACATAGTAAGCAGTTACCCAGTTGCTTACACCATGATTCAAGGATATAAAGAAAAAAAAGAAAATGAAACTAAAAACATGTAAATCCACACAACTTGGCTACTAAGTGAATAATATATGTTGTATTCAAATGACATAAGTTCATAAAATCATTCATTAAGGTGCACCATCAGTGACAAGTGTAAAAAGTGCTCTTGGAGTACATCAAGAAAAAAAGGTGACTCTACATCTGTACAAGGCATTTCAAATTATTTTAGTTGCCTGCCCTATTTGATCAAATACAAAGACTCTCATTAATGAGTTGAATTACTATGTCCTTAGTTGCTCAAAAAGTGTTGCAGTACAGGCTAAATATAAAACCATTGAGTTTTTACCCTCTTAGGAAGCATATGAATTTTTTTACATCTTTTCCGGTCTTCATCAGGACTGAGAAAGGGCCAAACTGTATGTTAAAATGTATAATACCAGAAATCATGTGTTGAAAATTGAGAACAAATAATGGTAAGATTCAGGGGGCAGCCCACCTGGAGTTGAAGACTTCGAATGCCCCTCACTCCTTTGAAAAGGTCACCCCTGCGTTGCGAAAAATCAGTTTTTTTTAAATGTAAGTACTTAGCATTTTTGGATTTAAGGCCCAAGATCGTGTTTTACATCTTAGAACTCAAATGGGTCTTCAAAAAGGCAATTCTTGTAAGTGGCCTCACATTATCACTGAATGATTGCTTCAATTGCCCATTGAATGTATTTGTTTTTGCATCCTAACGCGAACTACTGAATAAGAAAAAGGAAAGTGAATTAATTTCTTCATTTGCCTAGGAGCAACATGGAAAAACAAGGAATAGCCATGTATGCGTTGCTCTTCATTAATGAGTTGCTCCCAGTGAGGTGATCGTTTCTGTGGCCTGCTGCATTCTCACGCCTACAGCTGAAGAAGAAGTGGCACCTAGATGTATGCATACACGCTTCCTGATTTACCAAATAGCCTCCTGCCAAGATGACCTCATCGAAGTACGCGTTCCATACTGGAACAAATTATTATTTGAATGCTTGACTAGGTTCTAGGAAACCACTAATGTTGGAATTGCTGGAAATCAATCAAAAACCAGACCTGAAGATTCGGAACATTGCCTTGTGGCATGTGACATGTTTCCAGATGCAAATGAGTCTGAAGCCATTTATACCCTCCCAAAAATACATAAAAGACTTAAGAAACCACCAGGTCATCCCATTGTATCTGGATATGGGTCCATATTGGAACCACTATGCAAATACATTGATTTTTTTTTAACCATTAGTCAGTACCACCAATTCATATGCTATAGGCACAATGGATTGAATTAGGCAAACAGAGAACCATTCATCCATATCATCTAACCAACTTGTTGTCACCATGGACATAAACTCTCTTTTTACCAATATCCCACTGCAAGCGACACTAGTAGTCAGATAGGTTTTTAACATGGAGAAGAGCCCGCACAAGTTCCTACTTGAATCAGTAATGGAATTACTCAGTATAGCAATGACCAATCATTTTTTATATTTCAAGGAGACCTCTATGACCAAACTAGGGGAGTAGCTATTTTTATGGATATATATGAAGACACGCACATTTTTGCAGGGAGTAATAATTTCTTTCAAAATAGAAGTGGTATATTGAAGACGTGTTGATGATTTGGGCAAAGGACAAGAGTAACCTTGAACAATTTTTTGAGTGGTGAAGAATAGCTCAATAAGCATACACCTCACAATATCAATCAGCATTCAAAACTCAATTTTTTGACATCATTATTAAAGTAGAAGATCTTTACACTACACTATTCTGCAAACTCACTGAATTTGGGTGATAATCTTCCTCAAAGGTGATTCTTAAGGATCAGAAAGAATTGTGAGATTGGGACCTGGTGTGTATTTACCTCAATACCAGTGGCACATCCGTGTTTGCCTTTAAGAAGGGCAGAACTGTTGGAGAGCAAGTCATGAGCTCCCTATTGTAGACACCTGATCCACATGATTTGTTACCACAATTGAATTTGCCTCCTATACTGGGTCATTTCAAGTGCAGGAGGAGGTGCAAGGAATGTGAATTGACCATAGACACAACAGTACTTTGCAAACAATGAGAAAAAATACAGTTAGAAATCAGATTAATTGCAGCAGCACAGATGTCATTTATATTCCCAAATGGCTATGTAATGTGGCATATTTTGGACAGACATGTCAGAAATGGAAGGCCAGGATTCTGCAGCACTGTGGAAGAATAAGAAGTAAAATACAAGGGGGCCACTGGTTAAACATTTCAACACATTTAGGGCCAGATGTAGGTAGCCAAATACCGGTCGGTAACGGCCGAATTCGGTCGTTACCGACCGGTATTTGGCTTTTGAGATGTAGGGGGCAGGAAACAGGGCATTTCGGTAATTTTACCGAATCGGTAAATATACCAGTCGGTAAATTTACCGACCGGTATATTTACAGAATCGGTAAAATTGAGATGTAGGTGGGACTCTTCTGAGTCCCACAAGCCCTACAAATTCGGTATTTTACCATCAAATTCAATTTGATGGTAAAATACCGATTCAAGTGTGCATGCACATGTGTGCATGCACACCTGTGCCATATGACAGGCAGACCTGCCCTTAGGGCAGGTATGCCTGCCACATGGCCCCCGAACCTTTTTTGGGGGTGCTAGAGGGTGTCAAAGTGACACCCCCTGCACCCTTGTCAAAATCGGTATTTACCGATTCAGTAAATACCGACCAGTAATGCCCCATTCATTCCTATGGGCTTCAAAGCCCATAGGAATGAATGGGGCATTACTGGTCGGTATTTACTGAATCGGTAAATACCGACTTTTTAAGATTCGGTAAATCCACATCTGGATTTACCTACATCTCGGTACTGCTATTTTACCGATTCATAAATACCGAATCGGTAAAATTCGGTATTTATGAGTCGGTAAAATATAATTACCTACATCTGGCCCTTAATCATTCAACTTATAGATCTAAGTGCTTTTTCTCCCAGAGAATCAAGAATCCCAGGGGTGGAAACTTGAACACTGTTTTGAATTTGAGAGAATGTAAGTGTATGCTTTTTTGGGACACTGTGCACAAGGGAGCACATTAATTTGAAGAAATAACCAGCAGGTGAACATTTTTGATAGTGGCTGAAATTATTTGTATTCATAACTTACAGATCAATCAGAATTTGAATCTCATAATATGTTCACTACTGAGTTGGTCATTATTGTGAGATGTACTTTCTTTTTATTTAGACCAACATGGGAGGCACATGCACTTCAATAATGATGTATTATTCACCTTGTCATGACTGTCAGTTGATCAGATTTAATATCTGTAATTTGCTATGCTCCATATGAATGTACACAAACCTGAAATGGTATAACAATTACTGTCCTATGAATACCATTTGATGGAACCTGCGCTGCACATTTTTGACACCTTCTCTAATTCTCTAATTTGACAATGCGAATACGGATCCAAGAACAGAATGCATACTAGAACATGGCCATCTTGGGAGAAGGCTATTTGACAAACCAGGAATTATGCACGCATATGTCTAGGTGCCGCTTCTAATTTTTCTGTAGGCAAGAGGGTGCCACACACCGCAGAAAATATCTAACTCAGCGGGAGCTACCCATTAATGAATAACAGGGTATTCATGCCTATTAATTCATTTCCCACGTTGCTCCAATGCAAATTAATGCATTGATTGACTTTGCTTTTTCTTATTCAGTAGTTAAAGTTGGGGATGTGATGTTTTAACACAAAATTCAGCCTACATCTCCATCAGACCACAAGACTCTAGTGAGTGCCCAACAGGCTTCCTTCATTGATTTAGGCCATGGGTAACCCACTATGAATTGACTTATATTAAAAAAATTTAAACTCACAATGGTGTAGTTTGAAGAAAACCAATAACTCTGATGAGCAATTGAAGCTGTAATTCAGGGATAATGTGAGGTTACTTACAGGAACTGCCATTTTGATGGCCTGTGCGAAGACAGAAACCACAATTTAGGTCCTCTAATTCACTGCGGCTAGGTAACTACAATTATTTTAAACTACCCCCTTTTTTCACAATGTACGGTTGACCTTTTTGAAGGAGTGAACGGCATTCAAAGTCTTCCTTCAAATTCAGGTGAGCCGTACCCTGCTCCTGAATCTTAGCATTATTTTCTCTTAATTTTCAACACATGAGGTCTGACACTATACACAATACAGTTTAACATACAGGTTGTTCATTACTTAGTCCTGAGGAGGACTGGTCTTAATGTATAGAAAGCACACACTTCTTAAGAGGGTTGAAATGTCGACAGTTTGATATTTAACCTGTCCTGCAATACTTTTGGACAACTAAGGACAAATTAATTCAGCCCTTTAATGAGAAACTATGTATTTGTCAAATCAAACAGGCTTATCAAATAATTTTAATTGCCTTGCAGAGGTGTTCAGCCACCTTTTTTCTTAATGCCCTGCACAAACCCTTTTTGGAGCACCTTAAGGAATGATTTTATGAATTGATACCATTTGATTATAATATATATTATTCACTTCGGTCAAACCTATATATTGTCAGTTTCTTTTTCCTGTTTTCTTCATCTGATTGAATCATGGTGTGTGAGTGACTGAATAATTCCTTACTTGGTAACTAATTAATATGGGTAAAGTTTATCCAACCAAACCATTTTGTTCTTGTTATATATGATGCCTGGATTCTGAGGAACACAGGGTTTGCTCATTGATACTTCACATTACTTTCATAATAGCCAAGAAAAAATAAATTCATAAAGAAATTGAAAAATGATCAATGGAAAAGATTGCAACTGCCAGCAGCATCTGGGCCAGAACTACAGTAAAAGTATTATTGGGCAGAACGTCTATAGTCCTTATTTGTTCTTGCTGCTTTTGACAATCAGATAACTTCTCTTCCATTATGCTGGGAAACAGCGTTTACAAGGCTTTCATTACATCATGCTACTATTACAACGCGGCTGTTACAACAACAGCGTTGTTGGTATGCAATGCATTTACATTGCAAGTCATTACAACAACTTGCACTAGGGGGCGCTGAGGTATTGACAATCAATTCCAAGACCTTCCCTACTGTTGCGTAAACTAGAGTAGGAATAGTAATTAATACTGTTCCTAAGTCCAGCGCGCCCACAGTTTTAGTCATTGTAATGAGACATATTCATTATGCTACTTCATATTCACATGCAACATTTTCTTTGGTTCTGATTTACACTTTAATTATTTGTTTATTACTCAATTGTTTAAAGATCGCATTCATTGTTGGGGTATGGAGCAATGAGATCTTTAATTGGCCTAGGGAAAAGGAGAATAGTGGTGATACATTGATCAGATGCTCCCTAAAGAGATAGGTCAACAGCTCTGCTAAACTGCTGAAGTGGCTGGGCAAATTGAAAAAATTAAGAGTTATTGGTTCATATTCTAGTGTACAGATGAAGGCATTTTGTTTCCAGGTCTGTTTTATCAAATGCAATCTGATCATGTCGATGCTCTTTCATAAACCGAAACCTATTGCTAACACCTTAAACCCAGCTCAAACTTTCTTCTGTGTTCATATTAGACATTTTGCCACTGTGGTTTTGGCTTTTATAGAGCAATCTTCATGGAGATATTTTGTCCATTCAGCTAAAATATGCTATACCCTCTCTGCTAATTAAAAAATTATGTTGCATCTCCTTACTATTGATCTATATTTCAACATTTATTGGGTTCTGCCACTTCTTTGATTGGGTTTAGGTTTAGTAAAAATGTCATGGGCAATGGTGTCAGATAGTGAGTCTTAGTGCAGTCTTACAGGACACACAATTTCTTTAGCTAAAAAAATGAGATGGAGAACATTGAACTTAACAAGGATGTATGACGTTACAACGCATACTTTTACCACGCATACCAATACAACGCGTTTTTTACCACGCATACCATTACAACGCATAGCGCTTTGGGGTGCTGGATAGTGAATAGTTTAATTTACTATTCCAACTCCAGTCCCCGTGGACACTAGGGAAGGTTATTGGATAGTAAATTAACCTATTCCCTATCCTAGAGCGCCCCCCAGTGCAATGCGTTGTAATGGTATGCGTTGTAAGGACCGCGTTGTAATGGTAGTGCGTGGTAAAAATTTTGTTGTAAAGGTTGTATATCACTTAAGAACTGCGAATGAAAAGCCTCCATCGTCCAATATGAATTCTATCGAGGAATTGTCACTTACACATTGCCTAGCCACAGCGGTTAATGAGCTCTCTACTCTGTTTGCACTGTCTGCATTCCCCACAGCTTCTGTGTTTTGTTCCCCTTTGGTTCCCCCCGGGACTAGGGCAGCTCAAGTTAGACCTTTCCTCCACAGATACTGAGCTTTGCTTGCTACATTTCTGGAATTCCTGCTCCAGCTTCAAAAACTCAAAGTCATCCTGGCTCCAGCTGTCCCTACTATTGGAGACAAGTCTCTGTATTCGGTTCCTGGACTGTATTCTGGTCCTCTAGGGGCGAGTCACAGCCTCTCCACATCTATCCCCCGATAGCCATTCTACTGTTAATCACATCTCCTTGTAACTAAGGAACTTCTGTTACCTAAACTAAAGCAGAATCAGGCTTAATTTATATAATGTAGAAAGTAATTCTTCATGATATGCTAATAGGACATTTTAAGAGAAAAGATGATCAACTATTAGAGCAGCTTCTTGCATGCAAGTTGAAAATTAAACACATCTAGAATAATTTAAAAAAAGTAAATCTCAAATTCATGAATGTGACGATTTGGGTGTATTACATCATTTGGGTGTGGGGCCTTACCATGGAATACACATAGGCTTGTTTGAACAACCTTGAGCTCAACCCTGGGCAGCTAGGAGTTTGGAGCAGCAAGAACACAGAAACTTAGTGTAAAGCATTTAACAGTACCACACAACGAAATAAGAAAACCACACAAAATGAAAGAAACAGGACACCAATTTATTTAAATGGAGTATATTTTTATGAATTTTTAGAGACGATGATGAGCAAAATCCACAATAGGGTACTGGAGCTACAGATATGTAAAGGTTGTATCACTAGTAAATTCAACCGCAAACAAGCATTTGTCAACAAAAAGTTTGTTAACTTTTCAAAAGTTAGTTTGGCTACTCTGGTCAGACTTGGGAGGCCAAATCAAACAGGATTAAGGTCTGGGTGGCAAGTGTGGTAGATTGGGTCAGTACATGGCCACCAGAGCATTTTCCAGTCCACTTCTAAAATTTACAGCACAACCACCACAGACTTTAATGGAATGGTCTAGATGCTGGGGATACAGGATGAAAAGGTGCTCAAACATGCTCCAGTTCCAAGCGGTCCAACATAGCAGACGCAGCTGAGCCTGGCTGCCGTAACCTCTTAGTAATGCTGCAGAATCTTGGCTTGTATCCTGAAGTTCGCGATACTCTACCTGCTGTCCCGGTCACTGCATATCATGAGATGCGATCTGTGACCTCAGGGGCTGCTGAAGACTGAAGCGACACAGAGCACTGGCTGTCAGAGTCTGAGGGGCGGGTGAGCCTAATCTGGGATCGCCGTGTCATGCCGGAGTAAGGTGAAAAAACCGGGGCTACGGGGGGGCTGGATCCCTGGGCCTTGAGATGATGACTCCCACTATCCTGAGGGGGTGAAGGAAACTCCCAGAGTCTTGGTGCGCTGGGGCCTAGGCCTCTGTGAGAGCTTCCAAGACACCGCCGGCACCGTGCCTGAGGGCAGAGGTGTGGCCCAGCTGCGGCGTGCGCAGTGTAACATTAGCAAACCGCATCCAGGCAACATGAGACGTCCCGGGGACGCTGGTGGCTGCCCCTGCATGGCAAGCAGCAGAACACGGCAGGTGAGGAGCAGAGGGGGCACAATATTGAAAGCGACATTGCCGGCCGTGTGGTGCAGAACACGGGCTGGCGGGACACAAGCTGCCACTAAAACTGACTCACCCCAGCAGGCCATACATAAGAGCCTAATCCAGTGGCTGCATATTCAGTTGTAAAGGCATCAGTCATAACGGGCCCGTGCATTTAAAAAACTTATCTCGATCCCTGCCCACCCCATAGAATAAAAGGATACACTTGTGCCTAGTGGTGCATCGGCCGTGCCTGTGTGGGGAGACCGGGACGACGCTGACCTACATGGACCAAATCTAAGGTAGCCACCCGTAAGAGGCTGGGTAGTGGTCCCACTTGTGGAGCCCACTGGGCCAGGACCCTGTGCGACTTGTGGGGTGGCTCCACACCCATTGCACACTCTCCCTGGTTGTTGATCAGGACCTGGCGCCCCAAGCCCTACACGGCTACTCTTACATTGTTCATCCCTACTGCACTCGGCCCAATCATCATGTCCAAAAGTCAGACTTCCATCCTGGCCTTGAAGCAAGGCACACTAGATGGATTCACTGCAAGCACCTCTAGTCATACCACCTCCACGGACGCATCCACTACCACACCAGACTATGTTGCACTCCTTGCTGCCCTCACACAAGCAAGGGGCATGTTGGATGCCAAAATCAGTGCTGTTGGTGCAGACATCATGCTGCTGCAGCAGGACCTCCGCAACATGGTTGAGCATGTGACACAGGCTGAAAACAGGATATCAGGGGCTGAGAACACCATTACGACATTGCAGGGCATACCCTAGAGGGTCTCACGCAAGGGCTGGCTACTCGAGTAGAAGATGTGGAAGGAAGAGCCCGACACAACACCCTGCAGTTCATGGGGTTTCCAGAGGGATGTGAAGGCTCCGACATGTGCACGTTCTTAGAACGTTGGCTCAAATCCTGGATTTCAGATGGGTCCATGTCCTCCTGCTTCGTGCTGGAGCACGCACACCGAGTGTTCGCGGCTAGACCGCCGCCTGGGGCCTGCCCTAGTCCCGTAATTGCACAAATCCTCAACTATCACGACCGCAACGAAATTCTGATACAAGCACGGAATCAGAAGACCCTGACCTATGAGTCCCACCAGATTATGATCTTTCCAGATTATGCTAAAATTGTACAACAACAAAGACAGGCTTTCACAGCCAAGGTGTACCTCCATGTCTGGCAAATATCTTACATTCTCCTCTTTCCGGCACAGCTCAGAGTCAACTATAAAAACAATACAATGTTCTTTGATACATCAGAGGGGTGTTCCAATGGAAAGACTTAATTCCCAAAAACAAACAGCAGCACCGATCAAGATGCTCCTGGTGCTCTCGCTCGCGTGGTGATAAACAACTTGGAACCCAACAGCTGGATTTGTAAGGGAAGTTAATCTTTCTAATGGCAGAACTACATGCATATCGCAGACTCCTCAACACCAACATGATCACTTATCGTTAACCACATAGGCTATTACGTGGATACAAACTCCTCACACGTCCCACAGACAAACAATAAAGATGGGACCCCTAGGGGATACAGTTTGGACTTCATAAACCCCCAACCCCAGTGGGGTGGGATTAGTATAATGTCCGTAATAGATACTTCAGTGTTCTTTCAGTTATTGGGTGGGCAATTGGTGGGAGGGGGGAATTATTTCTATTTCACTTTTTATTTGTTGTTGTAGTATTCCGCATCTACAGTATGTTGCTCGATTGTGAATTCTGTGTCTCACAAGTATCCAATTCACACACCGTACATCATGTCTCTACCCTCGAATACTTCCGCTCTGCTCTGAGTAATTAAAGTCATCTCCTGGTATGTTCGGGGACTCCTGGATAAGATTAACGAAGGGCAATTATTAAAATTGACCCTTGCCTTACCCGCTATGGGTATACATATGTTTACCACTCAGGGTTTCCAAGAGGGTCATGGGGGTTGCTATAGCCATCCATCTTAAAAGCCCATACCCTCACATGTGCTTGGACCGACATACTGGGTCGATATGTGCTTCTACATTGTATGATCTGGGGAGAGCCCATATTATTAAGTAGCGTATACGCCCCTCCACCCCTCACTCTCATTTTCAGGGCCCCTCATTAATACATAGCGCTTACTGTCGGATATACTGTCATTAGTGGGAGGCGACAGGAACGACGTAATAGACCCCGTTCTAAATAGACGTCGCCCCGCCTTGTCACACGCCACACACAGAGAGTACTGGCTGGGTCCTTTGATACAGACACTGGGTTGGGGCGATTCATGGCAGAATTTTCACCCTTCAGACACCAGTTTTACATATTTTTCCGGAGTGCACAGGTTCTTTTCCAGAGTGGACTACATCTACGTTTCTAGGTTTCATGCCTCCCGTGTGGCGGTGGTGGAGATTCTTCCAAGAGGCTTGTCAGATCATTCCCCGGTCCAAATCCAGCTGCAAATCAGGCCCGGACGCTCAGTACTTCACTGGCGTATGTCGTTCTGGCACCTACACAATCCCATCTATAAAAAGAATCTTCACACTACATTGGTGAAATATTTCTTGTCAAATACGAGATCTTCACCTTCCGCCTTGATCCTGTGGGAGGCCATGACGGCCACCATTCAGGGGTTTGATATCTGCCGCTGCACATCTGCCAGACGTCAGAAGAGAGCGGCCCTTGTACAAGTTAAGGCCTTGATCCTTAAAGTGAAGTATGAGGTCTTGGCACCTGTTGGTAACAATGCTCGTAGGCAACTGGTCATGCTGCAGAGGCAGTACCAAGGCCTCCTTTCTTGATGAAGCAAAATTGGCCTGGCAGGCCACACAAAGCTGAATTTACCAATGGGGGGGGATGAGTCCGGGAAATTACTGTACAGATTGTGTCAACAGGCCCTCAAGCCAATAAATGTCCCATCAATAGCATATCCCATCGAAGAGATGTTGTCTGACCCTACCTCCGTTGCCACCATTTTTGCTGAATTTTATCACTTACTGTATTCTAAACTAGTGGTCATATCAGAATCTCAGATTGAGGAATTCTTCCTAGACATTCCATCTCGGGTGCTGTCTGACTCAGTACGAGATTCCCTAGACAAACCTATCACGCTCGAGGAGCATTACAACGGCGGTGGAGATTGCGTCAGGAAAGGCACCGGGACCCAACGGTTTCCCCAGTGAGTTTTTCAAGGCATTTGCATCTATACTGGAGCCACATTACCTAGCAACGCTGGAGGATGCCCTCCAGGTAAAGATAAATATCCTCCCATTAGACTGGAGGCACGTGGAAATCCTTGTATTTCTCAAACCGGGACTGCCCCCAGACCTTTGCTCGTCCTACAGGCCTATATCCCTGCTCAATTTTGAGGCTAAACTCTTAGCCAAAATACCGGCAAATGGATTGCTCCCACACATTGCAGACTCAATTCATCCTAGCCAAGCCGGCTTTATGCCACACAGGTTGACCTTCGTAGACTCCATAATGCTATTGCCGCCATGCTCCTCGTTGATAAGGATGAAGCTTTTGATTCGGTATGCTGGACCTATATGTTCAGCTTATTGAAACATTTAAACATCTGTCCTCGTCTCATGACTATGAACAGACTACTATATACCGATCTAATGGTATCTGTACAGATATCTGGCACGAGCTCAGATAATTTCCCAAAATCGAGGCACATGTCAGGCCTGTCCCCTCTCACCTCTCCTATTCACCCTAGCTGTGGAGCCGCTCGCGGCCTGTATAAGATGCAAAGCTCTATATAGTGGATTTGAGTGGACCATGGGCATTTCTGACCGCATAGCCTTATATGTAGATGATATCCTATTGTTTTTGACCGATCCCCATCGCACTGAGCCTCGGATAATTCAGGTCATGCATATTTTCGGCGACACATCTGGCCTTTACGTGAATCCCACTAAGTTCCAAATATGGCCACTCCTTCGTTGGGGAAGGGGAGATGGGCAGACAGTCTGCAGCAGGTAACACAGGGCTTCACATACTGAGGCATTTTCGTATCTGACAAGCAAACACTCTCCTGGACAGAAAACCTGGTAAAGATTGCTACTAAAGTTAAAGCACATTTGAAAAGTTTGGTCTCGCTCCCTCTTCACTCTATGGGAGATCGGCAATCTTCAAGATGGACTCCCTGCCGAAACTATTGTATCAATTGCAATCCCATCCATATTTGATTCCAATGACCTGGTTCCGACAAATGAATACAGCCCTGGGCCAATTCATGTGGGGGAGCTCCACAGCTAGAGTCACCTTGCGTTCATGCAGGTAATCTACGTCCTGCAGTGGCTTTGCCATGGCAGACAAACACTCCTACTACGTGGCATCACAGTTACAGGTCCTGAACGAGTGGTGGTATGGACCTAGGGATGAACCCTCTTATAAGATAGACAATGGATTATGGGGAACCATCCCTATACCCCCTCCTATACACTAGAGCTACTCCAAAGGGACTCTCCCCCGTCACACTGGTGGTAATTGTGTCCTGGAAACAGGGACTGCGGCGTATGGGCTGTTGGGGACGCCTCACAAGGGAGACTCCACTGTGGAGAAACTGCCTAATACCCCAGGTAGCGGATTTACAAGGGTTCAGAGGATGAGATACCATAGGAGTCTCAACCCTGGGGGACGTCATGCGGGGTCATATCATGAAGTCCTTCAAAGATGTCCAGGGGAATTTTCTATACCTCATTCTCAATTCTATAAATAGTTACAGCTACACCATGCCTTGCAGCCCTACATTAGAGAGCTAACAACCCTGCCCAAGTTCAGTCCACTAGAGAGCAAGCTCCTGATGGGGTACCTGGAAGACCATAGAATTTCTAAAATCTACCAAACCCTAGTTACACACAGCCCTACAACCCTAGCCTCTCTATGGGCCTCATGGGACACCGATATAAGACCTATAGATGATGATAATTGGTCCAAGGCACGCCAATCACTACGGGGAGCCGCAATCCCCACCCAACTCCGGTACATACAATTTAAATGCTTACACAGAGTTTACTACATCTGTCATAGACTATGGTGGTCCAGGTTGATTACCTCTCCGCAATGTATTTGTTGCCACACTGAGGAGGGAACCTTCCTACATACGGCCTGGACATGCCCCACCCTTAACAGATTTTGGCTGGGGTTTTTACAATGCTTATCCATAGTATTAAAATGGGATATTCCTCGATCTCCCAGGCTCACACTCCTGCACTGCACAGATGAAATAAGGGGCAATCATTATAAAAGACATTTACTATTCCTAGGCTTGACAATTGCCAAAAGGGACATCGCACAACATTGGAAGGCTATCTATATAGGGAAATTCTAATTACAGCACTCCAAATTAGTAAGTATCACTGATGAGCTCTAATATATAGCCCTCAACACTCAAAATTTTATACAAAAGATTGTAGAGTGTTAAACAAGCAACCACAGATGCAATTCAAAAAAAGCAATTTTTGGTATATATTAGGGAGTCAACAATTGTCACGCCAATATAATTCGAGGTCCAAGTCTGTGTTCTTCAATATTTCTTTATTCAAAATTTCATAGAGACTTTCCCAGCATATTGTTCGCCAACACGTGTTTCGTCTCACACTGAGACTTTATCAAGGCATAAGTCATGTATGAATCTCATGATGTCAGAAATGGATGTTTCAAGATGCACTGCTAGTATCCAAGGATTGAATACCATATGTACAGAACAGCGTAGATCCTAGTGCATCCAAAAGGGTGATTAATACACAGGATAGATGGACAACAGCATATAAAAGTGTACGACGAAGTGGTCGAAATAACCCCATTTATTTTATAGTATTTTACGGCGGGAAATGTAGAGTAAGTCCTTAAAGTTACAACACGTTATATAAAACGCGGAGTGTAGGTGCGGCTTCAGTACATGCTTTCTATGCAACCTTGATAAGTTGGAGTCAGACAAAGCGCCGGGGTTGTATCCGAACGTAACGGCCCGCCACAAGGACACATTGGAAGGCTGAACACCCCCCTCGCATATCGACATGCAAGTATGGATTGGATTATGCCATGGAGCTTGAACGGCCGGTGTTCATTGCACAGGGATGTCCTCACAAGCATTCTAAAATCTGGAAACAGTGGCCCATATATAGGAAAATACCCTTAGAGACACACACCATAGAAGATCATCTATCACTGCCCTTTGTGGGAACAAACCATTAAAATTGATGCTTCACATGGTCACTTTACACCCGCAACAGTGATGCATGCAATCATGAGACGTAGGCCAGAGAGCATGAGCAAATTCCAGCTCGGTTTGATGCGGTTGTTGATGTTGTTTTTGTTTATCTTATGTTTTCCTTCGATATTGGATATGAAGTGGACTGTAACTTCGCTCCTTTCACGAATGTTATTATTTAAATGCCATTTATCGTACAGAAATCCTGTATTGATCTGCATAAAATAAATACAATTTGTTCCCAAAAAAGAGATGCTCCAGTTGTGGTGTAGTCAATGGGGGTGCCTTTGTGGTGAGTACTCAGTCCATGAGTAATGTGGGGTAACTTTGATCAAAGAGGTCGGGGTCTCTCGAAATCCTCTTTGCGACAGCAGCAGCAGAGTTTGGGCTATACGTTGCCGTGTATACCGATTGGAGAAAAATACTTTTGTGGGGGCTAGTGTCCATCTTGGGTAACCAATATGGACTTTGATCACACTTTCGGGTCCGGCTGACTCAGGTGAAACTTTTGGCTGCTGAGGATCGGTCTCTTGGGATGCCCAGCGGCAGCTAGCAGTGAATCTTCTCCGGTGGCTAACAACTTGCCGGTTTGCGCTTTTTCAGCTTTTTGTCCCTGTAGCTGGTTCCAGGGAATTAGCAGACTGTTCCTTGGAGTTGCGTCTTTGATTTGGGGATAGGGAATCAACTCTTTTTTACCAAACAAGGAGCCACAGACACAGTCCAAACTTTTCTAGCCCAAAATGCAACAGGAGCATTCCAGCAGACAGTGCAGCTTCTTTTTGCGCAGTTCTAAGGGCATCAGGGCAGCCCTTCTTTTGTCCGCCTCCCAAATCCAGTGTGATCTTAAGAGTCCAGTGTGTGAGGGGTGCCTTAGTTATCCTGTTAACAGGCCCTGAGTGAACCACTCAGTCACTAGCCAATGGCCTACCAGCCCCCCTTCCTTGGTGATGACTTTTCAGGAATGTGTGGCATCTCAGAGCACACCATTCTGCCTACTCTCCACAGGATGTCGGGACCCTTCTTAGGAGCTCAATAGCCTACCCTAGAATGGTGGGTACCTGGGGCTGTGGGCCCACAAGAAAACCGGCTTGGGAACGGGTTTTTCCTCTCTGACAGTGTTGCAAGCTAGCCTACAGGAACAAAAGGCGAACCCTCAGGAGTGTTACGACTGTTTGCCCATCAAAGGGGGCTTCCCCGAGTGGCTTCCTGCAAAGAAGAGGTAACATCCCACCCTGCAGCAGCCTGTGTTGGATCCTAAACCTCAGAGGCAGTCAAACAACTCCTCAGGCAGGCAGAAAGCTGTCTGCGGGTCACAGCCAATGATATGCTACTAGACCACTGAGGCGCAGAGTGGCAACTTTCTAAAAGTTGCCCTACTTTAATAGTGACATTAATTTGACCAAAGCATCAGGTCAGGTGTAATGCCACAATTAGTTTGATACCTTATCATACCCAGTTCGGTACTCCCATTCAGAAGTTAGCCATCCTGGGGTGCCAACCTGTAACCCTGCATTAGCCAATGAGGATACTAACTTTTCCACAGAAAACAACCATTTAAGGGGCTGTGCTGCAAGGACATATATAAACATATTCATCCAACTTAATAATATACAGATCCCTGCCTTAATAATATGCAGATCCCATCCATGGTGACCGTCCTGAGCCTCTCAGAAGCGGTCGCTCCCCTCGCTGCTCCCTGCTCATCCGCACCTGGTATCCTAGCGCCCTGATTGCCACGCATTGCACGCATTGCTCACACTGCTATAATTTGTTTGTGTCATAGTAGCGCTTATTGCCAGACTTGCTTGCACTGCTGAATATTAAATCATCGTAGCGCTTTAGTATCAGACCGTGATTTGTTATTTACTGTACCATCGTTATTTGCTGTGCCACTCGCTTTGCCTGCTCTGAGAATTGTTGCCTTACTGTGCTGCCCATTGTTTGTTATTGTGCCTCCCGCCCGGCTCTCCACCCCGCTCCCGCCTCCCAGCTGCTCCTCCCTCCCACAGAGAGTGTAGGCTCTACCTTTCCAGCATTAGCGCTGTGACCGTCCTGAGCCTCTCAGAAGCGGTCGCTCCCCTCGCTGCTCCCTGCTCATCCGCACCTGGTATCGTAGCGCTCTGATTGCCACGCATTGCACGCATTGCTCACACTGCTATAATTTGTTTGTGTCATAGTAGCGCTTATTGCCAGACTTGCTCGCACTGCTGAATATTAAATCATCGTAGCGCTTTAGTATCAGACCGTGATTTGTTATTTACTGTACCATCGTTATTTGCTGTGCCACTCGCTTTGCCTGCTCTGAGAATTGTTGCCTTACTGTGCTGCCCATTGCTTGTTATTGTGCCTCCCGGCCAGGCTCTCCACCCCGCTCCCGCCTCCCAGCTGCTCCTCCCTCGCCCCACCCCCCTCCACTCTCCACTTATGACAGATGCTTTTGCGCGCAGCGTTCACGTGCAGCGGGCGCGCCCGGCGCGCCAAAGGTAAGCCCGTCTACGCCCGTCCGCGCCTGGACCACGCCCAGCGCCATACCCCCTGTCGCCCGCAAAATCCACTCCGCCCGCATAACGTATGACGCCGCAACCCTCTCAGCCCTTAACCCCGGCCGCCCACCAAAGTGCTACCAAGCCACCCCTGGACACACCCATGGACCCTTCACCTGCCACTCCTGCAAGTTCGACTGCATCAAGACCCACACCAAACCCACAAACTCCAAACAGAGCTCCGACACTAACCACCTAAAGTGCATCCTGCTCAACACCCGCTCGGTCCACAGACACGCCATCGAACTCTGGAACCTTCTCGACACTACATCGCCGGATGTCGCCTTCCTTACAGAAACCTGGATGAACGCCTCATCAGTGCCCGGCATTGCCATAGCCATCCCGGACGGCTACAAGATCATCCGAAAGGACCGCACCAACCAAACAGGAGGAGGCATCGCCATCGTCCATAAGAACACCATCCGCATCACGACCAGTTCCGATGATTACCTCGCAACCGTCGAACACGCCCAGATCCACACCGACCCCAAGACCACACTCAGAGGCACCCTCATCTACAGACCACCAGGAACCCGCACACAATTCAGCGAAGACATCACCGACTTCATCAGCCCACACGCCCTCCCCTCCGAGGACTGCATCCTACTGGGAGACCTCAACTTCCACCTGGAAAAAAAAAAACACAGCAATACTACCACCCTTCTGGACAACCTGGCCAACCTCGGACTCGAACAACTTGTCAATACCCCCACCCACCATGCCGGACACACGCTTGACCCAATCTTCACCTCCAGCAAGCACATCTCCTTCAACCACACCACATCTCTCCACTGGACTGACCACAGCTGCGTTCACTTCAACTACAAAAAGACCACGACCCACAACCCCCCACAACCTATTTCCTGAAGAAACTGGAACAAAATTACCACCGACCAGCTCTTCACATCGCTTCACCAAAACCCTCCCGCCAAATCATCGGACCCAAACCAAGCTGCCACCAACCTCACACAATGGATCACCCACAGCGCCGACGAACTAGCACCTTTGAAAAACCATCAAACCAAGCAAGGTAGCAAAAAAGCCCCCTGGTTCAATGATGACCTTAAGAAATCCAAGAAGTTCTGTCACACCCTCGAAAAAGCCTGGAGAAAAAACCCAACCACTGACAACCTGACCACCTTCAAGAACGCCACCCGCAAACACCACCAACTGATCCGATCCACCAAGAAATCAGCATTCAAGGATCGTCTTGACAACAACGCCCAAAACAGCAAGGAACTATTCAACATCGTCAAAGAATTTACCAACCCCACCGCCGGCACCAACGACATCACGCCCTCCCAAGACCTCTGCGACTCCCTAGCATCATTCTTCCACAACAAAATCGCCGACATACATAACAGCTTTGGAAACCAATCCGAAGACCAGTCCACTCCACCCACCTCAGAACCAAAACCGCCCTCTAACATCCTTTGCGACTGGAACCCAATCACCACTGAAGACGCCATCCGCCTGATGAACTCCATCCACTCGGGATCGCCAATCGACCCATGCCCCCACCACATTTTCAACAAAGCAGACTCCATTATCGCACCCCATCTCCGTGACGTCATCAACTGCTCCTTCAACTTCGCTACCTTCCCGGAAAGCTGGAAACATGCCGAACTCAGCGCCCTTCTAAAGAAACCCACAGCAGACCCCACGGACCTTAAGAACTACCGCCCCATTTCGCTCCTCCCATTCCCTGCCAAAGTAATTGAGAAAGCCGTCAACAATCAGCTCGCCGCCTTTCTCGAATCCAACAAATCCCTCGACCCCTCACAGTCCGGCTTCCGAGCCAAACACAGCACCGAAACCGCCCTCATCGCAGCAACAGACGACATTCGAACCCTACTGGACAACGGAGAAACAGCTGCCCTCATCCTACTCGACGTGTCCGCAGCCTTCGACACAGTCTGTCATAGCACCCTCATACAACGCCTTAGCAACGTCGGAATACAAGGAAAAGCATTGGACTGGATCATCTCATTCCTCGCCGGAAGAACCCAGAGAGTCCGCCTCCCCCCTTTTAGATCAGAGGCCACCGAAGTCATCTGCGGCGTACCACAAGGATCATCACTCAGTCCCACCCTCTTCAACATATACATGAGTCCCCTCGCAGCCATCGCACGCCAACACAACCTCAACATCATCTCCTACGCAGACGACACCCAGCTGATCCTCTCCCTCACCAAAGACCCAAACACCGCCAAAACAAACTTACATGAAGGAATGAAAGAAGTAGCCGAGTGGATGAAGAACAGCCGTTTAAAACTAAACGTGGACAAAATGGAAGTCCTCATCCTAGGTCCATACCCCGCTGCCTGGGACGACTCAGGGTGGCCACCGGCCCTGGGAAACGCACCCATACCTACGGACCACGCACGTAACCTAGGCTTCATCCTGGACTCCTCCCTCTCGATGACCAGACAAGTCAACGCCGTCTCATCATCATGCTTCAACATCCTACGTATGCTCAAAAAATCTTCCACTGGATCCCCACCGATACAAGAAAGACAGTCACCCACGCACTGGTCACAAGCCTATTGGACTACGGAAACACCATATACGCCGGAACCACAGCCAAACTACAGAAAAAACTCCAACGCATCCAAAACGCCTCAGCCAGACTCATACTGGACATCCCCCGTCAAGCTCACATTTCCGGTCACCTGAAAGACCTCCACTGGCTCCCCGTCAACAAGAGAATTACATTCCGTCTCCTCACCCACGCACACAAAGCCCTCTACGACCTAGGACCCGAATGCCTCAACACACGACTGTCCTTCTACACCCCCACCCGCCAACTACGATCGTCCAATCAAGCCCTCGCCGCAATTCCACGCATCCATAGATCCACCATGGGGGGAAGATCCTTCTCCTACTTAGCGGCCAAGACCTGGAATTCTCTCCCCACCCACCTCCGCCTTACACAGAACCACCTCTCCTTCAGAAAGCAACTAAAAACTCGGATATTCGATAAGTAAAGTGCCCCCCCCTTCTCCCCCCAAGCGCCTTGAGACCCTCTGGGTGAGTAGTGCGCTATACAAATTTTCGAACTTGAACTTGCCTTAGGGCTCTTAAGGCCTTCTTTAGGGGAGATGTACATTTTCTGTTATGGGAAAGGGTGGCTTTGCAATATGTTTGAATGGCAAGGATGAACTGGCAGCATAAACACTACCCTTCCAGTCTGCAGTGGCAGGCTGGGAGCCATTAGTAATTTGTCACACACAGGGTGGCACAAGCAGCGCTGCAGCATTGCGGTGGCACTCTGCCTTAAATGCCTATGGTACCATATGCTAGGAACTTATAAGTAAGTGCAAAAACTTGCCATTTAACGGTAACCATTTCAACATACCCTTTGTAAGGGGTTAGAACACTCCCACTGAGGTCCGGTTGGCAGGTCTCAGTGAACTCTCAGATTCGAAAACTCAGAAGCATCAGTCCAAAAATGTGGGGGTGAACATGCAAAAAGAGGCCTTTCCTTACAATGAAGATGACATCAGGAACAGTAATATACTAACACTCCTAACAAATATCAAAGATTCAGATAAGGCTAGCAGGAAAAAAATACCAGACGTTCTGTTTTCTTGCTTTTGTCTTTAACAGCTTTATCTACAAGTTTTTAAGAGTGTTCTATTTTAATATTGTTGAAAAAAATACCATAAGTACCTAATATTGGTGCATTAATATCATGATGTCAGTAATATTATGGGATAATATATCATAGGTAAGAATATATGGGGCGATTCACTAATCTGAGCCAAAAGTTGAATTGTATGACTTTTGGTATTCACAGAAGTCACTTACGACTTTTGGCATCCACAAAAATAACTTACGACACGTATCTTTATGTCCACACTATCGCCAGAATTTCTACACTCGGACCAGAATTTCCACACTCGGGGAGGAAACTCTGCACCTGGGCCGGAAATCCAGCAGTGAGGCCGGAATTTCTGCACTCGGGACGGAATCTCTGCAGTCGGGGCGGAAATTACGCAATCGGGCCGGATGATCATTGTCTTCAATGCTAAATACCTGTGCAAGTGCTTATCATCCCCCCACCTGCATCAGATGAAGTCAATTAACACCAACTGCAAGACCAGCACCACAAACCACATAAAAGCAGTACACATTCAAGGAACAGGTTTGGCACAGAGAGTTCCTGCTTTCCTTCTCTGCGCATCACTTCTGGAAAATGTACCAACTGAGGAGGAAGAAAAACTTCTCGGATGAGGAGACCACCCTGATCGTGGAGTTCATTGTGAGGCACCACAACTGGCGACATGGTTTTACCCCTTACTGCACCAGTGGAACACAGAAGGCAGCTCTATGGCAGCATTTATCCACTGCAGTCAGAGCATTGAGGGAGGATGTGCGCACTGTCCGTGACATCAAGAAAAAGTGGTAGGAGGAAAAAAAGTAGGTGAAGGAGAGGTATGCCAGTACTATGTTGGCTAGAATTCTTCCTGGCCCACAATCCGGACCCCGCATCTGTCTCACCACACTTCAGGAGGATCTCCTTAATACAATCCACCTCCACATGCTCCATGGAGGTCCGCAATGTGGTACCAGGTAAATGTGATGACAAGAACAAGTATATAAAATGACTGCACCCCCATTCTGATTGAGGAAGTTGTTCAAAGTTTATATAAAAAATAGTCAGTCAGAGGCTCATGTGTTTCCCTCTGTATGTTGCACCACAATTCCCAGAATCCTTTGAGTTAGAAATGGCAAATTCCATTCCCACTATTGAAACCTTGGGCCCAGTACAGCTGCTTAACACTGTTACCTAGCAATTGACAAAGTTCCCCTTTCACTTAGCCAGATGGGGCCAGGTCAGTCAAGAACATCAGGGGGTGTGGGACGGCACAGGGGAAAATCAACAGACATCGGAATAGGGAAAATAAAAGAAAATGAACCAAAAATACCAACTCACCTTGTGCTTGCCACAAACCTGAGCACAAGGTGAGATAATATCTATTTTAAGACATTTATTTTCCACATTCTGTTGTCTGTTTCCCAGCCTGCCCCACCATGCCACCCCCAACGCCCCACTGCTCCTACCTGCACCGGCCTCAGCAGTACTTCACAATACTGTTAGCATGCAGAAGCTATGAGGACATTTCTGACAAATTGCAATGTACATTTTCAATTTGGTGACCTTTCTATCTTCTCAACTATTGACACTTTCAGCCAGAGTACAGACAACCACAGTAGCAGAGGTCCCTGCATCTGCTGGGAGGAAACAACATCATAGAGAGCAAGGCATCCCATCCTCATTGACTGGTAAGTCAAATTGGTCAGGAGAGAGTCAAAATTAATACATTGACAGCAGACAACAGAGAAACATATAGTGCCCGAATCTCAAAGGTAACCGGAGAAGAAAATCTGACTTTCCAACGATTGAAATTCTTAAAGGACATTTAACTTTAGAAAATGACATTTGTGAATAGCGAAAGACAAAAAATAAGATATCTAGGCTCATTATACCTTTGTGATTTGGGCACATTACATGTATTCCATCAACAATTCCAGATTTTTAAACTTAACCTTGGAATTGAGTGCCACAACAAGTCAAAAAGGAGCCTCCACTATATTGTTTATTTTTTTCTGTGACAAAATCTAGAAATCCAATGTTAACAAATATAACAATGATGAACAAAAAGTGAGATTCTATTGTCAGGAGAATTAAGAATGCATCCAGTGTCCAACTTATGTTGTTTTTAATACAAGATATTGTCTAGTCAACCCAGCTGTTTATATTTGTTAACATAGGATGACATGTTTTTGGGCCATAAACAAAACACGATAGTGGACCTTACTTTAGGAATTGTTGTGGTGTAAATTTGATAGATGTTGCGTCTAGACAGTTTGAAGTTTTGCAAAATATCCTTCAGTCAACAGAGACATTAGTTCAGGGCCTGAGTCCGGAGAATATCCCATATGGTGATGCCCCCCTCTTGAAGACCTCGAGTCTCACATCTTTAAGAATTGACTTCCCACCTCTGACATAGGAATGATTTTCTTTTAGTATTTGATTTTCATGCGATTCATCCATATATATCAAAGAAATTTTCCTATGTAGAGTGGACATTCTCGTGCATGATCGCATACCCATTGATTTATCGTCTCCAGGTAAGAACACATCGCTCCAGACCTGGCAGATGCCCTCAGTGGCTGCTATTTGAAGTATATACATACATAAAGATATTTGGTTAGTTTGGCTTTGGAATTGTCCTTCAATGTGGATTCCTGATGAAGGCGCCATGTTCATCATTTTATTAACCTCCCATTTTTTCTTGTTCACTATAGTTTTTTGGGGCTTGTCACATGTTCTGTTATGTTTATTGTCTCTATATACTGGAATGTTGTATTCATTTTTTGTGATTATTCATGTGTACATTGTGTGAAAACAAGATCAAGTATTTATAGTTGCATCAATCCCAATGTTTTTGTCATTTCATGCATGTGTTTTACTGGTTGACTGATGAATTTTGAGCCATCTTTCTAATATTTTGTACTAATACAATTGAGCCAATTAACAATGGTACATTGTGTCTAGTTTTATCATTGTTAATTTGAGGTCTGCTATCTTCTGATTGACCAATATGTTGCCTACATATTTCTTATAATAACAACTGCTTCTAGGCGGTGGGGCCATTATAAGTTGAATGTGGGATCACTCATGATTTTTTGTGGGACACACTTCTGCAACAGTAAGGCCCACAGTGCCTGTGTGTATCTGTTGTGCCTGAAACTGAGTGCATCACATGTGCCACCTGAAATGTTAAGTTGCAAACAGACATCATTGTAGGTCCAATGATGTTGTCTCAGATTCCCGTATCCCCATTGACATCTGCTGGTTGGCTGTGACATCTGATCTGGGAACACACATTGGGCAGATGTGGGGCCATGGTAAATAAACCCAAGAATAATGTACCTGAAGGCTCATGCTCATGAAATGTACCTTTAATCTCGACTGTATGTTGTACGTGTTCCACATCACTGTTGTCCTGCATCACAATATGCCTACATATGGCATTTAACCACATACCAAACCACACCATATTGGCTAGTGAAAAGATGATATAAAATGTATGCCAAGTGAGTGCAGAATGAACATAAAATAGTATATTGTGTCATATGAAGTGGACTGGACACAACTGGATTGTAATTCAATTAAAAGAAAACTCTCTAGCAAAATATCAATACACAAATCGTATTGAAATTGGTGTGGATGAGGGTCGCACTGATGCCAGTTGTGTACTTTTGTGATGTGTGTATGGGTGCTAAGGCGAATCTGGAGGAAGGGCAATTTTCATATCTCTTTGCTGAAAAGCACAAATCAAATCCAGTGTAGGCGGCAACCATCAAAGCTTCTCAACTTACCCACAATGTGGGATCCTAGTCAAATGTTGCATTCTGCTTGCCTCCTCTTCTACTGTTAAGTACACCTATATAAGGGAGTGTATAATATGAGGTTAGGATGTCTGCTGTACAAGACATCATCCGTTGTCAGCTAAGTTCTACCATGATGTTGTAAATGAATTATGGGAACAGTGGACACACAAAGGATGGACATAACAAATGTGTGATCTCGCAGTCCAAAAGGAGCTTTGTGACTTCATGGGGTAGGGAAGCACAAATGAGCCACAAATTGTACCTGACTATTGCACATCTCACATATAAACTCTGCAATGCAATGTTTGATCTGATGTGCAAAGGTGAAACTAGTCAGCCTGTGATGTACATTCCTTTCGACTTGTCCACAGACAACATTATACTCATGAGGTATGATGGTCTTAACGGCGCAGGTGTAATTAATTTAAGGCGGAGGCGTCCTGATTATTTAGCCCCTTCCTTCAAATATCAGTAACCATCTGATACACGTTTGTCTGTTGATGTGTCATCGCATTGATGTCAGTGCCGTGTGTCAGCTGCCAATTCCTGCATGTGAACAGGAGTCCAGATGAATAGTCCATGAGGTAAACATGCTGCATATTGGCCAGGAATGTCATATCCATGGTCATTGAGAGTGACACGTGCATGTTAGCTCATAGCTACCATCTGGTGTACTGAAATATGAATATGTATGTCTCATTACAGCTGCTGACAGGATGGCACCAGTGCAGCAGACACCACCATCCTGGGGAATGCAAGACATCCTGGATGCAGCAGTGAAACCCTCTCTCACTTGTACATCAGGTAAGTGTGGCGTGAAGTGTGTCCCTATAATAGATTTCAAAACCAGTACAAAGATCCAATTCCCTTCTGCATAGAATCTGCAGTCCGTGTTTAAAAAGTTACATACATACCATTTCATAATCATAAGTGTCACATGTGCCTTTTTGTATACTAGTAATGTAGATCATTGAGTATGGTGTCACTTCCCTCTCCAGCTGCTGGATCGGGGACCACTTTGTCAACTACACCTATGAGGGGCAGGTTCAACAGTTGACATTGGAGGAATCGCAAAAGGCACAAAGCTGTAGCTGGAACTGGTGAGTTTGCTTGTGCATTGTACATCTCCATTCAACACCTCAGTGCTAAGGTGTGAGCTGTCACGTGTAGGGGTACCCAGACCAGGTTACTTGTGCTTCATCTGTTGATGCAAAGTACAGTGGAACTAACCCTTGTGTTGCACCACATCTTATACTAGGTCAATTACTTATCCTGTGGCAATTTCTGTGTTCCAGGTGATGATGAGGATGAGGAGGATGGACCTACCACCAGTGTTGGGCGATGGGTAATTAAAGGCAACAATCTACTTATCCTGCAAGCAGTAATGTCGGCTGCAAGTACTGCGCAAGAGGAGGAAGATGAAGTACCTGAGAAGGCTGAAAAATGTTATGATGAGGAAGACTATCTGTCCATCCTTACAGAGGGTGACGATTCAGATGCCATGGCCAGAACATTTTCCACATCGGCCAAATTTGGGGAGGCCTCACACCCTCTGGCCAGCAAAGTGCCTCAGCCTCCAAAAAGAAAGATTGCCTGTCCTGAGCATAGAGCTAACCAGCCAGAGTTCACACACACCCTAACACAGACATCATTCCCTCACAGCCCTCACATCTAGTACAGACGTGAAGGTTCCCCTACAAACTACTATCTATACAGTGAATCCCAGGCATTCTCTCCACCACCTGAGGGAAGTACCAACCCTGTTGTGGTGCAGGGATACCCTGGGCACCATTCTCCTGTCCACAAGCTTCCACCTGCCACCCTCCACCCTGCTGGTGGACATGGCTGTCTTATCCACAGCAGGCAGATGTGAGGCAGGACATTCATTCCATAGGGACTAGCCTGTCAGATTTGTATGAGGCCCTGCAGGGCATGCAGCAAATCCCTCAGGTGGTGGACAGACTGACCCATGTTTTGGCCAGGATGGATAGATCTTGGCAAGACATGTCCAAGAATATCAAATACATGATGTCCATCCAAAGGGAAGAGAGTGCAAGACACCATGCCTTGGCCATGAAGATGATGGAGGGCATGCTGAAAGTGATCCAAAGTCTCCCTTCACGGTCAATGCAGGGAGGGGAGCCATCACATCTGCCTGCAGCACATCACATCCACACACCTGTGCCACAAACTGCACAGGAACACAGCAAGAGTACACACCCACAATCGCCCCCTATCTGGGCACTCCCCCCACCTGCACATCCATCGCCACCTGATCAGGCTCTCCCCCCCTGTACATCCACCTCCATCCCCTGGACAGGTATTACAACCACCTGCACACCCACCCCCAGTGAAAGCACAAATACCAAATGTACAGCCACCATCAGCCCCGGTACATGAACTTCCCCCTGTACAGTCAGATGCACCACACCAACCTGCACCTCGGAGACAACCCAGATGTAATCACTCACAGTGATCCTCACCTCCAACTTTGTGAAGTCGCAAGCACAATTCCTATTGAGCACATCTCAAATATTTCATCTAGTGTGAATATGTGTAAATAAAAAAAAATCATGACAAGTCAAGACTATGTTACGTATTATGTCCGGATAGGCAAATGTTTACCATTGTGGTGTCCTAGAATTGTGAGGATGGATGTGTGTGCGTGACACATGTAAAAGTGTAACCCCATCAGTGCAACAAGCTCTCAAGGGCAGAGCAAATAAGTCTCAAAATATATGTGCATATTTTGTACAAGACATTCACAATTAGGTTAATCATGATAGAGAAAGTATGATTCAAAGTATAATTTTATGCCCAAAAAAGCTTGGGAGAAGAAATACAACAGCAGTCCATTTGGAAGGGAGAAAGGAAAACAAATTGTGTTCTTAATACAGAAGGAGAAGGGGACTTGGAGTGGGGTGGGGCAACATAAATATAACATGTCAGGGAATGTCTGGGAAACCAATCTATATACAAGGTGCAAAGTAAATAATTGACCAAAAAATGTCAGTCCAACAGCCAAGTGTCTTTCTAGCCATCCTCAATTTCCACAATGTCCAGATCCTCTGAGTCTGAAGCGGGCTCCTGGCTGGCTGGGACAGGACCAGACACCGTTCGGGGTTGGGACACACAAGGAGTACGGGGGAAACAGTGTGGGGCAATGGACACGGGGAGACATTGAGGGTGGTCTGGGAGAGACATTGAAATAGAGCAGACAACATGGCTGCATCCAAGGAAGTGACACTGGCAGTGAGGGTGGCCATGGCTCGTGCATTTTCCTCTCGCATCAGACGCAGCTCTGTACACATCTGCAGCATGATGCGAGAGGCCATGTCTGGCTGACCCTCACATGCCCACATCACTTCCTGTGGTGCAGCCACAGGAGTTACAACACAGGGAGGGGATTGGGTGCAACATCAGGGGTGTGGTGTCTCGGGTTCGGAGCCAATGTTGGTGTCTTCATGGTTGCCACTATGAGGGGGACTAGCTGCAGGGGATGCAGCTGGAGGCCCTGATGGAATGGTGGCCTCTAGATTTAGGGAGGGACTGAAGGCAGGCCCAGGTTGCATTGTGGCCTGCCCTGGGGACACCTCACCAAAAGAAAGTTGTATATGGTCCGGAGGAGAGTAGATCTTCTCCCCCCTGGCCAGAGGTGTCCAGTTCTTACACCTCTATGCAATGTCCTCAGCCTCCACCCGGTCTGTAGCACCAGAGGTGTCTTCCTGTTCAGTCCTGGAAGGCGCAATTCCCCTGCCTCCTGATGTCAATGGTCCCACCTCGTCTTCTTCTTCCTTACTTGTTGATAGAGGTCATGGCCGCCGGAACACCAAAGATGTCCTGCTCTGAACCACATTCTGCTGTTGGTCCTCTTGGCCAGCTGAGCCTACTGAAATGTAAGACATATCATGATGTAGTGGTTGTACACGTCAGAACAAGACACATAACTAGATGAGCCAAGGCCAGACTTTGCTCTCCTCTGGCCACACTATACAGATGTTAGTGATTAAGAGAGCTTAAATTACATACATGTTTACTGTGATCTCCTGATTTGACTCGGACATGGACATCTCACTTGAATTTTGGTGGCTTACACTTCTGCACTGACCAACCCTCAGCTTTGGCATTCTTTTGATCTGTGTGTCCTGTCACTTCTACATAGGCAGCTTCCAAACCCAGTCTACAAAAGGAGATCTGTGATATATAGTCTCTGCACTTTTACTTTCTGACAAATGTCATCTGCTGTTTAGCATTGTATGAGACAACACAAATGCTGATTGGGCAGTCATACATCCATATAGGGGCTGGGCTATTAGGTTTGGTGAGTCTAACCATTTGATATTCTGTCATAAAAGCTGACAATCCAGTGCCACATATTGGCCGCAAGAATGATCAGGTAGTGCTCTACATTGGTGAACAGTAGTGGCTAGTTGTAACAGCTACCTGGACTTGAAAAATGACATACAAGCCACTGAAGGTAAGACGTGTGTCTGTGGACCCACTTGGCAAATTGGGAAACACCTAAGAATGAGGCAAGGATCTCAAAGTCTGTCTTAACTGCAAGGCGCATGAAGATCTATCCTAATTAGAACATAAACTCACTGAATGCAATGCAAGTCACAGCATCCAATACACATAGGCCTCTCATACACACCGTGGACAGTGTCTGTACCACTCCTCATCCAATTCACACATCAGTTATGATGCCGTTGGTTCACTGTTAGTGGTGCTGGCAGTCAAATTCCTATACAAATGCACATGTGTTGCTCATTTCCCCAGTTGTCATAATAAAAGTACTATTCCTAGAATGCACTCTGAGCTGTACATTATATGTGCTACAGTGAGCCTTTTGCTTCATGAAGACTGCTGCATGGACACAGAATAGGTAAATGGAGGCATGGGGCACATGATGGTACAGCTCTGTCTTCACTCACATCATACTTTTAGACAGATGTTGCATATAATGCACTTACCAGGTCCCTGCTGCTCATGCTCTTCCAGCTGAACATGGAGGGTGGGCCAGGCTGCCCTCAGGACCCTTCTGTACAGTGGCAATAGGCGAAACGATGCACATGGTGCTGGGAGGACTGGCCCAATAGCTCCTCGGTCTTGTGCCGGGCCCAGGGTTTTAGGTCCTTCCATCACTTGCGGCATGCCCTGGCCTTCCGGTTGTACATGCTCACCGCATTGCAGCGCTCCCCAGTGGTGGCCCATAGTCTGTCCTGTGCTGCATTGTTCTGGACCCCATGTAGCTGAAGATATTTGGTCAACACCCCCTCTGCTAAAACGTCTAATTGCCTTTCAGTGAAAGGGGGTGCTTTCTTCTCATAACTCTCAGAACCATTTTGGGGGTAATTGGGTTGAACTGAGAAGGAGGATGGCAGAGGATCAGATATGTGACAGAGGATGACTCAGAATGAACACAAAATGACGGTCAACATCTTCCTGTGATGTATTTCTTGTCTACCACTTCCTGTGTGTCATTTCCTGTAAGAAAGAATGGATGCCGGTCCAGTTTTGGAGCTTCCAGACCGAATGCATACTCTCCGTTTGCAGAACGTAGGTTCCGAAAGCGGTACGTCGGGACCGCATATGAGGCGTATGCTCTGCAGAAGGAGAGCATTTGGGCTGGAACTTGCGAAAACGGACCGGAACCCATTCTTTCATACAGGAAATGACATACCTGATGTGGTAGACAGGAAATATATCACAGGAGGCGTCTGTTGTGTTATGGTAAATTCGGGGGAAGCATTGCTGTTTATCCCAGACACATAGTGACAGATTCACCCAGGACATCATCACTCAGGCTGGGGGCCCATCATTTGTGGGGGAGTCAAATCTTTGGGGGGCAAAAACTCAACAATGAAATAGTTATGCCCTTTTGTGATTCAGACACCCATTCTCAAAAGGTCCGGGAAGGTCTCTCAGAACATATACAACTAATCCTCAGAGTCAATGGATTCCTTAGAGCTATCAACGACACTGATTGCTGACATCTGCACATGAACTGATGCTTGATCAATCTTTTGACTCCTGTCAACAGCTGTGGTTTACATACAGTTAGTGTGGCTTGCAAAGCAGTCTCAGGATGGAATTTTTGAAGAGTCGTAATTATACAACTTTCATCATTGACAACAGACTGAAAACCACATTTGGTCCATAACACAACTTGCGTACCCTGACCTCTGTTATGTGCAATGGCCTGGTTTCCTGGATTCAGATCTAGGTGAGGTACACAAGGTATGTGTAAGTTAAGACTTAAAGCTATGTTGTGCAAAACACAAAAGGCTAATATGATCTTGTATATGACTTCAGGGGTGTATATCAGCACACCCCTGTACGGTCAAGACATCTGAATCGCAACTTCAAATGACCAAAAGTGCGCTTTATGATGGCTTAAGTTCGTATGTGTGCCCTTTTGCACCTACGATGAGTTACAGTGGTTGCACGTCTGATGGGTGTGAGGAGTTGAGGGGAGAGTGCGTACCTAGCATCGCCTGAGGAGGGAAGATGAGGCAATAGGTTACATTTTCCTCTTAAATTTGAACAGAACATGATCTATACTTTGGTACATGTAGTGTCTGTTGAGGCCGTGCATGTTGCTTGGTGATTCTTATTGTACAATGGTATTGGCATGCATACATTTCATTTACAAATATCCCTCATTTTTAGTGCTTGGTACTTACCCAGTAGCCACATGTTGTCAAATTCTCTCACAGCCATCTGACGGGCAAGAGGTGACATGTGGAATACAAAGCTGTCATGGGTACTGCCTGGAAACACTGCATACACATCAATAGATCTCCCACTGGCATCACAGACAGTCTGCACATTGATGGAATGCTACCAGTGTCTGTTGCAGAAGATGTGTGCAATGCGGTGGGGTGACTGAAGAGCCAAATGGGTACAATCAATTGGACCCAGCACATGTGGGAAGCCGGAAATTTGATAGAAATCCCTAGCTGCCATTTATCACCTGTCCAGTGTATGGGGCATTCGGATGTGGAGGTGGGCTCTTGAATTGATGCACCTGATGCAAGCACTACGACTGGCTTGCCTGAGAGATACCCACAAGATCACTGGAGACCCTTTGGAACTACCCTGTTGCAAAGAAAAGGAGAGCAGAAAGTATCTTGAGATACGCTGAAATGGCATGGGAGCAGCAGGTCACAGAGTCAAGTTCCTGCTCATACTCACATACCAACTCCAAGATGACTTCTGGAGGGAAACGGTATCTGGCCCTGACATCTTGGCTGGACATCCCAAATAGGTTGATCCTTTGTCTGAATATCCTCTCTACTCTCCTCCTCCTCCTCCTCAATTATTCTTGCCACATAGCAAGGGGCAGAGCAACAAGCACAATCAGCAAGTTTTTGAAGATTTGTTTGTGTCAGGTCTGATTTCATATGTGCTGCAGGGCTGGGATTGGCTGTTGAGCTGCAGTGTTTCAGCTGGAGCATGGTGGGGGATGTTAGGTACTTGCACAGGTGTTTAGCATTGAAGAAAATGATCATCTGGTCCGAATACGGATATTCTGGCCCGGGTGTGGAAATTCCATCCAAGTGCAGAAATTCCAGCCCGCGTGCAGACGTAAAGATATGAGTTGTATGTGAATTTTGTGAATACCAAAAGTTGTAAGTGACTTCTGTGAATACCAAAAGTCATAAAAGTAGACTTTTGCCTCAGATTACTTTTGTGAATTGGCCCCATAGTTTTTTTTACTTCATTTTAATATCATTGAAAGTAATGTAATCTTTTATTGTGTTTTTTAAATTTTTGAAATGTATAAAATGTGTAATGTATAATATTGAATGTGTTAATATTATAGGAACAGGTTTGTGGGTTGAATATGGTGGAAGAGTTTTAATTTGTTTAATTGAATATTTTTAAACCTTTTTTGGAGTTGCTAAAGTAGGTACTTAACGTTTTGATTTTTAGGTTACTTGCTTTTATTTTAAGGATATATATATGTATATACAATTTGCATAGTGGAATTTTTTTTCTTGGTGTATTTAAATTAGTTTATTTTTAATTTATGAAATAATTAATTGTTCTACATTTTAATATGGTTAAGTATTTATTTATACAACTCTTATCCTAAAGATGTTTTTAAGCTATAATTTAAATTGTCTTAATAAATGGGACAATTGCATTTTAATATAATTTTTAGCTTCTAGGATTTATAGACCCTTTTAGCTTTGTAAGGTGCATGCATTATTACTAATTAGGTTATGTTTATATGTATTTCTATATTAAATTATTAATTAGCATATTTAACCATTTTTACTACTTCTTACTTGTGTGCTTACTTGTGTGCTAGGTTCAAATTGTATGTTTTGAGGGTAGGTTTTTATTGGGTTTTTATTGGGTTGGAATGTGAAATTTAAATTGGTGTCTAATGAAGGAAATGTTTTCAAAATAGTCCATTAGTGGAGAGTTCTTTTTATCGTTTGTTTGTGGACATGGGGATTCTATTAGCATGTTGCAGAGTTTTGTTACTTCTGTCACAGGGACATAAGCTAATGCTATTATATTTCATTTCAAATGCAAATTCTTGTTTTTGGCATTCCCATGCTTGATTTCTGTGGATGCCTCCATGTACTTTGAAAAAAATAGTAGTAGTATCCTTGTTTTGCTGTGCAAAGATAGACCTTTGATATTGCTGCTATTGCTGTTGATTGCTATGGTGTCGGCCACATACTGTATTAGGGGGCTAGGGCTAGTGGATGAAGGGAAGGGTGTGGCTTTGATCACGTTGGATCTATCCCCGGCGTTTCACACCATCTCCCCATCCCTGCTGAAATGGGTATTATAGACAGGGCTCTAAAACCTCTGTCCTCCATCTTCAAGGGTAGATCCCAAAGGGTGATGGTGAACCAGTTCCAGTTAGATGCATTCTCCCTGCCATGTGGAGTGCTGCAGGGCTCATCTCTCAGCCCAGCGATTTGATCCTATCCCCATTTTCAAGGACCATCTGCTCCGATGGGCTACAAGCAGTCTTGTATGCCAATGACACTCAGATAATGGTGTAATTCCCTAAGGACACAGCAGCAACAGCATGTAACTTCAACCATATTATGACATCAGTTGCAGGCTGGATGGAAAGAAACTACCTGAAGCTTAATGGGGAGAAGGTTAAAGTGTTATTCTTTGAAACCCAAGCCTCCATTTGGAAAACAAACTGGTGGCCTGACACTCTAGACACCTTACTAGCTCCTGCAGAGAAGGTCTATAATCTAGGGGTGATCCTTGACAGGGAACTATCACTGGAATGGAAGGACATTGTACCACCTCAACTTGCTTTTGGCTTACTAAAATGCTGAAAATCTTTCTCTTTATGGCCTTCTTGGCACAGAAACAAGAGGCCCTGGTATTGGTTATGTCAAGAATTGACTATTGGAATGCACTTTATTTGGATACTAATAACAGACCCAAGCCAAGCTGCAATTAGTGCAGATTGCGTTAGCAAGGCTTACCCTGGACATCTCTATTCAGCAGTCGGTGTCCAAGGGATTTTCTGATCTGCATTGGCTCCTTATAAAAAAGTGCATCATATTCAAGGCCGACTGCATAGTACACAAGGCCCTTTATCAGGCCAGGCAGGATGGAATCAAGGCAATGTTTCACTGGTATGTCCTAGGAAAAAATCTTCGCTCAGCCCACCTTAACCTGGAGTCTGGAGAAGAGATGGAGAGGCAGCGCTTTCTCGGTTGAAGCTACAAGACTATGGAACTCCCTTCCTAACAACCTATCAAACTGCATTCTCCCTTTGGAAACAACTTGGCTGTTTACCTTGTAGGGAGAGCTCTCAGCAATTTGCAGCTCTGCTATTCTCCTGCTTAGTTAAATAAGACTACTGAGACTATGGCACCTTGAAGACCTTGGGCATTTGCTGCGCTCTCATTAAATCATGGTCAAATCGAATTGTTCAAAGTCAGTAATTAATTTTATGGATTCCAATTGTTGGCTTTTTGTTTCATTCGTGTTAAGAGTATGTTGTAGATTTCACTTTGCTTATTTGGATGCAAAACATTTATTAAAGGAATATTTGTGTTATCGTGCTTTTCATATATGAAATATCTAAGCGTGTGTGGTGAGATTTAAATGTCCCATACTTCATCCATGTTTCACACTGTGTTAGGGTTAATAGTTTATTATTTGTAGCATAGACACGAATTATTTTCTTGTTATTTACACTGTCATACAGAAAAACCTCTTGGTTAGTATGTGTTATTCCTGCATTTTGATATATATCTATTTCTTGATAAGTCCTGAGTGCTATGGCAAGGAGTTGTCCAGTCACTTCTTCAGTAACTTGGGGGAGTATGTTTTGAAGAACAATTCCTGTGGGCTCTTGTGAACTAGTGTTTGGTTCTCTTAAGTCTCATAGGGTGTTTCTAACTTGAATTTCAGTCATGTTTGGAAAATAATATGTTTCCTTACACTTCAACAACATCTCCTTTGCTGGTTTGCTCTATCATAGCAAGCACTGCAGTAGTATTTTGTGCATTTCCAATGCATCCGATCATTAGATGCGCCACTGTAACTAAGTAGAGATTTCCTTTTTCTAACGTGATATATTAATGTATTTTCTGATATCCTATCTGTTGATTATAGGATTATCAAAATATATATAATAAATATTACTTAAATGAATGTTATCACATGTTTAAAATATGTGTTACAATACATACTTACATTTTTGTTATTTCCTCTTTCGTGAGTTTGTTCGGTCTTGTTTTTCTTGGAGGGTTATTCTTTTCTTTCATTTTCTGTTTTCAGTTTCAGAAATATATTAGTTATGGAGGTTTTCATTTAGTTATATGTTTCATTTGTATATTATTGGTTGAACAAATTTTCTATATTTTTGTGACTTGGTCTTTTTGCATTGTTTAGTCTAATTTTCGTGGAGTCTTAGTAGAAACCAGAAGACAATCAGTACCAATCACTCAGGTACACACTGAGGAGTGCTTGCAGAAAACTGAGGATCCGGTGGCGAGTAAAGGTCAGTGAGGCAGTGGATGTGCAACACAGATCGAATATTACAAATATCTGCACTTACTGAGATTTTCAGTCAGAGCAAAATAATAAAGTTGAGGTAATATATTGCTTCAACAAGCAGGTGCAGTTAAATTTTTGGTGAAGTTTATTAAAAGAGAAAAGCTACATTTATTATAATTCAGGTAACACATTTATGATTTTGAAAAGCATGTTAAGACAATGGAAAAAATGAAACGTTAATCCTTATTTGTAAGCCAAGTTTCTTTAACAAACAATTGAAATTATGGTAATAGTGTTAACCATGGTTCTGAATATGATAATGTACTTCTTCCTTAATGTGTAAATGAAAGAATAGATAAAAAAGATTTATAAAGTGAAACAGGTACCCGATAAAGGGCAATTAAAGGCGTTAGAACAAAGTTTTCATGTTTGCGAAATAGTGCATCAGATAGAGAGCTGGATATTTTAAGGAGTATAGAATTCCAAAATTTGGCAATCAGGTAAGAAAAGGTGCCCTGAATAGGTAGGCTGTCTTTGATCTGAAGGTTCTGCCAGGCTTGTAGGGATGATAAGGCTTCAAAGGTATTTGGGACCTGTTCTAACCAGGTCTCTGTATGCAGTAACAGGGTTATTAAATTGAATTCTTAAATGAGCTGTGAACTAATGTAAGTCTTAAAGATGGTGGGAAATGGGCAGGCACCTTCGGAATTTAAGAATGATTTTAGCTGCTGCGGTCCTGGTCATTTGGGGGTCTATTATGATGGTGACTGTAACGGTAAACGGGACTGACCGGGAGAGGTGCGGTGGTCCACTATGGTAATTATCTTGTGACTGCCACCCTCGCGGGCCCTTCCGGAACACAGCAAAAAAAAAGGTTATAGAAGGTGCACCATCCAAAAGTTGTGCACCTTGTCCATATACGGACTGGGGGTGTTCTGCTTTTGGGCTCTACGTGATATAGATCGGGCGTTTTTCAGCCTTCCTCCCGCGAGTCGGCCGTGGCCTAAGGAAGGGTTTGTGACACATACTGTACGCCGATAGGAGTCATTACTTTGCAGATCAGGACACGGTGCACAACATTTGGATGGTGCACCTTCTATAACCTTTTTTTTGCTCGGACTAGACATGATTTCTGTTGTTACCTGTACTTTAAGGTGAACACTCAAGCCCAGCTTCTCTTTAATTTTTGATTCGGGATTCGATCAACTTGGAGGACAGAAATATTAGGAAGACCTCCAGTTATTCTCTTCAAATATTTATATAACCGATTTAAACTACAGCAGTGATCACCATATTCTTGCCTCCGCCGCACGACCGACTAGACCATCTACGAGCTACCAATTTATTCTTGCCCTGAAGAAGTCCCATCCGGGACGAAACGCGTTGGCTGTTCGTTTCTATCTATTGGAATAATAAAAGAATTAATCAAGAAAATTTGGATATCACTTTCAGTGTCGTTGTAACAAGTTCACTGCCTTTTTACAGTTCTGATATATGGTGCACCTGTGCTGATACATTTAATTCACTTGTTTAGTCCTGATGATGATCCCTATTAACTAATGAGCTTGGGATCGAAACGCTGTCGATATGTTAAATAGTGCCATTTATTGCTATTTTGTATGCTCAAATATGGTTACTATAATTGGATAGCTTCATTCACTGCATTCTAAACGCAAGCTTCCAAAAGCTCAAAAATGTGCCTGTTATTTTCTGTTTATGTTTTTTTGTTGAATGTTTTTTCTTCTTTCTAGTTCACAGATCGGGTGCAGGACTGCGGCCCGTTATATTTGCTCCTCCTTCAAAGTATCTAAGTAATCTTTGTTCTATTTGCATATTAAACTCTTTGTCCGGCTGGACATAGAAATTGTTATAGTACCCATTCAGGTCTATATTGTATTTTTGTTGCTTTATACTTGTCTACAAAGGACCACAACAGTCATAAAACATCATCAAGGTTCTCCGCTATTTGGTCGATGGACCAACTAGTAGGAATCAGTTGATGGCGGTTAAGTCCAGCTCAATCACAATATTCTTATAACTTTTAGCATTTAATCGTCATGACTTTTACCTTAATAAACAAAGACTCAAGTTTATTTTTTATACAATTTTATGTAGATTCAGTAAGAAAGAGTTTTATATTGCGAAGAATTTTTTAAACAAGCACATTCTAAAAACTATTCAATACATTTTAAGCAAAGAAAATGAGAAGTACTCATTACCCCTTAGCCATAGGGCGATGATAGAACGTCAGAACATTGAATTGAATTGAAATAACATTTGTATAGCGTTTGGCTACCCAGAGGCATCCCAGCGCTGGTAGTAGCAACAATGTGGGGTTTCACCCATTAGGGGAAAAGCAGTGTTTTTAGCGATTTGCAAAAGGAAAGGTGGTTGGGTTCTGCTCGCAGATGGGGGAAGGGAATTCCACAGTCTAGCCGAGTTGAAAGAGAATTTGCCGGCCCCCACTTCTTGCCTTCCTAATCCTAGGGATAATGACCATGTTCATAGTTTTAGAGTGAAGGCTTCTGTTGGGCTGATAGGCCTGAATAATACTATGAATAATGGGGGGAGGGGGTGGCTGTTCTGAATAAAGATTTATGGATAATACATAGGGACTTGAAATTAATTCTCTCCTGGACTGGCAGCCAATGGAGTGATTTCAAGGCAGGTTTGGCTGAGTAATTTTTAGGGATGCCTAATAAGAGTCTTGCTGCCCAATTTTGGATGGTCTGTAGTTTGGAAAGGGTGGCAACAGGGGCACCCATATACAGAGCATTCGCATATTCGATCCAGGACAGGATAAGGGCATGGACCATAATTTTCCTTGCCTGATAAGGAAGAAGGGGAGGAACCTTGCAAATCATTTTCATGATACCGTAGCAAGAGGCGGCATTCTTTCTGTGTTTTAAATGTGAAGTCTTGGTCGATCCAGACACCCAGACTCTTTAACTGGGTCTTTGGGGTGGGGGCTAAGCCAAGGGAAGTTGGCCATATTGTATTTAAGTCGAGGGGAGAACGATTGCCCAGGATCATGATTTCGCTCTTTTCCTCATTCATTTTGAGAAAGGAGTCATCAGCCAGCTCGCGATTTCTTCCAAGCAAGGACGCAAGCTGGGAGGGGAGCTTTCCACTCTATTGAGCCCAATCACCAATTGTGTGTCATCTGCATAGGTGACTATGTGTACTCCAAAGGGTAGGACTGCCTCTGCAAGGGTGCAAGTGTATACGATGAAAAGGTAGGGCTCTGGGAAGATCCCTGAGGTACTCCACAGCAGAGGGGTGTCTGATTAGAGGTCACCTATTTATCAAAGACTTGGAAGGATCTGTTCAGGATTGTAACCATGCTAGAGTGATTCTGGTGATACCTAGTTTCCTGAGTTTATGAATCAGGATAGAATGGTTTACGGTATCAAAGGCCTTGCTGAGATCAAGAAGAAGGACCACAGTGGTGCCACAGGAATCAACCATCTTTCTTGACTTCTCCACTACTGACCTGAGGAAGACCCCCACTGTAAGGCTCTCAAGGCTGCCTACGTCTCCAAGGGGGTCGAAACGTTGACAACTGTTTAAATGCCAGTTTTACCTACAGTACTTGAATTACTGAGTTATTACATGTTACATGGCATACCAGTACAGATCTTATGTACTTCCATTCTGATGTTGCTTCTGATTTATGTTGTTTGGCACACCATTAATATTTGCCTGCATTATTTGTGATTTGCACTCTTTTCCATCCCATTACCTCACCAGAATCACAGCCCCTTCCACCTCTACCCCTTTCTGGGGCAAGATGGCGGCCGCAGTAGTGGCCGTGTGAGTGACCAGTGCGCTGTCTCTCCCTCAGCGGTCCACGACAGCCGCTACTCACCCGTCTGAAGCACGAAGACCACGCTGTCTTTTCTCGCGTGGCAGTGGGATGCAGTAATTCTTTGCCGGCGGCGGTAATAGCCCGACGCCGGCTTAGCGGCTTGTTCCCGTGTGTGCTGGAGGCAGAGTGAGCGCGGTCTGATTAACAGCCGTGTAGGTCCCGCTGCTGCAGCAGTAGTAGCGGCTGAATCGAATCGCATTCATGGCTCCGAAGGGTAGAGGAGCAAGAACTTGCGGAGCCGCTACCGCGGGTAATTCAAATGGGTCGGCAGCTGCGGGAGCCAGAGCTGATGTGTTCGGCGGCACAGGCGAATCCCTCAACGCGGACAGGGCAGCAGGGAGAGACGCCAGGGAGCTGGTCAATGCACCGCCAGTTGTTTCAGCACTGCGTGGAAGAGGTAACGGCGGGGGCAAACAACAGCAAGCTGAGTCTGTACACAATTCCCCCGCTGCTGTTTCAGTATCGGTCCAGGCGCCAGGTGAGCAAATTGACACACTGTCTACAGTCTCAATCAGTAACCCTACGGTTCCTGCAATTTTATTAAAAAAGGCAAATATTAAAGCAAAAACTGGAGCATCTGCGGGGGTGGGTGCACAGACCCCTGCTTTCACAAATTCGCAGGACGCAAACAATATAAGAGAATTGATGGATGCGGGCAAATCTAACGCAATTGAATCTAGTGATAGTAGATTTGTTGATAATCTGACTCTTGTCAATGACTCTCCAATCACCATGGTGGTGGCTATAAATACCAGCAAGGATAAAGATGCGATATCCTCTGCAGTGAACAAAACTAATGAAGATATAAATGATTCTGAGTCGGCTACTTCAGAACCCAAGTTTTATTCAATGTCAGACTTGTCAATTGTCTCCGGTGACGATAATATCAGTATAGTTGGTGACTGGGGAGATGACGGTGAGATGTTGGAAGACGATGATCTAGAGCAGTCCTCGGCCCAGTCAGTCGGTAAACTTATCGATCAAGACACCGTAAAAAGAATGCAAGAATTGGATAAAAACCCTCCCCTGATGTCTACTCTTGTATAACCTAGATAGGACGGAACATCCACAGATGGGTCTGATTAGATTCAAGATAATGTGGAGGAGGATGATGTGGTTACGTTGAATGTTATCTACAAGAGTATAATGGCACCCCGCTCAGAGACTAAGGCTGAAAGTATCCGTATGCAGGGAGCGGTGCGGAAGTTACAAAATACGATTCGCCGGATGGCAAAATCCTATACTGAATTAACTACAAGAGTAACCGAAACTGAAGAGCGCATAGCTGGCACAGAAGATTCCTTGATTAAGCAACAAGCAGCTATTGAGACATTGCAGAAAACAAAAACAGATGTTGAGTGAAAATTAACAGACCTGGAAAACCGCGCAAGGCGCAAAAATCTGCACGTTTTGGGCATACCTGAGACCAAGGAAGGGAAAGATGTGCGCAAGTTTATTGTTGAAGTCTTCACAGAGGCCTTCCCGGAGTTAAAAGACTGGCAATGGGAGAAAGAAGTTATTAGGGCACACAGATTCCCTTTTGTTAAACGTAGGCGCAATTGTGATTCTAGGGGGGGAGGAGGGATGAATGTGCAGCCTAGGGCAATTTTAATATGTCTCAATAATTACATACTGCGAGAGGCGATTTATGATTTAGTGCGTCCAGATAGACGCCGCTCTGGCAAAGGGTGTGAATTTTTTGTGCGCCCTGATTTTTGCTCTTCCATTGTCCAGCAAAGATGGCAACTGCGACAGTTGATTTCGTTGTTCCAAGCTAAGGGCGCACAGGCATTTCTTTTAAACCCAGCCAAATTAAAGGTAATACACAAAGATCAAACACGATACTACACATCTGAGATTCAGGTACAAGACTTTTTGAAGACACTTGGATGTTAATAATATTTTGTATATGCGCTCATTTCTTTGAAGCAGCTAAATGTGTTATTTGTTGCTTTGACTGATTCTCTTTTGCTTTTTTGCCTTTTTTTTTTTTGCCTCGTATGTACTACCTTATTTTCTGGGAAGTCTATCCACTATTTGCACTCTTTTTTTCGGGTTGAGATGGCTTGATTTAATTAGCTGGGCTGGTTGTTGAGATAAAAATGTACATGCAATATATATATATCTCTGAATGCTCAATTAACTGTAAGTGGTCTTTATCAGATAATCCTTACTATCAATCCTTACTATGTTATATATGCTGGAAAATCCATAGTTTCATTTGTGAGTTCAGATGCAACGGGTGACGGTCGGGCGGTCTAGCGGGGGGCCCTGGGGGAGGGTGGCTCACATTCACTCTCATCACTGAGGACATGGTCATTAAGCCCTGGTGTGGGTGGTGGCCGGGTGAGGGAGTGTTGGGCGGGCGGGCGTTTGAGGGTTGGGGACGATAGGATGGGGGGTCTTAGGCATAAAAGTTATACATGAGTACATTTTTTTTTCTATTTGAAAAATTGGTTTGCTAGGCGGAGGATCTATGATGTAGTGGTTTATATGAAAGAATGTAATGGCAGTTAAAGGTATCAGACTAGGTACATTGAATGTCAGGGATTGAACTCCATTAATAAAAGACAGCGGGTAGCTCGGGAACTCCAGGTGCTCTGCTGTGATATTATTTGTCTTCAGGAGACGCACGTAGTATGGGCCAAACGGACATTTTTAACTGAATTAGGGTATAACGTATTAGTATGTGCTAAACAAACTTGCACATCTCGAGGTGTTGCGATACTGGCAAACAAGCATATTGTAGGCACAGGCCGGATACTAGAGGATGGTCTTGGCAGATGGACAATATCTGAATGTGTTGTCGGATCGTTAAAATTCACGCTATGCTCCGTATATGGTTCCAATTTTGATGAGTCAGCCATTTTAGATTTTCTAAATGTGGAGCTGGCAGCCTGGCCTACCCCTCTAATCATATGTGGGGATTTGAATATAAATTTGCAACCAAATTCACTGAGTAACGATAGCTATAAGTATATTGGCAGGAAACCAAAAGTATATAAGTCACTACAAGGACTCTTAACGGCACATGGATTGGTGGATTCATGGTCTTATCTTAGGGGTAATGATCCGGGATACACTTTTTTCTATATACCTCATCAGAAGTTAGTGAGGTTAGATTATTTCTTTGTTGTACAACATTTGCTAATTGATGCATGTATCCAGGTCAACCCAAGGGTCATGTCTGACCATGGTCCTGTGGTCTTGACTTTAAGCATTATTAGCGCAGCCAGTAAACCCCGGGAATTCTCTTTTGATCGTAAATTGTTGTTGGACATAAAATTCCATGACTATATGATGGGTAGGATTACAGAATTTTTTAGGAATAATAGGGAGAGTACCGAAATGGGCTGTGTCTGGGATGCGTTCAATGCCGCGTTTAGGGGGGAGGTTTTCAGCTTTGGGTTGCATGCGCAAAAACATTTGCGGTTAGAAATACAGGAGCTGTACCAAAGTCTTGGAAAGGCTGAGGAGCGACTTGTGCAAGATATACATACAGGTTGTGATATTCAAGATTCCGCTGCGGAAGTGGCCCGGTGTAAGTCAAAAATAAATCTCCAGTGGAGTCAGGAGGCGGACAAAACATATACTGTTAAGCGACAGATGAATTGTGAGTATGGGGAGGCAATTGGCAGGTGCCTGGCCCAAAAAATGAGATCTAAGGAAGCTGCGCAAAGAATTCACTCCCTTGTTGACTCCACTGGACGAGTGTTAGAAACCGAGACTGAAATATTGGAAGTATTTCAGAAGTTTTATGCAACATTATATTCAAGTGAAGCCTATGACATTCATAAAGCTGCTATATTTTTACAGCAGATTGTAAACAAGACCTGGCCATGGAGGCAGCAGTGAAATTAGAGGCCCCTATTACGCTGCTTGAACTTGAACTGGCTATCAAGGGATTACCCGCAGGCAAGGCGGCGGGGCCTGACAAACTCCCGTTGGAGATTTATAAAAGCTTTTTTCAAGTCCTAAACGACGATATGCTAGCCATCTTCAGGCGGGCTCAGACTGGAGCATACCCTAGATCATGAGATGAGGCCAGCATCGTGGTTTTTAGAAAAAAGGGAAAGCCTGCAGATCGTGCAGCCTCATATAGCCCTATATCATTGTTAAACACCGATGGCAAAATTTACTCAAAAATATTGGCGGCAAGGCTGGCCGCAGTGATTTCTCCACTGGTGTCAATACGGCAGCACGAGTTTATCCCCAAACGCGGAACAACAGACCATATCAACCGGGTGATAGCTTTATTAGATCATGCTAATGGCACCGGTGAGGCTCTCAGTCTTATACCATTAGACGCCGAGAAGGCTTTTGACCAAGTTTCTTGGGCTTTTTTATGGGCTGTGAAGAGAAGTCGTGGGTTTGGGCCACAGTTCATAAAAGCCCTACAGACGCTATATCAACAACCAATAGCTAGGATCTGTACTATGGGGCTACAATCGGCAGCAGTGCCTATATGTAGGGGAACAAGGCAAGGTTGCCCTTGCTCCCCGCTATTATTTTCTTTATATATTGATCAGTTTTTAAAGATGATCGAGAATAGTTCTCGGATACTGCCAGTAATAATACGTCAACAAGAATACCGTGTGTTCGCATATGCCGACTATGTGGTTGTTGTCTCCCCAAAACCTGCAGTGGCAATTCTAGAGATAGAGCACCTGGCGGCTGTATACGGAACAGTCTCTGGTTATAAATTAAACACCGCCAAAACTCAGATATTATTTATCAACACCGAACCCTATGCAGATCCCAGGGTAGTACAAGAGGTGATGTATTTGGGGTATGGGGAAGGGCCTCTGCCTCTGCCCTGGTGGAATCTAACTGGGAGAGGTTAATGTCTGGGATTCGGAAGCAACTAGATCAATCCGAATGTTTGCATTTAACATTAATAGGCAGATGCAATATTTTAAAAATGATGGTTCTACCAAAAATTCTGTATTTTTTTCCGGTGTGTACCATTGGAGATACCCCAGGCTAGCCTTATGCAGCTTCAATCCATATGCATGAGATTTTTATGGGCACGGGGGAAAGCTCGGCGTGCCAAGAGACATATGGTTTTACCTAAGGCTGCAGGTGGCTGGGCTGTACCTGATTTTGTGTTATATTATTATGCTTGTATGCTCCAGCACATGAATATACTGCTTACTGGGGTAGGACTGGTAGACCCAGCTGAACAGCCGTGTATATATAGTATGTTGTTAGGCACTGAAGTAAAAAATCGGCTTTTTCTTAACTTGGATTGGAGTTACTACTAGCGAACAAGATTTAAGGTTCTAATGGCTGCGTACAAAGTCTGGAATGCTGTTAAACAAATATACAAGGTATAGAAAATATCTTGGTATACTCCATTGAGTGCTCCGATTTTCTTTCCAAGTGTATTCTGGGATCGGGTTGTGTATAACTGGCGAGCCAAAGGGATAAATTGTGTGGGTGATTTGTTTACGGTAGCTGGGCTGAAATTGTTTGAACAGCTAAAGGAGCAATACCACCTTCCAAGCTCACACTTTTTTAAATATTTACAAATCCGTGATCATTTGCTGATAGCCCGATTGTGTATACAGTCTAACCCCCTTATCGAAGCTAATAAGAAAGCAGCTTGGATAGGTGTTCTTTATAATCTAATGATAGATGCTATGCCCAATGACTTAGAAACCCAAACTAATAAATGGGAGAATAGATTGGGATGTCAAGGGATCTCACTTGAGACCCCAATTGAACTAGCTGGGCGGCTACTTTTGTCCGCTAATCTAGCCGCTCAACATTATAAAACCATTTTTTATCTATACCACACGCCTGATAAAATTTCAAAAATGGGGAGGCGAACCGGATGGAAAATGCTTTCGGTGTGGTGTCTCTGCGGCTGATGTGGTGCACATTTTTGGTACATGTGTAGATTTGAGGAGTTTGTTTGAGCATGTGGGCAGGTTTCTGTCTGAGATTGTGGAAACACCTATCCAGATGTCACTTATGCAGATTTTATTGGGGGTAGAAATGGGTGCTGGTGCGGGCTCCATGCCCAGTAATACTGTATATTTGGTTTTTGTAGCCACAGCAGTGCTTAGGCTCTGTATTGCCTTGTGTTGGTTGCAAAAAGATGCTCCATCATTTGATGCCTGGCGGGCGAGGTTTTTTGTCATGTTTAATATCGAACATAGTTTATATGCCCTGAAAGGCCGGCGGAAACGGAAACTGGGGGAGCAAATCTGGGGGGCAGTTAGATCTTATTTGGAAGTGGATGCTTGAATTCCCCTGATTTCATATGTATTTGTATGTATTTGTGCGTTTGTTTTATGATCTAAGATTATCTTCGTTCAGAAACTGCACGATGTCTGGTACATCTAATGCATGATTTATTTTTTGTTTTGAATTATTACATCCGCCTTCAAATTTGTTGATCTGAAGTATTGTTATGTACTCATGTATTTTTCAATAAATAAAAGAAAAAAAGAAAAAAGAAAAGGTAGGGCTCTGGGAAGATCCCTGAGGCACTCCTCAGCTGAGGGGTGTCTGCTTAGAGGTCACCTCTCTATCATAGACTTGGAAGGATCTGTACAGGATTGTAACCATGCTAGAGCGATTCTGGTGATACCTAGTTTCCTGAGTCTATGAATCGGGATACAATGGTTTACGGTATCAAAGGTCTAGCTGAGATTAAGAAGAAGGACCACAGCAGTGCCACCGGAATCAACCATCTTTCTTGACTCCTCCACTACTGACCTGAGGAAGACAGCCACATACCAGTACAGATCTTATGTACTTCCATTCTGATGTTGCTTCTGATTTATGTTGTTTGGCACACCATTAATATGTGCCTGCATTATTTGTGATTTGCACTCTTTTCCATCCCATTACCTCACCAGAATCACAGCCCCTTCCACCTCTACCCCTTTCCTTGGGCACTGCAATTTTGCCAGTTATGTATTTCATGTTTAATGGTCCTTATCCGTTTGAATAACCTGTGATCAGTATCAGTGTGATTAAATAACACTGTATCATTAATTTTGTGTTGATCTGCTTTTCTCTAATACCTCTCTTACAATTTGCCTTGACCATTAACACTTTTGAGGTTACATTTACTGGGACCACCCCTTTATAAATTGTTTAGTACCCAGGACCCAGTGATTCCGGGTTTACCCTGTTGTGTAACCTCCTCCTCTACTGAGAGCAGGGCCGTTTCTGTTCCCTGTAGTGGGCGGAAACCTGTTTGGGTCCGATGGAGAAGTTTATGAGTCTCTCGGAATGGGGATAATATTGAGTTAAAACATTTTTCAGTGATTTTGCTAACCCCTGGCAGCAAAGATATGGGGCGGTAGTTTCCCAAGTTGGAGGGATCGAGACTGTTTTTTTTTCGAAGTGCCTTTACCATGGCTTCCTTCCACAAGGAGGCAGGGTCTTTGGGTGATCCACTTTTTTTTTTTGTTAGGAGGCTTTCTAACACAGGCATATCCATTGCCGGAACATAGAATAGGTTCCCAAGCTGACTGTCTTTCTAACCTCCTCAATGTCTCCCTCTCAACATAGAATCTCCACGACAGATCTCGCTTCTTTTCCCCATCAAAGTTCAAAGTCCAAGAATTTCAAAGTCTCTTGCACCATAGAAAAATCGTCCCAACCGACAGCATGTCGTGGTGCGAAAATAACGGCCACACCGAGATCATTTACACAAATTATTTTATACCCTTTCTCTAACTATCTAAACCCAAAATTGACACTTTTAGGTGCTACACTCATCTCTCATTGGTCCATTGGAGGGGTGGCGATGATCACCTCATGTCCTCCTTGCTCAAACTAGTTCATAAAAGTGCAAATTCATACCACAGTTTTTCATGACTTCATCAAATGTTCACATTTGTACTTGTTTAGCATCTTATAACGGTTCCTCGCATTGAGGATTTAATGTCCATTCTTTCCCAGGGTTTTCAATGCAGGCAACTTTGTCACAACTCCCATTTGCAAGCCAGGCTGGCCTTGACATCTCTTGCTCCAGGCATAGGCCATACATTTGTGACTGAGCATCCTCTCTCTAGGCATGCGTGGGGGGAATCTTTAATTTCATTTTCACCATCGCGTTTAAACAGCCACTTTACGGACAGAGGCCTATCAGGCCATTATGAGAACTAATATGAAAAAAACACAACAGGAATTAGATATAGTAAATAAGCCCTTCTGTTTACCTCCCGTCATTCTAATTACTCATGTTAGGTGTTACGTAGCGAAGTAACATGTACGCAATTTTACTTACCATCTGCATTCTTTTGCCACAATACAATTCTACCATATGCACAAATACATGTATCCACATTATCACAGTTCTATATTAGTGCGACTCATAATTTATTAATAAATCAAGTTTTTGCAAAATAGCAGTTAGTTTTCCCACGTGTAGAGTCTAATGTAAGGTGCATTTTCTTGATTAGTTTACATGCTTCACACAAATAATTCTATTAAAGTTATGAGGGAACACTAGTGTGGGGGTACAAAATTGTTCTAATTCTCCCCTGCTTCATCACCTTGTGCATGCCAAGTTTAGGCATCCACCCCCCCCCCAGCCCCCTAGGGGCCCCCAACGGGCCCCCAAAAGCATTCTCTGCATGCCTTTCCATGGTCAAGTCTCCACCATGGAAAGTCATGTCACCGCAGGCATGCTAATATGGATGGCAGTGCCTGCAAGGCACTCCAACATATTGGCTGCGTTTTCCTGAGTGTTTCTAAGCAGTGGGAACCTCTGCAGAGAAGAGAGAAAGATTAATATGTTGACATATGGGATAGATAAATGTTTGGCTATTTTCAAGATGTGGAATGGACGGAGGTCGTCAGGGGGACCTGCGTGGCAGGTTGAGGGTTTCCTGACTAGAGAGGAGATGGAATTTGGTAAGGACCAGCTTGTGTTCCCTAGCATAATTATGGTTTGACATCAATGAGAGAAGCTGGGGATGGGTAAAGTAGCTGTAGGTCATAGACTTTATTGTGAAAGTATTTTGCAAGGTTATCGCAAAATTCTTCAGAAGAACTGACTCCATTAACAAGGATAGTAGGTTTGAGTAAGGATTTGACAATTTCAAAAGTTACTTTGCTTGCAATAAGTGTGTTTGAATTCTATCTGTGTAGAATTGAATGAAATGAAAAGTGTATGATAAATAAGTGTTGTAAGACAAGCTTGTGTTCCTGTATGTGTCTCTCAGTGTGTATCTACGCTTACATAATTCTGAGACAATGGCACTTTGCAAAGGCTATTTTTATTTTTAAGTTTGACAGTTTTATTTTTCTGTCGCATATGTTTATATGATTTAATTTTTTTGTAGACAATTATTTCATGAGCGATATCTTTTGTTTGTGAAGTCATGAGTGATGTTATCAATAGACATCAGTGATGTCAAAGGGGTGGCTAAAGTTATGGTTTAAGCGGTCATGTCGATGGTAATGTCATAGTGATAAAATCAGCGTCCGCAGAATTTTTTCCAGGGGGGGGCAAAATGTTAACATCATTACCATCCTCGGACATGATGTGTGCCAGGTGGGGCACAAGAAAAACTGGGGCGCAGGAGGAGCAGAAAGCAGGCCGCATATGATCTCATACACCATAGGGTTATTGTGCCACAGCCATCTCTTTCTTTTGTGGCCTTTGGTAGATATCATTCACACCTTCTAGAAGCTGGCAAAGAAAAAAGCAGAGCTCAGCTACAGACAGGAGAGGCTCTTGGCCAAAAGTGAAAAAGCACAGGCATTCAAACTGAGCTACCTTTGGAACATGCATATGGATATGAGGGCGTGGATAGCTCCACGCGGCTTGCGCAAGGATATCTCTTGTGCAGTTTATAGGACATGCTATCATTTAACTGTAGCGCTGGATGAAACAAATTTTCTTTATCTGTAACACTAGGGTCCTCGGTACGAGTGCTCTGGAGCCACACGTTATAAGTTAGGACACCAAACGTTAAGGTTACTGGTGGTCGTATTAATTGTGGGAGTGCTGACGTAATGGCTATTCTCAGTGAAACTCAGGGGTTCCAATGAGAAATGGGTCTGCCCAGGTGAATCAGTAATTTTGAGTTTAATTCACCTAGTAACGCTCTGTTCTTGCCTGCATATTCCCCTGAAATATTTGATATACTTAACATCCGAAAACTCAGTGGGAAACAAGACAGATCTGCTGTGTTTACGCAGACCTCATAATTTTGATGGCCCGGTAACTCATGCTAGTTTGTCCATCAGAATAAACTGTCTTCTGGTACTCAGGACCTAGGTGCAACATTTCCTTGGAAGATTTCAGTAAATAACATTTCAGGCTAATTTCCTGAGAAGCTCAGGGTGCTAAACGTAGTCTTGGTTATGGTTAGGTGTTTGGGTTGAAGGGAAGAATCCTGACTTCGGAATCTACCCATGTGATCAACATTTTCTGAGGAGTCTGGAGCTTAGTGCACACTCAGTCGGAATTGGTGGAGCTGGATAATAAAAACAAGCTACATTAAAATTTTACAGATTCTATCAAGGCTTTTCTGATTTCACAGGGTTGCCCAGAGACTGTACTACCTCTAAGATGGACGCTGTGGACTTTTTGAAGATGTGTTTGTATTAGCATGCCCGTTCCTAAATTCCTCATTAAATTGCCCTAAAGCCCTCTCATTTAGGAGTAAGTGTTCCCCCTTTTCCATTTACTCCCCCTTGTCCCGCCTACATAGGCGACAAAAAGTATAATCCTACATATATGCAGATCTCTTCACATAGAAAAGAGAGGCGGAGGTCTCCAGTGATAGGTTGGTGAATGTCATTTTGTGGTACACGTTCAAGAATAGTACTACTGTAGTGCTACGATATTTACTAAACAATGTAGTTTGTGAATAGGCTAGCTCTCCCGTGTTTCATTGAAGGTCATTGTTTCAAATCGACCCTGGTAGCAAAGGCGCACAGGGATACTGGAGACATTTTCAAAAATTAACAGGAGGATGACTCACTTACTTTCAACTTCAAGCTGTGGGTGGGAGCAGGCAAGCCCGGGCCTTCAATCGCGCTGTAATCTTGCCGGCCGTTTTCCCGAATTCCTGCTCCTACGGTGTCACGGGCGGCCCTGGCCTGGAAACAAACACCACCACACTCCACTGTGGGCGTGGGGGCTGTGTGACCTTACGCGTGGGCGCGGGCGCGGTACTTTTCAGCGTAGGAGCTGCGCATGCAGCGTAAGATAGGTGGCGCAGCACTCTCCGTCTGCCGCAATGATGTCATAGGGATTTCCATGGTGCTGCTGCCGATTATACAAAAAAGAGGCCTGCCTGCTCACAAAATTAAAAGTTCCGATCGACGCGATCATCATCCATTCTTAAATATATATATAACAAACAATGCTGGGGAATTAAAGAGGAAAATAATAATGCCACTGACTCGACTCAGCACCAGACATTGGCCGGGTGATCCAATGGGGGGGCGGGTGATCCAGGGAGGGGCAAGTGCCCCCCCTTGCCCTCCCCTGCGGACGCCACATATTATATCAATGCTGTTGTGTGTGATGATTTTCACAATGCACAGGTGAGGTGATGCTTATGGTTTTTGCTGCAAACCATAATGAGCAAATTTGAGCCAGAACCATAACACTGTTTTAACTGTCTTTATTTTCTAGCTCAGCGTAGATGTCTCAATGCTAATCCCGTGCATAAACACTCTTCTAGAAAAACAAACGTTTAAGGTGGGCAGTATTACAGTGTTGGTGGTGTTGTAACAGCTGTTGAGATATTTCTTTTTGTGTGATTTGCGTCATCTTTCATTGGTTTTAATATGTTGCTGATAGTTTGAATTTCTTAATTTTTGCTTTTGATATCTTATTTTTTTCTATATTTTGTGCGACTATGTTTTTGTTATTGATGTTTGTGCTTTTATGTTATTTGTGTAGAATGTCAATATAAGGTTCTCAATATTTTCCAACCACATTTTTGCACCTCAATATTTTGAATCTCAATATTAAGTCATAGAAATCTTTTGAAGATACACAAGGTAACAATCACATGTTTACTTGGTTCATCGCAATAAAACAAGCAGTAAATATATCAGCATAATCTGCTACTAATCTGATCAACACAACAAAGCTTGACACTGATTACTGATCCTGTAAGCAGTTGAATAATTAGTAGTTATTGTAGTCTGTTGAATATTGCCAAAGGGCTTATTCCTAGAGAAGGGGTGCCCACTGCCCTCCGGTCTTGGTCCAAATGGTTGAAGGGCAAGGGGGCTCCTTGATGATGGGCAAATCCTTGCTATGTGGATCTGAGGCAGGGGGTGTGAACGCATCATGGATTATTGCATGCTAATATGTTTGGAATGTTGTCCATATCTTCTTGAAATTGAGACTCCTGTTTTTAACTGTTTCTATCAATTTCTCCATGCCATAGAGTTTCCATACTTTGGACCACCGAAAGCTATGTCTGCAGGCCTAAAACCTCCACTTTTGAGCATTTGTCAATTTAGCAGCTAAAGGTAATTGTCAGATATTTTTAGGTCGAGCATTTGAGACCTCTTGTATATACTTTAGTATATACTTATATGTGTTTGTACTTTGGGGGCTCCGGAGATCAGCCCTAGAACTTGTCTGCTTCCGCTTAGGGACTTTTTTTTCTTTTGACTGCCTCTATTTAACTTGATAGAAAATGGCCAGTAGAGGTCAGTAAAAGACCAGGATTGCGTTCTGCTGAGGGAATTTCTTTTTTAAATTTCTCTGGCAACTGACTTTATTTAACTTGCTTGATAGAAAACGACCAGCAGAGGACAATAAAATACCAGAATCACTTTAGCATTCTCTAGATTCCAGTCCATAGAAATTGTCTTCCACGAGCACCCGTAGACAATAATATTTTTTTCAAATCTTGTATTTTCAGTGATATGACCCCCGAAGGCCCTAATTTTATACCAAAAACAGAGTGGTAGACTCTACCATTTCACGCTGAAAGGCAATATTTCTCTCCATGTGTTCCCATGCCTGGCGGGCCATGCAGTTTGGTGCTTACTTTCCCTCCATCTTAAAGAACAATAGATGTTTCAACACCCAGGCTAATGTGCTGCATAGCTAAATATATGCAAGGTCCCAAAGGCGAGACCAATTGCATTGCAAAGGCCTGTTTTTCATTATAAACAATAATGGGTATAGACATTCCTCATAGGCCACCCCTAACAATATCAACAACTAGTCTAAATGTAGTTGGACATGATATTATCTTTCATAGAATAAAACCTCCTTCCAAAAATCAGTAATGCACTTGCACATTTACTACATATGAAGATATGAACCTTGCATCTCACATCGCCTCCAAGGTGAATCTAACTTCCCAAACATTACTCTCAGTCTCACGTGTCTCAAGTACCATTGGAGCATAGGTTTTTATACATTGTCCTTGTACAGGATATATATGTAAGATTTAGCTACTCTCTGCCAAATAAAAACCCAGGACCTTTGAAGGACATTGCCCTGGATTGCTAAAGTCCATTTTTGCACATACATATGCCTTTGATAGGATTGAGTGTTTTAAACCATCATACACAAATGAGAGATGACATGTTCTGATTCCACATTCTAAAATATTAATCTCTTCCTGTTTTCTTGGTTGAGGATCAATAATGTAACTAGTTGGTCATGTTATTGAACTGAAGATTGTTATAGGGTACCTGAAAATAAAGTTACAGAAGATGAAATTAGGTGAGCAATCAGGAAGGTTACAAATAATAAAAAAGCATAATCTAAGAGATCAGTTGGTAAAAACCTCTGACTCAATTCTTCAGTTTTGCTATAATGTCAGGAGTTTAGGAGCAGAACACATGGAGAAGGGCCTGGAGTCTGTTAACCATGCCCTTCATAAGAATTTCAAGGAGTGGACTCTAACCTCGACAGGATAGGGAATGGAGATTGTCTCTAGAAAGTTAGAAAACTAGACCACTAAGCACATCAGGGGTGTGAATTACAGGTTGTGATCCGCATCTGCTTCGACAGAGGCAGAAGAGTGTTTAACAGCTTTACTCCCTCGCCTATTCACCCAACAGTGACTCGTAGTTGCATTGGCTCTCTGGCTGGTTAGTTTTTCCTTTCCCAGACCCCTTGTGAAATCTCTCCTTGCTACGGCGGCTCTCCGTATTTGTGTTGTACTCTGTATCAGGAGTTTGACCATTTGCTGTTACACTGCAGTCTCCAATATCTGTGTGTCCAGGGCAGCATAGTCGGTCTCCAGATCTATTTCTGCTCGCGCAACTGCGTCACCCACTTAGTTTTTGGGGAAGCCAGCTAGATTGAAGGGCTGAGGTCTTCTCTGAAATTACACTTTTACAATATGTTTGCCCACTGCCCTCCATATTTTGATCCCACCTATTCAGCCCGCTTCTTCTCACATCCAAGAACAAGTGTTCATTCACTAGGTTCTGCTTTTCCAGTCCGGAGTTTGCCATCAACAACCTTCCTCTCCCTTCCCCATTTTTGGGACATGATAGTGGGATATATTCTTATGTGTTTCGAATTAGCTGTCCCTTATGGCATTGTTAGATTCTAGGATGAGTGTGAAGGTTCCAGACTGGAACACTGGAAGGCGACTGAGGGAGGAGGTTGAGACCTGGACATGTCTTCTGGTCTCAGTGTGTGTACTGCAAATGTATTGACTGTTTATCAATAAATCTGATGTTGTGCAACTTATTGAGGATCAGAGCCATCATCACCTCAGATAGTCTATTTTGATGACATCTTGATTTAGTCCAAAAATGTTCAGCAACGTTAGGGGCATGTGAAAGAGTACTTATCTATTTAAAAAGCCATCTTCTGTATGCTAAACTAAAGAAATTCCTTGTCAAAGTATCAAAACACTCTTCATTGGGCTTTCGGATCGCAGAAAAGTCCTTGGAATGGACAATTCTAAAGTACAAGCTTTCCTGGACTGCCCAAAACTCGCCATTGTCAAGGACATCCAAAGGTTTTTAGGTTTTGCTAACCTCTTTTGCCAATTTTGCCAGCATCATTAGAACAGTAGTTTACCTGAGGCAGAAATGGAAAGTATTTCACAAGAGTAAATATAAATAAACAATCTGAGTTAGATAACTGCTCTCATTCTCGGAAATCCACCCTTTTATAGTAAAAACGTAAGCTTCTTTTTTTGCAATAGGGCAGTTTCATCTCAGAAAAATCCAGAAACTGAAGTGTTACACCTTGTGGAATTTACTCTAGGATTCTGTTTAAAACTAAATGAAACTACACCAAGTGCGATTGTGAGCTATTGGCCATGACGTAGGCCTATGCACACTCGAGACATTATTTTAAGGGTGCTATGCATAAGATTGCAGTGTGGACTGCTTATACCAATCTCCTATACCTAAATGAAGGTTGCCAATGCCTTCCACAGTAGGCAGTCACTCTTCTTTTCCAACTTCCACTTTAGAATCACATATCTTCCTGGTCATCGACATGGAAAACAAATGCTTTGTCCAGATACACAAGAGTAGAAGGTGAAACCCCACCCCCTAGTATGTTACAAGTTACTTCCAGCGAGAAGGAAGATTGGAATCATTATTAATGGATACAAATCAGTTGATAGAGTGCAGTGGTTGAAACCGCAGTCTACAAGACAATGACATGGAAAGCTTTTGCACAGAGGAGCTGCTTTGTACATTTCTAGCATTGAATTAGAAGATCAGACTCATAGGTGGTGTCAGAATCTGCCATTAACTGGACATCTAGGACAGAGAAAAATGATAGAATCAATCAGTAGTGGAAGTGGGGTGAAGAGACTATGTCGTGAACTTTGCACATCATTGTACAATCTTTGCTCAAGTCAAACCTACTAATAAGAAACGTGGACAATTAATTATTGCAACCTCTGACCACTCCTCAACAAGCATGATCCACTATTTCACAAGTCAAGGAAGACGTCATTCCTCTAAAATGTTTACCTATGGCTATAGATTATTCCCACCTCTTCCTAGACAATATATTCTGTCTTTATGCCTTCCAGGACCTATCATTTCGGATAGAGGATTCGTAATGAAAAGACTAGATATCAACTGTTTTAGATCAACCAGCTATCTGCTGCAGACAGAGAGGGCCAAGCACGAGATTGTACAGTATCTAAGGTGCTCCATCATGAATCATCAGGCTGATCGGATTCAGCGGTTTAGGTTAGCGCTTAGAGACCCCGGTGGTTATAACGCGCTATAGAAATTAAATAAATAAATAAATAAATAGGTTGGCAGAATGTGCATAGAATAACTCACTACACAGTTCTTTAGCGGTTGTATGTTCCAACCATGCAATCCCCAACCATGCATGGCTGAACAATGCTGTCTTAATAACAACCGAGTCTTCACCTTTCATGCCTTTACCACGCATGCATATTCAACAAATTTAGTTGTAATTACATATTTGGTAAAGACATATGCACGGTTATGGTTCTGCTCTAGCCTCACTCTATGTCTTAAAACCCAGTCACCTGTCCTGATCTACAACCGCAGCTCTAAAAATAATGAATCCTAAAAGCGGACCCCAGCGCCAAATACAAAGCCCACCCCAACCCTTAAAACACCCCAGTCTCACCAAGCCCTGACCCCTAAATCCCGACTCCCATATTTGAATTCATCCCCAATCCCCCAGCACCTAAGCCCTAAATCCTTCACCCCAGAACTCGACCCTGGCCCCTCCTCTGCCCTGAGCCCTAAAAACTTCACCCCATAGCTTAAAAAGACCCCAGCCCCTGCCCTAAGGCCTAAAACCGCCCGAGCCATAAAAATTAAAGTATGCCCAGTCCTAACTTAAAAAACTAATAAAAATATCGTACTCACCAAGTTCCTCGTCCGAGCAGAAAGTCACCTCCGTCCCTCTTCCCAGATCTCCTCTGCCTGAGTCTAGAGCACTAACCACCATGGATGTCTAAACCACGCATATGAGTGGTAAAGGTATATGTGTGGTTTAGATGTCCATAGGTATGCCTGCGTTGTGAAGCCATGCATTGTTGAGACTGTGTGGTTTAGGCTGTTTCCCTTCTTTAGGTACTTCTTCCTTTTACTGCACAGATTTTTTACATTTACCCGAATTCTGCCCATCTCTCTATATTCCCTACGAGATCCTCATCTATTATGTTATAGTGTAACTGTAGTGATGGCAATAGAGGTGGTATTGTAGTTGTGGCACTGGTAATGAGGGTGATAATGGTGGTGGTGGTAATGCTACTGGTGGTGATGGTGATGATAATGGCGGAGGTGGAAATGGTGAAGGGGGTGGTAATGAGCCACTGTGCTATCAATGCCTCAAACGATTGTGAATTAGCACTGTTTAAACTTGGGCTAAATGTTACCATGCAAGGTGGCTGCAAAGGGTGCTGCATGCCAAATGATCCGCAATACAATCATATCAAAATAGCTGCACTCAGCTTTCAATATATGAATGGTGCAGCAAATATATCAGAGGAGCTTCTGGGCCCTTGCCGATCAAGGTAGAAGTGAAGACTTCTGTGTATCACAGTGAAGCTCTGACATGAAAGGCGGTACAGAAGGTAGGACTGCTACATGGCAAATGGCCAAATGAACAGCTTGGCAAACACACCAAAGGAGCTGCCAATACACTCATCACTCAAATGAAAGAAGCAACTTGAATCATGTGTTGGAGGGCTGTGAGTGGTGATCATTGACTGGCCAATATAAATACCTTTTTGCATTACATAAGCACTTTGAACAGAGTAACTCATCAACTAAGGTCCTGATGAATGCCCTGGAACCCCTTTTGGGGTCCACTAGTGGGCAGAAACATGTTGACCACTGAGAGGGGTATATTTGGTTTACAACCCCAGTCCTCTTGTTAACTCTACCCCTATGTACCTACAGAATAAAGTTATTATGGCCCTCTGGAGGTATTTTTAACTAACATCACATATTATATTTTCACTAGCACTCTGTACCTCACTGACTCTATCTCCGTCGCTCAAAACACCTCTGCTCCTCCCACTTTGGGAGGTGTAGGCCACACCATGGACCTTGCAGTTCAGGTGTGAGGAGGGACCCAATGATGAAGCATGTCACCCTCGGGTGAGTGAGGGTTCATGTCCTTAAAAAGGATTCTTTCCATGTAAACAATTTCATTGCATCACACACACTTATTTTTATAGGATATAGTTTCAGGCAGTGTACTAGCTTTTAGCCCTTTTTGCATCATAAGACCAAGCGTACTTGAGTGTGAATTATATGTAATAGTGGGATTAGTACGCAGCTGGTAGGGCCGATCCCTAGATCTGTGGTGTGAATACTATGAAGTGGGGTTACCACATCCCACACTATGTATAATTACTTGTGGCTGATCTAAAGTGTTAAGGACACTCCAACTATGTGATGGCGGAAAGAGGCTAACTCAAGCCTCTTTCAGAGTGTAGCATTAATAAAAACCTAACACATTAATTTACAAAATTACAATTGCCTGAGGCTCTCAAATGATTACTAGGTCAGATGTAAAAACTCACAACATGTGCATAAATGTAGTTGCATCTCAACACAAGCTTCTGGAATTAAGGTACAAGGTAGAATTGAGATATTAAGTGGAATCAAAAAATTAAACATTATTTGAGGAGTCATAGGAAGCTTAGGACCAGAAGTACGAATATCCAGGCACAAAATACTTGTGATAAACTTGGATCAGTATTTTTGCTACCACTAAAGCTCTATTGGAACTAACCTATGTACTGATCGGTTGGGTTTTAAAAATCTGAATTATAGGGGAATCAGATCTACATCATGAGTATTAAGGAAGTAGGTCACAAATTGTGACTCACTGTGATTGGAGGAAATCTCAGGGATGTTGGAATTCTGGGGTTGACATACCTTATAGTTTGTGACTGCTTTTTAATAAAATAAACTTTCTTTTTTAAATGCAGTCTATCTTCTCCAAATGGGACTAAATATAAAAATAAATGTTTTCTTTTTGTTTGACTAAAAGTTGGCAGTGGCCCCCTGAACCATTTCCTGCTCTTCAACATTTTGTTTTAACCTTCAAAATGGGGAAATGGGTCCAAGAGGACCCTTTCCCTTTTGTGAATATATTACCACCACCTTTGAGGTGTCGGTAAAATATCAATGTTTTGCAACTGTATTTTGGTTGGAAAGCATTCATACATAAAATACTGATTTGGTATTACAAGGGACGCCTATAACATACCCTTTCCAGATACTTGATCGGTATCCATTTGGAATTCCCATGTAGGAGCTGAAAAAAACATTCCTACTTTAGGACGTAAGAAAAAGCATTTTATTCATGACAAAGGCTGAACTGGAGCATCTGCGGCCATAAAATGCTTTGTAGATCTGGACATTAAATGAAAGATATATTTTTAATAACTATTGTCTTCATGCTGTGCTATTACACCACTGTTCACACTGTTTATTTCATTGTATGACCGTCTCTCATCATCTCCCCCATATCACCCTCTTTATAAGAAGTATTAATAATTGTGATGCATTTCATTACTCCTAACTACATTGGGGACAATAGCAGGAAAGAGTGAGCGACCTGTTGGTGTAGAGAATGTCCTACCAACACATAGACCCTATTCCAGTCTTTCATCTTGGTGGGTCAGAGATTGGGAAGAAAAATAATTACAGTAGGTAGGGTGTTCCTCAAGCACAAAGCCCTCTTGGGGAAGAGGAGAAACTAAACTGTCCAGAGCTTCAGAGTGCATTTTCCCAAATAATGCGGTTAATGTGTTCAAGTTCCTCAACCAACACTTCTTTGTAAAGATATATCAAGCTGTCAGTACAGGGGCAATGATGCAGCCAGCCGACTTGCCATATTTATTTAGTTAAGCCTGCTCTGTAGTCACTAAAGGAGTACCCGTGGCCCTCCAGGAAAATAAAACAAAACAAAAAAGTTCTACATTCATATGATCACTCACACAAAATCAGTTGTAAGCAAACCCTTGGACTATACTGTTTGTTTGCAATATAGAAGGAACAAACTGATGAAGGTGCAGCAAAAAAATGGTTTTATTGGAATTGGAATGTGTATGATTTGTTTACCTGCCTTGAACGAGTTGGAAATAAAACAATGGACAATGGTCAGGGCAAGTGGAATGATGTGATTCGGCATATGCAGCCTTTACCACATAAGTTTGGATTTCCTGCATTTTGCAGGTAATCTACAGATTACAACGAAAATCGCCCTTTTTTAGCCCAAAAGTATGAAAATAAAAATGGCTGATAGTGTGTTACAATACTTTTCTTGCTGAATAATTGTATTTCAAGTGGTGACGTAAAAGGAATATACAGGAACATATTGTATAAAGATACTTTTGCCAAATAACCCGCATTTATATCACATATTGAAGAAAGGCTCTGTGTTTGCTTGTCTTTATCTTGCAATTAAAAAGCTGTAAACCCAACAACATGTTATAATGACTTCGAAGTAAAATAAATGAATTTGCAAGGATGATTAGTGAACATCACACATTTTTATAAAAGGCTAAGGCATCCAAAGAGCAAGCACTTCCTAAACAAAAACCCATAACCCATCAATTAAAGTTATATTGTGCTAGCAAATTTATTACAACAAATAATACTCTGGCTCTAGTCTGAGAAAATGGATAACTGAACCCCATCACTGAAACCTAATGGGCACACCAATTGGGACAATGTAACCATCCATTTACTGCCTTGGTCTTGATGGGTAGCCCATCCAAGGAATGGCAAACCAAGAAAAGCACATGAAAACCAGTGGCTGCTGGGGGGTGGGATAAACCCCCTCTCTCGCTCTCTGTAATTCATATTGTACGTATTTTTAACATTTTATGAAAAAAGCATTCTAACTTGCTAAAGAAGTCTATGGTCAGGCCTAAATGTGCCACATTGACAATGTTAATGAAAGTAATGCATGCGCTCCACGCTCTGCTGCAGAGAAGGAGAGGACTGGAGAGAATGACAGAGCGACGCTATCTCATCAGGAAGATAGAGGCTGAGCTAGAGAATGACAACGATATTGACCCGAGAGATCGAGGAGAGCAGCTGCAGCCTATTCTAAGTAGGCCAACTCAGTGCAGACAGGTCTTTCTTGTAGATGCACAGGTCTTGTGTTTCTTGCCTCTGCTTGCTGCACAGAGCTCTCAAAGAACTATTCCATTAGCAGATGGAACAACACAGAGTGCCATATCAAGAGTATTTAGGCATTTTCACGAGACCCTGCTGACCAGAATACACCTATTACCCCTAGGTCCCTCCTGTCATCGTCCCCTTCATACTGAAAAGTGAGATTAACCATCTCTCTGACAGAAAAAAGAAAGCAGGAATGCTGGTACGCCCCTCCCTCTCCCTATAGGGAGTACATAGGGGACAGTACCCAGCATGCCTCCTGTTCTTTTTTCTGTCTTCCGACAGTTTTTTCTGCGTGGATCCAGGAGCCTGTTGGCTCCTGGGGCTTATCTGTTGCTGGGCTTCGGGTAGGGCTGGTCTTCCAGGAATTCTCCTCCTGCCGGGCTTGAGGCGGTTTCCTGTGGGCACGTCCTGGCTGTTCCTGTTCTTTTCGTGTGGATGTTGCAGCTGATTCCTGTGTTGGCGCTGGGAGTGTCCGGTCCGCGTCTCCGTTCTGCTGGGCTTTTCGGAGACGCGGCAGTGCTTTGCTGTTGCTCCGGTGGTGCGGCGGCCCCTGTGTGGCTGGGGCGCTTCCTTTCGGAGTGTGCTTGACTTCCTTTGTTTGGGGCAGGAAGTCAGGCTTCTGAGGTGATCGGCTGGCGGGTGTTTCGTGGCGGTGTTGCCGGCCCTTCCCGTGAGTACCCCGTTGTGGGTTTTTCCCCTTTAAATGCTGATGTTCTTTGAAGTTCCCTGCATTCTTTTCTTGCTGTGGCTGGGTGCAAGGTGCTGCTGCTTTGGCTCGTGCTGTGTTGCTTGCTGTTCCTGGGTCCCTCGTTGCCAGGCTTGCTTGCTGGCTTGCCTGGGCTTCGACTCCTGGGGGTGTCCTGCTGGGATTGTTTATTCTTCATCTCTGTGTTTGTGGTGGTTTCCTGCGGGTTTCCGACATGGGGAAGCATACTAAGAAGAGCAGGCATCTTGTTGAGTCCTCCTCTTCTTCTGCTTCGTCTTCCTCTTCTCCTTCTCCCGCCCGTTCGAGGCATCGTTCCAGGGGTGGTGATGCCAGGTTAAAGGCGCTGATTAAGGAGACATTGTTGGAAGGGGGGGTCCCAGGTCTAAGGGGTACGAGTCCAAATCGAAGTCACGGTCCGGTGGTGCTCCGCCTCCGTCTTCTTCTTCTTCTTCCTCTGGATCGGAAGATGGAGGGTTGGACAATGATATGGTTAAAGGCAAATATGTCGATAAGGATATGTTGCCGGACTTGTTGAGCCACGTGAAGGCGAATATGGGGTTCCCTGCTGATGATGTCCCGGGTACTTCTGGGGGTTCCTTACTTCGCCAGTTCCCGTACGCTGCTCCTGTGGTTATGCCTGTCCATCCTTGTGTGAAGGAGGTTTTGGTTCGGAAGTGGAAGGATCCGGATCGCATTCTGCTTCCTCCCTTCATGGCTCAGCTCTATCCTCTTCAGGATATGGTTAAGGATTTGCCGGACTCTGTTCCTGTGGATTCTTTTGTGGCGAGTCTGGTGGGATGCACTTCTTTGGCCGAGGATGCTGTTGTTCATGATCCTGTGGACAAGAGAGTGGACGCTTCCCTGCGTAAGGTTTATTCTGGCTCTGCGGGCTGGCATCTACGGGACTTATGTTGCTCAGTCTCTGCTTTCGGACTTGAAGACTTTGTATGGTTCCATGGATAATGCCACTGACTGTTCTGATATTTTGGCACACGTTGAGCATCAGGTGGAGTTTCTGTCTGACGTTTCCTTCGACATAGTGCGTGCTTCTGCCCTCTCGGGGGGTGCTTGCATTGCTGTTCGTAGGAACTTGGGGGCATATTACCAACGTTAAGCGATATTTATCGCTAACGATGCTTAGCAACGAATTTTTTAACGCTAAGCATCGTCAGAAATTATCGCACATAAACCTTGCTATTATCAAGGTTTATCGCAAATGTGATAAAAAACGGCCGCAATGCATGAATATCGCTGAAAAGTCAGCGATATTCATGCATTACCGAGCTAATGCTCTTAGCCATGATATCCACCTCCCATTGGATAACATGGCTAGGAACTGCTCAGGGCAGGTGTTAGTTTTTGGAGATATTCGCGCTTAGCGCGAATATCTCCAAAAGTTGGTAATAGGAGATAGCGATGTTAGCAACTGTTTCCAGTCGCTAACATCTTGGCACGCCCACTTTGCATGTCATTAGTGATAAATATCACTGACATGCAAAGTGGGGCCCAAGATGGTCGCTATCTCCTACTAGCTGTCGCTAACTGGTGTTAGCGACAGCTAGGTAATAGGGAGATAATTTTATCTCCGCTTTCTTGACTTTTAAAGCCAAAAAAGCTGAGATAAACCCCCTTGATAATATGCCCCTTGGTCCTCAAGGACTGGAAGACGGATTCGGCCCAGAAGTCTGCTGCGCTGCGTTTGCCCTTTCAAGGTTCCATGTTCTTTGGGGCTGAGTTGGAGGGCAGGTTACATCGGCTTTTCAAGGAGAAGAAACATTCATCCTCTTTTAAGCAGTCCTCGGCTGCTCCTGCTTCTTCGAAGCCTAAGCCTTTTTTTCGGCCCTCATCTTACAGGCAGTTTTCCAGGGGTCGTGGTCGTTTTCAGCCTGGTCGGGGTCGGGACAAGAAGGCGAAGTCTCCTCCTGCTAAGCCTCGTTCCTGACTATCTTGGGTCCGAGGTCGGATCCTTGGTAGGTGGTCGGCTTCGGTTCTTTCTTCTGGCCTGGATGTCCTCCTGTTCAGACTTGTGGGTCCTGGACGTGATCCGCTTGGGGTACCTTGTGGAGTTTTCCAGCCTGCCTCCGGACTCAGGGGTCCATCCGACTCCTTGGCCGTCCTGCCCATCCAAACAAGCAGAGCTGTCTCTGGGGGTCCGGTCTCTGTTGGCCTAGGGGGCGGTTCAGGTGGTTCCTCCGGGGGAGCTGGGTTGGGGGTTTTACTCCATAATTTTTCTGGTGCCCAAGGTGACTGGGGGGTTTCGTCTTGTTCTGGATCTCAAAGCCCTGAACAAATTTGTGTTGCGGATTCCATTCAAGATGGAGACCCTTCAGCGGGTGATTCCCCTGGTTCTCCAGGGTCATTTCATGTGCTCTCTGGACCTCCAGGATGCCTATTATCACGTGCCTGTCCATCCGCTTTCTCGTCCTTTCCTGCGGTTTTGTCTTCTGGGGGTGCATTACCAGATCATGGTTCTTCCCATCGGTCTGAGGTCGGCTACGAGTGTGTTTACCAAGGTGGTGGCCCCCTTGGTGGCTTTCTTCCACCTCCAGGGGATGATGGTTTATCCATATCTGGACGATTGGCTCCTGCATGCTCCCTCCACGGATCGTTTGTTGAGGGATCAGAGGTTGGTGTGTGCGGCCTTGCGGGACCATGGGTTCCTGTTGAATCTCCCCAACTGCCAGCTTCTGCAGTCTCAGGACTTGAAGTTCATATGGGCGCGTTTCCGCACGGATTTGAATCGGGTCTTCCTGCCAGTGGCTCGTGCTGTGACCCTGTGTTCCCTGGCTTGTCGGTTTCTGGTGGGTCGATCCTTCCGGGTCCGTCTTTGGTTGCGCCTTCTGGGTCTGATGGCGGCCACTGTGTTCACGGTGCCTTGGGCGCGTTTCCATCTTCATCCTCTGTGGTCCTACCTGCTGGCTCAGTGAAATCCCTTGTCGGGGGACTTGTCCCTTTTGGTTCCTGTGTCTCTATCGATCCTTCCTGCCCTGTGTTGGTGGTCTCTGTCATCCAATCTGGACAGGGGCTTGCCTCGCAGGGTCCTCCTCCGGTGGTTCTTACGACGGATGCCAGCGCTCTGGGCTGGGGGGCGACTTTGGGGTCGGAGTGCCTTCAGTGTCGGTGGTCCCTCCTGGAGGGTCGTCGGTATTCGAACTGGCGGGAGTTATCTGCTGTGTGTCGGGCTGTCCTGGGATTTCGGCTTCTTCTGGTGGGCCAGCATGTGTTGGTTCAGTCGGACAACTCGGTGACGGTGGCCTATTTGAATCACCAGGGCGGTATCCATTCTCGGTCCCTGAACGCGGTGGTGTCCCCCTTGTTTTGCTGGGCGGAGTGCCATCTTTTGTCCCTGGTGGCTGTACATGTCCGGGGGGTGGAAAATGGGGTGGCGGATGCCCTCAGTCGTTTTTTTCCTGCCTCCCTGGAGTTGGCCTTGACTCCGGTGGCCTTTCGTCAGGTGTGCGTGAGGTTTGGTCTTCCATTTCTGGATCTCGGCTTCCCGGCTCAATGCGCAGCTTCCCCGGTTCTTCTCCCGGGTTCCTCAGGAGGGGTCTTGGGGGGTGGATGCCCTGTCCCTTCCTTGGCCTTCTCGCTTGCTTTACGCCTTTCCCCCTCTGGTTCTGATTTCTCTCTTTCTGTCTCGGCTACTGCTGGAGGATCGGGAGGTGGTGATGGTGGTACCTTTCTGGCCCAGCCGGTCTTGGTTTCCCACTCTGATGCAGTTGGCTGTTCGGGGTCCGTGGTTCTGCTCCTTCCCTCCGTCTCTCATTACAGTTCTCTCCGATGTTGCCACTGCAACGGCTTCAGCTGTCGGTTTGGTGGTTGAGAGGCAGGGGTGGCGGAATAGGGGTCTCCTGGAGCATTTAGCCTTGGCTATTCAGCGGTCTCGGAAGTCTTCTACCCTACAGTCCTATGGTAGACATTGGGGTAACTTTGAGCGTTGGTGTCTTGGCCTGGCGTTGTCGCCCTTGGTTTGTCCTTTGCTGGATGTTCTTCAGTTCCTTTGGGATGGGTTCGAGAAGTGTTTGTCTGTCTCTACTCTCCGGGCTCAGTGGACTGCTATCAGGGCTTTTCGGGCTCCTTGGGGGAACCTGCCTGATGTTGATGGTTTGGTTTCTCGTTTATTGCGCAGTTTTGCGAATTCCCGCCCTGTGGTGCGTCCTTCTTTTCCTCTCTGGGATCTTCCCTTGGTTTTGAGGGTTTTGGTTGCTGCTCCCTTTGAACCTTTGGAGGAGGTTGATATGAAGTTTGTCACCCGGAAGGTTGTTTTTTTGGTGGCTATCACTTCTGCTCGTCGCCTGGGGGAGCTGGGTGCATTGATGGCTCTGGAGCCTTTTCTGTCCTTCTCTGATGTGGGGTGGTTCTTCGTCTGGATTCCTCCTTCGTTCCTAAGGTTTCCTCCCAATTTCATCGCTCTCAGGAGCTGGTCCTGGCAGCTTTGGATTCGGCTCAGGTGGACGAGGATGACCTTCCTTGGTCCTTGCTGGATGTTTGCCAGGCTTTGCGGGTCTATGTTGACCGGACCTGTGCCTTTCGCTTTCTGATTCCCTGTTTGTTTCTTTTGGTGCTGTTTCTAGGGGTTGCCGTGCTTCTTCTTCTTCCATTGGGCGTTTGTTGAAGCAGGTTATTGTTCTGGCCTATTCTCTTTCTGGTTCTCCTCCCCCGGCTGGGGTTCAGGGTCGTTCTACTCGGGGGATGGCTGCTTCCTGGGCGGAGGTTCGTGGTGTGTCCCTTTCTGAGATTTGACAGGCCGCCACTTGGGCTTCGGCTAATACCTTTCTTAGACATTACCGTATCCAGAATGTTTTGGGGGATGACACTAACTTTGGTTTGGGGGTTCTTAGGGCTGTGTGTTCCTGATTCCCCTTGGTTTCCTTCTGCTGTGCTGTTGTTTTCAATAAAGTGCTGGATTTGCTGTACTGCTGTGTCCTGGTGGTATGTTGTTTTATGATGGCCGGTTGCTGCTTGGGTATTCTCACTTTTCAGTATGAAGGGGACGAGGACAGGAGGGACCTGGGGGTAATGTCCTATTACTTACCGGTAATCTTCATTACTCCGGGTCCCGTTGTCTTCGTCCCCTTCATTCCATCCCTCCCTCCCTCCCAGGCTTTCCGGCCCATCTTGGGCTTGGTGGTTCAGGAGGCATGCTGGGTACTGTACCCTTATTTACTCCCTATAGGGAGAGGGAGGGGCGTACCAGCATTCCTGCTTTCTTTTTTCTGTCTGAGAGATGGTTAATCTCACTTTTCAGTATGAAGGGGACGAGGACAACGGGACCCGGAGTAATGAAGATTACCGGTAAGTAACAGGACATTATCCCATGTGATTTGTAGAAAACCAACTTAGATTTCAATCAAATAGCGTGATTCTAAATATATTCTGGTGTATTAGGGCCTTGTCTTGAAGGAGTGTGTTTACACAGGTCACAAACGTGCACCTCTTTTTTATTCAACTGCACTTTCGAAAATGTAAACATTTCACCCAGAATTTCTCTGACTTAGTGCATATGTTGCAGAAAGTTTAATTCACAAAGAACAAGTTGTGATTACTTCTCACTGTGTCTGACTTTTGCTGACTTCAAGACATGCGCTAATTTGGAGAAATTTCAAGTCAAAGGTATATGCCTTACAAAGCTCATTTGTATACAAATAGTCTCATAGCTGTGCCCTGCATGAATGCACACCTTCATGAAGTGGCCCACAGATTTATGGACAGCACATATCCTGATATGCTTTCCGTGAAGATAGTGAGTACCCACATTGGATTCTCAAAACCCACTCTAAGGGTCAGATTTCTCAAGGGTGTGAGTTGCCCTTGGTTCAATGGAATCCCTTAAGTGAGATTTACTATGACACGCAGACCCACCTAGCGTTACCCTGTCTCAGGAAGCCGTTCAATGGGTGGAGCATGTGTTTCCCCATACAATCACCCATGTTTTTTAGCACGTTGCCAGTTTTACTAACACTAGTAATCCTGGGATGTCGTCGAAATGATGCACCTGCCCGGGGGAGATGTAATGCGGAGAAATATGTCAATTTCTCCTTGTTTTCTCCTCTTTCTATGCAGCACACATAGTAAGAGGAAAAAGCCCCAAAGAATTGTTTTTGTGCTGAAAAGTTTTCCTTCCTGCACAAAAACAATCCTTGGTGCAACACATGCACTCTTGCACTTTTGTGCATGGGTGCCTGCTTTGTCGCTTTGCAGCCACAAGTGCGCCAGTGCTGAGGGAGAGCAGGAATGTTTCATATCTTGGGGGATATGATGCATTCCTGCCTTTTCCATTTGACCCAGCACAGCTGGTAGGTCCTTGACACACATGACGTCTTAACTTAATCAATGTACTCCTCTATAGTGGGTGGGTGTGATTAAAAGTAATAAATATTGCGAACATCCAGCATGGTAAGAAACTCACACTTGCGATGCCTGGTAATAAATAAATGGTTAAATACATAACGAAAAGCACCCGTGTAGAGACACCATGTGACATGCAACATATAACACTTAATTGTCAGTATATAAGTGACACCTACTTTAGTTTAGGCAGAATTTTGCCTCATGATATTGAGGTACAGAAAGACCAGTTGTGATCTACTCATGGTATGTGTAAACCTGTGTTGCATGTGTCAAGGACCTACCAGCCTGGCTGGGAGGCAGGCCCGTTTTTAATTCTTTCTTTGCTTTATTTCCTCAGATACTACTTGTCAGTGATAAACCTTATTTATTACGTGTTAGGTGTATACACAGTATGTGAGCACATCATTAATTCCTAATTATAGGTTTGCTTAGGAGTAGCAGGCACAGGGCTGGTCCTCGTTTGTCCTGAAGAAGAGCTTTGAGGAGACAGCTCGAAACATGTCGACCCAATACTAGGGACTTTATACTCATTATAGTTAGACTTTCCCTATTATTAACCCCTGATTTTAGTCATACTAACTAGGGGTAGGAATAGGATATTAACCCACTAATTAGGTATTTTTAACTTTCGTTTTTCCACTCCACTTTCACTGCACTACACATTTTCCACAACTTAGTGCACCTTCGTAGTTCCGCAAGTCGCAGCACGCCTCAATCTGCAGCGGATTGAGCGGACCCCAATGATGAAGCATGCCACCCAGGGGAAACCCTGGTGGCTGAGGGTACTCTAGAAAATAATTGTTCTTTCTGGAAAGAGGATTTTCATACATGTTCAGTGAAAACCCTGTTCTTCCCCACGATTAGGTTTTTATTCAGATATTCCAGATTTTGTGAAACTTCTTACAGAATACACATCAGGATGGTTACTTTCTTTGTGAGTTTCAGATTCTAAGGTGATGTGATATTCCCCAGAACACGGGCAACACATCCTCCTCACCCACGTGACACCTGTTGCAAAGTTATAGCTAACTGTATTGCTCTAAAATGTAGCCATGCACAAGGGTCTGCCACAAGAGCCTCAGGATGTTGATTGAGATAGATTCGAAGAAACCCACTTGGCACATTCACAGATGCTGTAAGTGCTGAAGAGGGCGCGCACAGCAGATCTCACAAATAGGTATTTCAGGGGTGACCATATTCAAGGAGGCTCTAAGGAATGCACGATTCCACAAAATGTGCCTTGAGCAAGCAAGCCCTGTTAATTCACCGGAAGAAAGATAGACAAGAATGTAAAATAGCAGGAAGGAATCACCCAGGGTGCATCACATACATGAAACAAAAAGCCAGTGAGAAATGTTAAACAAATACACCAAATCACAGTTTAATCTTGCGGTTATTCCTCTTGGCCCCACTTAGCCTGTGCCGTCTGACCTGTACATCACATCCAATTGTCACCACTCTTGTTTCTTCAGTGTGTACCGTTTCCACCTTCTGGCATCAATGCCTGCTGACGTGAGACCCTTACTCCCTCTAGTGTCAGCCTGGGCCATGATAGCAGCATTGGAGCTTTGTGTTTCCTCCACCACTGTGTGACCTGCACCAAGCTCCTGTTCGAGGCCCCACTTAGGCGTGTTAACGTAACCTGGAGATTTGCTGCGCTTGTGCGCAAGGTGGATGTGGTTGCTGCAAAGTCAATTGGCCAAACAGATGTGCATCCAGGTGCATGTGGGTTTTCCGGAGTGTGTGAGCTCAGCATGTTTACCCATGCCTCTTTGTCTCAGGATCGCTCCTTACATGCTCCATTTGTGGCTTATCTGGTGTGCTGGCCACTGGAGCAGACGTGTCAATGTTACTGACACCTGCAATTACCTCTTGCTGGGATGGGCTGGGCATCATCTTCATAATGGGGGTATGTGCGTGCTTCCTCCTGCTCCAGTGCCACCAGCCTCTCCTCTTCAGACTTCGAGCCTTTCCTTGATGCGGGACCTCAAGTCATGTCAACACGTGCGCATTTCCTGTTGATCACTCCACAGCATTGATTTATTCTCTGAAGCAGCCCTCAATTAACTTTTTGGTGCGTAGGGGATTTCTTTTCAAATTGCTTGTCAGTCTCAGCTAGACACTCCTCTACCAGGATTTCAAGTTCTGTTTTATTGTACTTGCATTTTCTTTTACGTGAATCGTCTTCCTGCGGTTCAGGACTGATGTGAAAAGTTTCAATGCTTCTATGCAGAGCTAGGGACTTGTGTGACACTCCTCTCTCCACTCTCAATGCACCCGGCTCACTTCCAGGTTCACTGACCTCATCTGTGACTGCTGGTGCCATATTTACAATTTACAAATTCTAACCATTCGACAAATGACATTCCTTATTTCACAAATGTGAATTGCAAAGATTCTGTATCGCAGTCTATTGATCATAAATCACAATTTTTTATTCGCGTTTTGCGAGTGGGTACATTTTGCAAAATCTGAATCAGAAATGTTCATGTGTAGACGTCAGGACTACAGGGGGTTGCTGTGATTCAGGTGTGACCAAATTGTTGATGTAAACACAGAAACTCAATTTTCATAAGAATGTAATTCCTTATGATTTTTAAATGACGGTGTAAATCAACTCACCGACCTTTAGTTCCCTACATCGACACAGGAAGCCGTCAAGTTTCACCCAAATACTGCCCTATTGCTGCCCTTCTAGTTTAATACTTGGGCTCACACAGCTCTCATCCTGCACTTCAATGTTCAATCCTGGCCTATAACACCACAGATCTTTTAGCACCGGGGGCACACAATCCTACAAATGCACCTCTAGTGTTAAAATATGATTCCATGTCACAAGGAAACCTTTTTTTTTAGCCCTGGGCTTTCCTTTACCAGTGTAATGCATTGTGTGACATGTAGCACTGGTAGTATATGTCAAGTGATCCTATTTATTTATTTATTTTATTTTATTTAGCAATTTGTATAGCGCCTGGTGACCCGAGGGCATCCCCGCGCTGTTAATATTGAGTCCTGCTGAGGGGGTAAGAGGTAAAGGGTTTATTTAGGGAACAGAAGGGTTTTAAGTTTTTTCCTGAATGTCAGGTGGTTGAGTTCCAGTCTGACTATTAAACTGTCACTCCTGGGAACAATGATTTATGAAAAGAAAATCCAGGACTGGAAAAAGTATTTGTGACTTGGAATCACACGGGTATTCTATGTACCTTATTCTGCAGCAACTAATGCTATTCTCATGTTATTCCATCACTGACTCAAGCAGAGCTTTCAGTCCATAACCCATTCAGCTCCCTTGTATTCACACGTAACTCTGCTCGTGCACTTCAATATGGATCATATTTATGTTTCCAAACATAGAAATCCCTGAAATCATTTGCATAGTTCGTAGTATTGATCTAAAAACACACTTTTTCATATGTCATTATTGCACACCAGCTCAGACAAAAGAAGTCACTTCTCTCGCACGTATACTTCCGGTGTGAACTAGAAGAGGAAGACGGCTTTGGGTGCATGTACCTTTCAAATCTGAAATGCAAAAATATAGCACAAGGGCCCTGAAACGTATGTGATGGGAGCCTGGTAAACAGGTATTCTCATCTTCCCATTGATTAGATGCTGAACAAGGTCATGGCAGGGGCTACCATGTTAATGCTTCTTTTAATCGTGCACATCTTGTTGTTGGCACCTCCAGGTCAAAAGGACACTTGCTGTTCATCATGAACAGACGAGTGCCTCTCCCTCTCAAGGATCCATGAGGTGGGACTGGGTTGGCAATGTACAAGGTTAACAGAGCTACCACAGCATTGCTTTCTCTTTACTTTTGCCTCTTCGGCAGCCTCTGATGCGGGGTCGCAAGGATAGCTCCAGGGGCAGAATGGCGCCTGCCTGGGGTCGCAGCTGCGACCTCTGTTGGCCTCTAAGTGATGTCAATGGAAGAGACAAGTAAGGTTACAATAAAGTAAGGGAATGAGTGGCCGAGTGTGAACTACATGGAAAGGGAGAAGTCACAGCTGAGTTGTTTCCAGCGCCTATTCACTGAATACATCTCTTTTTATACTTCCTCTTGTGACCAATACCTGAAAGCGTTTTGCAGTTTCTGTTCTCACTTGGAATATGGGGTCTGCTATATGGGCCTGATTCATGAACTGCACTATGCAGTATGTTTTATAGTGCTACGGTAGTACTAGAAAAATTACTACAAAGTGCTATTCACAGACTGCACTTTTGTAGTGTATTATGCTTTTCAGTACATTTACTAAGTTTTGGTATTCATAAACTACACATTTGTGGTATCTTATATTTTTAGTAACTTGGGGCCTGATTTAGATCTCAGGGTACAAGTAACTCCATCACAATAGTGACGGATATCCCGTCCTCCGAAATATAAATGCACTTTATCGTACGGGATTCATATTTTGGCAGGCAGGATATCTGACACTGTTGCCGTCCGCCAAGATCTAAATCAGCTCCATGCTGTTTTGTAGTAAGTCCCTACCTCCATTAATTTCTATTGGAGGGTATCGCAGGACCAGTGGTTGGCCAAGTGTAGTGTTGGACTCACTACAAAAGTGTAAGTTACTACAAAAGTATAGGTTAGTACAAAAGTGCAGTTAGTCATTACTGAAAAATAGTAAAGTTACTCAAACTTTTAAACTTACTCAAAATAGTTGGTTACCTTTATGACTTAGGCCCATAATGTATTTGATTTTGATAAAATTATGAAATTATGAAGAAAATGTTAAAAATGTTTAAAGAATGATGAAAATAATGGAGTGTTGTCATTTTGGTTGTGCATCTTGGGTGTGATGTACCATTTGGGCACCAACCTGTGATAAATGTAAACGTGTTTGAGCGAACACGCACCAGGGTAGCACGCCAAACATTTTGCCTTTGAGCGTTTAAGTAAACATTTGCCTTTGAGCGACAAATCATTGAAGGTGTGCATTCTACCATCCATTAAAAATGAACTTTTAGCCAGGCCTAAACTTTCCTTTTTAATATACATAAGTCACCCTATGGAAGGCTCTATACAGCCATAGAGCTTGGTGCACTGTATGTCAAAAGAAAGAGGTGTGATGTAAAAAGTAAGATGTGTGTTTTCAGTTTTACATGTCTTGGAAGTGAAAAATTCCTAAATTAATTTTTCACTACTTTAAGACCTACCTTTCCCATAGGATAACATTGAGTCAAGTTACTGCATTTAATAAGTGCTAACTTTTGATTGGGAAAAGATAGAAATGCGGGGCCCGATTCACAGAATTAACTTAAGACAAAATCCTAAACTTACTACTTTTGGTATTCACAGAATGCACTTACTACTTTTGGTATTCACAGAATGCACTTACTACTTTTGATATTCACAGAATGGATTTACGACTACTAACTTTACGTCCGCACTCGGGCTGGAGATTCCAGCTCGGAGGCGTAGATTCCGGCCCAGAGGTGGGACTTCCGGCCCGGAGGTGGAACTTCTGGCCCGGAGGTGGAGATTTCGGCCATGGCTAAATCTCTGCCACTGGAGATCTAAGCCAGGAGCAGCTGAGCTGCCCCTCTCTTGAACCCCTCAGACAACAAGCTGTTGCTGAGGCTGTTGGGAGTGCCAGTGGGTTCCATAGGATCTACTGGGATGATGGACGCCTTTACTCAGAGAGTAGAGACCCCAGGCCTGGTGCCACCAGGAGGATGGTAATACCTCTGAAGTTTAGGGGCTTCCTATTGACACTGGCACATGATATCCCATTAGCAGGTCGCATAGGCCAAAACAAGACTTGGAACAGAATTGTCCCTCACTTTCATTGGGCTCACATGTCTGAAGACACAAAGGAGCTCCTGTATCACCTCTAAAGCCAGTGGTAAGGCAGGTGGTACCACAAAGGCCCCCCTGATACCACTACCTGTGGTGGGGGTTCCCTTTGAGAGGGTTGGGATTGACATTGTTGGTCCTATGGATCCTCAAACTGCATCTGGGCACAGATTTATACTGGTGGTGGTGAACCATGCCACTAGGTATCCAGAAGCAATTCCACTTAGGATGACCACAGCTCCTGTGGTGGCAAGAGCCCTCCTGGGAATCTTTTCCACGGTGGGTTTCCCTCAGGAGGTAGTATCAGACAGAGATACAAACTTAATGTCTGGTTACCTAACTGCTATGTGGTAGGAGCGTGGAGTAAATTACAAATTTACCACCCGTTATCACCCACAATGCAATGGGTTAGTTTAAAGGTTCATTAAAACTAAGTATGGGCGGATCTAGCGGATCTCGCGTACGCGAATTTGCGAATTTACGGATTCGCAATCCGCAAAAATACGCGAACTCTCGCGGATTTGCAGGTTTTTACGTTTTTTGTGTTGGCATGCGTTCGCGAGGATTTGTGGACCATTTCGCAATTGCGAACTTACTTTTCGGCTCGCAACGGCCGCGACTATGTTGTTTCTACGTCTGGTTTATCATCACAGGTTCACAGCACCCTCTGTTTCACCACTGCCACCCTCTGGTACACCCATGCCACCCTCTGGTACATCCTCACTGCCACCCATTAGGTTTGTTTATCACTGTATATTATGGGGGTGAAAAAAAGCAAGCACACCTGCCCTGCTTCAACTGCCATGAATTAATTTGGGGTTGATTAATGTGTCAGTGATTTTGAAACTTTCAGTCTGGCTGGCACCTGCTTCCTTCCTTATCTGTAATTTGCTTTCTGTTGCAGTGAAAGCAAGCACACCTGCCCTTCTTCAACTGCCATGAATTAATTTGGGGGTGATTAATGTGTCAGTAATTTTGAAACTTTCAGTCTGGCTGGCACCTGCTTCCTTCCTTATCTGTAATTTGCTTTCTGTTGCAGTGCAATTTGTTTTCACAGGACCTTTATGGTCTACTTGTAGCTATTCTATGAAACTGCTGTTTGGGTCATAGCAGGGTCATAGAATAGTTGCAAATAGGCAACTGAACTCTGGAGGGGCCCCTCAGGAAGCACTAGAGTGAATGGTTACTAATGTTAAGTTTGAACTTTTGCACCTGGTGATTGCTTTCAGTTTAGCAAAAATCGTTTTTCTGCAATTTCGCGCGATTTGCGGGGCGCGAATCCGTGCGAGATCGATTTCGGAAGCCGCGAATGCGTGCGAATACACTATTTTTTTTTGCGGCGTGTATGTTCGCGTGATTTTTTGCATGTTCGCAAGGCGCTTTTAGTGATACGTTTGCGAACTTACCCACGCGGTCGAACACGGGCGCGGCCATCTTGTTTGCGTGACGTAATTCCGTTTCCGGCCGCTATGTCTAATCTCGCAAAGTGTGCTGCTCGCTAGTACAATTTCGCGCGTGATCGCGAGGAAAATCTCGCGCGAACTTACCCACGCGGTCGTGAATGGGCGCGGCCATCTTGTTTCTCATTCATTGCTATGGTTCTGGGCATGCTTTCTGTATCCTCTCTGAATCTCTGCCATCCTTTGCTTGTTTGAAGTTTATTTGATCTATTTTACTTATTATCTATCCCTCTATTTTTCTAGCTCTATATTTTTGTGTTTTCTGCTACTTTTAGTTAATTTTAAACTACTTTTTTAAACTCTTTTCTTTTCTTCTTCACTATTCTATTTCTTCTTTATCATTTAACTTTATTTCTGCCCAGACCATGGTAAAGGGAGCCGGGAAGCACTCTGAGAAGGGGAAGGGTCCCGCACCCCGTGCCCGGCTCCCGTGCGGGCGTTTGAGGGGGGAGCAAGTGGTGCCACGGGAGATCTTTAGCGCGGAGGAGGTGGGCGCACTAATCTTCTACGTCCAGCGCCGCCTCCCCAAGACCATCCTGGGAGGCGGCAAGATCGCAACCGGCTATGGCATCCGGGAGCGCCGGAAGCGGTGGGAGAAGGTGTGCCTGGCCATGTTTAAGCTCTCTGGGGTCCGGCGCACCTATAACTAGGCCACCCACCGCTGGACGGATGTCATGGACCGGGAACGGGACTTGCTGGACGCGCTCGGCGTAGAGGTCCCCGGGCTTGGTGAGTAGTAGTAGCTATTCATCACTACTCTGTTTTATCCGGCTCTGTTATTTGCAAATCTTTGTTCTTTACCAAGAGCAATAATGCTGCCGATTACATTGTAGGTAAATTATATTTCAAAATCTTCTATGCATTTCAGGTGCACTGCTCTCCTTCTCAGTAGCCTTGCTTGCTACTATGCTTATTTGTTTTGTATTTTGTGTTCATTTCATTGGCCTGAGAAATTATGTATGAGTGTAGTGTAAAGATAAGAACTGCGTAATGCTAGACACTAAGGGTCATATTTTCAATTACCGGCGCATCCCTGCAAAGTAGCAGGGATGCGGCAGTAATTGTGCGCCATGCCACCACCACCCATTGGCTCAAAACGTCACAGAAGCCTTACCCATCTGTGCCGTAAAGGCGGTGCATTGCTGGAGTTGCGTGCCAACGATGGCGCAGCTCCAGCAATGCTCTGGGGTGCCCTATCTCCTCAATGCCGCATCAAGCCGTACGTCGGCTTCAAGCAGGCGCAGGGTTTGAGTCACGCATCATTGTCCTAAAAGTGACTGGTTGACATCTTGTAGATTTCCCTCAGCCACTTTTAGGATTAGTTCCTGCGCAGGAACGCCCTCCCTTGCGCCGGAACGCCCCCTGATGGCGCAGGGCTTTACAACGTGATGCATCTCCCATATATACGCCGCACCATGGCGACTCTTTTGTTCTGCCGCTGCGTCACAAAAGTCACGCAACAATGGAGGAAAATGAGCCGCAAGGGACTTCTAAATCAGCCCCAACAGACTGAAGTCCAGTCCTTCCTTTAGACACATGGCTATAAGAAGAAATAGTGGTGGTGGTCGGTGGATTGATAGTTTGAGTATTCACTGATCTGCAAGCAGGATGGACTTTGTCACTTCGCGTGCTGCGGACTGCTGCCTGCCAGGCCTAGGCAAACCTTTTTAGTAGTCTGTTTAGTGAGTTACATAGGAACTTTCAAAGTCAACGGTCCGCAAATCAGGCAATACGAATAACGTAGTATACCACATGAGATTGGTCAATATATCCCGTGGAATAGTTGTCTATCTATTTGCTATTTCTCCAAAATATTTTGTTATTGTTCTTTTGAAATGTTTGATTTGGTTGACAAATCTCATCCATGTTTTCTGGTCTTTCTTTCTTTCATGTTGTACATCAGCTCCCCCCAAGGGCAAGAGGACACAGGAGGAGGAGGAGGAGGGTGCTGTTCAGGAGGATGCAGGCCAGGATCGGGCAGGCGAGGGCTCCTTTGCTGGCCCCAGTAAGTTTTAATTTTAATATAGAGTACCTATTTTTTCCTAGCGTTCCTCATTCGATTTTTTCTAAATCGTCTTTGATCTTCTTGTAGACTGGATCTAAATTCTTATCCTGCCTCGACTATGACTCCCTGTGGTATTACTAGATTATTCTTATTAGTCTGTCTGTGTAGCTAACTAAGATTGCACATTTGGCAATTCCATTGGACTCCCATTCTAGTCAGCAATAGCTCTATGCACTGAGTGCAGTCCTCTGGGATTGTCCATAATGTCTTTTCAAGTCTTCTAAATGTTTATGCTTTGACAATTGCCAACAATAAAAAGGTGAATGACCACCAAGAACGAATAAGATACTACTTTACTTTTGGTTTGGATAGGAGGACAATCCATTCTACTACTGTTGCAGGGACAAATCTGCACAAACCGAACTATGAACACTAAATAGTGCATTGTTTATCAATTATAATAGGCGCAGGTAGACTTTCTTTCCACATACCTCAATGATATCAGACTTTGAAGAACCCCCAATCTCCTTACTGACTAGATAGTGTGGCAGAGTCATTTAGCTCCCTAAGTCACCGATGATTGATCCCCAATGATCATTAGATTATCCTACGCAGGACAAGAGTACGGAGTCACAGTCAAGAAGTGTCAGAGGCACTCATGCTTGCAAAAATTCCAAAACCTTTAGCTCATCCACTCTAGTCTGGAGGACCAAAAACCACAGAGTCTATTTAAGTTTAAAAGCTTTATTAAAACTAAACACATTTATTAAAATCGACTTTGTCATAAAAGTAAACGTTTAACTCAAAATGGAAAAGTGCTTAGTGCTAACGATTAATTGGACACATTTCTTGTGGTCGAGCTGAGCTCTCACCTGGTTTGAACTTGAGCTTGACCCTGATCGTGTTCTTAGAAGTCAAGCTTCTGTTAGGAGAAAAAGTGTTGTGTGTTAAAAATAAAAAGCAAGCATTCATCAGTTGTGCCAAAAAGTGCAGCAAGACAACAGCCTTCCTTGGAAAAAGGGAAATTTTTACTGTAGAGTATACAGCTACAAATAATTACATTGTATTTCGTTTTTTTAAAATTTCTTTATTCCTCCTAGACCAAATATTATATAGTAGTGAGTGGTGTATTTGTAACATTCTTAAATGTACTTTGTAGGTGTAACATCTGGTGGCGGGGCCAGCGCGGAGGTGGTGGTGTTGGGCGAGGACTCTGGGGAGGATGCGGTGGAAGTGCCGGCGGACGTTCCTGTGAGGGTTCGCTCGGTGGTGGCGGGAAGAGGTAAGCTATATATTCCTTACTTATTGAGATTAAAGACTGCATAGTGTGCTTTCTGCACGGGTGTATTACAAATCAACCAGGTAGTAGCCTCCTCGAAATGTACTTCGACTTAGCTGTGAAGTTTTTGGTGAGAAGAATCCCAATAAGATCTTAGATGAACTTGATGGATGGGATGAACGAAAAGCGAAACAAGGGTGTAAGTAAGTGTGGAAGGACGAGAAATTTTATGATGGCTGGCAAAGAAGAATGATATGTGTTTGCTTGGCCCCCGAGGTGGCTGGGAAGGAAAGAATATGGTATGGTGCATGGCTGGGTCAATGATGAAGCAAGGATGGGTGGAAGGACAACAGCCTGGGTGGGTGAAACAGAAACTGTATGTGTGCATATACTTTGAATGGATGGATGCCTGGAGCATGGTATTATCTGACTCTTAGATAGCACATGTGTATCTAGAGAGAGTAGATGGTCGCTGGATGAATTAAGTGTTACCTTGAAGAGCATGTAACACCGCACCCGCACGTCCGTTCCAGTGTAGGGAAGGCAAGGAAAAGAAATTGTAAATTTGTCCAATACTACCATGAATAGTAGCAGTAGTTTGTATTGCAACTGCAAGCACAGCATATATCCGGTTATTACGGTGGACACTCCGTACCTCTCTTAATAACTTTAGTTTAGTAGTAGTACGTCATTCATGTGTGGGTGTATCACTGTTCACTCAATAATAAGCAAAGCACCTAAAGTCATCCCATATGTCATCAAATACATCCCATGTAAAGTGATAGATAATCTAATTATTTAGCTTCTTCATTTTCCTTTTCTAGTACTCATTTGCACTGTAGGGTGAAAGGTAAATTAATTAAGCAGTAGCCCTTGTAACAGAGTATTCTCAGTGCCACCCGTAATAGAAAAGTAATAGCTTCACCACCAGCATGTACTGGACCGGTACAGTAACGCAAGTCTGTCTCACTCATCATGGTGTGCGTCTGTTTTTCTCGGGTGCAAGTTCACTGCGCTGGCATTCTGCCGGCTTGCATAAGATAACGTACCAATATTCCTAAACAAGAGAGAAGAAGAAGAATAAGACTGGTGTACTGTCATAGTCGACTGTAATGGAAGTCCATAGTGGTCGTAGAATTTGTTCATTAAACTCCCACTAATGTTAGAGCAAGGATGCAGAAGTGGGAGGTTAGATAGATACTGTCCTCAATAGTTATGTACTGTGCTTTCAATTTGCTACTTGTACTGTGACACAACTTTCGGCTCAATCACTTTGTGTTATTAATGTGAAGGAGCATTGGTTACAGACTATGTCTTTCTTTCTTCATATAGTTGCTCCTTCCAAATCGACATCACGGAGGGAGCAGGCACGAATGGCCCGGCAACGGAGGCTGGATGCCACTGTCGCCAAATATCGGCGGCTGCAACCACAACATCCTCGAGTGGGACAGCTGCATCCTCCTCCGTGACCCCACGGGCTGCCAGCCAGCGCAGTGCTCCAGCGGTACGGAGCCGGGCTAACAAAGCCAACCACCACCGCCAAGCAGCAAAAAGACCAGCTGCCCCCCACAGGAGCTGCAAGGCACGCCAGCGCCGCCTAGGAGTCCGAATGTCCTACCTGGAGCAGGAGGTCCTTAGGTACAAGAACTTGGTGGAGGGCCTCCGCTTCGACCTTGCCACCCTCCGCAAGGAATATGATGCCCTGGCCGCAAAATTCACCAGCACCCTCCAGTAGTGGAGTGTCCCTTGCCCTTTTTTTAGAGACTTTTGGGGGGTGGGATTTGGGAGTTGGGTTCTTTTTGGGACTTTTCAAAGACAATCGTTGGGGTTAGGGAGGGTCTTGAGGGAGATTATTTTGTTAGGGCTACATAAATATACTTTTTTGAACTTTATCTGACCATACCTGTTTTTTACTGCTTTTCAGTCTGGTGGGTGGGGGTGTAACAGTAAGTTTGTTTTCCTGAAGAGTCATAGGACTTTAGTAGTACTACCGTCATTCTCTCGTCTAGTCCTAATACTCCATTATACTACCTCCCACCAAACGCTTATCTTACCTGTAATTTGTGTTAGCAATTAGGGCTAGGCCCAGGGCTGGCTCCACGTGAAATGGGGATTAAGATTGGCAATCCTGGGCGGATGAAATTTCCTCATTGCGGTGGTACTAGTGGTGTGACACAGTGGCAGTTGCATGCCTATGGGAAAAAAGAAAACGAAACCTGGTTTGTCCTTACTGTAGCATTACAACGGTTACGGTACGATCGAGAATATAGCAGGTGACAGTAAACTAGAACAGTGCCACAATGTAGCCTAACAAATGGTAAAGTATTGCAAGTATAACTAGTACTTGCGTTGAATGTAGTTGACATTGGCTCCTACTACTACAAGAAATAGTATTGAAGCTGAGTAAGTCTAGAAGATATCCTCGTATTCCTTCACCAGCCTGTTGATATGACCTTATCCTCCCCAGCAAGTGTGTGGAATTAGTGATGTCATTTAGTCAGACATCAAGCAAAACCACACAGCCCGGGGGAAGAGGGTTAGGGTTTGGAAAAGGGATGGGAATGGGGTTTTCTTTTTGGGTAGGTTTTGTTGAGAGAAGAAAAAAAAAGCACAGCATGGACAAACAATAATTGAAGATAAAGAAATCTTTGGGTACAAACTAAAGCTAACCACATGCAGTCACACTCATAGAAGAAAACAATGGATACTGTATCTGTATTCTGTATGTTGTTGGAGTTGTCCTGTTGAATTTGGTAAGTAAGTTGCATGCAGCAAACAATTACTCTTATTAGCGGCACTCCTCCATTCCAGCTGACGCTTCGTCCATCAATGTTGGTGACCACTGACAGAAGACACCCTGTGCACTGCCTGCCTGGCGGATGTCGACTGAAACCCGGCCTGTAATTATTGAACGGAAAACAGGAAGTGCTATTACAATACCACTGATAAATAAATATAAGGTATGTAAGCTGTGTGGTGCAAAAAGTCACACTTTGATTTCCCTAATAGACAGTACAATATTTTTGAAATTGCGTACTCTGTCTGAGTCACCTTTTTAAGGATAAATAAGTATGGCCAAAATATTATAGCGGATCTTTCCCCTCAAGGTAGGTGTACTGTAAACTGTGTTTTAGAACAAAATTTGACCTTCCCAGCAATGCTCCCACCAAGACCCTTACTAAAGCCAGTCGCAAATGTAGAAGACCCCCAATCAGATCTCAAAATACGAGGCCTAGCAGAAAAATGGTGACAAAACGTACTTTAAAAGTAAAAGTAGGCCCAAATACACCCTTACCCACCGTGGATTGTATTCAAACCACTTGCAAGCAAGCAAAAGTATCCATAGCCAGCATCGCTCCAAGAGTGCTCTAAAACCCCAGAACTGAGTTGCAATAGAACACCCCGAAACACATGCAATCCTGCTGCTAGGGCTAACCCTAACGAACCCTAAGTTACAAAAAGTGGCAAAAGGTTTTGCCTTATGGATTTTGTCCAAAACACTTCTATCCGGTATTAGACCTTCCCAGGAATGCCCCAAGACCCGCCAACCCACCCGCAAAAAAGCACGCGACAACACTCCCAAACAGCAAAAAAGAAAAATCTCATACTTACAATATCTCTCGGCCTTCGGTCCAAACGCGCTGTGCAGCTAGGTCTCATCATCATAACTCCTGTTTTCCACCACGGATTTCCTGAAAAGCAAATGCAATCAAGATTAGACTGTCGCAGCAGTGCTTCGACAGAGACCCCGCAACCCACCCACAAACACCAGGAAGCCCCCCAAAACGCTACATTGAGCAAGATGTCAGAAGAAATAGCAAAAAAAAGGCTTTTCCTTATGGATTTTGTCCAAAACACTTCTATCCGGTATTAGACCTTCCCAGGAATGCCCCAAGACCCGCCGGCGCCAACCCACCCGCAACAAAGCACGCGACAACACCCCCAAACAGCAAAAAAGAAAAATCTCACACTTACAATATCTCTCGGCCTTCGGTCCAAACGCGCTGTGCAGCTAGGTCATCATCATCATAACTCCTGTTTTCCACCATGGATTTCCTGAAAAGCAAATGCAATCAAGATTAGACTGTCGCAGCAGTGCTTCGACAGAGACCCCGCAACCCACCCACAAACACCAGGAAGCCCCCCAAAACACTACATTGAGCAAGATGTCAGAAGAAATAGCAAAAAAAAGGCTTTTCCTTATGGATTTTGTCCAAAACACTTCTATCCGGTATTAGACCTTCCCAGGAATGCCCCAAGACCCGCCAACCCACCCGCAAAAAAGCAAGGTACCACCACACCCCCAAACAGCAAAAAAGCAAAATCTCATACTTACAATATCTCTCGGCCTTCGGTCCAAACGCGCTGTGCAGCTAGGTCATCATCATAACTCCTGTTTTCCACCATGGATTTCCTGAAAAGCAAATGCAATAAAGATTAGACTGTCGCAGCAGTGCTTCGACAGAGACCCCGCAACCCACCCACAAACACCAGGAAGCCCCCCAAAACGCTACGTTGAGCAAGATGTCAGAAGAAATAGCAAAAAAAAGGCTTTTCCTTATGGATTTTGTCCAAAACACTTCTATCCGGTATTAGACCTTCCCAGGAATGCCCCAAGACACGCCAACCCACCCGCAAAAAAGCACGCGACCACCACACCCCCAAACAGCAAAAAAGCAAAATCTCATACTTACAATATCTCTCTGCCTTCGGTCCAAACGCGCTGTGCAGCTAGGTCATCATCATAACTCCTGTTTTCCACCATGGATTTCCTGAAAAGCAAATGCAATCAAGATTAGACTGTCGCAGCAGTGCTTCGACAGAGACCCCGCAACCCACCCACAAACACCAGGAAGCCCCCCAAAACGCTACATTGAGCAAGATGTCAGAAGAAATAGCAAAAAAAGGCTTTTCCTTATGGATTTTGTCCAAAACACTTCTATCCGGTATTAGACCTTCCCAGGAATGCCCCAAGACCCGCCAACACACCCGCAAAAAAGCACGCGACCACCACATACCCAAACAGCAAAAAAGCAAAATCTCATACTTACAATATCTCTCGGCCTTCGGTCCAAACGCGCTGTGCAGCTAGGTCATCATCATAACTCCTGTTTTCCACCATGGATTTCCTGAAAAGCAAATGCAATCAAGATTAGACTGTTGCAGCAGTGCTCCCAGACCCAAAACTCACCCACAAACACCCGGAACCCCGCCAAAGAGCACCTCAAAGGCAAGCAAGTCAGCAAAAACGGCAAGAAATTTCCGCCTCATATTTGGTCGAAAACACTTTTATCCGTTATTAGAGCTTCACAGCAATGGGCCCAGAGCCGTCAACTCACCCGCAAAGAAGTAGAACACCCCCACAAGTGCTGAGTCTTTCTTCATTGGGCGTAATCCAGCCCTCTGCTTTGAGGGAAATCGGAGTCTGGAGGAGGAGGATAGAGGAGCATGTTCTTCAGAACTTGTGAACCTGAGGAATGTAGACTGCGGCACCTTCAAATCAATAAGCAAACAAGTGAAGACAGTTCTGCTGATGGGCTTGTTTTTGGGATTAGGTGATTAAAGTTTGAATTAAATTAACTGTGCAAAACAAAGAAAGACAGACACACAGGAATAAAAGTGAATAAGGACGAAAAAGAAAGTTATTGATTCATTGTCTCAGATGCTTCCGGGCCTTAAAAGAATGGCTGAAATGGTTGCACATTTTGCGGCAGGTGGCCATTACCTCGAACGCTGTACTGTCTGTATCACTCAAGAATTTTTGAACTACCAGGTTGATACAGTGCGCCAAACACGGCACTCTGAAATATGCACACAGCGACATGGCCTTAACTACATTGGCATATAAACAGAAAGGAGGTCTCCTTAAAAATCCATCACGGGACAAGGAGAAGACAGTGCGAAAAATAAACAAATGTCCCTAGGGCCCAGGGTGGGGAAAGGAGCTGGCAGCTGATTTCAAGATCCACTAGTATACAACAATATCAGTTTTTCAAATTTTACAAGCCAAATAGAAGATTTCTGACAATAAAATTTTTTGTAAAAAACATTTCATTTAATATATCATCAACAAAATACAAAGTATTCAAGTGCCATTACAAGTAAAAAAGATATTTAAAAACTGTGGTGTTTCACAGTAACATTTCTTTAAAAAAAGTTTTATACACAAGATCACATAAAAGAACCAAATAGTCTTGGTTCTTTTATGTGATCTTGTGTATAAAACTTTTTTTAAAGAAATGTTACTGTGAAACACCACAGTTTTTAAATATCTTTGCACTTGAATACTTTGTATTTTGTTGATGATATATTAAATGAAATGTTTTTTACAAAAAATTTTATTGTCAGAAATCTTCTATTTGGCTTGTAAAATTTGAAAAACTGATATTGTTGTATACTAGTGGATCTTGAAATCAGCTGCCAGCTCCTTTCCCCACCCTGGGCCCTAGGGACATTTGTTTATTTTTCGCACTTAACTACATTGGCGCCATTATCCGTGGAAACATAACCAATCTGGCGTTTTTTTGGGGCCAGCCAGTGAAAGACCTTTTTGTTAAACTCGTCCAAAATGTTTTCTGCTGTGTGACTTTTCTCCAAGCCAAACATGGCTAGTGTTGCATGTTTCCGAGCAGCTTTAAAAACTTGGTCCGGGTCAACACCTGCGTTTAGCTTTGTTTTAACACCTGAAAAAGAGACCCAGTGTGCAGTGATGCACATGTAATCAGCGCCTACGCCACTGGTCCACATGTCTGTTGTCAGATGTATAGTGTGAACAGCACTCTTCTGCAAAGCTGCCCCAATCGCCTCCAGCACATCTACATCTAGTGCTGGAACCGCAACTCTGGCAAAATAGAACCGGCTAGGAACCTTCCATTTAGGGCAGAGCGTTGCCACTAATTCTAGAAAACCTACCGCTTCTACAAAAGAAAAAGGGAGAAGGTCCACAGCTAGCATTTTAGCCAGCTTAGTGTTATACAGACGCGTCAGTGGGTGGTTGCGTTCATATGGCGCATCTGAAGAAAACATGGTTCTAATGTTGCACTGGACCAAGCATTTACGGGATGATAATGACTTTGTTGACCCAATTATGCTCGCTGGTGAACTTTTGCGCGTTGGTGTCTCACTCGCTCCAACACTCTTAGTGTGCCTCACACGGGGTGTGCTGCTGACAGGGGTACTGGGTGTAAGTGAAGTGTTTGACACGTCTTCTTCCTCCTTGTCATCATCAGATGCAACATCAACGTTTTCTTTCTTCCAATTCGGGCTTCCTTGATCGCATCTAGGTGCACGAACCATTGGACAGTGTGCTGTCTCTCAAGATGACCTCTCTGGCCTCCGGTACCATAGTTGGTACCTGACTTACCACGACTAACTGCAAGCTTACAAAGGGTACAAATGGCGAACTTTTCCCTTTTTTGGCAAACAGTAAAGAAGTCCCAAACTGGGGACTTGAAGTGTCTGTGGGGCCTGGAGGAGGCGGCGATACTGGTGGTGGTGGTCATGCTGCTAATGCCAGATGAAGTGGAGGATCTGGATTGCCCAACTTTTGTACGTTGTGCACTTTCACCGCCACTAATTAAGGTCGAGGTGGATGGAGGTCCCTTCTTGTGAGAAAGAAATATGGAAGCGGTACGAGTTGGTGTACTTAACTCCAATGATTGTGGTGTTTCCACTGCCTCCTCTTCGACAACATCATCATCATCACGCTCAGCAGCTTTTCGGGCTAGGGTTAAAATGTCTGTTTGCTGCATGCCCGCTGGGGCTGCAGTGACCTTTATGATGACTGGGTCGTCGTTGTCAGAGTCTTCATCAGCAGCAGTATCCGCAACTTCTTGTTGAGCCTCATCATTACACTCCATAACTCTGAGACTTTGGACGAGCTTCCTTTTACGCTTAAATACCTTTGTCAGATCATGTGCCCCACTCTTAGACGGCAGTGGTGCTGGTTCCCAATTTTGATCCGTATCATCAGAAGGAGGTGTGCTTGAAGAAGATGTAGACACCACCCTTGATCTCTTCCTTGCTAGGGGTGTGGAAGACAATGAATGATCATCAGGAGGAGTGTCTTCCTCAAATGATACCTCGCCTTGATTGTCGATTTCCTGATGTGCCCCTACTTCGGGAGGAACAACTATTGTGGGCACTTGTGACCCTCCATGCACCTCTGCTTGCGCATCTCCTTCCACATGTACTTGGGCTTGTACTTGCACATGTGATTGTTGTTGCGGCTGTGGTTGTTCAACACTCGTCAGATGAGCTACAACAACCTGTGTTGATTGAGGGACATTGCTGCTGCTTTCTTGCGATGAGCCAACATCACTGGTCGATGGTGATTGAAGAACTATACTGGCTGCCTCTGCAGCACTCAAGGGCTTGGACTTAAGTTGGCGTGGTGGTGGTGGTGGCACTGATCCCAATGGAGCGGGGGTGCTGCTGCCAGCTTGGTCCCCAGCAGATCCCGCTGCTGCTGCAGGCATACTTTTTTTTTTACTCCCAAAAAAAGGGGCTGGCGGCACACCAGTCTCCTTGGTTACTTGCTTCTTCTGCTCCTTACTGGCACCTTTCTTGCTAGAGGAGCTACGGGTAACTTTTTTTGGGGCCATCTTCTTCAGAGCAGGTCAGAACAGCAGGCAGCAGTTGCACGAGTTGCAGAGTTGTCTGTGTCCAGACGTGACGTCACGTGACGTTATGCTGCACACACACACCACTGCAGGACTTCTTCCTGGCACTGGTGGTTCTCTTGAGTCTTGTGCACCTAAAAGCAATGGAAGACAGAGGAACATCAGTTCAGTTATACACCCCAAAAAATCGACAAAACACAGAAAAATCAGCACAATCCCATGCCATCCATGATGTTTACATTGAAGACACCCCACAGAAAGACTAGGGCCATGCAAGTATGCAACACTCACTACCCCTGGGCATAATGGATGAAAAGTAGGCAAAATAAGTGCAGGCCTCAGACACTGCCTCTCTTCAAAATGGCCCCTTACACCCCAAGCCAGTCCACATCAACAGTACACCCCAAAAAAACAGAAAAACAGCCAAAAATCACCACAATCCAATGCCATCCAGGATGTTTACATTAAAGAGAGTGAGACAACACTACAGGCACACTCAGTCCATGCACCACTACCCCTGGGCAAAAGGCCACACCAGCAGCCCCAAAAAAACGACAAAAACAACAAAAAACAGCACAATCCCAGCCCATCCATGGCCTCAATGGTGTTTAAATTCAAGAGGACACCCCACAGAAAGACTAGGCCCATGCAACACTCACCACCCCTGGGCAAAGGGCCCCACCAGCAGCCCCAAAAAAACTACAAAAAACAATAAAATCAGCACAATCCCAGCCCATCCATGGCCTCAATGGTGTTGAAATTCAAGAAGACACCCCTCAGAAACACTAGGCCCATGCAACACTCACTACCCCTGGGCATAATGGATGAAAGGTAGGCAAAATAAGTGCAGGCCTCAGACACTGCCTCTCTTCAAAATGGCCCCTTGCACCCCAAGCACATGTTGCCTGTACCAGCCAGCACTCAAGATGGCCACCACCACCACCCACATGGCCAGTCCACATCAACAGTACACCACTACCCCTGGGCAAAAGGCCACGCCAGCAGCCCCAAAAAAACCGACAAAAAACAATAAAATAAGCACAATCCCAGCCCATCCATGGCCTAAATGATGTTTAAATTCAAGAAGACACCCCACAGAAAGACTAGGCCCATGCAACACTCACCACCCCTGGGCAAAGGGCCCCACCAGCAGCCCCAAAAAAACGACAAAAACAACAAAAATCAGCACAATCCCAGCCCATCCATGGCCTCAATGGTGTTTAAATTCAACAAAACAGTTGTATCATGCACCCATAACCAACCCTGGTCCTACTGGATACTGTGGCTACCCACAATATAATTTATTTAATGTTCTGAAAAAGTTCCAAAATTGTAGTTGCAGCAACTGTAATGCCCCAAACAAACTTACTTGTGAAAGTTGATTTCTAATCCAAAAGTAATCCAAAGAAAGTCAAAAAGGCCTCAAATCCAAATATCCAGCAGCACCCACAAAAAGTAATCCTTCCAGCTCCAGATCCAAATGAAAGTGACCAGGAGATGGACAAAGCACTGGGAGGAGCCTGCTGGACAGGAACAGGAAGTTGGAGACTGTGGGGCACTTCCTTCCTCCCCCCCCCCAAAAATGGACTCCTTGCAAAAAAAAGGCCATGCAAATGTTAACCTGAGGAGTGATTCTGATAAAAATCATAATTTTCTGAAGGTTTATCCTGTTTGCTGGTGATTTTCTTGTGCAGAATTGCAAAATCTCTATTTCGCGAGTGCGAGATTGTTCCTTTCCGCCGCAACTACGTGTTCGCAATTGCGAACTCTCGCGAGGTGTGCTGTGCAAGGTGGCAAGCCGCGATTACGTATTCGCGGGCGCCAAACTCCCGCGGGATCACGCAGCAAGATCCAAAATGGCGCGGCACTCGCAAAATATGATCGAGAAAAACAACTCGGCAAACGCTTATTGACGGAAAGTGAACGCCGTGCACCACGCCGCGCGCCGCAACCAAGCAAAAAATCCGCCGCGAGCGGATTCACGGATTTTCGACAAATTTGCGAGAGTTCGCGGATTGCGAATTTGCCGAAAATCCCAAAAATCCGCGATCGGAGCGGATTTTACGCCCATGCTTAATCAAACCCCTCAAAGGCATGATTAACGGTCACCCAGAAAAGCTTAGGCACAGATGGGACATACTTTTGCCCTGCCTTCTCTTTGCCTACAGAGAGGTTCCACAGAAGAGGGTTGGTTACAGCCCATGTGAACTTCGGTTTGGAAATCCAGTCAGGGGTCTATTGTGTTTAGTGAAGGAGGGATGGGAGTTACCTCTCAAACCACCTAAACAGGATATTGTGGACTCCGTACTTGGTCTCCGCTCCAGGATGGCTGAGTACATGAAGAAGGGAACTAAAATCCTTGAGGCTAGCTAGGAATTGCAAAAGGCATGGCATGACCAAAAGGCTGTGCTGACTATTTACCAGCCTGGGCAGAAAGTATGGGTGTTGGAGCCTGTGGCCCCAACAGCCCTCCAAGATAAGTGGAGTGGCCCCGTACCATAATTGAGCAGAAGGGAGAGGTTACCTATCTGGTAGACCTTGGAACTCCCTGGGGCCCCCATAGGGAGCTCCATGTCAACAGGCTCAAACCATATGTTGACAGGGCAGACATGGGCTTATTCATGGCTACTGATGAGGGACAGGAGGAAGAGAGTGATCCACTCCCTGACCTGCTCTCCCAGAACCCTGATGATGGTTCAGTTGCAGGTGTAGCCTTGGCAGGCAGCCTCACTGACCAGCAGCAAATTGATTGCAGAAAAGTTCACAATCAGTTTAAACATATGTTTTCACTGACTCCAGGTCAGACTACATGGTGCACTCATGAAGTGGACACTGGGGACAGTCTGCCTGTTAAAAATTAGATTTACAGGCAACCTGACCATGTCAGGGACCGCATCAGGACTAAAGTCCAGAAGATGTTGGATTTGGAAGTGATTGAACCCTCTGATAGCCTTTGGGCTAGTCCAGTAGTCTTAGTACCTAATCCTCACATCCAGAATGGTAAGCGAGAGATGGGGTTTTGTGTTGACTACAGGGGTCTCAATACAGTCACTAGGACTGATACCCATCCAAACCCCAAGGCAGATGAGCTTATAGATACTTTGGCCTCAGCCACTGGCAAATCAGATTAGCTGAGGATGCAAAGCCCAAAACAGCATTTTACTACCCCTAGTGGGCACTACGAATTTTTGGTGATGCCCTTTGGTTTGAAGAATGCACCTGCCACTTTTCAAAGGTAGGTGAACCAAGTCCTTACAGGCCTGGAAGCCTTTAGTGCAGCATATCTAGATGATATTGTTGTCTTTAGCTACACCTGGAAGGATCACCTAGTCCACCTGAGAAATGTTTTGGAGGCCCTGCAGAAAGCAGGCCTCACTATCAAGCCACCAAGTACCAGATAGGGCAGATTAAAGTTGTATACCTGGACCACCCGGTAGGTGGAGATCAGGTACAACCAGTGCAGAGCAAAATTCAGGCCATCATGGACTAGGTTGCTCCAACCACCCAGACTCAGGTCAGAGCTTTCTTGGGCCTGACTTGGTACTATGGGAGGTTTGTCAAAGGTTATGGATCCATAGTGACTCCTTTGAATGACTTCCAAGAAAATGCCATAGAAAGTTCAGCGGACAGTTAGCTGTCAAAAGGCATTGGATGACCTGAAGCAGACCATGTGCACTGCTCCCATTCTGCAAAGTCCTAACTACTCCAAAGAATCCATAGTCCAAACAGATGCATCTGAGTTGGGGGTAGGGGCTGTGTTATCACAAATGAATGATGAAGGTCAGGATCAGCCAGTAGCATGTGGAGAAGTGTGGCTCAGGGGTTAGAGGCAGCAGGGGTTAGAGGCAGCAGACCCGGAAGCTGAGATTGGTCCTGGACCAGGGTTCAATTCCCCGCCTCGGCGGGGTCTTGGGCTAAAAATTCCACGGACTCGATAATTCTCGCCCCGGTGCCTCCTCGACTCACGGGTTCACACTCTGCGACTCTGGGCAATAGCTTGCTTAATCTCCACAACGGCCCCTCGCGGCGGGATGCCTGACTTTCACCTTGTGGATACCCTGCTATCTCACAGGGGAATACCAGGAAGGGTTCCCTAAGCAAGCGCCGGGAAACCCACTGTGGGTAGCTGTGCGCTATATAAGCTCAACTACATTTACATAGCTTGTAGTAGCAGAAGGCTGACCCCCAGAGAGAAACGTTGTTCAGCTATTGAGACGGAGGCATTTGTTGTGGTTTGGGCTCTGAAGATTCTGAGGCCATACTTGTTTGGCACTCACTTTATTGTTCAGACAGACCATAAGCCCCTCTTATGGCTAAAACAGATGAAGGGTGAAAATCCCAAACTTTTGAGGTGGTCCATTTCTCTACAGGGGATGGACTATACAGTGGAATATAGACCTGGGAGTACCATGCCAATGCAGGATGGAATCTCCAGATATTTTCACTTAGAACATGAACACTCAACTGGTCAAGGTTAGTTTAATGTCCTGACATTGGGGGGTGGTGTGTGTAGGAGAGTACGATCTGGTTCATTTAGTTACCTTCCACCTTTTACTGATGTTTCACTGTTTTCGACTTAGTCTGGCTGGGATCCTGCTATTCAGGACCCCAGCCTCGCTGCTTTCTCCTCTAAACTGATTGCATGTACTTTAGGTACACTCCGGATTGGATTCTGGGGTATCCTTTTAAGTCCCTACATATGGTATACTATATACCCAGGGCATAGATACCCCAAAGGCCTCCCAGGGGCTGCAGCATGTATTATCCCACCCCTAAGAAGCCAATCAAATTGACACCACAGGTCTGCTACTGCAACCTGTGTAAGGTGGTGCATGCACCCCTTCCTTAGATATAGGTTCACTATATCTACCTAATCACTGCACATATACACCCAACAGTCACCCCTATGGCAGGCCTTATCAATCCTGAATGCATGGTGCTGGGTTTTATGTGAGAGGGTGCCCATGTCTGAGCAGAGCCCCTCTGCAGCCTTCGGAATCTAGTCTTCGGGGTTGTTGTGTGATGCAGACTACCATATACTCTTAAGTGCATTATAACCTCTCGGTAAATGCTAACTTTAAAACGGCTGCACAGAAACCTGTTGTGTTTGGTGTCAAACACCTTGGCATCATACCTCCACACCAGTAACTGGTGTGGGAGGTATGATTCCTCCCTCCTAGAGGGAGAAATATGACTACACCGGTATACCCGCTATCAGCTTTACAGAACCCTGGCATCACAAGATGGATGCTGCCAGCCACAGACATGCGTCTGCCCTGCTGCTGCTGGACGATACTCTGGCAGAGGAGGCTGGACAATAGGTTTCCTGTCACAGGGAGGTGTAACAGCCTCCCAGAGAGGCTTTAGTGTATGGGAGATGGGTGGGTGCACTCTGAGAGTTATTTGATGAATGCACTAGGGGCATATTTGGTGTCCCTGTGCATAGTCCAACTCAAACCGGTTGCAGGGGCCATTTGCTCCTGCTCTGGCGCCAAACTGGACAAAGGACAAGGGTGTAGCCACCCCTCTGTCCTGACTCTCCCATAGGTGAGTCCCCAGAGTTTGTCCCACCCTTCTATGGGTATAAAGTAGGAACCTCTGGCTACAGGACTTTAGATTTACCTGGATGAAGCTCTGCTACAGAAACCAAATACTTTGACGATGTACACTGCGCTAGATCACTGAAGAATCTCCCTTGGAGTAAAGGAGTTACTCCCCTGCTAAGCAGGCACCAAAGATGCATCTGACTGGTTTGCAACTACAAAGCTCCTGGGGACTCCGAAGACTTTTTCAATACAGGAGGTGGGTTTCCAAGTTTCTCCAAGGTCAACTAGTGTGCCCAGCAAACCTGAGACCCGTATCCCTCGTAGGGATTGTGCAACCTGAACCCCTGGGCACCATGTCCATTTGCAGAAATATATGCTTTCTGGCGACCCATGCAGCTGTGCTTTGGGCCACTTGTAGTCCAGTCCCCGAGCAGTGATTCCACTGAAGATTGACGGCCTACACTCCACGAGTGTTCAGTGGGCTAGTATTTAGTGATCCCTCTCGAGGTTCCTTCGAGGTCCCTGGTCCATTGGCCTGTGGGTCCCTGTGAAAGCAACTTTAACTTTCAGTGGGCTTTCTTGGTTTCTCCAGACATGCCCTGACTGTCTCCATCACTTGGGGAATCACCAGGACCTTGCTGGTTCTCACCGAAGCATCTTTTCTCTGACCGCATGAGTTGCAGTTGCCAAGGCTTGTTAAAGTTCAATCCGGACACTGACCCCCCCAGCACTCAAAATCCTTCGTGGGACAGCTTGCCTGCAGACTTTGGTTGTCCTCAATGTCTCCTATTCCCCGTGGCTGCAGAGTCAAGCATCACCTCTTCTCACCTGAAGCACCCAAAATCAATGGGCATTTGTCTACCGAGCCCCTGGTCACTGGCAAGTGACCCAGACTCTGACCCCTCTGCTTTCAGGTTCTTCTCATCCCTGAGCCAGGCTTGGATCCAACCAGACACTTTTCCTCTTCACGGGAACAGCACTTTTCAGCATCATGCCATTGAAAACGACGAAAATTTCCGACACCATTTGACACCTGTGCACCCGGCTTCCCTAGGTTAGGTAACACAAGTACTTCAGTGCTAACATGGGTGCTGGCCTTAGAACCTTCTAAGTTTGAAAGGGTTTGCTTCCAATGACTCTGATGTATTCCCCATCGCGCTTCTCTCTGAGTTACCTCGCTAGGTGTTTCCCTATTTTATTCCCCTGAGTGTAAGAGACATGGCGTAGTTTTAAAAGGGTGCATTCTGCCCTGTTGTTATAGATTGCTTTCAGCTTGTCTCGTAGGGCTGTTAGAGCGTGTTGGGTCACACTAGAAGGTTTGGTCTTGTGTGCCTGCTCTGCCTGTTCTAACTACCTCTCTAGACCCTCCCTCTCCCACGCCCGTTGTTTATTCAGGGTGGAATTAAGCTCTAAACATTTCCCCCATATGACTGCTTTAAAGGCGTACCAATTGTTACCCAGGGAGGTTTCTTCAGATCTGTTGGCTTTGAAATATTCTGTGATAGCTTCCCGCAGTTAAGTGTGCCGTACCCTATCCCATGTAAGAATATGGGGAAGTACCATTTGGGGGTCGTAGTGGGGCAGATCCCCGTTGTAAGCAAATCGAGAGAGGGCAGTGGTCTGAGATGGAAAGGGGGAAGATCTTGGCCTCCCTGAGGGTGCCCAGCAATCTTTGATTGATAAAGATGTAGTCCAATATTAAATATGTGTGGTGTACATGTGAGTAGAATGTGTCGTCTCTAGTCTGGGGGTACAAGGCACAACAGGCATCCCGTAAACCTATGTTGTGAAGTCCATGTTTTATATCTGCAGAGAATGTGCCAGTTTCTGATCTGTGTGAGTGAGTAGTGTCCAAGTCAGATTGCCAAGTGAGATTAGATTCCCCCATTTAAATCGTTGGCCCTTACCCAAAGGGATCTATTTTGTCTAGCAGGGAGTTGAGAAAGTTTGATTGGCCTGTATTAGGTGCATATATAGCTATAAATGTGCATAGCGTGCCCCGCAGTGTACCCTTAACCAGGACCATCCTGCCCTCCTTATCTGATTGGACATTCAGGGATTGAAATTTCGTCGAAGTGTGAAATAGGAGTGCCACTCCCCGGTGCTTGGTATGCGCTGACGATCTATAAATCAGCGGATACATTTTGTGTTTAAGCCTCAATTCGTCGGCTCTCTGGAGATGTGTTTCTTGGAGTGCCACTATATCAAAGTGGTGATCAGTAAGGTACTGCCACACCTTTTGCCTCTCCTGCGGGGAGTTGAGGCCCTGAATGTTCAATCAGTACCATCTTATAAAGTGGGACCCTCCCCTCTCTCCCCTATACCCGTCATGGCGCGCCTGAGCAGCAGAAAGCTCGGAAACCTTATTTTCATGTGCCTACTATACTGGGTATGCATCTGCCATAGTGCCCTTACGTCGAGAATGTAGAAAATGCCACCATCAAATTGTCAGGGGATGCTACTTGGCCCTCCCCTACTACCCAAGCCGTAGATATTTCTCAGCTCTCCATCGGATCCCCTTCAGCATCTGAAACTGAGTCAGATGTAGCTAAGCTTCCAGTCTCAGGAAAGATATATTGTTAAAAAAAAGCTTCCAGTATGTAACAAGGTGGTTCCAAGACTCGTAGACACAATGGAAAGATGTAAAGGGTGAAGTTAATTCCATGTTCAATAGGTCCCATCCATTCCCAAAAGGTCCTCCACACCAACTGCCTCTATTTTCAATCTCACACTCTATGACCTCATTACATTATTATTATTATTATTATATGAAATTTATAGCGCGCTCAGATTACCCAGGGGCATCCCGGCGCGAAACAGGCCAAGAGGAGAGGCTCAAGTCCAATCATTACTGTGGAAACAAATAGGTCTTCAGAAGTTTCCTAAACAATAGGATCTTGGGCTCTGAACGAATCTTCAGGGGCAAAGAGTTCCACAGAGTCGCCACTTGCACTGAGAAACGCCTGCCCCCAGAGCGAGCTCTCCTTACTCTCGCTGACTGCAGAAGATGTTTTTGGTCAGAGCGCAAAGGACGTGTGGGCTTATAAGGACGGGCCAAGTTAAAAAGGATGGGGGGGCCCTTACCATGCAGGATTTTGTGAGCCGTGCATAGCGCTTTAAATTTCACCCGCTCCTTCACGGGGAGCCAGTGAAGCGTTTTGAGGGCCGGGGCGGCTGACTGCCTTCTGGGAACATCCATTAAGACTCTCGCGGCTGCATTTTGCACCTGTTGGAGGGTTTTGAAAGTTGCTTCGGGAGCACCAAGAAACAGCGCGTTCCCATAGTCGAGCCTCGATAGGATTAAACCACGCATCAAAAGCTTCCTTGCTGAATCAGGGAGCAGTGGTAACACCTTACGGGCTGACCGCAGCAGACCAAAGCAGACCCCCGCGGTCTTCCTGGCGTGGGTCCTAAAAGACAGATCTTCCTCCAGCCACACTCCCAAGGTCTTGATCTCCTTCTTGGGAGACGGAGGGTCACCCAGAGACCGGGGCCAACAGCTAGCAATAATAGAGGGGCTGGAATTACCCAGGAGCATCAGCTCGGTTTTTCCTCCATTAAGCTTTAAGGCAGAGTGAGACATCCAGCGATAGACATTAGCAAGGCAGTCGTGTAAGACTTCAGGTTGTTCCGCCAACTGAGTGAGGCCCACCACCAGCTGAGTATCATCAGCATAGCTGATGATCTTTACCCCTGAAGGGGCGACCACTCTTTCAAGTGGAGTCATGTATATATTAAATAAGGTAGGGCTCAATGAAGAGCCCTGCGGGACTCCACATTGAAGAGGAAATAGGGTCGACTGCTCTGCCCCTTCCCAGACTTGGTAAAAACGGTTGGAGAGAAAGGATTCCAACCATTTCAGGGCCGTCCCTGAGACACCTACCTCTGACAGACGTTGGAGGAGCACCTGATGACTTACGGTGTCAAAGGCAGCACTCAAGTCCAGGAGGATCACTGCCACTGACCCTCCTGTATCAAGAGTGCTCCTTGCTTCCTCCACTACTGCCAGTAGGGCTGTGTCCGTTCCCTGGCCGGGGCGGAAACCAGTCTGGGAGTCTACCAACAGGTGGTTGGACTGTAGATGATAAGAAAGCTGACGGTTGACCAACTTCTCTGCAACTTTTGAGAACCCAGGCAGAAGTGAAATGGGCCTGAAGTTGGTCAAGTTGGAAGAATCCAATCCTGGTTTTTTCAATAGGGCTTTTACCACTGCCTTTTTCCATCTCTGGGGCACTATACCAAGAGAAAGTGAAAGGTTAATAAGGTCAGCCAGCGGAGTCGACAGAGTGTTTGCCACAAGCTTGAGGTATTTCATGGGCACTGGGTCACTCGGAGAACCACTCTTCATCTCTGTCAGTACTTTTATAACCTCCTTTTCCGAGAAAGGGCCGAAGGAGGCTAGCTCAACCAGGCATCTTGCTGGGCTAACAGCCAACTCAGGGATTTGAGGGGCAGCGGGCAGGGAGGACAAAATCTTCTCTATTTTTGAATGGAAGAAGTAAGCCAGTTCCTCGCATTTTTCTTTAGGATTATCATACACAGCTGGCGGAACCGGGGCCTTCAGAAGTTCCTTAAAAATTTTAAAAGATTCCTTTATCAAGGTTACTCTCAGGTGCAAACATCAGCACTTGAGATTCCACACACCTTCCCACCTTAACAACAAAAAAACATGTTATACAGTCTATATACATATGCAGCATAAAGCGAATTTGAACAGAAAATTAGAAACATGACACCAGAAGCTAAAAAGTTATGCAATTTCATACATGAGGATTTTACGGCTTTAAGAAAACATTAAACTCAATAGCATCCCAGAAGATTAAAGATTTCTTTTTCTTTTTTTAACCCAAAAAATAATCTTTGACATATATTGGCGGCTTAGTAGACTTCCTCAGAGGTACCTTTGAAGTGTGTACCACCACTGCATTCTTTCTGAGAACAATTACCCTATTGAGATTCCATATGCGAGAGTCTTCCGTTTTGACCACATTGGTCAGAAGCTTGATTACTTTCTGATGCTTGCAGAACCCAGCTGAACCTTTCTGCCGGCACGGTCCTCTAATAATGACCCAATCTCCAACTTTGACAGTCGTCATCTTAACTGATTTCCTAATGCTGTAATTGTTCTTATGTGCCTCAATTTTCTTTGCCTATCTGGATTTTCAACTCTCGTCAGTTTTGAGCATACCTGCTCTATGTTCCACATATTTACCAAAGGAGGGGCCACTAAAGTGTTGGGGTGTCTTCCCCTAAACAACTCAAGCGGCGATCTCCCTGTGACCGCATGGGGAAGACTGTATGCTTCAGTTATCTCCTCCTTCCAACCCAAAGCATACTCCTTGGCCACGGGGAAGGTCTCCTCCAGCACTCAATTGAAGCGTTCCACCATCCCATTTGTTTCTGGGTGATATGACAAACACTTCTTATGTTTGATACTACACCTTCTTTGGAATTCCTCAATTTCTATTGAAACCAGTTGCACCGCATTATCAGTTAATATAACATTGGGTATACCCTCTCTTCCAAACAAGTCTTTAAGGTAGAACACAGCATGTTTTATCTCGATACCTTTGCAAATTTTCATCTCCGGCCACCTGGAGTACATGTCAATGAGTACCATCATGTACGACTCACACCCTTCCTCATGTATTGGTCCAAAATGTCCTAAGCAACTTCCTCCCATGGTTTGTTCAGACAGTCCCTAACCACCATCTGCTGTACCTATGTTTTAACGCGTTTCTCACTCATGACAATTGAAATGCAGTCTCTAAACATCCTTTCCACCAGAGTGTTCATTCCCGTCCACCAATAAATCAACCTGAGCCTCTCTTTAGTCTTAGACATGCTCTGATGTCCCACATGTGCTAAAACCAAGAACTCTTGCCTTTGAGAATGTGGCAGAATCAATCCGGGGCCCTTTAACAACAAACCATTTGTCTCAGACAGTTCGTCTTTTACATTCCAATACTTCTCACAATTAATGCCACCCCTTCCTCAACAATTACCAAACATTTTGCATTTCCTTGTCTAACACAGATGCATCACGCCACCTTTCTTTCTTGAGACCATCGCATTCAATTCTACACACCCACTTGTTATCTTCACCACCGTTATCACACTCATTCCCCTCACAAACCTCCACTAATCTCGAAAGTGTGCCGCTACTTTTTTTTATACACCAGGCAACTAGTTTATCTCAAAACTGTACTCAACCACCCATTTCAAGATCCTACCTGACATGGCAGCAATTCCTTTCTTTTTAAATATTTGACATAATGGTTTGTGATCTATGCGGGCTTCAAAGCTGCTACCCCACAGCAGATTCCTAAGTTTCTTAACTGCCCAGTAAACTGTCAGGGCCGCCCTCTCAATGACAGAATAACATAACTCTGCTCCTTGAAGACTATGTGTGAGAAACAGAATTACATTTTCTGTACTACTTGTCTCTTGCTGCAATACAGCTCCTATGCCTTTCAGGCTAGCATCAGTGATTGGAACGGATTTACTAGCACAATTAAAACTCCGTAATTTAGGGGCTCTACTTATTCCTTTTTAATCTCTTCGAACTCTGCCTCGCATGCTTCCATCCACACAACCTCAACTCCTTTACGTAGCAAACCTCTCATGTTCACACACAACTCAGCAAATTCTTTAAAAATTTGCTATAGTATTCCACCAAACTGAGAAATGTCATGAGTACCTCCTTCTTGGAAGGAGGTATTCATTTCTGTATGGCATCCACAAGATCCTCTTTGTGTGTCACACCCTCACCAGTTATTGTGTGACCAGATAATCTATAGAACTCTTCCTATACCTACATCTATCTACTCCAACGGTAAGAGTGAACTGATTCAACTGCTCCAATACTTTTTTTACACTCACATCATGCTCATAATTACCCTTGCCAAAGGTCAACACATTGTCTTGGTAAATTCTTACACCCAAAAGTCCCTTCAAAACTTTTTCAAGGGCCCTTTGAAACACAGAGGCTGCCAACACTGAGCCAAAAGACAATCTGGCAAACCTATATGTTACAAGCGGGGTTATAAACACTGTGAAATCCCTGGATCTTTCATCAAGCATAATCTGGTGGTACGCCTATTTGAGATCTATGGTTGAAAAAACGTTAACACCCTTTAACAACATAAGCATATCAGAGATTTTGGGAAGCGGGTACTTATCCACCACCACTTGTTTATTTAACTCTCTTAATTCTACACATAGACGCAGACCGCCATTCGCCTTGCTGGCGGCCACTACCAGAGCCAACCACTGCGTCCCTTCTACTTCTTCAATGATCCGATCACTCTTGAGCGTCTCCAACTCAGTTCTCATCTCTTCCCTCAATACAAATGGAACCCCAGGTACCTTACCAGATAATGGTTTGGCATCATTGACCAGGCATATACAATGAACATAATCACCAAGACACCCAAGTTTATCCTTGAACACTCTAGGAAAATCCTTTTTAACACCTGTGCAACAGTGTCATCAGATCCTTCTTGTATATTCACCTCCTTTATCTGAAAGCCCTCTTTCAACACAACAGGGGATCGCTGTTTGGATCTAGAATAATGCCAACATCTCTCTGGTGAAACCAGCTCAGAATTCTGTCTCCGTTTTATGACATGTAAACCTTTGCGTTGGTGTACCTTTCTTTGTACTCCAGCAACCGGCAAAAATAACAATTTTTTGGGTACGCCACAATACGCACATGGTCTAATGTCAGGTTTCAAGACTTTGACCTTGTCTTTAACCTCTTGTAGGTAAAGTTCCTTCGAGACTATGGTAACCTTGGCCCTCAAATCAAATAATAATTTTGTTCTTCCAACCACAACAATCACTTCATCTCCTTGACACTTGTAACACAATTTGATCACAGTCAAAGCTTTCTCCTCATCACTGTAACAGCTGCATCCAACTTTGACTTCAATTACTTTCCCTTTGTGTAATTTAGTGTTACAGACAGCACAGCTTTAGTTGCTGGAAATTTTTCATTATTTGCAGGTGGCCAAGTTTGCCACATCTGTAACACTCAGGTTGGTAAGTATTTTTCTTTTCTACTTTATAATTCCTTTCCTTTCTTTTGTCTTTTTCTTTGGTAGAATGCTTCACCATGCGAACAGTGTCACCTTTCGCTTCTTCTTTCGTGACATCACCTCTAGACATTTAAGAGAGTGCTCTATTTGCTTTGCAATTAATAAGAATCCATCTAGGAGCGGCTCATCCTTTTACTCCTTTTGCTACAAATCATCCCTCACTCTCTCCATGCTACATCCGAGCATAAATTGATCTCTTATCCTTTGTTCAATTGAAGCACCAAACTTACAGGAGGAGGCTCATTTCCTTAAGAAAGTGACATAATTCTCTACGGATGCAACCTCCTTTTGACTTTTGCGTCCAAAATGGTAGCACTCAAAAATAGTGCTAACCATTGGTAAGTAGTGTCTATCCAATTTCATTATGCAAATTTCATGCTCATTCAAATCTTCTCCCACAATGTCTGGAAAATGGTCAAATACTTCTTGACCCTCTGAACCCAGACCTTGTAGGAGCAGAGCCATTTTCCTCTCCGCCCTCAGAGAGGTTCCGCAAACTTTTGTGTACCTTTTAAAGACCTTTCTCCATTTTTGCCACCTAGTAGGTGGGTCCCCTATTGATGTTAAAAAAATGGAGGTGCGGTAACATTCTGCATTTTTAAGTTACCTGTAAACTGATAACGTATTAGTATACACTAAATAATTCCAATGTGTAGTCAAAATAAGCCATTGAAGGACACCCAATTTAACATAAATTGTGGAATTCAATTTTTTTTCTTTTTTCTTTTAAAGTATTTTGTCCACACTTCAGTCATAAAATGTGAATGTTATATGTACAGAATCAAACGAGGCATGCACACAAGCAAGTAAGTGTGTTTGTCACTGGTGCAGCTAGTGAGTGCAATGCTTAAGCAGTATGTCACGTATTGCGATGTATGAAAAACAAGTAAAGAAAAAGAAAACTCAGTGTAGGTGTCATTGACACGAGGGTAAATATGAGAGGTACCCCTTAACTAGAGTCAAGGGAAATAGGGTTGTCTAACCAATGAACTAGGAGTATTCCCTTGAGTGAGAATGATTAGGAGAAGCCAAGAAGGGTCAGGGAGAAACAATACCACAATACAAGTATATATAAAGAATTCTTACAATTTATTGAAATATACAAATGTTAAAAAGAGAGTGGTCCAAAAATGGAACCCACTCAGCATGAATAAAACAATAAAAAAGGTTTCAATTTTGGCCAGCAAGATTGAATCACAAAGACAGAAAAAACACAGTAAGACATAAAATTTGTGCAATGCTTATTGTATATTCGGACTCTATTGTGAACACCTAAGCTATATGTACTATAATACAATATGTCAGCGAAGATGTCGAGATCCTGAATTATACTGGGTGAAGCGTCGACGCGTTTCGGTGGTTTTTCAAATTATTGTCCACCTTTATCAAGACTTCTTCACATCCAGGCATGTGGCAGGGTGAAACAGCAGGAAAAAGGTAGTGAAAACTGGAAGCAGGCAATTTAAACATGCATGGCACACTCCCAAGGGAGACTGACACAACCATGGACATAATCCAGAGTTTTCTGGATGTGAAGAAGTCTTGATAAAGGTGGACAATAATTTGAAAAACCACCGAAACGCGTCGACGCTTCACCCAGTATAATTCAGGATCTCGACATCTTCGCTGACATATTGTATTATAGTACATATAGCTTAGGTGTTCACAATAGAGTCCGAATATACAATAAGTATTGCACAAATTTTATGTCTTACTGTGTTTTTTCTGTCTTTGTGATTCAATCTTGCTGGCCAAAATTTAAACCTTTTTTATTGTTTTATTCATGCTGAGTGGGTTCCATTTTTGGACCACTCTCTTTTTAACATTTGTATATTTCAATAAATTGTAAGAATTCTTTATATATACTTGTATTGTGGTATTGTTTCTCCCTGACCCTTCTTGGCTTCTCCTAATCATTCTCACTCAAGGGAATACTCCTAGTTCATTGGTGTCATTGACACACCACAAAAATAAGTTGTTCACCGTAGCTGCTAGTGTTCCTGGGCACAAGTGCCGGTGAGGGAAGAATGCAGGTCCAACATTCAGTGTGCGTTTTAGAGCTTATTGGATACACACGTCAGTAACAAGTGTGCGCATCGCTGTTTGCACCCTGAGGATTAAACAAAGCATATATTCAAAGTTCCGGAAACATGCCGTCTCGGAAAGTCGCTGCGGTCCCTGAAAGCAGAATAAGATCAGGCTAATATTTAGCCCACGTCACGTGAATCACATAAGACGTGTTGTTGTGTGGCATCGACACGCAAAATGCAGGACCAGCAACATGAAACGCAGTCTTGCTGGAAAATTAAGATTCCTGACAACAGAGTGATTCTTCCACACACGATGCAGTGTCACCTGCCGTTGTGGGTAAGCTTGAGCAGTGAGCTCCCAACACTGCAACAACTTAAATGTCCTCACAAGTACCAGGGTGAAACAATCTTTGTTGTAGAATAGTCCCAAGGGAGATAAAATCCTTGCTAAAGCAGTATCATAAAATGGCAGGGTAATTTCAGGCGCCATGACAGGCATGTGGCAGTGTGAAACAGCAGGAAAAGGGTAGTGAAAACTGGAAGCAGGCAATTTAAACATGCATGGCACACTCCCAAGGGAGACTGACACAACCATGGACATAATCCAGAGTTTTCTGGATGTGAAGAAGTTGAGGGTTTCCTTAGATCCAACAAAGAAAGTCGTGTGAATGGGACATTGAGACCCTGAACAAAAACTATGGTGAAATCCGATTCCTCGCTCATTGCAAGTGTAATATGGTGGTTCCAAGACTAGTAAATACAATGGAAAGATGTTACAGGTGAAGTTTATTCCATGTTCAATAGGTCCCATCCATCCCCAACAGCTCCTCCACATCAACTGCGTGTATCTTCCCATCACACTCTATGATCTCATTACATTCCATTATCAAGGTTACTCTCAAGTGCAAACATCAGCACTGGAGACACCACACAGTGCCTCTCGATTCTCCTAAGACTCATTGATAGTGTGAGTCCCCTAGCATGTCATTTCCTCAGCCTGAATAGTCATCTGGTATACATCTTTTCCAGTGAGATCTGCCTACACCACGGACATGAGTGGCAGCCAAAACGTACTGGGTGTAATGTTTGTGTCAGTCCCAGCAATGAGCTGGCCATTATTCTCAGTATTGCCCCCTAATGGAGACACCAAAGGATCAGAAGAATGAGTGGTAGAGGTGGATGAAACATGCAAGGGGGTAACAGAGCCATGCAAACCCGAGTCTTTAAGACCAAAAATATCAACCATTGTTCTTGTCACTGGGATTTGTGGAGAGTCAAACTAAATATACCTGCTGAAGGATCTGGCTGAGCACCTACCTTGAGGGCCTGTGATGTAGGTACCAAAAGAGATTCCCTGATGGATTATAAATCTTCAACTTCGGCTCCAATCCCCCCACAAGGCATGGCGACCACCTTGTTTGACACTATCTCCTTTGCCTGGCAATTCCCATCTGCCTGAAGTGTCTTGATGGTTTAACCGCATCCATGCGGTGCATTTTTCCGCTGTGCGCTGGAAAATTAAAAAACCCATTGTTCATGACGAGCTCACCTTGTCATGAGTGTACCAGAGGTACACCTCATGACGAGCTGAGCTCGTCATGAGCATCGAAGGGGTTAAGCTTCTCAGTAGTATTAGTGGTCCCATTGGGTTGCTTGGGCTCCTTGTGAGCTATGCCGGGCTCCTTAAGCACTGCACTATGCTGCCTGAAGTCATTTGGTGGGTTGGTCAAAGATCCCACAGCTCACTTTGCCACTGGATTCAAGCAAGCCGGGCTGAAGACGGCTGGAATGCCAGAAACCGGTCCTCGGAAGCTTGTTTCCGGTCCAGGGAAGACATGGCTTGGCAGTTTGGGCTGGACTGTTCCCATGAGGCACAGGGTCAGACTGATTTGCATATAGCCATGTCTCAACTGGGGTGGCAGAGTGGGCTAAAGAACGGTGATGGATTAAACCCAGATCTTTTGACTGGGTGTGAGGGTTTGATTGATTCAGATGCTCCGTCCATCATCACCCCCTTTTGTACCGCCAAAGATCCCACAGCGCCAGCAGCACCTGTCCACTCATCAGCCGCCCTGGCCTCCCGACCACTCTCTCCATCTGGATGTGGCGTGATTGTGGCCACCCCTGCACCAGCTCCAGTTTATTGGCTTTTCCAAGGGCCTAGCATCCCAGTCATTGTATCGTTCTCCCACATCAGGACGGCAACGAGAGCCCAGGAACCAGCTGTGGCTCCCTTGATAGCACCTGATAAAGGAAAGGTAGGCAGCTGCATGGCGGTAAACCTCCTCTTCCTCCATCAAACACCAGCAGAATCGCTGTGGGGTCCCCGCATACTACAGACCAGACAGGTTAATGGCACATTAAACGTACCCAGGTGCTGGTCACTACTCGATTTTGGGTGCAGTCGGAGGTAACAGTGTACATATCCCCTCTTAGCGGACCACGGCACATAGGCTCCCTTCGTTAGACGGGCAAGTAAACAGCATTCTTCCACTCGTCCCCCAGAGGCGAAGGACAGAGTCAGCCACGCACTCCATTTTCTTTTAGTCTGAATATTTCATTGTAGTCTTAATCCTTCTATTGTGCATTTTGTCTTGTGAACATCTTGAGACAGATTTGCGAATCGCAAAATGTTGGTACATCAAGCCCTCAGGTCTTCAAACTCCAGCTGGTGAGTTTAGCTATTAAGAAGAGCCCATACACATAATCATTGTAAAATCTTTCTCAGAAATTCTTCATGTCAGGTCTTGTTTAGTTCCATATGCCATATCTGTGGTTAACAAACCTGGAAATAGCTTTTCATGCAAATAAATAAGAAGTTGCAGTCACAACGAAATTGCTTGTTTTTCCGGGTGCATTTCTGTTTAATACCCACCAAACCTTTTGCTAGACGAAACCATACACAGAGCATTTGAGATATACTCAACACTTAATGTGTGCAGGTAGCGGCACAGGGACTCATTTGGTTACAGAAACATTTTTCATGTTCAGAGTAATAGAAAAAGACCGAAGAGGGAAAAAGAAGGAGGAAGAGAAACATTGGATAGCAGACATGAAGTAAGGCTGGTGGAAGAAGCAGCATAGAGTAGAATGAAAACTATGCAGCCTTGGTACTAAGGTGCATCGCTGGGCCCTGGAACTTATTTTTCTTTTGTTGTTTGTATTTCTTTTTTTTACAAATGAAGGCACTGTACTTAATACAGTCTCACTGCGTGTTTCTAATTCTGCCTTGTTCGTAGTGAGTTGCAGTAACCCGATTACCACACATTTCTAAAATTACCGTACTAATCTAATGACCTGGTTGGAGCATTACATCCAAGGTATGTGCTGCACACCTGGGCTGAAAAACAGACCTTGCTTTGATCAAACCTTTAAATGAATCAACATTTACTATGTGTACCATTAGATTCAGCACACTGCACCTGACTAGAAAGACACAAAAAGTACACTTTACGAATGGCAAAATAATATTCTGTTCCTTCTAATTCATGAAAGCAGAGCAGACAGCTTTTCCTGCAGGAACAAATGTCCCTTGCCAAGCCGTCTGTGCAGGCCAAGGCAGTGCTGGCTTCTCTGCGGCAGACTGGAGGTTTAATAACCCAGACTCGCACTGCATAATTCATCTGCAGACTGCTGGGACAGGACGGGGCTGGCAAACCTAATGTGAAGTGCCACGAGCGTCGAATCTGGTGGTATTCCCTTTGCATTTCATTTACGAAATTAGTAGTGAGCACGCATTTAGCGGACGCAGCGCAGCCACGCTGTCTCGTGTCATCAAGATTAATATGGCGCAGTCCGCTCTTACCGGGTAGTTGTCGCGTGGTTAGAGAGGTGACTCTAAGGCCATGCGTATGCGTGCCTCTCGAATTTCCGCCTGAATGGGGATTATGCACTGTGTGATAATTATGCGCTTTGGGGGTTTTCCGCCATCCCATTCCCAGAATTTCTAGAGGGAACAGGGCTTGCAGGGCGGCTAATACATGACAAAACTGGTGAAGAAAAACGGATTTATGCACCTATTCCAAGTGGCAGCTTTAAAAGTGGTGAGGCGTAAACTTTGGCTCGAAATCCAAGGAGCAAGCCTAATTTATCAGTGGCCTTGAGGGGGGCCTACTTATAGCCTTACATTGACGCACTCACTCTCACTTGGTCTTATTCCCACTCAGCCCTACTCACTCTCACTCAGTCAATCTCACTCAGATTTAACAGTCACTTAATTGTACTCTGATACCCTAGTCTCACCGAGTCTCACTTGTTTCCACTTAATCCTATTCTTTCCGACTCACTCAGTCTCACTCATTCTCTGACTCACTCATCTCATTCCTTCTCTGACTCACTCACACTGTGACTCACTGTGTCTCACTCATTGTCAGCCACTAATTTTCAGTCAATAAATCTTACTCTGATTCATTCGATCTCATTGACTCACCTAGTCTCAATCATTCTCACTGATTCCTACTCAGTCCCACTCATTCAGATTTACTCTGACAAAATCAGTGCTACTGATTCTCACTCTGTCTCGCTCTTTTTAATTCACTCAGACTGCGAGTCACTAAGGGGCATATTCGGAGCAGAATGGCGGAGAGTGGTGTTATGCCACAATTGGTAATGCCCCGCTCCGGCATTCTGAAAATGCAGGGATGCGATATATTTACAATATTATGCTGCACCCCTGCATTTCCCCTAGCGCTGACGCTAAATGTAACTGCCTAGTGCCAATGCAGGCACCTTTGCACCATAGAGCACCATGGTGCAAAGGTGCATGTGTTGCAGGGAATGATTGTTCATGTGCAGGAAGGTGTGTGTCCCTGCCTGCACATAAAATATCACTAATGGTGATTTGCTCTTTCTATGTTTGCTGCTTAATGCAGCACACATCGAAACAGCAAAAAAGAGGAGAAATTGCTAATTGTTGCTCTAGTTTTCCCGGGTCTTATTTTTGACGCTGCCTCATATTTATGCCAGCCTTTAAAATAGGGCCAGCATCAAAAAAGCACTGGGTGTTGCCCCGGAACGCCCACTGCAACACCCAGTGCCTGCCCCTTTCACACTAAGTGCTTCATCAATTGGGGCATTATTTACAAAGCGATATTAAGCCATGTTAAGTGGCTTAACGCCACCTTGTAAATAAGGCGAAGGGGTTATTGCCTCCAGAACGTCAAAAAAAGTGACATTCTGGTGGCAATAACCCCTTGTAAATATGCCCCTAAGTCTCACTCATAATCAGACGGTCTCACTTATACCCATTCATTTTCACTCATTCAAAGTCAATCATAGGTTTCTCAATCTTACTCTGTTTCATTCAAACTCACTGACTTACCTGGTCTCATTAATTCTCATTATTTCTACTCAGTCATGCGCATTCAGATTTACTCTGACAAAATCATTCTCACTGATTCTCACTCTTTCTCACTCATTCTGACTCACTCAGACTGACTGAGTCATTAAGTCTTACACACAGTAACACTCACTGTCATTCCCCCTCACAGTTAGACTCCATGTCATTCTCCCTCACAGTTACACTCAGTGTCATCAGCCTCATGCCCCTTTTCTTTATGGAAGACACAAGGTGTTTGAAATTTGAAGCCAAAGGCATAACCAGTCATGAACAGACTGTAGAAGAAAATACCGAATAAATACATAGTTAATTTATGTCAATTATTCTATATCTTAGAACGCATCATAGAAGAGTGTATGTCTGCTCAAAGGTTATCTCTGCTCTCCCTTTAAGCCAATTTACATTTGTCTGCTGAAAAAGGGTTCCCTCAACCCCTTGTCTTCCTGAACCACTCAATTGTTATAGCTGGATTTCTCGACTACATCCGTTGGGATAATATATTAAATTCGCTGATGCCAGCAAACAACATTGTTGTGATTCCCGCTTAGGCTCATTGTTAGAACCGGCTATTTCTGGTAGGCTAAGGCTGACGCCAAAGCCAGGCAGAAACCACCATTCTAGTCAGGGCAAGGAAGGCACACGCCAAGATAACCCCTGCTCACCCCCTTGGTAGCTTGGCACGAGCAGCAAGGCTAAACTCGGAGGCGATGTGTAAAGCATTTGCGTCAGCACACAACAGCAACAACATCCTAGGTACACCACAAAAGGAACTCCACACAAGGTTATATTAAAATAACTTTTGTATTGTAAAAACATATCAGATAAAAATCACACATATACATGGTGCCAACTGGCACGGGCAATATTCACATGGGATTATTTACACAGGACAGGGCCACATGGGCGCCTGTCAGAACCAGAAATAGCACTTCTAGAATAAAGATAAAGTGTAACATAAAATAATATTCAAAGATCACAACCAGTAACCACTGATAACAGGAACCAGGACCTTAGCGCTACGAGGCCTTCGGGTAGTATTGCACTCTATAAAACTCATTTTCATTTCATTTCATTTCACTAGGACCACCTGTACTAAAAAGAACAACCACCTAAGTATCACACAGCATTTAGGAGTTTAGGAAAGAACACATTACCCATGATGCATAAATATACATTCAGAGGAGTAGTAAAGGGAAACACATGATGCATAAACCTACACATTCAGCGGTGTTAAGAATAAAGCACATGATGCAATAAAAATACATTCAGAGGTACCAGAACAATGCAGTAGCGCAAAAGTCACATGATGTCTAAAAACATTCAGAGGTGCAGGAATAACACATGATGTAAGAAATCACATTCAGAGGTGCAATAACCATACAATTGCGCAAAACCTACATAAGCCACCACCTGTGGCAGTCCCTAGGCCAACTGGCCTTGTTGGGGCTAGAACGCCCTGAGTCTCAATGTCAGGGCGCGCTGCCATGCAGCGCCAGTCCAAGCACAAGCCTAAACGTAGCAGGTGCCCACTACTTGCTGGGCACCTGAGAAAATCACAAGACCTAAACGGTGCAGCTGCCCACTAATTGCTGGGCAGCTGAGATGCAGAACTGCGGCAGGGCTCTCACTAGCCCTCAGGGACAGAACTGCGCTCAATCGTTGGAGCCACACAGGCTCTGACATCATACTGCGGCCAAATGCTGGAGCCACACAGGCTCTGAACAAATAGGCCCCCTGAGCCTAGCAGGCTCTGTAAATAACTGTGGGGGTCGGTGGAGCCTCTCTCCTGGGCTCGACATATCAAAAATGGCCCCCTGAGCCTCGCTGGGCTCCAAATACAACAACGATGGCCCCACGAGCCTCTCTGGGCTCGCAAAACAGACATGAGCCGTGAGCCTCTTAGGGCTCTTAATAAATGCGGCCACGCGAGCCTCGCTGGGCTCAAACAACTAGGCACTGGCCCTCGAGCCTCTCAGGCTCCAAAACAATAGGAGGAGTCCCCCTCGGGGGACTCGGCAGCCGGGGAAGCTCCACGGCCTCTGAGCACCCAGGCGCTCGCACTGGAGGGGAGGGCGGGCACCGGCAATGTGCCCCGATGCCCCTCCCCTCCTTCACTGCAACACTCACCGGGACTTGGCAGCCGGCGACTCTCCTCACTCGGGCTCAGCTCCTCCTCGGCGTCCTCACACGCCGGTCTCTTTATGGCAGCGCGGGGCTCTCATCAACCACCGGAGCCCCGCCTTCCTCGGTCTCATCTCCGGTCTCCCTCTTCTGCCGGGGGACCGGCCACGTACGTCATGCTTCCCTCTTTTCCCGGGGCTCCCTCCAGATCACAGGAGCCCCGGGTGGCCATTGTTGCTCTTCGCCTCTTCTCGAGCAGGTCACGAGCGATGGGCCAATCCCATCGCGGCTCTTGCGGCGAGCCCCCAGTGACGTCAGAGCCTCTGCGGGCGTCTCGACCAACCAGAGCGCGACTCTCCGGGACAGGCCCACAGCAGCGGCCAATCAGAGCGCGACTCTTATCGGCAAAACCTCCGTGGCAGCCAATCAATGCGCGGCCCCTCCGGTGCTTTCTCCGCGGCTCTGGGGATGCGCTCTGGGTCAATTTCAGACCCTCAGGCCGCGGCGGTGAGACCACGGGGCAATGCCGGGTGGGCACCGGCTTCCCTTAAATATGCAAATAAACTCGCTACTAAGCGCTTGGGCAAGCTAAAGCGCTCCACAGCGCTAAAGGGCAAGAACACACGCCCTCAAGCCCAGGAGTACAAATGAAGCGCTATCAGCGCTAAGAATCAAACTACAGCGCTGTAAGGACATCCAAAAGTCCAGTAAAGTCTTTCAGGAGATGCAGCAAAGTCCTGGGGGGATAAGAAGGTCCATAGGATCCCAGGGCTAGTCCATCAAGTGTCCCGGGGCTGGGCAGAGCTCAGGGATTCCCCTGAGCCCCAGCAGCAGCACGCCCCTGGCAGATTCAAGTTGAAAACAAGAACATTTTGGAAGGGGACACAGCCCCTTCTTATACAGTGAAAAGTCTTTGAAGTCTTTGTGTAGGCAGTGTGAGAACCAGCTAGACTGGTTTAGAGGGAAGTCCCTTCAGTATCAGGGACAGAGGTGACAGTCGCCCAGCGGGGGGGTGGAGCCAGCATTGTGGCAGGCAGGCACAGCCCTTCACTATCAGGTGCTAATCTCCTCCCACTTCCCTGGCAGCAGATGCTGCCTTTCATCCACGGCTGACTCAGACAACCATCTGGGGGCTCTGCAGCCCCTGTCACACTCAAACCAGACAGTCAATCCACAGGCAGGCCCAGGCACTCCTGGGCCAGGCTCACCAGCCAATCACGTGCCAGCAGACTCACTACACAAATATGCCAACTTCTAAAAGTGGCATTTCTTATAACTATGCGGCAAGCGAGAGACCGACAGTCCTCGGAGCAGCACGGAGGTAGGAACAGAGGCAAACTCTCATGCCGGTGATGTAGGTAATAGACTCAGACCTCGAGTCTTAAATAAATTGGTCACAGGGACATTTAGAAACGTAGACACGAGCTGTTTATAAAAAATGGGTGCGGCTTTATTTTTCAGTCGACCGTGCTGAACACCCTTCGCCTGCAAGCTCATGGGGCACTGAACATTGACAAAGAGAGTATGTATAACGCTATCATGATGGCCTCAGTAGACATTACAATTTTTTTAAGCATGGGCGCAAAATCCGTTGCGCTCACGGATTTTTCGGATTTTCGGTAAATCCGCAATCCGCGAACTCTCGCGGATGTGGCGAACATACGCAAATCCGCGCGCAGCGGATTTTTTGCTTGTGTTCGCACTGCTCGCGGGCCGCGGCGCGGGCAGCAACAATCTCTCACTCGCGAAATTACAAAAATTACAATTGGGGAGGGGTGAAGGAAGTGACCCAGTCTCCAACTTCCTGTTCCTGTCCAGCAAGCTCCTCCCATTGCTTAGTCCATTTCCTGGCCACTTTGAATTCGATCTTGACTGGGAAGGATTACTTTTTGTGGATGCTGCTGGAGATTTGGCTTTGAGGCTTCTTGGATTACTTTTGGATTCGAAATTTGTTTTCACAAGTAAGTTGATAAGTTGATGTTGTTTGTTTGTGGTGATTTTTGTGTGTGTTTTTCGACTTTTTGGGGTGGGGTTGGGGGCTGGCTATGTTGGTGGGAGGCCATTTTGAGGCATGATCCTGCAGGTCCTGGCCATGTGGATGGGGTCAAGCGGCCATTTTGAAGTCAGGCAGTGTGCTTTGTGCCCTAGGGGGGCTACCCAGTCTGCTCTGATTTTTTTCATTATGCCCAGGCGAAAATCAGATTTTTAAAAAAAATGTGCCTGTGTTCGCACTGCTCGCGTCCCGCGCAGCAACAATCTCGCACTCGCGAAATTGTAAAAATTACAATTCTGCACATGAGTTGAAAACTACCAGGCTTAGTTATGGGTGCATGCATGATACAACTGTTTTGTTGAATTTTAACATGATTCTGGCCAGGGCATGGATGGCATTGGATTGTGGTGATATTTGTATGTTTTACGACTTTTTGGGGTGGTGTTGGGGGCTTGCTATGTGGGTGGGGGCCATTTTATTGCCTGGTCCCGTGTGGGTGGGGGTCTAGGGGCCATTTTTAAGGCAGTTTGTGTGCTTTAGGCCATAGGCCTGCACCCAGTGTGCTGTGATTTTATCATGCCCAGGGGGCCCAGAATCGGTCTGTTCGCGGATTTAGCTGGTTTTTCGCCATGTTCGCGTCGTGAAGCAACAACCTCACACTCGCGAAATTGCAAAAATTGCAATTCTGCACCAGAAAACCACCAGCAGGCAGCATAAACCTTCTGAAACTTGATGGATGGCATTGGATTGTGGTGATTTGATTGGTGTTGTGTTTTTTGACTTTTTGGAGTAGGGGTTGGGGGCTGGCTATGTTGGTGGGGGCCATTTTGAGGCATGGTCCTGGTCATGTGGATGGGGGTCAAGCGGCCATTTTGAAGGCAGGCAGTGAGCTTTGTGCCACAGGCCTGCACCCATTTTGCCTTGCTTTCACCCATTGTGCCCAGGGGGAGTCAGTGGTACATGAAACTATAACCCTCTCTGTGTGTGCTCTCTTGGATCAATGTTAAATTCCTGTTTCCCAAAAATTACAATTCTGCACATGAGTTGAAAACTACCAGGCTTAGTTATGGGTGCATGCATGATACAACTGTTTTGTTGAATTTTAACATGATTCTGGCCAGGGCATGGATGGCATTGGATTGTGGTGATATTTGTATGTTTTACGACTTTTTGGGGTGGTGTTGGGGGCTTGCTATGTGGGTGGGGGCCATTTTATTGCCTGGTCCCGTGTGGGTGGGGGTCTAGGGGCCATTTTTAAGGCAGTTTGTGTGCTTTAGGCCATAGGCCTGCACCCAGTGTGCTGTGATTTTATCATGCCCAGGGGGCCCAGAATCGGTCTGTTCGCGGATTTAGCTGGTTTTTCGCCACGTTCGCGTCGTGAAGCAACAACCTCACACTCACGAAATTGCAAAAATTGCAATTCTGCACCAGAAAACCACCAGCAGGCAGCATAAACCTTCTGAAACTTGATGGATGGCATTGGATTGTGGTGATTTGATTGGTGTTGTGTTTTTTGACTTTTTGGAGTAGGGGTTGGGGGCTGGCTATGTTGGTGGGGGCCATTTTGAGGCATGGTCCTGGCCATGTGGATGGGGGTCAAGCGGCCATTTTGAAGGCAGGCAGTGAGCTTTGTGCCACAGGCCTGCACCCATTTTGCCTTGCTTTCACCCATTGTGCCCAGGGGGAGTCAGTGGTACATGAAACTATAACCCTCTCTGTGTGTGCTCTCTTGGATCAATGTTAAATTCCTGTTTCCCAAAAATTTAGCAATTCCTAATTTTGAAATTTCCATATTGTGTGGTGTGCACGTGTGTATTCATAAATGCCTACTTGCAAACTATTTATTGAAGCGCTACATATGCAACATATATTTACTGATGTTCCTCTGTCTTTGTTTGCTTTTAGGTGCACAAAGTCAATAACTCCGCATCATCGTTGAGCATCAGTGCCAGGAAGAAGTCCTGCTGCGGCCCGTTGTTCCGACATCTGAAGAAGATGGCTCCAAAAAGAGGTGCCCGTAGCTCCTCTTGCAAGAAAGATGTCTCTACTAAGGAGAAGAAGAAGCAAGTGGCACCACTTACCAAGGAGACTGGTGGCACCACCACTAAATTGTTGTGGAAAAAAGAAAGGCCCACCATGAGTGCTGCACAGGTAGCCTGTTTAGTGGTTCAATCACCAACGACCAGTGATGTTGGCTCATCGCAAGAAAGTAGCAGCACACCATCAACACAGGTTGTAACTCATCTCACAAGTACTATTCAACAACCAAAGCAGCAACAACAACTGCATAGGCTACTAGTACAAGCACAAGTACATGCGCAAGGAGCTGGCCGAGAAGGAGCTGTCCGAGAAGGAGCTGGCCGAGAAGGAGAAGGCCGAGAAGGAGAAGGCCGAGAAGGAGAAGGCAGAGAAGGAGAAGGCCGAGAAGGAGAAGGCCGAGAAGGAGAAGGCCGAGAAGGAGAGGTCCATGGAGAGTTGCAAATAGAGGTCAGTGAAGAGGCCCATGTAGCGACGCATGGAGCGGTGCAAGTGCCCACAATGGTTGTTCTTCCAGAAGTAGGGGCACAGGAGGAAATTGACTTTGGAGCCGGGGTATCATGTCAGGAAGACGAAGGCATTCCTCCTGATGATTCATTTTCTCCCAGCTCCCCAGCAAGGAAAAGATCAAGGAGTGTGTGTAGAAGTTCCTCTTCAAGCCCCGCTCCATCAGATGATCTGGATCTAGATTGGCAACCATCTCCGACGTCTGAGAGGGAGGCACACCATTCGCTGCGAAAGGTATCAAATGTTAAAAGGAAGGGCCCCGGAAAGCTCATACTTATGGATCCGAACGCCGGACTTGATGAAGTGGTGCATTCTGATGTTGATGAACAGGATGACATCAATGACCTAGTCATCACACACGTCATTCCAGCCACACCGGCCATGCAGCAGACAGACATTTATACCCTATCCCGACGTCATGCTGAGCGTGACCCTGGCGACGTGGCACTGGTAGCACCACCAACGCAGTCAAGTAGTACAACAAGTTCAACAAAACCTACAGCTCCCATATTTTCACCCCAGAGGGGGACTCCATCCAGCTCGACTCCCTCAAGTAGGGTTGCTGCAATAATTGCACAACCCAGTAGATGTCTGCAAGGCTCATCCACCACTGCTTCATCTGGCATTGGCAGTTCATCTCGTGCGGCAAAACCAGAAGTTTCCAGTCCCCAGTTTGGAACTTTTATAGTGTCCATGCAAATTATGATAACATAGCCGTTTGTTGCATTTGTAAGACTAGAGTTAGCCGTGGTAAGACTGGTACCAACTATGGAACCGGAGGCCAGATAGGTCATCTTCAAAGAAGGCACGCTGTCGAATGGTTTGCGCACCTAGCAAACATCAAGGGAAAGCAATCCCAAAGGGCAAGTGGCCAAAATATACCCATACTAGGTGTTTCATCTGAAGATGATGGGGAGGTAGAAGAAGCGTCAGACATTTGTCCGGTTGCACCCAGTACCCCTGGCAGCACCACACCCTCCGGAACACATAGGAGGCACACTGAGAGTCTGGGAGACACACCAATGCGGAAAATGTCAACACTGAGCAGAAGTGGGTCGAAGAAGGCATCAGCATCATCCAGGAAATTTGTCCAGCGCACCATTTCAGCCATGTTCTCCTCAGATGCGCAATTTCAACGCAACCACCCAACTGTACGCCTGTATAACACTAAGCTGGCTAAAATGCTAGCGGTGGACCTTCTCCCTTTTTCGTTTGTCGAAGGTGTGGGTTTTCTTGAACTCGTGGCAACACTGGCCCCTAAATGGAAGGTTCCTAGCCGGTTCTATTTTGCCAGGGTTGCTGTTCTAGCACTACTTAAAGAGGTGCTTGAGTTGGTTGGGGCAGCTTTGCAGAAGAGTGCTGTTCACACTATACACCTGACAACAGACATGTGGACCAGTTGCCAAGCCCTTGATTACATGTGCATCACTGCACACTGGGTCTCTTTTTCAGGGGTTACAAAACAGATAAATGCAGGTGGTGACTTGGTCGAGATTTTTAAGGGTGCTCGTAAACATGCAACATTAGCCATGTTTGGCATGGAGAAAAGTCATACTGCAGCCAACATTTTGGATGACTTTAACAAAAAGGTCTCGCAATGGCTGCCCCCAAGAAATTGCAAGGTTGGTTATGTTTCTACTGATAATGGCAGCAATGTAGTTAGGGCCATGGAGGACGGTTACTATTTCAGAGTGCCGTGTTTGGCGCACTGTATGAACCTTGTCGTGCAAAAGTTCTTGAAAAAAGAACTTGCAGTCGACAAAATACTGACCATCTGCAGAAGAATATGCACACATTTCAACCATTCTTTTAAGGCCCGGAAGGAGCTGTGGCGCCAGCAAAATGTACGTAGAATGCCAGTGAAAGCACTTATCCAGGAGGTGGCAACACGTTGGAACTCAACCTTCTACATGCTTGAGCGTCTGCATGAGCTGTTTCCAGTAGTCACTGAGTATTTCTACAACCTGGGTGGTGATACGACAGAAATGATGCTAGCGGTGGAGCAATGGCAGCTAGTTAAAAGCCTGACAGACATGCTTCGTCCTTTTGAGGTCTTCACGCGTGACGTAAGCAGGGAGGACTGTTCTTTGAGCAAAGCTATCCCATTGTTGCTGAAGCTCGAGCACCAAGTCAAGGTGGTGTCTTCAAAATTAAAGGATGCTGGAAAGAATGAAGCATATGAGTTGGCGCAGAGATTATTACAACGCCTAGTTAGCAATGAACGGCTTGTAAATATCAAGAAACAACAGCACTACATTTGTGCTACTATTCTGGATCCACGTTACAAAAAGCCATTGTTTGGCAAAGTAATAATTCCTTTTGAAACATCAGATGTTACAGAGTACAAAGGTTGGCTAGCTCAGTCAGCCATTCGTTTTGAAAGAGAGCGGAAGGAAACTGTAGGAGAAGACAGTACTACTAGTGAATCAGCAGGCCATCAGGCGTCCCAAAAAAGCACTTCTGCATCTGTGCCTGTGGCAGAAGTGAGTGTCTTTTCCTCTGAGCCGTTAACCACACCAGCAACCGTATCATCTGCACCAGGCCCAGGCGATATGTCTGAAGCAGATTGGCTAAGTGAGCTAGGGTTTCCTTGTCCCAGAAAGCACACAGAAGTGCAAAGTACAGGAATCCGGGAGGACATTCTTTCAATGGTGCAGGCCTATCTGGATGACTCAACAGCGGTCAATATTACTGAGGACCCATTGGCGTATTGGCATGGGAAAAGAAACATATGGCGAGAGCTCACCAACCTGGCTATCAATTACTTGTCTTGCCCACTCGCAAGCATGTCTTCAGAACGTGTTTTTAGTTCTGCTGGTGGCATTGTGACTTGCAAAAGGTCCCGCCTCTTGCCCGCAAATGTGGAGCGGCTCACCATGATAAAGATGAACCAGCACTTCATACCACCAGATTACAAAGTACGAGAATGCACGCAGGAAGAAGACGAGGACACCGACCTACCTGAGGAAAGTTCTCCTCAGTTACCAGAAGTACTACCGACTCAATTTGCAGAGTTTGAGGACGAGCTCTGCTTCCCTGACAGCGAGTTCTGAAAATGAGTCAATGATTCATTAACCTTAAAATTAGTCCTTATTCACTTTTATTCCTGTGTGTCTGTCTTTCTTTTTTTAGCAAGTGCTTCATCACATTCACAACAAAACTGTAATCACCCCATCAAACAACAAGCCCATCAACAGAACTGTCTTGATTTTGATGCCGCAGCATTCCTCAGGTTCGCAACAGTTAGTTGACAAGAACTCAGTCCTGGTCGTCTATCCTCCTCCTCCAGACTCACCCTATCCATTTCCCGTAATGCTGATGCCTGGATTCTGCACAATGAAGAAACTTACGTTGACGAGTCCCCTAAAGAGGGACTGTCTGGAAGTAGTGAGTCCTCATTTAAATACAATTTGCTAAGTGTGACTTTTTTGCGTTTGGGTTTAGGGGTCTTGGCTGGGCCATTGCTGGCAAGGTCTATTAAGGGATGAAATTGGTTAGGCATTTACTTTGGAAAACATTTGGCCTATTACACGTGAACGTTTAGGCGTTATTATTGCTCGCTTGCCTGTCTTAGGGGTGCTGTCTGTGGGGCTTCTAGGATTTTGGGGTCTGTTAGCACCGCTGCCATATTTCTAATGTTGATTGCTTTTGTTTTGCAGAAAATCCACGCTGGGAAACTCCAGTTGGGGCCCTGCTGCAGAACGCCTTAGGACACTGTGAATTCCAGGTGGAGCCAGCCCTCAAACACAAATTACAGGTAAGATAAGCGTTTGGATGGGAGGTAGTATAATGGAGTATTCGGAGAGGCGAGAGAGTGACAGTGGTACTAGTAGTAAAGTCCTAGGGCTCTTGAATTAACAAACTCTGTGACAGGCATTTACTTTGGAAAACATTTGGCCTATTACACGTCAACCAACACGATGACAGTGTTCAGTTAAATGAACTTACTGCAAAACCACCACCCACCAAGCTCAAAAGTAGTAAAAAAACAGGTATGCTCAGATAAAGTTTAAAAAAGTATATTTTTATATCCCTAACAAAATAATCTCCCGCAAGACCCTCCCTAACCCCAACCAATAAATAGTCATTCAAAAGTCCCCAAAAAACCCAACTCCCAATTCCCACCCCCCAAAAGTCTCTAAAAAAGGGGCAAGGGACACTCTAGGGATGCACAGTGTTGAGTTTGGCCTCCAGGGCATCATGCCTTAGGGCCAGGGCATCGTACTTCTCCTGGAGGGTGGCGTGATCTAAGCGGAGGCCCTCCACCACATTCTGATAGTCTTTCCATTTCTGGACCTCCGCCTCTAGGTCGGACACTCTGCGGAGTGCTCGGCGCAAGCGAGCCTTTACACTGCTGTGAGGTGCAGCCTTTGCTGCTTGGCGGTGGCGTCTGCCAGCACGGCTCCGTTTCGCTGGAGCACTGCGCTTACCGGCAGAACGTGGGGTCACGGAGCAGGATGCAGATGTTACATTTGATGCACTGGACTGCGTGTCGTCCCCCTCCAGTTCCACCAGCCGCCGATATTGGGCAACAGTTGCTTCCAGCCTCCGTTGCCGGGCCAGTACAGCCAGCATACTCCTCGTCGGTTTTGAGGTTTTAGTATTACCAACTATATGAAGAAAGAAAGACATAATATGTAACCAATGCTCTTTAAGAATATGATTAACACAAAATGATTCAGCAGGAAGTTTTGTCACAGTACAACTAGCAACTAGCCAGGGCAGTACAAAACTATTCAGGCCAGTATCATGGGCGTCCGCAGGGAGGGGCAAGGGGGTGCGCTTGAATCACCATTTCCCTTCCCACAACTCACTTGTATCCTTGGTTTGATGCTCTTTCATATGAAAGAGATCTGGCAGAAGTGAGTGACTTTTCCTCTGAGCCGTTAACCACACCAGCAACCGTATCATCTGCACCAGGCCCAGGCGATATGTCTGTTTCCCTCTCTCTCTCTCTCTCTGTCTCCCTCTTTCTGTCTCCCTGTGTCTCCCTCTACCTCGCTGTCTCTCTCTCTCTGTCTCCCTCCCTCACCCTCCCTCTGGCCCCCTCCCTCTCTCTCTCTCCTTCTGTCTTCCTCTCTCTCTGTCTCTGCCTCTATCTGTCTGTCGGTCCCAGCCTGCTGTAATTACCATATTGTAATTTGTCACTGGGCCAGCACTGGATACACGTCATATCCTATCTAAGAGTCAGATAGTACCATGATCCAGCTTACCTGTACTCGCCACCGCCACTGTCTGCTTCCTCACAGTCTGTTCATTGGCCACTTGCGCCTCATTCTCCCCAGAGCTGTCCTCGGACTCAGAGTCAATGATCACCACCACATCCGAGCTGGCCCCGCCACCAGATGTTCCACCTACAAAGTAGATTTAAGAATGTTAGATTACACCACTCACTAGTATTTGGTCTATGAATGAAGAAATGTGAAAACAACAGAAAAATTAATTGACTGTCTACTCTAGTCTAAAGTAAAAATGCCCCTCCTTCCAGGGAAGGCTGTTGTCTTGCTGCATTTTTTTGTCATAATTGATGAATGCTTGATTAATTTTAACACACATCATTTTTCTCTGAACAGACAGAAACTGGACTTCTAAGGACAAGAGCAACATCAACTTCAAACCAGGTGAAAGCTCGGCTCGACCACAAGAAATGTGTTCCATTACTCATCAACTCAGCACCAAGCACTTTTCCATTTTCAGCTAACTTTATTTTAATATATGTGTTTACTTTAACTTTTAATAAAGCTTTTAAACTTGAATAGACTCTGTGGTTTTTGGTCCTCCAGACTAGAGTGACTGAGCGAAAGGTTTTGTAATTTTTGCAAGGAGGAGTCCGTGCCGCTGACACTACCAGGTTTATACAGTGTGCCAAACACGTCACTCTGAAATATTATTACTCTGGTCTTTGGTGTTCATAGTTAGGTTTGTGGAGAATTGTCCCTGCAACAGTAGTATTATGGATTTTGCTCCTATCTAAACACTATTTCAAAAAAATTAAATTAGGAACGCTTGGACAACAATAGGTCCTCTATATTTAAATGAAAACTTACTGGGGCCAGCAAAGGAGCACTCGCCGCCCTGGCCTGCATCCTCCTCCTTTGGAGCCACTGCATCCGCTTTTTCTGTCCGCTTGCCCCTGGGCGGACCTGATGTACAACATGAAAGAATGAACAGAAAACATTGATGATTGCTGCTTGTCGATGTCCTTGTCAACCAAATCAAACATTTAGAAAGAACAAGAACCAACTATTTCAGCCAAAAAGAGGGCTACAAAGGAAGGACTGCACCTGAGCCTCTACTCTAGGGGCAGATTTACAAGCCCCTTGCAGCTCTTTTGCTCCGTTCTTGCGTCACTTTTGTGACGCAGCGCCACAACAAGAGAGGCGCCATGGTGTGGCGTATAATAACAACGTGACGCATATGGGAGATGCATCCCATTCTAAAGCCCTGCGCCATAAGGGAGCGTTCCAGCGCAAGGGAGGGCGTTCCTGCGCAGGAACGCATGCTAAAAGTGGCTATGGGGAATATATAAAATTTCAATCAGTCATTTAGGACAATGATGCGTCACTGAAACCCTGCGCCTGCATGAAGCAGACGTACGGCTTGACGCAGCATTGCTGGAGCTGCGCCATCGTTGCAACGCAACTCCATCAATGAGCCGCCTTTACGGCACCGATGCGTAATGCTTCGGTGACGTTTTGGGACCATGGTGTGCCGCATTGTAAATACGGCGCACCATGGGTGGTGCTGGCGTGCCTCACACTTTGCAGGGATGCGCAGGTAATTGCTAATCTGACACTTAGGGGCATACTTACGAGTTCTGAGCTGGACACCTCCAGATGTGCACCAGAACAAATGCGTAACGCAAAACTAACCTTGCGTCACGGCAGATGCGCCGCAATTACAATGCGGCAAACCCTGGCGCAAGGGTAGGCAGATGCGTGACGCATCTCGTGACGAAAGAGGGGCGCATCTCTAGAGTCGCGTCGCAGGTGCGATGCAACTATAGCAATGCTCAGGGCTGCCCAATACTCAACATACCGCATCAGTCCTTACGCCTGCTTCAAGCAAGCAGGCATAAAGAATTGACGTAGCAGCGTCGCGGGAGCACCTGCGTTAAATCTTGTAGATTTCACGCAGGCACTTTTGCGAGGCGCACAGCTGCCTGACCGCCACCCCCCACCCCCCACCCCCCCCCTGCGTGGGAACGCACCCATTGTGGCGCAGGCCCAGGCCTTAACGTGGCGCATCTCCTTAGATGCATCTCGTTGTAAATGACTCGCATGGATTCGCCACGTTTACGTCGCTGTGCGTCAGGTAAGGCAGCGTAAACGTGGCGCAAGGGGCTTGTAAATCTGCCCCTTTGTGTCTAGCATTACGCAGTTCTGTAAAGTACACTCATACATTACTCAGCCCAATTAAATGAACACAAAATAGAAAACAAATAAGCAGTGGCACCGCCACAGAGAAGGAGAACAGTGCACCTGAAATGCACAGAAGATTTTGAAATATTAATTTACCTCTCCTATCAATGTAATCAGCAGCATTATTGCTCTTTGTAAAAAAGTTAAAGCAAACATTTGCAATATAACACAGTCACACAGAGCAGGAGAAAAAACAGAGTAGTGAGTGATGAAAAAATTGCTACTACTACTCACCAAGCCTGGGGACCTCCACTCCCAGCAGGTCTAGCAGGTCGCGCTCCCGGTCCAGGATATCGGTCCAGCGGTGGGTCACTTGATTGTAGGTGCGCTGGACCCCTGTGATGTCAAAAAGGGCCCGGCACACCTGCCCCCACCGCTTCCGTCGCTCCTGGCTGTTAGTATAACCAGCAGCGATCCTGCCGCCTGCCGCGATGGTCCTGGGGAGACGGCGCTGCACATAAAAAACGAGTGAGCCCACCTCCTCAGGGCTGAAGATCTCCCTGGGCACCACCATTTCCGCCCTCAAACGGCCACACGGGAGCCGGGCACGGGCTGCGGTGCCCGTCTTGGGCAGCTTGACAGCTGTCTTCACCATGTTCTTGGCAGGTGTTAGCAGTAAGGAGGGAAAATGAAAAAGAATAAGAGTAGGGAAGAAGGAAATAAAAGTTTAAAAAAGTAGTTGAAAAGTAAACAAAAGTAGCCTAAAACACAAAAATATAGACCTAGAAAACTAGAGGGATAGAAAAAAGTTAAATAGATCAAAAAAATATTAAAACAAGCAAAGGATGGCAGAGATATACAGAGGATAGAAACACCATGCCCAGACACATAGGAATGAATGAAAAACAAGATGGCGGCCCGAACACGTGCGTGTAAGTACGTTCGCACGCGATTTCTCTCGCGAACTCGTGCGAACTTGCATTCGCAAGGCGCTCATTGCGCGAGATTACACATAGCGGGCGGAAACGGAAATACGTCACGCAAACAAAATGGCGGCGCCCATACTCAACCTTGGGGTAACTCGCACGAGTTCACGGCTTCCACGGTCGATTTCGCACGACGCCGCGCCTCGCGAATAGGGCGAAATTACCGAAAAACGAGTTTTGCAAAAGCAAAACCAACGAGCAGGTGCAAAAGTTCGAGCTCATCATTTGTAACCATTTACCTGTAGTGCTTCCTGAAGGGGCCCTCCAGAATCCGGTTGCCTACTTGCAACTATTGTGTGACCCTGCTCTGACAGTCACAGAATAGTTACAAGTATGCCATTGCATCCTGTTAAAAAAAATTTACATTGCAACAAAAAGGAAAGGGAGCAGACAAGCAGGTGCCAGCCTTCATTAATGTCAGTTGGGGCAGGGCAGGTGTTGTTGTTTGCAAAACTTAAAGCACTTAGCAGGTGTGCTTGGCTTTGCCACAATAATGTACACTCACTGGTCAATCAGAGGGTGCTGTGATGACACCGAGGGTGGCATGGGTGTGCCAACCAGAGGGTGGCATGGGTGAACCAGAGTGCCAGTGTTGACAGAGGATGGCAGTGCTTTGCTTTGCCCCAATAATGTATACTGGTGAACCAGAGGGTGCTGTGATGACACAGAGGGTGACATGGGTGAGCCAGAGGGTGGCATGGGTGACCAAAGAGAGTGCCAGTGGTGACAGAGGGTGGCAGTGATGAAGAAAGCCTTGCAAACAGGCTGGGCACGTAGAAACAACAAGTTCGCAAAACTGGCGACCCGACAAGTAAGTTCGCAATTTGCAAAATTGTACAAAACCCTCGCGAACTTGCAGAAACCCGTGCGAACACACACCCCCCCCAAAAAATCCGCAAATCCGCGAGAATTCGCGGATTTTGCGTATTGTCGCAATCCGCAAATCCGCAAATCCGCAAATTCGCGGATTGCGAATCCGCAAAATCCGCCCATACTTAATTTTTTTTTAAAAACGAAAAACAAGGGTCTCATTTCTCTTACCTGTTAGGTTGGTTGTGTGAGTGTGTTGAGTTACAATTGTATGGGTGATGACACAAATGCGAACCGCTTCAGTTTGAAGGTTCTGAAAAATACATCTGGTATAATTAACCGGTCATGAGAGGTGCATAATGACTGCTTTTTACTAAATAAAGCTCAACAGACGCTTTTAGGGGCCAAAAGTGATTCGCTCCTACCACAATGTAACACAAGAAAGAAAGATCATTTGCAACAGTTTTTTGATCTAAGAAAAACATGATTTTGTGTTATTTTCTCCCTCTCTTTTTCTCCTTTTCATTTACAGAGACCACAATAGGTCATTATTTTATTACTCCTTTTTAGTATTCATTGCAAAGTACCACGCTTCACTAGGGCCAGCTCATGCCCTGAAGCTCAAATATTCAGCTTATTTTTGCTGTATTATTTGTAGGACAGTAGGCTTATTACTGTAGAACTGAGCTATCAGTAGTAGGGACCACGTTATGGTCCTGATGAGTAAGCAGTAGGGGACTGCTTACGAAACATGTCGACTAGGTAGCAAGCTATTGCTCTACCTCACATTCCCCTTCTTAACGTTCCCAGCTAGAGAAGCAAATAAAATATATTTTTCTACTAAGCCAGGGAATTTTTAATTTTTGAATTTTTCTTGCACTCACTAGTTAGGTCCCTACACTTCACTGACACCCCTACACCAACACATAGCCCTGTCACATTCAAGTGCTCCCGCGTAGTTCGTCTGGTCGTAGCACGCCCCGCCCCGTTATAGGGACGGGAAGACCCCTATGATGAAGCATGACACTAAAGGATTTTTTTAGTGTGTGAGGGGTATTTTAACAAGCACATTGTGCTCTTGTCTTTTCAGATCTAAGAGAGAGCCCAGTATTTTACTGGATCACTATTAAAACACTTTAAAAATAAAAAAAAATTTTACACCTCTTTACATTGATAGAATCTCATTGTTTATATGATACGGCTAGGAGGGTGATTCTATCAGTACCTCTATGCTTCCTCCTTTTGTTTTGGAATTACTGGCAGCGCACAGCTGCGGAAGCCTGACAATATCTTGCAATCTTGCTCTCACCACACTACGAAAGTGATTCCACATTCGACACCTGACCCTCGGGTGGATTAAGGGACCCTTTGACTAACACATCTTTCACAACAAGATATGGCGGATTTAGGCCTAGCATTTACTGAAGACGAAATCTCCAATTTAATATCTACCGTGGGGACTTTTGAGGGTCTGAGCACCGCAAGTCCCTCGACAAGGAATAATGATTGGGCTGAATTAGAAGAACTAAGAAGAACACAGATAAAAACTGCAATTCATGGCCTACTTATGACAGAATATCTTCAAGTTAACGCTGCACCAGCAGGTCTTGCAGTTCGAAATGAACCCTTCATCTTTCTATATGCCAAAACTTTCAAAATTGACTGGTCTAAGATCTCATGGCGATGCACCCGGGATTGGATTGTGCTCATTATTAAGACTGCAAGCAGACTGGCAAGCGAACTCAAGGTAGAGATACAAACTATAGAAGTACGTCTAAAAAGTTACGAATCTCCCGCTGACCTCAAAAGATACCTAGACGAACTGAATAAATCCTTGAATGATTTTGAAACCACATTGAAAAATAACAAATATGAAAAATTGAAAAAAGACACCAGTCGGTGGACTAAGGAAAGAATTTATCCTTATATAAAAGATGATTATAAACCAACAAATGAGAACACCACTGACGATTAATCATCTGATTCTGGATCCAATGGTTCTAATTCGAGTCGCGGTAAAAGCCCGAGGTAGCAAGGCGCTAGGAGAAACTTTCGAAGATCGAACTATCGTGGCACAAGAGGATGGAATAATTTCCAACCCCACATGATGTATCCCCAACAACAACAATATGGCCCGGCCCCTTTTCAACATCCACAGGGACCTTTCCCCGTATGGGGATACCAACAGCAAGACTATGGCTATTTTGATCAATCCACGCATTTTTAGGGGCGCGCCAAGGACAAACCAGAGGGAGGAACCGGAGGGGTACCTCAGTACATTGGAACACAGGAGAGGCAGATACCCCACGGGTCTCAACGAGGAGCATGACAGGCGCCACGAAGAATCGAAAGTGAGTCTAGTGGTGAACCTTTCAGACATTGAACTTACAGAGCCACAAAAAAGAGTACTGGAGAAAGGCCTGGGATATGTGCCTACAGCTAATATGGACAAATTCCATCTTTGTAAAGAAGTACAGGAATTCATGCGACGCCTGAAGTTGCAAGTCTTTTTCAAAGACAAGAAAGATGAAACAGAACACGGGGATACCAAACTAAGACCAAAATCTAGTTTTACACCTATGGACAACACCCTTCCAATTGAACTTCTTACATTTGAGAAGGCAGTAATGAGGGAACTTGAAGATATAAACCCACGGGAGAGATGCACTTTTCAAAATATAAGCAATGAAGAACGACAAGCATTACGAGAGTTGAGTAACAACAAGTGTATCATAATAAAGCCGGCTGACAAGGGTGGTGCAACTGTCATACAGAGTGTAGAACAGTATGACATTGAATGTACGAAACTACTAAAGGACGAAAGGAACTACGAGATTCTTCGAACCGATCCAACGGAAAGAATAACAACCAAGATCTCCACCATGGTAGAGGAGGCTTTAGCGCATGATTGGATTACGAAAAAGGAAGCAGAATTTCTCTGTCAAAAAAATCCCAAAATCCCGTATATGTATACACTACCCAAAATCCACAAAAATCTGCAGAACCCTCCGGGGCGACCAATTGTGTCGGGCATCGGGTCTATTCTGGAACCTATTTCACGATTTGCAGACGCTTTCCTTAGACCGATAGTCCAGAAAACTTCAACGTATCTCAGGGATACAAAAGATGTACTGAATCTACTGGAAGATATCACCTTTGACCCTAACACTCAGCTATTGATCAGCTGCGACGTGGAGAGTCTCTACACTAGCTTGCCACACCACGCAACGTTGGAGATTATCGAAGATTTTCTTTTTGAAGACTTTTGGGAATATCAGACAGCGCGCAATGTGGTGATGGAATGCTGTTCCCTAGCACTGAAAGAAAATTTCTTCGAATACAAAGGCGTCTTATACTTACAGAAACATGGCTGCAGCATGGGAAGCACATTTGCCCCTAGCATAGCTGGACTCTATGTGCACCATCTAGAGATGACCAAAATACCGAATTCCAACAACCCCTTCAGAAATAACATCAAAATGTGGAAACGATACATTGATGATATCCTTATCATCTGGGATGGAGATGTAAGGGCTTCTGAACAATTCTTGAGTTGGTTGAATTTACAAGATGATTACTTGAAATTCACAAGTACCACCTCTAACAGCAATCTGGTTTTCCTAGATTTGAACATATTTCCCAAGAATGGAAGACTAATGACTACCACCCATTTTAAGAACACCTCAAAAAACTGTTTATTGATGTATAACAGCTTCCACCCTAAACACCTACAGGATAATCTCCCTTAATGCCAGTTTTTGCGCCTCCGCAGGAACTGCACAGAGATCAGTAATTTCAAACTCCAGTCCAAGGATCTAAAAAAGAAATTAGAAGCTAGAATGTACCCAAACAAAATTATCGATCAGGCATACAAACGAGCCAGACACAACTGCCGAGAGAGCCTGTTGGAAGACAAAGTACCAAAGGAGGAGGAGAAAAGACCTATTTGCGTGACCACGTATAATACGAGTTCAAACCAAGTGACAAAGATTATCAACAAAAATTGGAAGATTTTGAACAGCGGTGGTCTGCAAATACCTAAACCAATCTTCTCACACAAAAAAGCACAAAGCATAAGGGATGTTTTGGTCCACACAAGACAAAAATCTAATAACAACAATGGGCAAAAGAATCCGAACTTTGTGCATGGCCACCACCCATGTGGAGGTTGCAAAGTCTGTTGCCTAACGGGTAAAAGCAACAACCTGACCTTTAACAATGGGACTGTTTGGGAACAAAGGAGCTTCAGCAATTGCAATAGTGCAAATGTCGTGTACCTAATCACCTGTCCCTGCAAACTTGAATATGTAGGAATGACGAGCAGGGCCGTAAAAATTAGGATAGGTGAACACAAGAGCACTATAAAATGCAAAAAATCAAGTACAAAACTCACCAACCACTTTTTGGAAAAGAATCACAGACCTGAAGAAATATCTTGGACTGTGATAGAACAGGTGGGCAACGAAAAGTTCCTTCTGGAAAAAGAACAGAGGTGGGTGTTTCGCATCCAATCCCATAAAATAGGTTTGAACGATGATATACCTTGGGGACAACTTTAATCCTACACAGCTTGAACCTTCTGATCATAACAATGCTCTCGATACACTGCCAAATGAGACCATACAGCTCCCGAATAATTTCGGTATTCGAATATTATCTGGTGAATACTGAAATTAATTGAGATCATCTGAGTTGGATATATGGATAATACATGGCAGACTAATGAATTAGGAACATAAGATTAAATGTAGAAAATTTTGTATACACTAGTAATCTCGCCAGATCGAGTAGTGGAAAGCGTAGAAAGACTTCCGTTTTTTACACTACTTTGTGCCAAATAGCTGCGGCCATCTTAGGTCAGCGCACCAGTCTACTCTGTGGGCGTCAACCTGATGCAGCAGACAAACGCGGAAGTGAATGGTTTCTTATAACTATGCGGCAAGCGAGAGACCGACAGTCCTCGGAGCAGCACGGAGGTAGGAACAGAGGCAAACTCTCATGCCGGTGATGTAAGTAATAGACTCAGACCTCGAGTCTTAAATAAATTGGTCACAGGGACATTTAGAAACGTAGACACGAGCTGTTTATAACAAATGGGTGCGGCTTTATTTTTCAGTCGACCGCGCTGAACACCCTTCGCCTGCAAGCTCATGGGGCACTGAACATTGACAAAGAGAGTATGTATAACGCTATCATGATGGCCTCAGTAGACATTACCATTTTAAAAAAAAAACGAAAAACAAGGGTCTCATTTCTCTTACCTGTTAGGTTGGTTGTGTGAGTGTGTTGAGTTACAATTGTATGGGTGATGACACAAATGCGAACCGCTTCAGTTTGAAGGTTCTGAAAAATACATCTGGTATAAGTAACCGGTCATGGGAGGTGCATAATGACTGCTTTTTACTAAATAAAGCTCAACAGACGCTTTTAGGGGCCAAAGGTGAATCGCTCCTACCACAATGTAACACAAGAAAGAAAGATCATTTGCAACAGTTTTTTGATCTAAGAAAAACATGATTTTGTGTTATTTTCTCCCTCTCTTTTTCTCCTTTTCATTTACAGAGACCACAATAGGTCATTATTTTATTACTCCTTTTTGGTATCCATTGCAAAGTATCACGCTTCCCTAGGGCCAGCTCATGCCCTGAAGCTCAAATATTCAGCTTATTTTTGCTGTATTATTTGTAGGACAGTAGGCTTATTACTGTAGAACTGAGCTATCAGTAGTAGGGACCACGTTATGGTCCTGATGAGTAAGCAGTAGGGGACTGCTTACGAAACATGTCGACTAGGTAGCAAGCTATTGCTCTACCTCACATTCCCCTTCTTAACGTTCCCAGCTAGAGAAGCAAATAAAATATATTTTTCTACTAAGCCAGGGAATTTTTAATTTTTGAATTTTTCTTGCACTCACTAGTTAGGTCCCTACACTTCACTGACACCCCTACACCAACACATAGCCCTGTCACATTCAAGTGCTCCCGCGTAGTTCGTCTGGTCGTAGCACGCCCCGCCCCGTTATAGGGACGGGAAGACCCCTATGATGAAGCATGACACTAAAGGATTTTTTTAGTGTGTGAGGGGTATTTTAACAAGCACATTGTGCTCTTGTCTTTTCAGATCTAAGAGAGAGCCCAGTATTTTACTGGATCACTATTAAAACACTTTAAAAATGAAAAAAATGTTTACACCTCTTCACATTGATAGAATCTCATGGTTTATATGAAGCTCTGCAGCCCCTGTCACACTCAAACCAGACAGTCAATCCACAAGCAGGCCCAGGCACTCCTGGGCCAGGCTCACCAGCCAATCACGTGCCAGCAGACTCACTACACAAATATGCCAACTTCTAAAAGTGGCATTTCTAGACTAGACACAACCATGCCGTATACACCATTACGCAGCATTCAATCTCACGAGTTCACACATATCAAACTCGACCCTGCACTCCCCACATATCAGGAACTACCATGGGCATACATATTCCCCATTCATTCCTATGGGAGGGCAGGTCACTCACCACACATACACAGAGAGCACACGCACTTTACACTGTACCACAGTGAAAAAGTGCGCAGAGGCCTAAAATCACCAACCCAGGTTCCAGAAACAGGCTAGGAAAAAGCAAAAAAAGTCTAGGGGTGAACCTGCCAAAAGGGCCAGGTCCAACACTCATCCATACGTCTGGCCTACCATGATTGTCAATGATGAGATACAAGAATGACTCGGCAGATCAATATAAAAACACAAGAAAACTGGCACTGAGGTCAGTGTTTATCGCTCATGAGCCAAAAGTTAATTTGCATTTCCCAAAAAAACCCACAAACTTATTCACTACAGATCTTGCATGTAGAAAAAGACCATGCTTTTACAGTTATCCTTAAATTTAGGTTGGTATGCCATAGTTTTCCTGCTATAATAGCAGGAACGTTGGACTCTGCATCTGCTGTGCTGAGGCACAACAGAGGTTGGTGTCCAACTCTATTTGGTATTCCACACATAACTGGATTTTACAGCCTCATAGAACAACTACACTGAGCTTTCTTTCGCTGATCATTTGCATGCAAGCAAGCAAGCCTTAAGCTTGAAATTTGATACGCCTTTCCATAATTAACTTTTGCATAATTACATACTTCATGAAAAACGTTCATACAATTCACAGAGCATAAAGTACTGATGCCATATCACCTCTAAAATTGTGTTCAATTCATTGCTAGCAAATTGCTTACACATTAGCACACTTAGATTATGTTGTAAAGAGATGTAGAAAAATTACACAATATTACAATTATGTTGCAGTTTCTTTAGCCAAGCAATTTATTGTTGATGCTTACAGCAAATTGTCATTTCCAATTTTAAACATAAAACATCAAGTCAGTGCAAAAGACGAGATCAGGGATAGAAAATGTTTCCATGTTTATAAGCCTGCGAGATTTATCTATCCACTTATTAATAATACAGTATTGTTTCTCTTGCAGTGCTTCTCTCTTCCTTTTCTTCTTTTTCTAGCTCGTAATGCTTACAAATATTGGAAGGAAACCCCTGCGGGTGTCCAGTGCAGATGCACATAGCATGGACAATGGATGAGAATGTGAGAAATACGAAAAAAGTACATTGTTTGACCTACACAGTGGAGGCTAATCTTTTGAATTATATCTCCAAAATGCCTGAGCAGACTTTCATCCATCCAACAAAAGGCACTGCATGACAGAAAGGTCATAGTGCCATAACAATGTGATGAACATCCCTTCAACGGCTTGTGAGTTATCCATGGAAAACAGCTCCTATGGGAGATCCCATTTAATTAATGACAGATAAAATATTTGGGGCCCACCCTATACCTCTATTTGATAGATCTACACCAAATTTGGCAGTCTTTTAGATGTCTTCCTTGCGTAATGTTCCCGAAGATTGGTACAGACTGGTATTGGGTGTGGGGAGTTTTTAAGGATAAAGAATGACTTTTCTATTAAGTGAGCTGTAAGTCTTAACTACAGTGGCACAGGTGAGACTCTATAATATATACAAAACCTTGGATTGCCCTAAAGCCCTAGTGCTTACATACCCCTCCAGCTTGATGATGGGCTCCTGAAACCCTGCTAATGCATATCAAAATATCTTCCCCCAACATTGACTCACTCATGGCTGACCTTATTTTCATAACAAGTTCATAGATGTTCCCTCCAGAGAGGGGCCTCCATGTCCAGCTCACTAATTACGGGGTACACTGATCAAAGCTATGTACAGCTCGCACCATCACTTCCAGAAAGTGGCGTCTCCACATAGTTCAAACCTAAATCAATCTGATAAACATTAATCAGAAATCACTAATTCTAGCCTGCATGTCTCTCTTGTACTCTGAGTTGTCTTACTGGTTTCGTCTACTTTGCTTTGGGACTGTGACAATCCATACCCCATTGCCCTTTCGGGAGTGTAGGAGGAGAGACCATGACACTAGCAGGCATCTACCATTATCAACTTACTGCTTATTGTTTGCAACACCCAGAGAATGTGGGGAGATCTAGGTGTAGCAAACAATACACAATGCAATGATAGAGGAAGCTGCGAGCAGGTGTCAGGGTTTTCTCCTCCCACACTCCCTAATGTCAACCAAAAATCTATGATGCCCCTATCCCGTTCCTTGGAGTTCTTTGGGTTCAGGTTCACTTCATAGGCAAATCGTGAGCAGAGCACGCCCCCTGTACAATGGAGCAGTCCCCCACCTGTGACCTACCTTTCCCACCGTGTTACGTAGCCCTTTCAGCATATCACTTGCAGCATCCCCACCCACCTACTTTATCTAAACGTCTTTGGACCAAATATCTCCTCCAGCTACTTTTTTTATCTCTCCATCTCTTCCCTGTGGAGATGCCTATTAGAACCAGCAGGGCCTGGGATACGAACCTGCTATTGGCTACAATATAGTTTGTGCTAGGCAGTCCAGATCTAGAGGGACCTCTTCATTCTCAATGACATGTCTCTTCTCCCTGCCCACAGTGCAAGGCATAGGCTGTTTTAGAGCCCCACAAGTCTGTCCACCTGGTAGTTCCCCTCCAGGTTCTCCCTCCTCTCTCAGACCTTCAAGACCACTTTCACCTCATTATCCAATCATAGGGTCAGAGACCTCGTACTTATCCTCAAGAATGTATTTTATGTAGGGGACACATTTACATGAAACCTTAGAAGTGCACAATAATCCTTTTCAACCTAGCCCTGGATCCAGACATCAGTGGGGGGGTAAATCAGCCCTTTGTGTGAGGGTAGGACATAGCCCATAAAATTGTAAAGTATGAACACCCTCTCCCAGCCCAAGAAGACCATCAGTATGCAGATGAATGTAGATGGCTGTCTGCAAAGTATGCACAAAGCGCAGCTGTCGCCCAGGCCCAGATGTGGGTTGGAGTCATAAGCATAGAGAAATGCCCACTTTCTAAAATTACAAACTATACAGGGTTTGGGCCCATACTCAGTAAGGCTGGGCTAGTATAAGGTCTAACAACACCAGGATTGTCAGCACTGACACACATTCACAAACTCACTTCAATTCATGATCACACAACTGATTCACTGCAACCACTATTTATTTGAATCACCTTGAAAAAGCTTTTGGGGGGAATCCATTTGACACAATTTAAAACAATTCCCCAAGTTTATTTTCATATACAGCACCATCATAGTCAAAAACAATCATAAATGTGCATAGTCACAGTGTGTTAAACAGATTAGGTATGTTAGCGTATTAAGTGTAATACACACATCAATTACGTTGTGGTTTCAGTATTTCATGACCTCTGTAATATTCAGTGAGATTCCAGTGCTCCGCATGAGAGATCCGGTTGAAGAATAACTACACCCCTATCATGGCCAACCATCCAATCGGAACTGACAATGTTAACCGCATGCGTGCGGCCGTTTTTCCCGCTGTGCGCTGGAATTTCATAATCACCATGTTGAGTGTTGTTCACCGTGTCATCCGCACAGGGTAGGTAATGCTGATGAAGAGCTGAGCTCGTCATCAGCATGGAAGGGGTTAAAGAGTCCTATTTATAGAGAGGGGGAGACTAGGAGCTGATTATTAGGTCCTGTGACCCTTGCTCTCGGAAAGTACTAGTACCCAAAGGGAGTCACTGATCCTTGTAGAGGATGAAAGAGGAAGAAACGTTCTTTCGTTTGCTACTCTAACTGTAGTGGACAGTGTGTCCTCACACACCCCAAAGGATGTTATGCTTCATAATTTGGGCTTTGCTCCTCGTCGGGCCGACGCTGCAATGTCCTACGGGTCCCCCAAGGGTCTCTTTATCGGAGATCTTTTGATGAGAAGCCGTTTGGGTGCGTGGGTGTAAGTGGGTGTGAAGTCTAAAGTGGTGTGTTAAAAAATGACTGGAGGGAGAGTGGGTACTATTTATCAGGGTGATCCTTCTGTCATTGATAAAACAAAGTGTGTAGTGCTTCTCTAGGGGATATTATGTCCCTCTGTAGCTGGGTATATGTCCCTAATGGACATATATAATGGTCAACATGTTTCGAGCTGTATGTGGCCTCAGAAGGCGATCCAAACCCTTCCTCAGGACCAAAGGAAGGTCCATTTTAGTATCAGTGGCGTCCTGAACTAACCAGTGCCACCAAGTTTGTAGAAGGGAGTAGCGTTTCCCTTAATATTAGAGTCAGGACCTCATGAGATCAGTGTCTCTCCCTTTCTCACCAGCGGAGACAGGGAGAGGCACGCAGGTGGATCGGCCCTGCTACTATGGGTGAACCTTCTCAAGTGCCCTCACTGATCTCATGAGGTCCTGACTGTAATATTAAGGGAAACGGTAATCCCTTCTACAAGCAAACAGATATTCATATACAACCCTTGTTTCTAAAAAAAGTGACTGCAAACACTACCGTGTTTTGGTGTGTTTTCCAAACTATTAATGTTAGATTAGTCACACTCCATAGATAATTGAAAAAGTTTGTAATACGTGAATGCTGTAGTCTTTTAACTAAAAGTGGTTGCAAAGACAGTCCCGCATTTTTGATGATCTAATATAGAATAAAAGAGTTTGGAATTATGTGAATGTTGTTTCCCTGACTCTGGATCCTGAAAAGTAATAAAGGATTTAATTTGGCTGTTGTAGGTTGATGACAAGGACATGAAGGATTGTTCTTCTTTCGTCATTGGCTTTTAAAGGAAGAATAAAATAATCCAGTGAAAAAGTGAGATGCTTGGAATCATTGTTTCAGATTTTGTAATTATACATTCAAAATTAGGCTTTGAGTAACTTGGCTACATTTATGTTGTTGTAGGAGAAATCCAGAGTAATTTTGGGGTGTAGGAGTACCCCATGCGACATCTGGTCCTGTCATGGAAGTTGGCATGTGAATGAGTCTGAGTATAAGAGGTAATATGATGTGGGTGTGATTACAGTGTGTGTTGTATTGTGTAAGGGTACGTTCATGGAAGGCTAAAGATGTTTTTATGGACCAAAACACATCCTAAAACACCATCGATTTACATGCTCCCAAAAGTCCATAAAGATTTGCAACATCCACCACTACGTCCTATTGTCAATACCAGAGATAGCATTCACGAACCGATAAGTCAATTCTTAGATCTGCACTTAAAAGAATTTGTGACTAAAGCAACATCGTACATTCAAGACACCACCGATTTTTTGAAAAAAATTGATCAAGTGATACTCTTAGAAGACCAAGAAGTATGGCTATGCACCATTGACGTGAAAACACTGTATACTTCCATTCCACATGACTTAGGCATTGAAGCAGTCGAATCCATGTTACTACAATCCACACTGGATCACGATTTCAAGTGTTTTTAATACAATTACTAAACTTTTCTCTATATCAAAGTTACTTCAAATGGAAAGAAGAACATTACCTACAATTGAGTGGTACCTCAATGGGAAACTGTATGGCTCCGAGTTATGCGAATATTTTCATGAATAACTTTGAAACGAACCACATTTTGAACAGAGAAAAATGGAAAGATCATGCACGTATCTATTTACGTTTCATTGATGACATTTTTGTGTTATGACAGGGCCCACATGATGTTCTCTTACAAGAATTGGAAAATCTCAACAAAATCAACAATCGAATACAATTCACATATCAGATAGACAAAACCACGCTAGCTTACCTGGATGTTTCATTAAAAATTGAACAGAATCAAATCATCACTACACTATACAAGAAAACCACAGACCGCAATAACCTGCTTCATTATCGCAGCTTTCATCAAACATCCCTGAAAAATAATCTTCCACTGTCGCAACTATATCGAACCAAAAGAATTGTATCAGATCCAGAAGAATCCAAAAGACAAGTCAAACAAATGTTGGAAAGATTCCAGGAACGAGGTTACCCTGTTGAAATTCTACAGAAAGCAGAAGTTAATTGCTCTACGAAAACAAGGAAAGATCTCCTTCAACAAGTTCACAAAGGAGACTCGAAAAGAATGGTAGTGGTTTCCAAATACTCTACAAAGAGTCATTCATTCAAGAGAATACTATTGAGACACTGGCAAATTCTTGCCTGTGAGCCAGACTTTAAAGGCATCTGTGAAGAAAACCCCAGATTTGCTTTTACAAGAAGTCATAATATCCTAAACATACTAAAAAGTCCGGACAAGATGAAACCGACTATTCAATTCAAAGGTACACAACCTTGCTTGAACTGCAGCAATTGCAATGCAATTATCAAAGGTACTATAATCAACCACCCTCGTAGTGGAAAAGCCATAGCACTTAAGGTGACAGCTACTTGTGACTCAAAAAATCTAGTCTATTTTACTAAAGTGCCCTTGTGGCCTAGTATACGTTGGGAAAACCATCAGAAAGAATAAAACCAGGCTTTTTGAACACAAAAGCAACATCAGGAGAAAAGATGAGAAATCTACAGTAGCAGTACACTTTAATGAACATCGACACAATGTTTCACAATTGAAATTTCTAGTTTTAGAAACACTTGATGCTGATGAACATGTTGATCCAAATCGGAAACTACTGCAAAAGGAAAATGAATGGATATTTAAATTGGACTCCCTAAAGCCCCATGGGCTTAATGACCGTACTGAATTCTCATGTTACCTGTAATCAAGAACATTATTATGAACTATGAATGATAACTGGGTACCACGATAGTGAAACATTAATTTTAACTTATATATATTTTTTATGTGCTATTATTTATTCACCAATATTTTTTGCAAGTTTGAATCCACTCGAATTTATCTTATAAGTCTTTATCAAATAATTATTTAAAGAGTTATTATTTAAACCAATTCACGTAACACGCTTCAAATGATGTAGATTGATTCTATACCTCGTCATTATTCACATTTAAAGATGGCCGCCATCCGTTAGAATAGCTTCACCTAAACTTGCACGCCATCATTTATTTTTACTATATCAGAAACACACGCCTTCAGATTAGCGATATACCAACACCGCACCACGGCGTTCTAGACAGCGAACTGGACGTTAAGCGAGAGCTTCGCGTTTTGAACTGGTAAGAGTTTGCAACCACTTTTGCTCCGCGTGTACATACCCGGTAGCACTACAGCCTAGCGCATATTCGTTAGTTTAAGATCAAAGCATACTAACATCACACCGTAGGCGCTCTAGACAGCGATTTGTACGTTAAGCGAGAGCCTCGCGATTTAAACCGGTAAGAGCTCGCAACCACTGCTGCTCCGCGTGTATACACCCGGCAGCACTGCAGCCTTGCGCGAAGTCGTCAGTTTATGATCAAAGCATATTTTTTTTCGAAAAAAAGGGCGCTGCTATACCCGGTAACACTGCAGTCATGCGCGAACTTGTTAGTCTATGTTTATAACATATACATTTTTTCAAAAAACAGGGCGCTATTCAGCAATTTGACCTTAAGTCCCTTATGACTACATCTGTTTTTTAACTTGTTAATTAATAACAGGGGACATCGCTCATTTCAGTTATTCATGATACGCATGATCTTTTAATCAATTTAAGTTTGGGTTACGAACTAGCCATCCAATTGTGGTTTATGTTTTATGTGTAAATCAGTCTCACTATCGTTACTCTTCAGTCAATAATGTAAATGTGAAATACATAAGAGCTGAATTAGAATAGCAAGTCTCTTCAGAAATGAAATTAATGTTCGAATTTGTTTTTTATTGATTAATCTGAAAGTGGGTCCTCATAATGTGAATTTATTTACAGATTCCCCTGACAAAGTGCCACAAGGCACGAAATGCATTGGGATTTTGGAATTTTGTGAAATTTTAAACACATGATTGGGAATTGTATGTGAAATACAACAATACAATTTAACCATCGATGAGTAAAGAATAAAGAGATGAATTACAAACAAACATGATTGTAACTGGATGATTGAAAAGTAAAATTTGATTACCTGGATTAAATTGAGAAGAACGCATTTGCGATCAAGTACTTTCAGCTGCGCCCAGAGGGTCGCCCCTTAACTGCAAGGGGCGCAATGATGATAAATTATTAATGTAAAATCAAACTACTCCAGTAAGCGGGATTTGTCACTTTCTTTCTGGACATACCAAACATGGTAACGCTACTTTAGATCAGGAATTATCAATAACCATATATAAGGGAATTCCCAATGCTAGCCTATGAGAGGGGCAGGCCTCACATCAGTAAGAAACAAAATAGACTGTTTGTCAGTACCAAGACATGCCACACAATAAAGGCACATTTCCTACCTTTTATTTACACAGCACCTTGCCCATAAGGCTACCTAAGGCCTACACTAGCGGTGACCTATATGTAAGAAAAGGCTTGGCAAGTAACTGCGCAGTAAACTGTGCATGAAGGCCCTGTAGTGGTAGGCCTGAGCCAGGTTTCAAAGGCTACTTTCACATACGCAGTGCTGCAGGACCACGAGTAGTATTTAATTACAGGCCCTGGGTATTTGGGGTACCACTGTACAAGGGACTTACATGTAAATCAAATATGCCAAACAGGCATAAACCATTCATACCATGTTTTAGGGTGGAAGCGCATACACTTCAGCAATGGTTAGCAGTGGTAAAGTGCCCAGAGCCCTAAAGCCAACAAAAAGAAGGTAAAGCAAATAGGTGGAGGAAGGCAAAATGTCTGGGGATAACCCTGCAAAAAGGGCCTGATACAATACAACCCCATTCCAGCCTAAAGGCAGTGTAGACTAACCAATACCTTGATGAGCTTCCCTGCTTAGGGCGATAGAACGTGGATCTTGACCTGCTACTGCAGGGGCACGTTCCAATTCTATGCCTCTCTGAACCCAGTTGAATCTCTCTGTCGATACTTTCAGGACCTACTAAGCTAACCCATGGGGAATCCTTCTCCTCACCTGTGGACCCAATCTGTGACGTTATAAGAAATATTCCCCCTTGACCTCTACAATTCTAACGATATACCTCCAACACTTTTACTTTTATACTTTAGTACATAGTGGCAACATCAACATTTTTTTGGATTTATAGTTTTATTATTTTTTTTGTATAGTTATATTTTATAGTACAAAATTTGTCATTTATCAATTTGTCATCTCAATTTATACATTTCCAAAAACACATTATATAAAACACATAGTACTACAATGAAATCAGTAAAAAACCATTCCATGCAGAGAATGCAAATTGAAAAAAGATAACATTCTTACAAATACATACACCCTACTCTCATCATACATACTACATTCACTCCTAATTCTGCGTCTGAGGGATCGCAGATTGAAGTGCGAAATTGTTCGCAAGGTCGACGCGTTTCGGCGGTATAAAACCACCTTCCTCAGGACCTTTCTTGCAGAATACTCAGATATTCAAAACGATGTTTTATAACCCCTGCATGGTCGGGTATCTTCAGTTTATCAATGGACTCGCACCCTGCTTCGATCGCAGATTCCGAATTTTTTGAGATTATACTTTTAGGAGTTCCAATTATATCAGGCAGCGATCCTTCAGGTAGTTACAGATACGAAAGATTGTTGTCTTCCTTTAGTTAAAAAACGGTGTTTGCCTTATTTTCGGGTTCTTTAAAGCCCTCCAGGAAAGGGACTTCTACCGGCGGATGTTTTACACGAAATGAATCGCAACCGCGTCCTTAAATATTTTGATTCAGGGAGATGTGATTTATCATAGGTTTTGCATCTTTCCCGTAGTATCGGTATAAATCCAGTCAGTGTATCTTCGTAACGCTCTGGAGCGTCCCTTTCCTGGAGGGCTTTAAAGAACCCGAAAATAAGGCAAACACCGTTTTTTAACTAAAGGAAGACAACAATCTTTCGTATCTGTAACTACCTGAAGGATCGCTGCCTGATATAATTGGAACTCCTAAAAGTATAATCTCCAAAAATTCTGAATCTGCGATCGAAGCAGGGTGCGAGTCCATTGATAAACTGAAGATACCCGACCATGCAGGGGTTATAAAACATCGTTTTGAATATCTGAGTATTCTGCAAGAAAGGTCCTGAGGAAGGTGGTTTTATACCGCCGAAACGCGTCGACCTTGCGTACAATTTCGCACTTCAATCTGCGATCCCTCAGACGCAGAATTAGGAGTGAATGTAGTATGTATGATGAGAGTAGGGTGTATGTATTTGTAAGAATGTTATCTTTTTTCAATTTGCTTTCTCTGCATGGAATGGTTTTTTACTGATTTCATTGTAGTACTATGTGTTTTATATAATGTGTTTTTGGAAATGTATAAATTGAGATGACAAATTGATAAATGACAAATTTTGTACTATAAAATATAACTATACAAAAAAAATAATAAAACTATAAATCCCAAAAAATGTTGATGTTGCCACTATGTACTAAAGTATAAAAGTAAAAGTGTTGGAGGTATATCGTTAGAATTGTAGAGGTCAAGGGGGAATATTTCTTATAGTGTTGTTTTGCTTCTCCTCTCTTTCCCTGACCATTGTAGTAAACATAGAGGGGGTCCCATTCTTATGTTAACCCAATCTGTGACGTGCCTAACTTTAAGTTGGTCTCAGATGAATCCCAGTTGGCAGACAGTACCACCATGGCAAGCAAAGTGATGTGGGCCATTTCACCTCTTGGGTCTGACTTCTGTCTCCATCCCAAGGAAAACTCTGTCCACAAGGACAGCAACCAAAAGAGGCCACCTGTAGCTTTCAGCATCCAGAGCAAGGCAGCCATTCAGGGGTCGCTGTCCTCTATGGTTTCTCACAGTGAGGGCAGTAGCCCGAGGTGCATCGCATCCTTTCTCCACACCACCTCCCATCAGTTCAGGGTTGGTATCCTGAGACTGGTCCTCCAGCCCCGGGTCTGTACCCTTGGAGTCAGGGGCGAGTCCTTCCTCCAACCTGTCTGTCCTACTGGGGTTCCGTACCCTTCTTTTGGGAGTGGTATCCCCAGAATCCAGAACTGCGCTAGAGGCAGTTCAGTGGTACTATTCTGAAACTGGTCTTCCAACCCAGGGTCTGTAACCTTAGGCGGAGCAGGGGTAAGGGATAAGTCTTTCCTCCCCCAGCCCCTCCTTCTGGGGTTCTGTACTCTCCTTCTAGGAGTGATACTGCCACAAGGCAAAACTGTAGGGATGATTGTGGCAGCCGCCCCTTCCCCCAGGCCAGGGTTGATTCCCTGAACCTGGTTCTCCAACCTTAGGCCGGACAGGAGTTAGAGAGAGTCCTTCCTCCCCCACAAACTCCTCTATATGAGCTTCTGCACCCTCCTTTGCTGAGTGGTACTTCCAGACACCAGAACTGTTTGGATGCTGGTATCAGCCACCCCTCCACCTCGAGTTCTCCTAACACTATGGGGTCACCCTCAGTGAATGATCTCCCGGAACAGCCTAGACTTCCTTCCTGCCCCCTCAGGTCACTCTCCAGGCTCTGGTGCTTGGCATAGGGCATCCTGAGACTCAATCCACCCCCACCTCTCCTCCTACTCTGAGAAGGGACATGGGACCCTTTACTCACCCCACTATACTAGGAACTGTCTGGCTTACTATGAACTTTTCCTGCCCTGGGTTAGGGGAAACCTGAGCCATTCCTTTTAGGATCACTGCCAAATCAATTTTCAGACCCTTTGACACTCACCCAGAGATCTGCCTCCTTTGCAAGTTCCCTATAGCATTTATTTACAGACCCTATCTTCCACAACCCCATAATTAGCTCCGTTGCTCCTAAGTGTAAAAGAAAATCAATAACTTCACACGCACTTGAAATCTAAAACATGTTTATTAAGGTAAAATAGGTAAAATAGACACTCAAAGAGACAGTGCTTTGCCTCAGGTGACAATGAGCAATGCAATGCTAACACGTCGCTTTTATGTATTTTCCAACTCATAAGCAGCAATAAAAAAGATACACATGACAGAAGCTGAAACTCAAGACAGTGGGAGTTTCAGCAGGGGGCCAGTCTTTCCCATGAGAAGGCTGGAGAAGGAAGAAAAAAAAATAAGCAGATAATATGCATTTCTCAGATGCTGAGCAAGTCATTTTGTCGCTTACAAGTACCAATACGAAAAAGGAGGCTGAGTATAACATGGGCATACAACTTGGTTAGAATTCAACAACCTGGTGTTTTAATTAAATGACTGATAATTAAGCAGACAACATTGCAATAGACAAGGTCATACAAGTAGACTTACCCTATAGAAATTCCAACACACCGACATACATATATGACTACAGCCTCCCTATATGACCAGATAAGGGGTTGCCACATTCCATGTTGCCTAGTAATAGATTTCAGCAATGTGCGTGGCTGTGGTCTATGGAGAGCTAGAATTTGTGATTGATGGGATGTTGTAGAATTTGGCAGGACATGGTGGAAGGTGTTGGAAGGAGTGCCCTGAGATGGTAAGGTGCATTGTATGTTTGGCACGTGCTGATCAGCTAAAGAACAGTTCTGCTCTGTGACCTCTCCGTTGTAAGGGGCAAGGGGCAATGCTGTGTCATGTGCCCGTGAATGCTTGCCCTCTACCTCATCCAGGGAGGAGACCTACCATGAACTGAGTGTGTGCCAGGCATGTCCTAGCTATATTTTCATATACTGCACAGGTAGAAGCACCTTGAATGCATCAATGGTCCTGTGGACTATTGCACATCAACAATCCCTCACACACAGTATTATTGCATCATTCCATGTGTCAAGTTGTGGCGGTGACCAGGGTGTCACAAATGAACTGTGGACCCTTCAACCAAAATGGTGCATGGACTACAGTGCCTCAAAAATATAGTGTGAGCATGGAACCCCAAACATATGACGCGCACGTACTACACAAAAAAGAAATAAATGAGTGAACTATACAAAAAAATATAATAATCAGTATGTTGGTGCAAAATGCCAACCTTTTGCCTGTTGTCCAAAATTGGATTCGGGATCGCGAGTATGGTAATGACGTCTCAGCCACGTTATTAATCCAAGTAGGAAATTGGAAAGATATATGAACTTTAAGGTAAGAACCTCCTCCGTGAGAATTTCATTATTATTAATAAAGTGTGAAGCGCCACAAAGTAACCCATTGCTAGATTCTAGACAAAAACACAGACCAACATTGGAGGAATCAGTCACGAAAATATACATTGTCTCCCAACCTTTTAAGAGTAAAAGACGAAATTCGATATTGCTGTCACCTGATTTGTCTTGAGAAGGTCTTCAGGTACAATAGATTAACCAGGAAATGCTGGAAACCAGTTCAGGGCCTCCCTCACACTACTGTGGAGGCACCAAGATTGGATTGGGCCAAACTTCCTCATTTCTGCTGGTGAGGAGATGCGTCTAAAATTCTGTTCAAAATTAATTGCAAACCCTGAACTCTCAATAACTCTATATGTACTTGTTTTTACCCTCTACAATGTTGTCGATCTATATTGCTTTTAATGAAAATGCCAGGTTGTTAATTTCCATCCATTTTGTATACCCATGGTATGCTTAGGCCTACACTGTACTGGTGCTAATGACCTGTTCAGCCTTTTATGCGTATTGGTGCTTGTGTAAGTGAGGATTTACCAACGACTATTTCAGCATTAAAAATTGTACATTATATTTATCTTTCCATGGTCTTCTTGATCCTTCTCAGCTGCTGAGACGAACCCTAAGGGGGTCATTAGGATAGCGGGCGGAAACCCACCCCGACCACCATGGAGGCGGAAACCAATCGCCCGTCTGCACCGCGGATACACCGGCGGCCACATTAGGATAAACCGCCACTAAAGACAAACCGCGTCGGGAGCGGGCCAAGCAAAGCCGTCCGACGTGGGCGGTGATGGTAAAAAACCAACCGCAGCGGTCGGAAAAGCTGCGGAAAAGCAACAACCCAAAGCAAGGACAGCGGACACACCGCGCGGTAAATTAGAATATCCCCGAGGGTATTGCGGTCAGAACCGCTGTTACCGACTGCCGCGGACGTACATAGGAGTGAATGGGAGAAATAGCGGAAGAGCTGCAGCATAGCCACCGCAGCAGACGGGACATGAAAAACATGGCAGACGATGCCAAAACACCGCAGTCATGCCAAACATTGCACAAATAAAATTAGCCATGCCCCCCAAATACATAACACACATACAAATAAAACAAACAAATGTAAATAAAAATAAAACAGCACAGGACAACTCCCACAACACACCTGACACCCAAATTCCACTTGGACACACCCACACAGCTGAGTATAAAGCCACCCCCTTCACTAACCACAATCCTTTGCTACACTCCAGAAGAGAAGGTCATACACCACATCTAACAGGAGAGGCAAAAGAGCACAGCACACACACACATCCACCACTACCAGCACCACCACCATTACACCAGCACAAACAATCGCCCAGCACACAACACACCTCTACACCACACCCGTGCACCCACAAACACCTCAACCACCACACACCATGACAGCACAAAAAATGCCCAAATTCACCGAGAGTGAGTTGACAGTCATGGTCAATGAGATTGTGAGAGTAGAGCCATAACTGTTTGGTAGCCTGGTCCAACAGACACCATTAGCCACGAGGACACAAATGTGGGAAAGGATAGTCCAAAGGGTGAATGCAGTAGGGACCACCCCAAGATCCAAGAAGGAGATCCTGAAGCGGTGGCATGATCTCAAGAGGGTTGTCAAGGAGAGGAGGAACAAGAACTGGACGCTGGCGAACGTGACTGGCAGTGGCCCTCCCATCCCACCGAAAACATTCACACCATGGGAGGAGAAGGTGCTTGCCATACTGCTTCCTGAGAGTCTCACAGGAGTAGCCGGGGAGCGGAAGCTGGTAAGTACAAACAAATGTCAAACAACACACTGAGAAGTACTACCTTGCAATACATAAACACCATTACACTGTCCACCCTCACCCAACAGGTAGTAAGCCATCTTGCTTAGGAGGCCTATATGGGGGAGGGAGGGAGGCCTGCACTACCACTTCGACCATGCCCCCTGGCCTACAGCTGAGCAGGATACAGGCCTCCCCAACCCAGGAGCAAGTGTCAGCCATTGCACTGTCCACCCTCACCTAACAGGTAGGTAGCCATCTTGTATTGGAGGACTGCTTGGGGGTGGGAGGCCTGCACTACCACTCCCAGCACCCCCCCCCCTGTCCCACACACCAGCAGCATGGAGGCACACCCACCCAGGAGCATGTGTCAGCCATTGCACTGTTCACCAAACAGACTTACAGGTAGGTAGCCATCTTGTATTGGGGCACTGTTTCGGGGTGGGAGGCCTGTATCACTACTCCCAGCATGTCCCCTGGCCCACACTCCAGCAGCATTGAGGCACCCCCACCAGGAGCATGTGTCAGCCATTGCACTGTTCACCAAACATACTTACAGGTAGGTAGCCATCTTGTATTGGAGCACTGTTTAGGGGTAGGAGGCCTGCACTACCACTCCCAGCACCCCCCCTGTCCCACACCCTAGCAGCAAGGAGGCACCCCCACCCAGGAGCATGTGTCAGCCATTGCACTGTTCACCAAACAGACTTATAGGTAGGTAGCCATCTTGTATTCGAGCACTGTTTGGGGGTGGTAGGCCTGTATCACTACTCCCAGCATGCCCCCTAGCCTACACTCCAGCAGCATGGATGTACCCCGACCCAGGAGCATGTGTCAGCCATTGCACTGTTCACCAAACAGACTTACAGGTAGGTAGCCATCTTGTATTGGAAGACTGTTTGAGGGTGGGAGGCCTGCACTACCCCTCCCAGCACCCCCCCTGTCCCACACCCCAGCAGAATGGAGGCAACCCCACCCAGGAGCATGTGTCAGCCATTGCACTCTTCACCCTCACCTAACAGGTAGGTAGCTATCTTAACTCTTCCTGATGTGTGTGTGTGGTAGACCTGCATCCCTAAACGCAACAACAATTGCATGCTTTGCATTGACATTCAACATGTATGAGTAAATGATGTTCCTCTGCACTATGATATTACACACAGTGTTGCCATGAATTGTACTACTGGTGACTTCATAATTGTGTAGTGTACAAACAGTCGATGATACGCAGATGACACAATACTTGCACAGTGCCCAACACTGACCATTCCCTATCTACTCCACAGGTGATGAAGAACTCACTGCTGAGGACCACCCCAATGACCAGCAGAGCCAGTCTTCACCCCACGGCACATGGACTCTCAGATGTGGACTCCCAGGACAGTTTGGACGATGAGCTCCGGCCCGGCCCATCTGGTGTACCACAGACCCAGAGGTCCCAGGCCCCCATCCTCCCCACCACCACGTCTGCTGCAACAACAGCGCAGCAGACCCCTGCTGTCACGGCCTCTGCCTCCACCACAGCCACCACCACCGCCACTACCACTAGTACCACCAGTACCACCTGCAGCACCCTCCCTGTCCCAGGGAATGACCAGCTCACAGCAACGACTGTAGCGGGCAGGGAGAGAGTGCGTGGAGCCACAGTGGCGAGGCAAGAGGTCAGTGGCAGCAGAGCAGGTGGGAGGGCCAGGGCCACCACCAGACCTCAAGAGGAGTGGACACCATCCCTGGGCCACTTCACCAGAGTAGTGCAGGCCTACCAAGAGGTCCTGGGACAAAGTGGCCGGTCCGATGAACTATTAAGGGAGCTCATCCTGCTGATGAGGTCCATCGATAACCGCCTTGGACAGATGGTGGACCTCATGGGCCAGCAAGTGGCGTTGCAGAGGGACAGGCCTGTGTCCCAACCACCACCTCAGTCCACTCCTGTTGTGCCGCAGGATGACAGTGCACCATCCTCCCCTGCGCCAACAGAGAGGGGCGAGTCCTCTGACGCCCCTGGCCATTCAGCAGGCCCCCCACCGCCCAAAAGATCTAGGGGCGTCCAAAGAAGAGCCTGGAAGTCTCTGGAGGCCCAGCCGTGAAGACAACCCTCTTCCCCACTGCATTCACTGTTTGGACTGTCTTTCCCCACATTGCCTTGGCAATGTCACCTGTCTGTTGGACTGGGTCACCACATCCATGTGGTGTCTACTCTTGCATCTCATCGACCATGACTGCCTTGTATGTGGGTGTGAATGCCGTTGGATAGTGACGGCGAGGCTGCAGGTGGGGCTCCAAAACATCACACAGGATCTTCAGTGTTGGTCTATCCAGGCGGAATTTCCGTATTATTGCCTCATTCTCAATGGTTCAATGGTTAGAGCGGCAGACCCTGATGCAGAGGTCTGGCCCGGGACAAGGGTTCAATTACCACCTCGGCGGCTCTTGGACTCAATCTCCCCGGACCTGATAATTAGTGTTGTATTCTAAGATTTACATTACTATGTGAATAAGCCTAGGTCTTCCTAGCTGCTCAGCCAGAGCAAGAGATGTTGACGGAATGTTGGTGTGCCTGTGATGAATGGAATGCCTGTGTGTATGAGTGTGGGACAGTTGGAGATGGGCTGAGCAGATGGGCACGCTGCTCTTGGTGGGGCTGGCAGGGGCTGGCATAGGAGTTATTAGAGCTGGATTACAGTTGTACATACATGATCCCTGTTTCATGTTGCTAGACATGGATTATTAAAGAAGACTTCAAGAAACCTACAACCTGACTTCAAGTGTCTTCTTATATGTAAAGTACAACAATTCTCGCCTCGGTGCCTAGTCTAATCATGGGTCCCACTCTGTGACTCTGGGCAATAGCTTGCTTAATCTCCACAATGGCCCCAGCAGCGCTTGGATGCCTGGCTTCACCTTGGGGGTGCCCAGGAGTGTACATTTCACATGGAAAAGCCAGGAAGGGTTCCACAGCGGTATGAGTGCAGCGCCGTGACACCCCGTCGCGTAGGCAGCCGTGCGCTTTACAAATACAACACATTTACATTTACATTCTCCATGTCCTCCAGCACTGTCAGGTGACGTAGGAGATTTGGCCTCCTCCTAGTTGAGATGTAAAATTGAAAAAGTCAGTGACAACCATCATGAGATGGCCACAGCACATACCATCAATGAGGTCATGGGAAAACAAAGACTGCCTGAGAGATGCATGGCACACCAGGTTACATGGGTGGCCTTTTGATACACACAGAGGGCACAGCTCTCCACTGACAATACACAAGTGCCACAAACACATCGGGGAATGTGAATGCGCACATACTGGAGAACACAATTTACATGTGCAGGCAAGGTGCTGCAACATCCGCCAATGTCTTTGAAATTACCATGTCTGTATCATACCCATCTGCTGTACCTGTCACACCTCAATGCATCATGTAAACTCTGCACACATCCATCAACACAATGATCACAGTATCAGCAAAACTTTCAGTTGTTTGCATGAGCTGTTGTGAATGCACCAGTCTGATATAATACAATGCAGTGACACAAGCCTTGTGGATTACATGGAAGTATGGCATTGTTTGTACAATGATGTGCCCTTCACCATGTTGCTGCTGTGTACTGATACACTCTTCAGGATTGACATAGCCATTAATGGTCATGAAAATAGCAGTACCTACCGCCTGTCCCCGGTGGTGTGACACCAGCACCACCCCCTACACAAGTGCGGTAGCCATTGGCATATGGGCATGTGTACATGGAGGTCGGCATGCTCCGCCGCATGCATCGCGGTACCTACCGCCTGTCCCCGGCGGTGTGACACCAGCACCACCCCCTTCACAAGTGCGGTAGCCATTGGCATATGGATATGTGTACATGGCGGTCGGCATGCTCCGCCGCATGCATCGCGGTACCTACTGCCTGTCCCCGGCGGTGTGACACCAGCACCACCCCTTCACAAGTGCGATAGCCATTCGCATATGGGTATGTGTACATGGCGGTCGGCATGCTCCGCCGCATGCATCGCGGTACCTACCGCCTGTCCCCGGCGGTGTGACACCAGCACCTCCCCCTTCACAAATGCGGTAGCCATTGGCATATGGGCATGCGTACATGGCGGTCGGCATGCTTCACCACTGCGGAGGCGGTCATTGGATACTTATGAATGATGCACCATCGCGGTAGCGCACCCCAGGCACCCGCGGCGCATCACCGCCATGGAGCATTGCCTACAGCCAATGGGAGCGATGATCGCGGTGGCATGATGCAGATTTGAAAGTCGCGGAAGGTGTGCTCCGCCACCGTGGAGGCGGTCATTGGATACTTTTGAATGATGCACCACCGCGGTAGCGCACCCCGGGCACCCACGGTGCATCACCGCCATGGAGCATTGCCTACCGCCAATGGGAGCGATGATTGCGGTGGCATGATGCAGATTTGAAAGTCGCGGAAGGTGTGCTCCGCCACTGCGGAGGCAGTCATTGGATACTTTCGAAAGAGGCAGACCTGAACAACCAATTGTTGCTGCTTTGCAGCTTCCAAACGACCCCAGGGGGCTATAAATCTGTGGGAGTGATCCTCACATTTCCACTGCTCACAGAGCCTGCTGCCTTGGACCCTCTCCTGCTGCTGCCTGAAGAGCCTGCTGCCTGGGACCCTCTCCTGCTGCTGCCCGAAGAGCCTGCTGCCTGGGACCCTCTCCTGCTGCTGCCTGGGACCCTCTCCTGCTGCTGCCTGGGACCCTCTCCTGCTGCTGCCTGAAGAGCCTGCTGCCTGGGACCCTCTCCTGCTGTTGCCCGAAGAGCCTGCTCCCTGGGACCCTCTCCTGCTGCTGCCTGGGACCCTCTCCTGCTGCTGCCTGGGACCCTCTCCTGCTGCTGCCTGAAGAGCCTGCTGCCTGGGACCCTTTCCTGCTGCTGCCCGAAGAGCCTGCTGCCTGGGACCCTCTCCTGCTGCTGCCTGGGACCCTCTCCTGCTGCTGCATGGGACCCTCTGCTGCTGCTGCTGCCTGAAGAGCCTGTTGCCTGGGACCCCTCATCACTCACTACCACCACAGGTGTTCCATGTCCACAGGGATGGCAAGGACAGAGAAGATCTGTGCCAGTCCATTCACAAGTGAGGACCTGGAGGTCCTTGTGGACGAGGTGCTGGCACAGTACCCAAGGCTGTTTGGTGGTCCCAATGTAGTGGTAAGTCACCATGAAGGTAGCTGTAGGGCAGGGGGGTGTCAGACGTGTAGTTGCGCAGCTGCAGTATATGCCTGGTGGCGTGTGAAACACTGTCAGACAAGCTGTCTCCAGGGCAAGGGAGTGTGTGTGTCACAATGTCACTCTTTTATATGCCGGGACTTGTATGTGTGTGTGTTCTGTGTTACGTTGCGAGACATACGAAGCCAACGGTTAATAGCCATGTGTGAATATTTCTGTGTGCACCTGTAGTCTGAGTCAGTGTGACCCAGAGAGTAGATTCAGTGCCTGCCCACCAAAACGATTTTACATCACCAAACTTACATGCTCCTTTCTCCAGTTCCTTCACACTGAATAGTAGATATGCCAAATCTATGCCCTGGATTACTGCAGACCTACACACTTCTGTCGATGCATATTGTGTTGTGGCATCATGCATTTGTGGGAATATCATGGAGCATATACGCCCCAATGTGTGCATGCAATCACAATGGTCTGGACCATGCATAGTGCCCTTGTGAGGGGTCCCCCAGTTTTGGAGGGAGGGAGGTTACAATTAGTCATGAGTCTGTGTCTTGCTCCTGTTTTGATAGATGTTGGTATCTGACATTGTGTAACTGGACATTTACCCTTCTTTTCTCTCATACCTGCAGCTCAAGGTACACCAGAGTAAGGCCTTGTGGAGGGCTATTGCAGAAAAGGTGCGAGCCCCGGGGGTTTCAAACAGATGACGCACCCACTGTCACAAGAGGTGGGACGACATCCGCCGGCTGGCAAAGCAAGTGGCAGAGATGACCTTGGGGATGCTACCACGCACTGGGCGTTTGGCACGGCGCTCTGCTGTGCTGTACTCTCACCTGCCATGGACATTGGCCCTGTTGATCTGCTGTGCTGTACTCTCCCCTGCCATGGACACTGGCCCTGTTGCTCTGCTGTGCTGTACTCTCCCCTGCCATGGACACTGGCATTCCAGTTTGTGTTTCACCTGTGCATGGTATCGAGCATTTGTACATCATTTTGAGCCTTGCTGTTGTCTACAATTGTTGTACCACTACATCTGTGCAATCTGTGAATAAATACAGTTACTTCTGTTGTGTCTTTTTTTGTCAGTGTCCTTGCTGATTAAAGTCTGTTTCTGTTCGCATTTGATTGCCTGTGCACCATGCTCCATGTATAACTTCAACATTGCAAGGCTCTTTGAAGGCATCATATTTTTGGACAGGGGTGACAGGGTCTTCAGTCCATTCTGACCCTGAAAATGTTGTCATGTGTGATGGCTATTTTAGCTGCCATGCAGCCATCTTGATAGTGATTTGGTACTGTTGCCTACACTGTTCACATGTCTGGTTGGGGGACACTGCCAGCACAGGGTGTGATGCTGTGCAAATGTTTAGGAGCTGGCTGTGATATGTCATGAAGTATGTGTGTGGTTTCCTTTCTGTGTGCCCAGCCGTGTATGTGTATGGTCATCTTGTGTTGGCCCTTGGTCCTGGTACCATGGCCTACATGAGATGCGTGGTCTTGGGTGTAGCAGAGGTGTGCAGTGTGAAGGGTGTTTTGTCTTGACCTGTGTAGAGGATTGTATGCACTTGTTTGAGCTGTTTGTAGTGCACTGTGCTGTGTGTTGGTGTATCCATGGTGTTGTGTGTGACTCCTCCTTGTTGTGTTTGTAAGTTTGAAGTGTGCAAAGTGTGTGAGTTGCACATCAGTGTTGTGTTTGGTTGATCCTCAATGTGTTTTGTGTAAACTGTGTGGGCCTGCTGCTCCACACTGGCATTGTGATTGTCATGCATTGCAGGCACATGGTGGGTTTTCCACTCCTGTATGGCATGGTGTGTGTGGTTTTGGTCCATCCCCCATGTGTGCCACTTGTGCCTGGCCATTGTGGGTGTTCCCTCCTTCTATTTGTTTGTGGTACACCCCTTACATGTTTGCTACTGACATGCAGGCTGTTTCACTTTGATGTGAGCTGTCCCCTTGGTTTCCATGTGTGTGTGCCTCCACATCACTTCATTTGTGGGCTTGTGCTTTGTGGTGCAGTTCTTGGGCCATGAGTGTTATTCCACTCTGGACATTGCCACAATGGTTTATGTGTGCTGTCCTTGTGCTATTGGTCATTCTGTAGTGGTTATGTGCACTTCAGCAGTGTGTGCTGGCCAGTGCTCTGGTGGAGGTGCTGGGCTCTTGTATCCCAGAATGGTCCATGTGTAGTTGTTGTGTTGGATGTGTGGATGTTGGCTGCGGTATTGCTTGAGTTCCTGGGTGTGCTGTTATATTTGTGCAGTGCAGTTTTGTGCAGTTTTGTGGTGTGTGTGATGCGGTTGTGTCAATCATGTGTGTGTGTGTGGCTGTTGTGCTTGTTATGCAAACACCGCTTGTTGTGCATGCAGTGCTGTGTGTATGTGGCCTTGGCATTGCCTGATGTGCATCCCCTGATGTCTTGTGGTGTTTGTTGATTGGGGTTTCATGTGCATCTGTGGTCGGTTTGGTGTGGCAGTGTGTATTTGTCCAGATGCACTTCTTGTGTGATTAGTGTTATGGTGTGTGTGTTTTGTTCCTGAGTGATGTTGTTGTGTACACCTGTTGTGTCTGTGCTCCAATTGCTTTTCCCCAGTGAGGCTGACAGGGTATGTCTGTTTCTGTTGGAGTTCAGTATGTGTTCCTGTAGTGTTTGTATGTTGTTCTTGTGCAGGCATCTGTTGGGGCATCCCCGTTGTGTTTGTGGCTACACCCAGGGTGTGTGTATGTTTGTGTATGTAATGGGAGGGATTGTGAGCCTTCAGTGTGTGAGGCACTGGTGTTGTGTGTTACTTGTCAGCCACTCCTGCAGTGACTGTGTCCCTGGGTGGGTGTTTTGTGGTGCAGAGGGTGTGCATTGTGTTTGTTGTTGCAGTGCTTGTTGGTGTGCCTGGGGGGTGCACGGGATGGGCACCTGGCCTGTGACTTGTTGTGGTATGTTGATGTGTGATTGGGGGTGGTGTGTCCCTATGGTGTTTCTGCCCTGCCCATGCCTTGGAGTGGCCCTGCCTTCTGCATAGTGCCATGTGTTTACCGCAGCGGTGATGTGACCGGGACCAGGACGTTGCAGCTGGTTGGCGGACGATGTGTGTTCCGGATGCAGAGGAGTGCCTTGTTGTCAGGTGGGTGATGTGTGGGTGCCCGTGTGGATGTGTTGTGACCCCCAGCAAGTTGTCTGTGTGGTGATTGGACCCTGTGTCGGCCTGTGTGTTGTGTGTTGTATTTGTGTAGTTACGTACCTGCGGCGTCGTCCGCGGCAGCCCATCTGGCGGTAGTGTTGTAGCAGGTACATCACCGGATGCATATGGAGGGCTGGGTCCATCGCGTTCATGACCAGGTCTCGGCGTTCGCGCTCCACTGTTGACTTTCCGCCTGCTCAAGCTGGGTGGTGTCTCTGCTGCGGTGCGTCAGCTTGTTTGGGCCATCCTAATTTGTCGAGCGGGGCGGACGTCATTCGGCACGGAGGAGAGTCTCGATTGGCTCCCGCTACTGCGGTGGTGGGCGCACTTTGATGGCGGTGCGCGTCGCTCCGCGGCGGATGGGAATTGACCTATGTTTTGTTATCCTAATGTGGCGGACGTGAGTACCGCTGCTCGCGGGAGGAAATAGCTGTTTTTCCGCCCCCCCACCAACGCGGTGGTGCCACCGCCCGACATCCTAATGGACCCCTAAGATTCTATCGTGAGTATCATTCCATTGTGCCTACTGTGGGACAAGCATGCATAAAAAGTGGCGAATGACAAGAGGTTAGTACTGCATTGCTCGTTGTCTCAGGAGGCGAAGCGCTGTCGTACTGAGGGGCATATTATCAACAAACAGTGACGATAATGGGCTTTATAATTCCGCCCTTGTGAATTCCATAGAAGCCCATGTTTACACCAGAACATGGGCTTCTATGGGAATTCTCTACGGCGTATTATCAAGCCCATTATCGCCTCTTTAACGGCAGTTTTCTGCTGCTAAAGCGGCGATAATGTTAACGCCCTGCTTGATAATATGCCCCTGAGTGTTTATATTTCATATTTTTGTTTTAATATAAATATTGTAGACTTCAAGTAGGTGTGAAGATTGATTTTTTTTTCACAACTGGCATATAGAGGACTTAGATACTGGAAATTATAGATTGTTCCATTTACAATAGAGTAAGCAGTCAATTTGGAAACATGGCTTTGAGATTAGACCTGGGGATACTATAATTAAAATTTACCATAGCACTGTTAAAACTTTGGGGCATATTATCAAGCAGGGCGTTAAAATTATCGCCGTTTTAGCGGCAGACAACTGCCGCTAAAGTGGCGATAATGGGCTTGATTATATGCCCTGGAGAATTCCAATAGAAGCCCATGTTCACACCAGAACATGGGTTTCTATTGGAATTCACAAGGCATATTATCAAGCTCATTATGGCTGCTTTAGCGGCAGTTTTCTGCCGCTAAAACAGCGATAATTTTAACGCTCTGCTTGATAATATGCCCCTTTGTCTTTCATATATAATTTTTTTTTGTAACAAAATAAACTTACAATAAACTTAGAACACTTGCCACCAGCAATTGTGGACTGGTTACAAAGGCACAGTGAGTCAGTAATTCAGCTGGTACTATCACATATACCTTAGATACCTCATTTCCGGTTACTGGCTTCCTACTTAACCAGGATGGGGACACGGATGCGCTGTGGACGCGCGCAGCGGCGTGCAAAAGGCAAGCCCGTCTGCGCCCGACTGGGACCAGGGGCCGGGAACCCTGCCCAAGTAGCCAAAATGTATTATTCAAGAGATCAGCTTCTATCCTTGGCAGTAACTCAGGTACCATGTAGGGACAGGGGTGGACTTATAGACTGTCATGTTGATAAGTGTTGTAACTACTCGACAAACCATGGGGAAGGAATAGGAGTTCTGAGGGACTAAAGAATTCAATAGAGAAGACCTCCTTGAAGTTCGGCCTCATCAACAGTCGCTCGCTCCCCAAGTATCAAGTGCAAATTTGGATGCTGCTAGAGGAGGGTGTATTCGATGTATTATTTGTCACAGAAACCTGGCTCAATTACAACTCGACCCCAGATATTGTGATGTCTTTGCCACTGGGGTTCCATATGCACACACTTACTCGAATAGGAAAGGTGGGAGGAGGACTTGCGATCTTGATCATGGAAGAGTTCAAATGTCTCTGTCTTTCACTATCCCAGAGTGCGAGTGTGGCCAATCTACCATCACCTTTTCACCAACCCACACTTTCTCAGGGCTGTTAATTTACAGGCCCCCTGGATCGGAACTAAAGTATTTAGAGGGATTTACAGAGACAGTCTACAGCCTCTTCATGAAAAAGTCCCACTTTACTATCTTAGGGAACCTGAACCTGCAATTTGGAGAGCAGAGCAACCTGAATGTGGTGATGTTGGAATAGGAATTAGAGAGTCGGGAAATACCTCATCTTATAACAGCGGCCACCCACCTGAAAGGGCATATACTGGAACCAGTTATAACAAATTACCCTAAAATAATAGTATGCCTACAGACTCTTGGTCAGATCGTTATCTTATTACCATCAGCTTGGAGAAGATGGAGACCAAAAGGACTTATCCTCAACCCACTAAGTCGGTCGCTGCAACCCAGCTGAGAAACTGGGCTAAACTGAGATCTGAAATCTGTTAGAAGCTCTGCAATCATCAGGCATTAATGCTGGCACAAATATTGACGAATCTTACATTAAATGGGAAGAGTGGGTCCATCAGGCACTGGAGGGAGCCGCTCCCCTCATGAACTCCTGGCGCTTGGCCAGCCCCTCAGTAGAACCGATGCTGACAGTACTTAGGGTAAAACTCATTCACTCCATTACGTATGGCCACATTGCCTACCCTGGTGCACTCGAGAAAATGGTCAAAGCGGCCCAGGCGAAAGCGTATAAGATGGTGCTACAGGCCCCCAGACAGGCCAGGAATAACAGGCTAAGGCTTGAAATAGGCCTGAAACGACCAGAGTTGGTACTACTGGGGGACCAGATAAAATACTACATCAGAGCACTGAAAGCTCCTGAAAACACCCTAAAGCACGCCTTAAAAACTGTATTTGGTGAAGTGGGCTCCCCATGACACTCTAAGGTGGCACAAGGCATTGACCTACTGAAAATCGAGGGTAGGAGTTTGCCCCTTCATGAAATTCCATACTCTGCCTGGGCCCAAGCCATAAAGCGCCAAGTTCAGTCCATCTCGTTCGAGCTTGATCTCTTATCGCTACGGCACAATCCATTAACCTTGGCCCTGGATAAGTCTTACATGCCTGGCAAACCCCAAACATATCTGCAAGACGCAGTAACAACTCATGCGAGAAAGAAAATCCTGTATCTGCGCCTCCTGGCCCTCATGATCACGGACTTCAACCCAAAATGGGCACGAATGGATGCTGCCATCACCTGCCGATTATGCAACTACCGCAGAGAGTCTTGGTTACACCAGCTGTGTTGCTGTACAAAGTTGGCTAGCGACCGCCATCGCTTGTTGCGCCAGGCCTTACGGAACCTAGGCCATAGAACATGCAGAGAGGCCTCGGACTGGTGCTTCTCAGAAACTACGACCTGTCTATTAGCTAGGGTCGGCAAGTTCACCCACCAAGTCAAAAGGGCTCTCAACCTCCATCAAAAGGCCACCGATCCTAAGGGTCCCTACACTGTGTAAGGAGCGCTATCTGGAGCCCTAACGATGTCAGCTTACAGTTAACTCAGGGTGTTCCCGTAAAGTAACTGGACGTATTGGATCCAGGAACTAAATCAGGGTTGGATAAGGGCCAATGAAGAACCCATCTACTGTGATCTGGTGGTGCAATGTGCACAACCACGTGGAATTTCCACACTTCTCCTAGAAGAACCCACTCACTGTCAACTGGCCGTGCAGTGTGAATGACCATGCCGAACTTCCACACTTCCCCCAGTCTCTAGAAGGCGTGAAGTTAAGGAACACATAAAACTTTGTTCTCTTTTAATAGTACTTTGATTGGACAAAAGTGGTAAAAACAGTCAGTACTTTATTTTAATATTGCACATATGGTTTTATTGGCCTTACAATAAACTTAGAACACTTGCCACCAGCAATTGTGGACTGGTTACAAAGGCACAGTGAGTCAGTAATTCAGCTGGTACTATCACATATACCTTAGATACCTCATTTCCGGTTACTGGCTTCCTACTTAACCAGGATGGGGACACGGATGCGCTGTGGACGCGCGCAGCGGCGTGCAAAAGGCAAGCCCGTCTGCGCCCGACTGGGACCAGGGGCCGGGAACCCTGCCCAAGTAGCCAAAATGTATTATTCAAGAGATCAGCTTCTATCCTTGGCAGTAACTCAGGTACCATGTAGGGACAGGGGTGGACTTATAGACTGTCATGTTGATAAGTGTTGTAACTACTCGACAAACCATGGGGAAGGAATAGGAGTTCTGAGGGACTAAAGAATTCAATAGAGAAGACCTCCTTGAAGTTCGGCCTCATCAACAGTCGCTCGCTCCCCAAGTATCAAGTGCAAATTTGGATGCTGCTAGAGGAGGGTGTATTCGATGTATTATTTGTCACAGAAACCTGGCTCAATTACAACTCGACCCCAGATATTGTGATGTCTTTGCCACTGGGGTTCCATATGCACACACTTACTCGAATAGGAAAGGTGGGAGGAGGACTTGCGATCTTGATCATGGAAGAGTTCAAATGTCTCTGTCTTTCACTATCCCAGAGTGCGAGTGTGGCCAATCTACCATCACCTTTTCACCAACCCACACTTTCTCAGGGCTGTTAATTTACAGGCCCCCTGGATCGGAACTAAAGTATTTAGAGGGATTTACAGAGACAGTCTACAGCCTCTTCATGAAAAAGTCCCACTTTACTATCTTAGGGAACCTGAACCTGCAATTTGGAGAGCAGAGCAACCTGAATGTGGTGATGTTGGAATAGGAATTAGAGAGTCGGGAAATACCTCATCTTATAACAGCGGCCACCCACCTGAAAGGGCATATACTGGAACCAGTTATAACAAATTACCCTAAAATAATAGTATGCCTACAGACTCTTGGTCAGATCGTTATCTTATTACCATCAGCTTGGAGAAGATGGAGACCAAAAGGACTTATCCTCAACCCACTAAGTCGGTCGCTGCAACCCAGCTGAGAAACTGGGCTAAACTGAGATCTGAAATCTGTTAGAAGCTCTGCAATCATCAGGCATTAATGCTGGCACAAATATTGACGAATCTTACATTAAATGGGAAGAGTGGGTCCATCAGGCACTGGAGGGAGCCGCTCCCCTCATGAACTCCTGGCGCTTGGCCAGCCCCTCAGTAGAACCGATGCTGACAGTACTTAGGGTAAAACTCATTCACTCCATTACGTATGGCCACATTGCCTACCCTGGTGCACTCGAGAAAATGGTCAAAGCGGCCCAGGCGAAAGCGTATAAGATGGTGCTACAGGCCCCCAGACAGGCCAGGAATAACAGGCTAAGGCTTGAAATAGGCCTGAAACGACCAGAGTTGGTACTACTGGGGGACCAGATAAAATACTACATCAGAGCACTGAAAGCTCCTGAAAACACCCTAAAGCACGCCTTAAAAACTGTATTTGGTGAAGTGGGCTCCCCATGACACTCTAAGGTGGCACAAGGCATTGACCTACTGAAAATCGAGGGTAGGAGTTTGCCCCTTCATGAAATTCCATACTCTGCCTGGGCCCAAGCCATAAAGCGCCAAGTTCAGTCCATCTCGTTCGAGCTTGATCTCTTATCGCTACGGCACAATCCATTAACCTTGGCCCTGGATAAGTCTTACATGCCTGGCAAACCCCAAACATATCTGCAAGACGCAGTAACAACTCATGCGAGAAAGAAAATCCTGTATCTGCGCCTCCTGGCCCTCATGATCACGGACTTCAACCCAAAATGGGCACGAATGGATGCTGCCATCACCTGCCGATTATGCAACTACCGCAGAGAGTCTTGGTTACACCAGCTGTGTTGCTGTACAAAGTTGGCTAGCGACCGCCATCGCTTGTTGCGCCAGGCCTTACGGAACCTAGGCCATAGAACATGCAGAGAGGCCTCGGACTGGTGCTTCTCAGAAACTACGACCTGTCTATTAGCTAGGGTCGGCAAGTTCACCCACCAAGTCAAAAGGGCTCTCAACCTCCATCAAAAGGCCACCGATCCTAAGGGTCCCTACACTGTGTAAGGAGCGCTATCTGGAGCCCTAACGATGTCAGCTTACAGTTAACTCAGGGTGTTCCCGTAAAGTAACTGGACGTATTGGATCCAGGAACTAAATCAGGGTTGGATAAGGGCCAATGAAGAACCCATCTACTGTGATCTGGTGGTGCAATGTGCACAACCACGTGGAATTTCCACACTTCTCCTAGAAGAACCCACTCACTGTCAACTGGCCGTGCAGTGTGAATGACCATGCCGAACTTCCACACTTCCCCCAGTCTCTAGAAGGCGTGAAGTTAAGGAACACATAAAACTTTGTTCTCTTTTAATAGTACTTTGATTGGACAAAAGTGGTAAAAACAGTCAGTACTTTATTTTAATATTGCACATATGGTTTTATTGGCCTGTTTGGGGGGGGGGGGATGTTTCTGTGTTTTATACTGTAAAGATTTTAAGTAATCGCACAGTTTAATAAAACATTTACAACCCCTCATGAACTCCAATTCAACTAATCAGCCCAAAAAGACCCTGTGATTTAATGACCAGCTAGTATTGCTGAAAAGGGTTGCAAAAAATTGGAAAGGGATTTGGGAAAGACCTTTGATCCCTTACTTAAAGAGTTAAGTTTTTAATATTGTGAGTTTTAATTAACTGTACAATAAAGCTATTCTATTCTATTCTTACTGAAAGAGAAATATAGACAGGTGATTAGAAACTACTGTATGAAAATTAGAGAAGGCTCAAGCAGTGTTCTTCGAGAAAAAGATCATGCAGTCGCACAATTCCTCTAAGGAGTTGTTTAGAGTGGTAAAATCTTTAACAACGATTAATCAAGACACTCCTTACCATCAAGCTTCTAAAGATAAATGTAATGCTCTAGCGATTTATTTTCATGATAAGTCTGCAAATATCTATAGCTCTTTTCAAGGAAATTCAACTTGGAATGACCCTTCCATTCCAGAATTTGGTCAGCAGGAGGTCATAAGTCCTGTCTAATTCCCTCTTCCCAGATCTGGACACCGACACTGTACAAATGATTATTAAAGAGATTAGATCAAGCTCCCCTTTAGATCCAACGCCCCCACATATGCTCACAAAAGCCATGGTAGTCCTCCTGCCCTCAGTAGTCGAAATGCTAAATCTCTCTTTTCAGACAGACAGAGTCCCTTTCACTTGGAAGCAAGCAATAGTGAAACCGGTGCTAATGAATCCAAACTGGATGCAGTCTTACCAGAGAATTTTCATCCAAAATAGTTTCTTCGGACAGGAAGCCTTTAAAGTGTGGAGTACCACAGGGCTCGTCACTAAACGCCTAATTGTTTATTGTTTACAAGCAGCTGTTGGGTGATATAGTACGGGAACATGGTATCTCCGTCACGTCATACGCCAACGACACTCAGTTGGTGGTATCATTGGAGGTAGGCAGACAAAATATTGATTCTTTAATATCGATCAACCATAATATCGATGTTTTAATATCAAATGGACAGAATAAAGAAGGTAAGTAATATCGATTTTTTTAATATCGAAGGGACATAATTTCGGAGGAAAGTAATATCAATTTTGTTAATATCGATGTAATTAATATTGATATTAATAATATCGATTTTTATATGATTTTTATGTATATTATTATGTATTTATTATGTTTTTTTTTTAATGTAATTTAGTACCATAGCAGGTTGTGGGTTTATAAGGGAATAGGGTGGGAAGTAATTTAATTAAAGTAAATTAATCATAATTTATTTTAGGAATGATAAACTAATTGTAATTAATTGGTAATTAATTTGTATTAATTGGTAATTTTTTTTCATTCATTGATTAATTGATAATTATGTTCTGTAGTAGGTTGTGGCTTTATAGGGGAATAGGGTGGGAAGTAATTTAATTATACAATTTTTTTTTTAATTTTTTAGGAATTATAAATTAATTTTAATTAACTGGTAATTAATTTTTATTAATTGGTAATTTATTATAATTAATTGATTAATTGATAATTATGTTCTGTAGCGAGTTGTGGGTTTATAGGGGAATAAGGTGGGAAGTAATATAAATGTAATTAAGCAATAATTCATTTTCATTAATCGTTTTTGCTAATTGTATTATTGTTAATTAATTATTAACTGGTAACTCATTTTTATTAATCGGTAATTAATTTTAATTAATTGATTCATTGATAAATATGTTAAGTGTATTATTTTATTATTGGTGTTTGTTGTGCGTTTATAGTGTGTAAAGTATTTGATATGTAATTAAGTAGGTATTACATTTATAGTTGGGTATTGATAATTAATTTATTGGATATTAATTATTAATTGGTATTTGTAAATAATTTAGATTAATTTAATAATTTAAAAAAATATATATTTTAAAATATTAGTTTATTTATAAGTATGTTATTTTTACCCCTACGCTATCCAACACTTTCCCTACTGTTGCACTCTCTGGAGTTGGATTAGTAATTTTTACCCCTACGCTATCCAAAACTTTCCCTACTGTTGCACTCTCTGGAGTTGGAATAGTAATTTTTACCCCTACGCTATCCAACACTTTCCCTACTGTTGCACTCTCTGGAGTGAGAATAGTAATTTTTACCCCTACGCTACCCAACATTTTCCTTACTGTTTTTTGGGGGGGAGTTGGAATAGTATTTTATTCCCTCTGTTACTTAACATTTTTTGTATTGTTTTAGTTAATGTAGTATATACTTAATTTTATATATATATATGTTTTTTAAAATTTGTTTTGCATAATTATTAAATTTTTATTTATGTTAATATTGTATGTTTATAGATGAATTTGTAATATATAAAAATGTTAATTATTTATAAGTTATTACAATAAATATTACATCTGAATATTAAGTATATATATTATATATTATATGTATATGTTTAATTATTTTTTTATTACATTATGTATATTACTGATTAATTTTAAATAATATATTATATTTTGTACTATGTTTATTATATTTTTAAGTATTTTTTAATTAATTTTACATATTATTTTAAGGAAAAAAACGATATTTAAAAAAAAACGATATTTTTGACATCGATATTTGTTTTCGATATTTGTATACTTACCTTATTGTGGATAGGATGTCGATATTGTTGACATCGATAATATTGCTCCGATATTTTTGTAGGTCGATATTTTGTCTTTCTATATTTTGTCATACATCCGGGAGCTGTCTGAAAGTGAACGGGGATAAGACAAAATGATGTTCTTGGTAATGTAGGGATTCCTAGACCCCTATTAAGCTGTCCCAGCTGCCTGGGGCCTGCATCAACCCCCAGCATGGCCATCAAGAACCTTGGCTTGGTTGGACCATGAGCTAACCATGGAGACCCAAGCACACACTGTGGTAGGCACGTGCTTTAGGCTACTAAGAATGCTGTGGAAGAATCTTATGCTTATCTCTGCACAGTTAAGGAAAATGATCACACATTCCATGGTCACCTCACGATTTGATTACGGGAATTCACACTTTTTGGGTTCGCCCAAATGTGTGATTAGGAAGTTACAGGTAGTTCAGAACGCTGAGGTCAGACTCCTGTATCAAATCCTAATGAAAGAATCACTCTCTGCCCTCCGCAGAAACTTACACTGGCTTCCGACCGAGGCCAGAATTAGGTTCAAAGCACTTTGTCTAACCCACAGAGCTATAAATTACAAAGGGCCCAGCAAGATTAGGAAGCTGGTGTGCCAACATCTCCCCAACAGATGTTTGAGGTCAGGCTCTTAGTGCCTGCTAAAAACCATCAGAATAAAAAGGGCCAGATGGGGTGGGAGAGCCTTTTACCACTTGACGCCCAATTTGTGGAACTCACTCCCTTGTGAGTTGAGATTTATCTCCGCAGAGACAACATTTGAAAAAAATTTGAAAACATGGTTGTTCACCAAGGTCAACTAAGTGCCTGATCTCCCGCTGTCATTGCATCAGTCCACTGCTTAGTGCTGGGAAGTCTTTGGGTAGGCACGCACTCTATAAATCCTCTTAACATTTTAACATATAATATTGTCTTAGCCTTGGGTCACTTCATGGTCCTGAAGAAAGTAGTGTTCCTTCACATCATCTGGGCTGGGAAATAGCCTCAGGTTCTCCATGTTTAGCTACCTACTTTAATTATTTCGGTGCTAGAGTTCAATTCAGCACATTCGTCAAAACAATACAAAAGAAACAAAGGTGAGTAAAGCAAGATCCAATGCACATAATATTCCCAGATCAGGTCACCCAAGTGAACTACTCTCATCCACGGTGGTGAGGTGTTTTTAAGCCAGTTATGATGCATGATCGAATATCCCGGTCTGCCAAAAGAATTCTCCCACACCTCTTTACATTTATCATACTGGCCATCGATCCTATAGACAATCCCCTCATAGGATGCCATGCGGTGCATTTTCTGCAGACAGGATTCAATCATCAGGCATTTGCCTGACTTCCACAGTCTCTATATACAGACTTTAGCTTTTGCAAGTGCAGTTGTAAACCACCTGCTTCTTCAGGCCATAATTTAGTGCAGTGGCGTAGCGTGTGCAGAGACACAGGGGCGGTTGCCCAGGGCCCAGAATTCTTAAGAGTGCAACATTTTAAAAGAAAAAAAACATATTAGTTGCTTTCTCTGATTTATACACACCATTGAGGATTTACTAGCGGTTCACAGGTGAGGGGGCGCAATACTTGCCTTGTCCCGGGCACTGGTAGACCACGCTACACCGCTGATTTAGGGGTATGCTGAGGTATTATGTAACAATACAGTCATTATATTAAAAGGAGTGGTTATCGCTAGAGACCTTGCTGCACTGTCTGCCAATAGCTTCTAAGCACTAAACAATCACATAATATGTGCACTATATCACGATTTTAGCCGGGCTTCAAACAAGTTTTCTATACCTTCAATTGGTCATTTAGAAAAATGAGGCTATGTTCAGGATCATGTTTTCACTCTATGAGACAACAAGACAACAGTTCTGAATCAAATTCTTGGAAAATGTAGGACCATGAGAATAATTCCAGAAGCTCTGGTTTTATATGACTTGTCAGAGCCAGCTATAACCCTGCATTGGAGGAGTTTATACCAAAGTGAATGCTTTGGCACATTTTATTGACTTGTTAAATTAACTTATCTATATGTTATTGCTTTATTTGTTATATGCATTTTGCTTTAAAGGATTGGGGGGTCCAAAAAACAGATTTAAAAAAAATTATTCTTTAAGAATTATATTTGAGGAGGGTCGTGATTCTACATTCATAAAATATGCATCACTCCTTAGGGCCCAAACACTGTCAGACTATGAGAGCTTGACAGAAAGTCTATTCAAATGGAGCCAGTGAGGGCTCTCTGTGGACAAATCAGATAAGAACTAGTGCTCCTTAGCAGCAATTGGAATTCACAACCATCCCGTTAAATGTTCCAGCGGAAGCAGCCCAGGATCATGTGGTGCAAAGGGTGATCAGCGCAGAAGAGTACCAAGGAAGGGAACGCTGGAGAGGGTCACCTTCCAATACTGGAGCAAGGCTCTGCATTTAATAACCGTGAAGCAAGAATCAGGGATGTGTCCTGGGTTTACAATTCGCACATCTCAAGAGTCAGAAGGCCTTGGATGTCAGAGCACCAAAAATAGCAGAATTAACATCACACTTCCTTTTAACCCCTGAATGAAATCACAATATTGACACCCTGGCCCACCCCGCAGCATCCTCCTATTTGCAAATGAGAGATTAGAGGGAGACAATGAGTAGAAACTACGATCCTGCTGTCTTGATCTCTGATAATAGGGTTAGCAAGGGCAGTGTCAGGGGTGCCAAAGGGCAGGCCAGAGGGAGCAGCTCTCACCACTGCATGCTGTGACTGTGTAAAAGCATGGAACCAGCAGACACAAGAGCTCTATAGTGTTGTACACATGCTGCAATGAACATTACTGGAGCTACCATAGGTCCTTATCAACAGCACACACAGAAACCCTCTGTATGCATTATTCGTTCTTCTCAACTCATTTATCTTAAACATTAGGCTCCTTTACTGATCTGTGCTGCAGCACCCAGGACAGATTTCAGCCTAATTCATGTCCTAAGAATTTATACTCAGCTACTGCATTAAGAACAGTTTATTCAAGAAACCAAGGAAACTAAACAAGTTTCTTCCCCCAGGCCGCAATCTGAGATGGGAGTTTTGCATTACAATAACTAATAATACACATTTAAACTAGATGCAGGGGTGTGTGCGCTTAATATTTACAGTTGTACTCCCACAATTGTCCCCCAAATTGTATCTCTTTGCCCACAGTAATGCATTTCAAATTTCACCACTGGTTCTCCTCCGTCGACGGTCTCCACCTGCTACAGCAGGTACGAAGGCGGGAATGCCATGGATCAAACTTTGGCTTCTAGACTAGTCAATTTGTTGCTTAACCTAGAACTAATTGCAATACAAATTTGTGACTGGATTCTTATTGAAATTTTTCCGTAGAAAATTATGGTGAAAAGTCTACCACTCTATCATGACGCGTTAATCCAGTAAGGCAGATTTTTCAAAATGGCTGCCCATTATTTGAGATATAGGGTATAACTGTTTATATGCCCATGTGTGGCATCATTTTATATGTTTTTAAGGACGGGAAAGTAAAAAATAACATAAAAAATTGTTTCTGATGACCATAACATCAAATATTTGCGGAATATGTTATATAGACAAAGTTTGTATAATTTTTTCGTTGACTTATATGACAAAGTGTGAAGGAACGTAAATATTACAATTAACTTTTGAAATAAAAAGTTTGCTATTGTTTGTGTTTTGTTTTTTAACTTTGTTATTGTTTGTTTTTTTGTTAATCAAAAATGTTTCATTTATGTGTTACAGTTCTTGCGAGTTGCTGTGAGATACAGTGAAAATGGACATGGAAAAGTTTTTCATTTGTGATGTGGTGTTTCAAGAAGATAACAATGTAGCTGTACTCACTGAAAGAGGAGTGACTGGAATTCAAAAAACATGCAAGGAGAGAAAAATATCTAAGTTCCACTTTTGTGTTGGGCAGAAAGTTCACAAGAAATGTAGAGCACGTTTTGTTAACTTGAAAACTCCGTTCCAGGAGAAAGAATCAAATCCCACAACTTCTCGTGTTCTACGGTCGTGTGAAACCCCGTTTGATTTTAGAAAAAATAGTTTTTTCTGTGGTACTGAGTTAAGTTTAAACTTCAAGGAGAGGAAAAAAAATGTGTGGTTTAATGCACGAACAGTTGAATTCAAATCATCAGTTTTACAAAAATGCAACAAACGCACTGATGAATGGGCAGACAAAGTTAAGAGACGTATCTAAAATGTGTCTGATTTACATGCTGTCGATGCATGCTACCACAAACAGTGTTTCGTCAATTTTTATACTGGAAAATTCATTCCCGGGCGGTTCACTGATAACCCTCCAATAACTTCAGGTCAACTAGAGGACTCAGTTTGCCAGGAAACTTTTCTTCAAGTAGTTAAATATATGGAGGAAAATGATGAAAAACAAACTACTTTTTTTTTTTTTTTTTACTTTTTATTAAATATAAAGTTACAAAAAACAGACACAGAAACAGAAAACAAGCACAAGGCAGTACTATCATCACAGAGTTACAGCGTGTGGGGGGGGAAGTACATGTCAAAGAGGAGGTAGAGACATTTCTTAAGTGCGGGGGGCAGAGGGACCAGAAGCAATCAAATATGTCTAAGTCTGTGTGGAGGAAACATCGGGTTGGGGAGATGGCGGGTCAATATCAAGGTCTGGAAGGGGGGAAGTACATATCTCACCACGATACACATTCCATTGAGTCCATACCTTCCCCCATTTCCGGGGCGTGCCCCGGGAGACATACACCGTTTTTTCCCTGAACATACACCAGTCCAAGTTCTGTTTCCAGAGCTGAACTGTCGGCGATCTCTGGGCACCCCATAGCCAGGCAATGTCTCTCTTGCAATCATATTTCCTAAGGTCACCCAACGAATTTGCGCCACACTATAATCATTCGGTTCCCAAACATTCAGCAAACAACGCCTCGCCTCAGGCATCGACCGCACACCCGTAACCTCACTCATAACTTCATGCACACGAGACCAATATTGCATCACTACAGGACACTCCCAAATGATATGGAGAAACGTTCCCACGAGGCCACAGCCACGCCTGCACAGACCATCAACAGAAAAGCCCATGCGTACTAGACGAGGACCGGTCACATACACCCTGTGTAGAATCTTAAGCTGGACGAACCGGAGACACGCCGGGATCGCCACTTCCTTAGGGGAGGAGATCGCAGCCTGCCAGTCTTCATCATCAAGTTCCAGCCCATCGCTAGTCCACACCTCTCGGAGATGACATAAGAGATCAGCCCTGGAGTTCATCAATTTTTTATATATAAGCGAGATCGTGCTATCAGGAACGTACCCATCCAGTACCCTATCTTCGAGCGGGGACGCCTCTGGTACTTCCGTACCCGAGGGAAAGACTGAGATTACCGCGTGTCGAATTTGCAAGTACCGAAAAAATTCCCTATCATTTAAATCATATTCGGTTCTCAACTCATCAAACGTCTTAACTCTCCCCTTGGTCCACACGTCATTCACCTTGCTAATACCGATGACATCCCACCTGTCAAAACCCTTCGACCGCCAAAGGGACCCAAGTTTACCCGACGTGTACAACGGAGTCGCACGGGTCAACCTATCAGCCCAACCTAGAGCCACCGTAGTGCGATGCCAGACCTGGACTGCCGTCCTAGTCGGGCCCGTGAGGGTCCTACCGGCAGATCTAGAATAGAGAGCCCTATTGTAATCTCCGCCAGGCAGTAGCCACTTATCCATCTCAAAGGCCGGATTCGGCGAAGGAGCATAGGTACAGTGATTAATAGCCCCTAACTGAGACGCCCAGTAGTATCGGTGAATATCAGGGAGTGCGACACCGCCATCGTACCATGGAAGCGTCAATTTAGCAATAGCAATATGAGAGCGGCCCCCCCATACCAATTGTCTCTGAATACTTTCAATCTCTCGGAAATAACTAGCAGGCACGGCGTCTAATGTATTCTGCAACGCGTAGAGGAAACGAGTTAGCGACATCATCTTGAACAACGCCGCCCTTCCGAGGGGAGACAGAGGGAGTCTACCCCAAGCAAGGACATCGGCACGGGGGCGCTGGAGAGGAGGTAGCAAATTGCGTTCATATCGAAGTCCTGGGTCCAGGGTAATAAAGATTCCCAAATATTTAAACCCCTCCCGCACTTCTGTATTGGGACAGCCGCGGGGCAAAATAGGAGCGTCTCCCGAAAGGACATAGACACAAGACTTCGACCAGTTAATGACAAGGCCAGAGTTCTTGCGGAACGAAGTCAAAACGTCAAAGAGGACTATCAGTGATTTTCGCGTGGAAGTAAGATATAGCAGAATATCATCCGCATATAGGGATATGCGACCTTCAAATTCTGGAGTCCATCTAATGCCCTTCAAGGACGGCTCCCACCTCAACCAGGCCGCCAGTGGCTCCAAGGCAAGGGCAAACAAAAGAGGAGACAAAGGACAGCCCTGTCGCGTGCCCCTACCAAGCGCAAAGGAAGCGGAGACTCAACCGTTCACAACCACTTGAGCCAAGGGGTCGGTGTAAAGCAGTTTCACCCAGTCAATGAAGGCCGAACTGAAACCAAATTTAGCAAGGACCGCCCATAAGTATGGCCATTCTAGCGTATCAAACGCCATAGTGGCATCTAAAGATGCCAAAATGGCCGGTTCAAGCAACGTTCCCACTCGCGCGAGAACGCCATGCAATCGCCGGAGGTTAAGCGCAGTGTTGCGACGCGGTATAAAGCCGGATTGGTCCGGATGAACCAGGTCGCTTATAACAGTGACTAATCTATTAGCAAGCAATTTAGCGAGGATCTTCGGTTCAGCGTTGATCAAAGATATAGGTCGGAAGGAGGTGCAGCGATCACGAGGCTTACCTTCCTTGGGAATCACCACTATAGACGCCAGTCTCTGGTCAGGAGGGAGGGAACCTGTCTCTAGTGATTCTAGAAACATCGAGCGTAAATGTGGGGCTATCGTATCTGGGCGGAGTTTGTAGAGCTCAATAGGAAGCCCGTTGGGGCCTGCGGCTTTACCGGAATGAACAGAGCGGATAGCAATCGCAACTTCCTCCACCGTAGGCGGCGCATCAAGAAGTTCCCTTTCGGGATCAGACAGACAGGGCAGCGCAATGTCGCGCAAAAGCAAGCGGGAATCCTGCTCAGGTCTATCGGACACAGGGGAATACACTTCCCGGAAATAATCAGCAAAACATTCAACTATTGCAGCCGGCTCAGTGTGACTCACACCATTCACATCCACAATAACAGGAACCACTCGACTCGCACTCTCCCATTTATCCAGCCAGGCAAGCAGCTTCCCCGCTTTATCACCAACATCATACAGGCGTCCCAGTTGTTCCCTGCTCATCACTTTCGCAGCATCCGTGACCAACGCTCTATATTCAAATTGCTTAAGACCCAATAGGTGTAATCCATCTGGGGTGACCTCGGACTCCAGTTCTCCCTCCAGAGCAGTAATTTCACCCTCAATACAGACGATGTCCTCTCGACTATTCCTCTTAACGTTACTAATCAGGGAGAGGGCCTGGCCCCGGATAACAGCTTTATACGCCTCCCACAATGAGACCGAGGAGGATACAGATCCGACATTCTCCGCAAAATAATGGTCGAGCGTCTTGATCAAGTCTACTCTAACTTTGGGATCACGGAGGTACCAGGGGTTAATCGGGGCCAAATGGCCCTCCGTCCCCAGCTGCGCATCTACCACCAACCAGATCGGGGAGTGATCTGATATACCTCTAGCGAGATGCTTTACCTCCCGTATTGCGGAGGCCTGGGCAGAGGGCATCAGAACATAGTCGAGTCTCGAGAGACTTCTGTGTGCCCCAGAATGAAAGGTGTACTGCGAAGTCCCCGGCTGAAGCAATCGCCAACAATCGGTGAGCCCCAGAGTCTCGAGGAAGTCGCTCAACCATGATTGAGCCTTCGGAAGTTCCCGGGGAGGATAGCGATCACACATCCCGGAAACTACGGAATTAAAATCCCCGCCCACCACCAACAAACCCTCTGGGACTCCCAGGATAACCCTTCCCAGGTCAGCATAGGTAGTAGTCTGTATGCCAGGTGGCATGTAGATAGAGAGCAGGGTTATCACCTTCCCCTCCCAACGCCCAACAACGGCGGCATATCGTCCCCTATCGTCAAGGATGGTCTCATCAATAGCAAGAGGGAGGGAGTTCCGGACCAGAATGCCCGCCCCCCTGGATCCAGAAGTGAAACCCGAGTACGCCAGGAGACGATAGCCACGCCTATTCAGCGCATGGCACGTATTACCAAGCAGGTGCGTCTCCTGGAGCAGAACAACATCAGGGGATAGACGTCTCAACAGTTGCAACACCACTCCCCGTTTAATCCTATCCCCCAACCCGTTAACGTTCCAACACAACAATCGAAGTCCCCTACCCCCCATCCCAGTATGTAGCCCCGCCCACATCCCACACCCAGCGCAACGCTGTACAAGAAAAGCTCGACATTACTGTGCCTTGTGAATAAATATGAAACCTAAACTTCAACCCCCCTTTCCCTAAGAAAACCCCAAACATCTCACCCCCCTCCCCGCACCCCTGCGTGAGACTAAAAAGCCACCCCAACTTGCAGTGTGCCTGTCGCCCAAGTACCCAACTAATCTACGAAAAGAACCCCAGAGGAGGAAGGTTCACCCACCCCCCGCCCACCACCAAAAGGAGAAACATTTGCAAGCAATAATATTGTGGCATCAAACCACAGCTGAAAGTCAAGTCCATGGAAAGGGGGCCGATCTCGATCTCTATTCTTGTTCCACTGGGCCACCTTCTGCACCACCGGAATGTCCAAAGTCCCCAGAATGTTCCTGCCCCGTAGGCAGGGAGTCCAGCCAGTCACTTGCGGCCTCAGGATGGTCGAAGAAAAATGTCCGCTCTTTATACACCACACGTAGACGGGCCGGGAAAAGCATAGCATATTTCATATCTCTGTCTCTCAGCCTCTTCTTCACTCCTTGGAAACCAAGTCGCTGTTTCTGGACCTGCTGGGTAAAGTCCGGGTAGAAACTGACTGTAGTATTCTCGAAAGCAGTCGGACTCGACTGGCGTGATGCTTGCAGGATCGCGTCCCTGTCCCGAAAATTAAAAATCTGTACGATGATGGGACGCGGAGCGGCACCCGGCTTAGGCATGCCTCCAGGGATCCTGTGCGCACGTTCCACAGCAAAGAACTTACTAAGGCCCTTGGGTGCTAGATGGTTCAATACAACGTCTTCCACCAGTAAGTCCACCGGAGAGGCCCCCAACGTTTCCGGGACACCAATCAGGCGAACGTTGTTCCGCCGGGCCCTGCTCTCGAAATCCTCCAGGCGTCGAGAAAAGTAGGCCTGGGCAGTCCGTAGGCTACCGACCTCAGCCTGTAGATCGGAGACGTCGGTCGTGAGGCTAGATGTCTTAAGATCAAGGGACTTAACCCTTTCATTGGTCTTTGCAAGGTCAGCCCTGATCAAGTTAACAACAATAGCGACAGTGTCCAGTTTGTGACACCGGGCCTCATATTGTTGTCCCACTGTGGCCTTCATCGCAGATATGGCGCCCATGACGTCCCGTAGCGACAGGTCCTCACCAGTCGAGGAGTCGTCTGCAGCAATAGTCGGGGATTTAGTCGGTCCTCCAGGAGAGCCCTTAGTGAGGGTGTATCTATCCATGATATTCGATTGCACGGAATTCCCCCGGACACCCGGCTTGGTCTTGCGTTTCTCACCCTCAGGCTTGGTGGCCATTTTAGATCTGGAGCCCCGGAGGGAAGCCTGATACTGGGTAAAAATGGCTACAACCAAGTCGCCCGCAGCAGTGAGAAACAGGAAATACAGGCCTCTCACCAGGCAGTGAGCCAAATGAACCAGAGGCACCGTTCCGAGAAGTAATAAGGTGGGAGGCAGTCGGAACAGGCCACGCAGGCGGAGTCAATGAGGCCCCTGGGTGAGAAACGAAACCGAAAGTAGACGACCGAGCCGAGATGACTCGGGTGGTCCGTTGTTGTTCAATTGCAGTCCGGCTGGCAGAGAAACAGAGCCTGGGGCAGTGCCATGGAGCAGGCCTGAAAAAGTCAGAGATCCATATCTTCGGCTTCCAAAGTCCAAATCAAATTCTGTAAACGGATAATTGATCAGCGGGGCTGTGCCAGTAACAACCCGTCGTCCAAATCAGGATAAAACTCAGGATAGTCGGTGGAGGTGGCGAGGGTCCGGGAGCCCTGTGCTCATGCGACCATCTTGGTTGCGCGCGAAGCTCCTCCTCCGAACAAACTACTGTTAAAGAACTTGTTAATAAAATGCGAGAATTACTGCCAGAAAATAGAGAACCATACAGTTCGAAGTATATGAAACAAAAACTCAAAGAGCATTTTGAAGATGAAATCTTCATAGGAACAGTTGCAGGGACTGCTGATGTCATTAATTTTAAAAGTACAGCTCCTCATGTATTGAAAGAGTACCACAGTCATAGCCATGAAGATGTTGAAGAGGATCGAAACAAACTCCTTATGGTAGCTGCTGAAATAATAATAAATGATATTAAAGACATCCCTGTAGAACCAGAAATATATCCACCCATTGAAAACATGAGTAGTGTTGACTATAATGTGAGCTATATTCCTGATTCGTTAAGGCTCTTATTATCAGTTTTTGTTACTGATAAAACCAACAAAGAGAGAAAAGTAGCTTCTATAGGACAGGCAATCATGCAAGCTGTGCACCCACGAGTCTTAGTTGCACCTTTGCAGTTAGGGCTGGCAGTTCAATTACTTGACAATACAAGCTTGAGATTTGTAGTTGAAGCAGTAAATCATATGGGATTCTGCAGCTCCTATTCAGAAGTTCTTTGTTTTCAACGTTCAGCTGCAGCAGAAAGAGGAAATACTATACCTGTCCTTGTGGAACCTTCTGAAAGTCCTCGGAGATTCGTTCAATATGCAGCTGATAATATTGATCACAATATTATTACAATAGATGGCCATGGTACTTTTCATGGGATGGGCATTATCGCCACTGTGACTCCAACTGGAAAAATGTTAACGGTCATTAAGACGGGGTTTCACACAACCATAAAACACGAGAAGTTGTGGGATCTGATTCTTTCTCCTGGAAAGGAGTTTTCAAGTTAACAAAAAGCGCTCTACATTTCTTGTGATTTTTCTGCCCAACACAAACGTGAAACTTCGATATTTTTCTCTCCTTGTATGTTTTTTTTAATTCCAGTCACTCCTCTTTTAGTGAGTACAGATAATCGTCATCTTCTTGAAACACCACATCACAAATGAAACACTTTTCTACGTCAATTTTCATTGTATCTCACAGCAACTCGCAAGAACCTGTAACACATAAATGAAACATTTTTGATTAACAAAAAAACAAACAATAACAACAAAGTTACAAAACAAAACGCAAACAATAGCAAACTTTTTATTTCGAAAGTTAATTGTAATATTTACGTTCCTTCACACTTTGTCATATAAGTCAACGAAAAAATTATATAAAATTTGTCTATCTGACATATTCCGCGATTATTTGATATTATGGTCATCATAAACATTTTTTGATGTTATTTTTGACTTTCCCGTCCCTAAAAAACATATAAAATGATACCACACATGGGCATATAAACAGTTATGGATGTACGTCGTTACAACGCATGCTTTTACAATGCATGCCTTTACGACGCAAGTTTTACAACGCAAGTCGTTAAAACGACTTGCGTTGGGGGGCGCTGGATAGTGAATAGTTTATTTACTATTCCAACTCCAGTCCCCATGGATAGTAGGGAAGGTGTTGGATAGTAAATTAAAACTATTCCCGATCCTAGAGCGCCCCCCAGCGCAAGTCGTTGTAAAAGTTGCGTTGTAATGGTTGCGTCGTAAAGGTACTTATTTGTAAAAGTTGAGTTGTAAACGCTGTTCCCCACAGTTATATCCTATATCTCAAATAATGGGCAGCCATTTTGAAAAATGCGCCATATTGGATTAATGTGTCATGATAGAGTGGTAGACTTTTCACCATCGTTTTCTACGGAAAATTTTCAATAAGAATCCACTCACAGAAATTGTATTTCAATTAGTTCTAGGTTAGCCTATTTTTTAAAGTAATTTGACTAGACTATTCTTTCAGTGAGTGTAGGAAGAGAACCCACGGTTAATGATCATAGATGGCCTAAGGTTCTGCTTGTATTCGGAGCCTGAAAAAACAACGCCTTAACTCTTTTATGTTCATTTTTATGTATTATAGGCAAGGTAAAATACAGTCAATGATTCATCAAAATCTTTAAACCCTCATTAAAGAATAGACAACAGTTAAAAATATCCTTGCCTGATCCACTCCAGAAAGTACAGAACACATGGTTTCTTTTTCTGGGAAATACTGCATTTGATTTAGGTGCCAATGTAGTTAATGTTCATAGATCTCCCTAAGCAACAGACAGTAAAGTATCACATGTGATAAGAGTTAAAAATGGCACTTTCTGCAGGGTCACCCCTAAACATTTTGCCTCCTCCTCCCCTTTTTCTGCTGAATTTGTTTTTGTTAGCTTTCGGATTCTGGGCACTTTACCACAGCTAACCAGTACTAAAGTGCATGTGCTCTCTGCTTTAAGCATGGTAGCATTGGTTTATAATCGATTGTCATATTTAATTTACTTGTAAGTCCCTACTAAAGTGCCACTACATGTGATCAGGTCCTGTAAATTAAATGGTACTAGTGGGTTCATAGCACTGTTTGTGCCACCCACTTAAGTAGCCCTTTAAACATGTCTCAGGCCTGCAATTGCCGCACCTGTGTGTGCAGTTTTAAGCTGCCATGTTGACCTGGCAAGATAAACCTCTTGCCAGGCCCAAACCTACCTTTCTAATACATATAAGTCACCCCTGGAATAGGCCCTGGACAGCCTAGAGGGCAGTGTGCAAATTATTTACAAAGCAGTGCATGTATTTTTGAGTTTTACATGTCCTGGTAATGAAATATTCTTATATTCGTTTTTATCTACTGCAACCCTAGATCAATCAATCAATTGGGGAACTGTGAAGCCGCTACTCACCCGTGAAGGTCTCATGGTGCTGGTTGGGGGTGGGGGGGGGAGGTTCAGCTCTGAGTCAGCTCAAGAGCCAGGTCTTGAGGCTCTTTCTGAAGGTGTGCAGAGTGGGGGAGTGTCTGATGTTGATTGGGAGCTAGATCCAGGTCTTTGACACAATGTAGGAGAAGGCTCTTCCATCCGCTCTGGCTCTGCGGGTGCGTGCGGTTTCACCGAGGGCGAGGTTGGCAGAGCAGAGGTTTAACTTGGGTACATGGAAGGAGACTCTTTTGTTGAGGTATTTGGGCCTGGTGTTGTGGAGAGATTTTTAGGCATGGGTGAGTAGCTTGAAGGTTACTCTCTTCTTGACGGGGAGCCAATGGAGGTCTCGCGGGTGTTGGGTAATGTGTTCATGTCATTGGATACCTAGGACAAGTCTGGCCAAGGTGTTCTGGATGGTATGGAATCTGCGTAGCAGGGATTTGTTCAGTCCGGGGTAGAGGGTGTTTCCGTAGTCCAGTATGCTTGTTATGAGTGCATGGGTGACGGTCTTTCTGGATTTAGGGGGGATCCATTTGAAGGTCCTGCAAAGGATGCGAGGGGTGTTGAAGCAGGTGGAAGCGACGGCGTTGATCTGTCGGGTCATGTGGAGGGAGGAGTTGAGTATTATGCAGAGGTTCTGGGCGTGGTTCGTGGGGGGTTGTGGGGGTTGCCGAGGGCAGTGGGCCACCAGGTGTTGTCCCATGCTGAGGGGGTGGAACCAAGGATGAGGACTTCAGTCTTCTCCGAGTTGAGTTTCAGACAACTGCTGCTCATCCAGGATGTGACATCTTTCTTTCCTTCCTGGAAGCTGGGTCTGGTGGTGTTGGGTTCCTTCGTGAGGGAGAAGATGAGCTGGGTATAGTTGGCGTAGGATACTATGCTGTCCATGCTGTCTGACGATGGTGTTGAGGGGGGCCATGTAGATGTTGAAGAGCTTAGACTCAGTGATGATCCTTGAGGTTCTCCGCAGTTGATCACTGTGGGTTCGGAGAGGAAGGGCAGAAGTCTGATTCTTTGCCAGTGAGGAAGGAGCAGAGCCAGTCGAGGGCGGATCCCTGTACGCTGGCGCGAGGAGTCTGGTGGTGAGAGTGCGATGGGAGACGGTGCCTAAGGCAGTGGAGAGGTGTAGTAGGATAAGGACCGCATTGTGGCTGTGGTTGAGGAGTGTGCGGATGTCATCTGTGGCAGTGAGGAGGACGTTCTCACTGCTGTGGTTGCAGCGGAATCTGGATTGGGAGGGGTTAAGGATAGAGTTCTTTTCAATGTGGCGTTGATGATCTTCTCAGTGACTTTGGCCACAAAGGGGATGAGAGAGAGAGATAGGTCGGTAGTTTTTAGAGGTCTGTCGGGTCTGCAGAGGGTTTCTTCAGGAGGGCCTGACTTCTGCATGTTTCCTGTCATCGGAGAATGTGCCGGATTCGAAGGTGGCGTTGATGGTGCATCAAAGCTCAGGTGCGATGGCGGCAGTGGCTCTGTGGAAGATGTGCGGCGGGCAGGTGTCCATGGGGGCTCCTGAGGGAATGCTTTTGAAGGTTGTCACGGTGTCTTCAGTGGTTACAGGGGCCCAGGCAGAGATGGTCGATTAGTTGTTGTTGTTGGAAGGGGTGGTTTCGGTGTCTGGTGTCTGTTCACTAAAGTTGTCGTAGAGGGGCTTGATTTTCAGATGGAAGTAGGAGCCAAGTTTGCTGCAGAGGTCCTGAGAGGGTGAAATGTTTGTGGCTTTGCTGGGGGGTTTGGTGAATTCCTGGACACTGCTTGAGAGTTCTTTTGAGTTGATGGATTTAGCGAGGATTTTGCTCTGGATGAAGTTCCTTTTGGTGATCTGATGAGTTGGTGGTATTCTGCCATGGCGTTCTTGTAGGTCGTCTGGTCTTCCATGGTTTTTCTGTTTCTCCATTGCTTCTCGAGACCTCTGCAGGTGCTTCTGGATTCTTGGAGGTCAGTGGTGAACCAGGTGTCCTTCATGGAGCGCTGTCTGTCGGGCTTGCGGATCGGGATGAGCTTGTCTGTGCAGTTGGTGATCCATATGTGTAGTTCTGTGGCTGCAGAGTTGGCGTCAATCGAGGGTGGAGTTGAGGTGCTCCTCTGTGACCTTGCTCAAGTTCCTTCACAATGGTCATGGTGTAGGTTTGTGAGAGGTGGCTATGTTCAAAGAGAAATGTACGCATTGGTGGTCATTTTAGGGGGTTGCGTGGTGGGGCTGAAGTGGATGTTGTTGTTACCTCCTGCGAAGATGGGGTCAATGGTGTCTCCTGCCTTGTGGGTGGGGGTGGTGAAGACCTATCTGTGTCCGATGTTGACGAGGTCGTCTAGGAGGGCGGAGGTGTTGGGGTTGCTGAGGTTGTCGAGATGGAAGTTGAGTTCTCCGAGCAGTATGAAGTCTATGGTCGCGATGGCGAGGGGAGCGATGCAGTTGGTGATGGATGTGGCAAACGTGGCTCGAGGTCCTGGAGGTCTGTAGGCGAGGGTACCGCGTAGGGTCATTTTGGGGAAATGGAGGTGTTCTGTGGGGGATGAGGAGTCGTTTGTGCTGGAGGTGGTGAGTTGGAGGACGTTTTTGTACGCAATGGTGAGTCCTCCTCCTGGGTGGTTGGGGCAGGCCTTCCTCTGGATCTTGTATTTATCGGGGATGGCGGTGGCAATGTCGGGGCAGAGGTGGGGTTGGTCCAGGTTCCTGTGAAGAAGGCGACGTCTGGCTAGAGGGTGTCAAGGAGGTCCCAGATTTCTACTTCATGTGCAGGGAGCGCACATTGAAGAAGATGCATTTCAGGGTTTCGGGTGTGCAGGCGTCCGGCGGTAGGGCGCTGGCCGTGGGGGTGAGGAGGTTGGTGAAGATTTGTCGGCAAGAGAACTCGCCGTGGAAGCTGTTTGGCTTAGAAAGTGGCAGGTATTGTTCCTTCTGGGATTAAGTGCATGGAGGGCAACTGAGTTGTAGCAGTGGGTGGTCGGACAGCCAGGTTCTTTGGTGCTGGTAGCGGACAGGTGAAGATGGGCTGGCCTTTGGCACCCCAGTGGGGCGCGGCTGCCATTAAATAGGGAACATGAAATGCAGCTGGGAGGAGGAGTGGGAAGCAGCCCGGTGGAAGGGCCGCAGGGGCAACAGCGGCAGGAAAAATTACAGCGAAAATAGGTACAGCTACACAACAAAGGCAAAAAATGCAAAAACCAGGAAAAAGGCACAATAACAGTGACAACAGAAAAGTCAGACAAAAGACAGTAAACAAACAGGCTCAAATACAAGACAAAAAAACAGTCAACAGAGACGGCTGGCCGAGCGGACCAGCAGAACAGCAAGGCTCTCCAACTGGACCACCAGGGATGAGGCGCAGGCAGGAGCCTGCGGCGGGAGAAGGGCCTTAAACACCTACCTGATCAGAGAGATGTAGGGGGCAGCGGCTGCGAGGCAACAGCCGAGCTGCATGGGCGGAGAGCAGAGGTCCCTGACCAGGAGGTCAGAGGTCTTGCTCACTCGCACGGGCAGCGGCTGCCATACGGGGAGGTAAATGCAGCTGGGAGGCGAGAGTGGGAACCGGCAGGGGCCCGGACACAGCAGCGACAGGTAAAAAGGCAGTGAAAACGGGCACAGAGACACAACAAAGGTCCAAATACAAATGGAGGAAAAAAGGCGCAATAACAGTGACAACAGAAAAGACAGAGAAAAGACAGTAAACAGGCACAAATACAAGACAAAAAGACAGTAAACAGAGAAGGCTGGCCGAGCGGACCAGCAGAAGAGCAAGGCTCTCCTACTGGACCACCAGGGGTGAGGCATCAGCAGGTGCCTGCAGGTGGAGGAGGGCCTTGCACACCTACCTGATCAGAGAGGTGTAGGGGGCAGCGGCGCAACAATGGAGCTGCTGGGGCGGGGAGCAGAGTTCCCTGACCAGGATAACTTTGGGATTGCCTTATTACCTTTTATAAGTGTAATTTCATAATGGGAAGTCATGACTGGTTCATGCTTGGTGTATCTGGAATCCTAATTTACAATCCTCACTTATTGTGAAGTCATATTTTAAATTACAATCACATAAATGTCCCTCTTAGGAAGTCAAACAAACACATATGAGAGTAAATAATGACACAATTGCAGGTTTTTGAAAAACAACTTTGTATTGTAATTTTTTATCATGTAAATGTTGTAATAATTTTATTTAATTATGCAAATAAAATTTCTGATTCTGAGTAAATAATGAAATTGAAAAACAACGGCATCGAGGTTTACTGTGGAGTACCTGGTTGAACTTGATATTTGGGGAACGATTTCCCATTTTTTTGCAGTGCGACAGTGAGGAGCGCGAGAGAAGTGCCCCTTTTTTTAATACTTTTAGGAAGTCATTATTTTCTTGCCTAAGCTATCTGGTGCCTGCAGCCTGTCTCTGGTCACATGACTGGGTCTAGTTGGCTAGTTGGGCTTTAGGTATTCCACCTAGACAACTACACACAATGGGAGCTTAGGTGTGACTTGATGAGCCATCCTGACTGGATGGTAGGGAGGAGATGGACGAAGACTCACTTACACTTGAATAGGCTAAGTCCTGTACACACACATTGGGCTGTACTGAGTCTGTAGCCAGGCCAGGAAGGGAGGAAATCTGTACACATCAAAGGCATATCTTTGAAGTATCCCCCACCTCACTAGGTATAAGTACTGGACCTCAGACACCACCACTTCAGTACACTTCTGGACTTTTAGATACTCTGACAGGAAGAAGGACAGCTGTGCTGATCAAGTAATATGTTGTGCCTAAATAAGGCATATTAACATGGTGGTAATTGGACTATATTGAGGTAATTCCCCACAGCATAGTAGGTCATGCAGAACGTTCCATGAATGTCAGTTGGTTCGTCTCCGATGAGGTTACAACAGTGGTGGCTTCTTGTTAAGAGTGTGACTTAAATAAACCTGTGTTTGCTTCAGTTTATGACTGAAAATGAAATTGGTGAGGGGGATAGGACCACACCTTGTTCATTTTCTCTACCAGTCCATTGGTTTGGGATGATAGAGAGAACGGGTCAACCATTTGAAGGGCTCCCTCTATCATCCTCAAAGCGATGGACTGGTAGACAGAACGAAAAGGGTTTTGTTGGACTGCATTAATTGGGCTAAGAACAACAATTGGAGTGTGGAAAGAGCCGATTCTGTGACTCATGTGTCTCCGTTTATGTTATTAAAGGGTCGACATTCTACCTTGGTATTTATTGTGCTAGGTTATTTAGGTCCATTAGACATAACGTTATTAAGACTGGTGCAGGAAACTGTTATGTTGGAATCTTACCTGTGTTAAGTCCAGTGCACGCTCTGTTGGTTCTGTATTCTTTACTAGAATGTCAGGCGTACAACGCTCGATAGTCGGCAGTTGTACTGCGCTGTCGAGGTGATCGGATGCCAGGTTGCTTCCTTACAATAAACTTAACCTGGAAAAGGCCTATATCGTCAGCATCGATTCTTACCTGCTCCTAGAAGCAACACAACATTTTTGGCAACGAGGATGAGATAATGAGATCCGAGGTTGGGTGGAAAACTGTAAATGTTGTAAGGAGAGTGAGAAGAGGTTAAGAGTTGGCCTTCAAAGTAGTAAGGGACATATTACAGATCCGGGGAAACCATGGTATAATTTATATTTGGACTCAAGCTGAGAGGAATTACTCGGTCATAGAGCGAGAAGCGTTGGCTGCTGCATGGAGTGTTGAGTATTTTCGTGTATATTTGTGGGGTGTGAAGTTTGTTTTGAGGACTGATCATAAACCCTTGTTAAAGATTTTGTCAGGTGGTGGTGCTGGCAAGGGTTCAGCACGACTTGCTAGGTTTGCTGCCAGAATGCAGGAGTATTTATATGATATTGTTTTTATTCAAGGCTGGAAAAATGTTCAGGCAGATTGCTTATCTCGTTTGTCTGTTGATTGGAAATTAGTTGATCAAGATCTGGAGAAATCTAATACTGATGAGGCTGTAGCTGCGGTTGGTGATGTGTGTGAGTCTTCACTAGGTGCGTTTTCTAAAGATCAGTGGTTGATTGAAATGGAGAAGGATTCAACGTTGAAAGAAGTGGTTCTTTTAATAAAGAGAGGTGCTGCCAGAGAGAGTATGTTGCCTGTTCCTATCAGACCTTATTGGAAACTGTTGGACGAATTGTCACTTTCTGGATCTGAAGTGATAATGAGAGGAGATCGCTTTGTACCACCATTTGGGTTAAGGTTGCATATTTTCAAATTAGCTCATGAGGGACATCTGGGTCAGGGTATGACCATTAGGAGAATAAAACAAGAATTTTGGTGGCCAGGGATGGATAATGAGATCCGAGGTTGGGTGGAAAACTGTAAATGTTGTAAGGAGAGTGAGAAGAGGTTAAGAGCTGGCCTTCAAAGTAGTAAGGGACATATTACAGATCCGGGGAAACCTTGGTATAATTTATGTTTGGATTTCATTGGCCCTCTTTCTGGTGTATCGGTGGATATGCGTTTTGCTGCAGTTGTTGTTGATGTACATTCGAAGTGGCTTTGTGTTGAATTTCTTAAAGATATTACCACTAAGTCTACTATAGAGGTGTTAGAGGGGCTCTTTTCGCAAGAAGGTCTTCCTAATATGATTTTATTGGCACTCAGTTAACTTCTAATGAAATGAAATGGGTTTTTTTGAGAAATGTGGTGTCAGGCATTCGTGTACTTCATTGTACAATCCAATGGGCAATGGTATGGTCGAAAGGTCCAATAGACTCATTAAAGGTACCATCCAACTTGCTTTGGCCAATGACTTAAATCCAAAACGGTTGGTTGAGGACATGATTCGGTCGTACAGGACCACTCTCCACAGTGTCACTCGTCAATCTCCTTTTCAGATCATGCGTGGGCGTTCTCTGGTTCTAGAATGGTTCCAGCTTGGTTAAAAGATTGGGTACTGTCTGATGGTGAGATTTTTCCGGAGGTTGTTGCTGGCAAAATTGTGGTTGGTGATTGGGTCAAAATAAAGTCTGGTGGAACTAAAACTGGTTAGCATAAGTTTAGAGGGCCATTCCGTGTTATTGCTGTTAGTAAGTTCTCCCTGATTATTGAAGGTGGTGAGATGTGGAATTTGAGGAATGTTGCTCTTTATCAGAAAGGTGGTTCACTCGATGTTCAAGCTTCCAAGCTTGATGGTTGTTCGGGTGCTATGTTTATGCCTGACTCAGCTTTCAAAGATTCTAGTACTCAACAATCTGTTTTTGAACACGATGTTCTTCCTTCTCGTGTTATGCATGAAGTTGAGAAGGTGAGTGATGAGAGTTTGTGTGCTGAACGTAGGGTTTGTAAACCTCCAATGTATCTTAAAGATTATGTTACTTTTTAGTTTTCTTTTCTGTTAGAAATAGGATGGATCCTGTGTTCTTTTATTTCACTTTGTTTTTCAAAATTTATGTTTTGTTATATTTTGTTCTCTAGGAAGGAGGATGTGTTATGTTGGAATCTTACCTGTGTTAAGATCCAGTGCACGCTCTGTTGGTTCTGTATTCTTTACTAGAATGTCAGGCGTACGACGCTCGATAGTCGGCAGTTGTACTGCACCGTCGAGGTGATCGGATGCCAGGTTGCTTCCTTACAATAAACTTAACCTGGAAAAGGCCTATATCGTCAGCATCGTTTCTTACCTGCTCCTAGAAGCAACACAACAGAAACCATATTCCAAAGAGTTGTGGAGAGTCAAAGAAAACAAAACGATTGGTATAATGTCAGGAAGTGAGCTAAGTAGATAATGTTCCAAGTAGATGACTTGATGTGACTGAAAAAACCTGCTTTTGTGAAGAAAGGAGATGCCTGGCATAGGAAGCCTTTAAGGGTTGAATGAGTGTGGCAGTACAGTGTGTGTGAAGGGGGGTATTGGTAGAATGTGAGTAAAATTGTCAAAGGTCCAAGTGTGAAGTAGTCAAATCAAGGCTGGGGGGGTCACTGTTCGTAAGAGGAAATAGTAGGTTGTGGGCAGATCTGAAGGAGGACAGTCAACAAGACTGTTTCTTGTTGCCCTCACACACCCCTAGGGGTGTCATGCTTCATCATTGGGCGGGTGCTCCTCGTCGGGCCGGCGCTGCAATGCCCTATGGGTCTCCTGAAGAGTCACTGTGGCAGGGATCTTTTGGGTTTGGTTGCCGTCTGATGAGGGTGAGGGTGTCCAAAATGGGGTGATCAGTGAAGTGTGATAATAGTGAGCTAAAACTGGCTAGGAGATGTCAGAGTCAACTTTATTTTGCCGACCACCCTGTCAGGTTTAAAACAAAAAAACGTAGTGCTACTTATACGGTCAATAATGTGCCCAAGTAGCTAGTGCGATAAAGTGCGGGTCAACATGTTTCGTGCCTCTATGGGCTATGCAAGATCTGTGACTCTTCTTCAGAACCAAGAACGGAGGTGAATTAACTAACCCATTTTAATTATCATGTTTTGTCACCTATATGCGGATGGTTACGGTACCAGTTTGTTTTGTGGTAAAAGTGATTATCTAACCAGGTGGATGGTCAGCTTTGCCATATCGGTCGGGGCAGACGACGCGCACTGTGTGCGGGGTTAAAGTCAACTGCTACCTCTTCGGTAAACCTACCCAGTCCCTCTGCTTGTCCAGGTTAACATTGATGACTGGCTTTTGTGCTGATCAGTGGTGTAACAAAGTCCCCCGCAGCCCCCACGAAGTGGGAGGCTCTGAGCTCCAGGGCCCCTCCTCTTGCAGTGGCAGGAGGGGGCACCTTGTAGGCCGGTCTCAATCCCCCTCCGATGGTGGTCGGACGCTGGTCCGCCCACCATCATAATGAGCTCCTACGTGTTGTTGTAGTCATCTCTAAATAAGCCAGGCAGTGCCACCTTGTGTTGCAAGTGCTAGTGTTGACAATTTAGTGCCGGTGCTGAGCACCAGAAAACACAGGCTCAAATTAAGCACCCAATCAATCAATCAATCAATCAATCAATGCATTTGTATAGCGCACTACTCACCCGGTTGGGGGAGGGGGGTCCGCTACTGCTCGAACAGCCAGGTCTTGAGTTGCTTCCTGAAGGAGAGGTGGTCTTGGGTCAGACGGAGGTGGATGGGGAGGGAGTTCCACATCTTGGCCGCCAGGTAGGAGAAGAATCTTCCTCCCGTTGTGGCTCTTCGGATGCGGGGGACGGCGGCGAGGGCGTGGCTGGTCGATCGAAGCTGGCGGGTGGGAGTGTAGAAGGTCAGGGGGTTGTTGAGGTAGCTTGGGCCTTGGTTGTGAAGAGCTTTGTGTGCGTGGGTGAGGAGTCGGAACGTGATTCTCTTGCTGACGAGGAGCCAGTGCAGGTCTCTCAGGTGTCCGGCGATGTGGCTGTGTCGGGGAATGTCCAGGATGAGGCGTGCTGAGGTGTTCTGAATGCGTTGGAGTCTTTTCTGGAGCTTGGCTGTGGTTCCGGCGTAGAGGGAGTTGCCGTAGTCCAGTCGGCTGGTGACGAGGGCCTGGGTGACCTTCTTTCTGGTTTCGGCGGGGATCCACCGGAAGATCTTACGTAGCATGCGTAGGATGTTGAAGCATGACGAGGAGATGGCGTTGACTTGTCTGGTCATGGAGAGGGACGAGTCCAGGATGAAGCCCAGGTTGCGTGCGTGGTCTGTTGGTTTGGGTGCGCTGCCCAGGGCAGGGGGCCACCAGGAGTCGTCCAAGGCGGAGGGCGAAGATCGCAGGATGAGGACTTCCGTCTTGTCTGAATTCAGTTTCAGGCGGCTGTTCATCATCCACTCGGCTACGTCTTTCATCCCTTCGTGTAGGTTGGTTCTGGAGGTGGCGGGGTCGTTGGTGAGGGAGAGGATCAGCTGGGTGTCGTCGGCATAGGAGATGATGTTGAGGTTGTGTTGGCGTGCGATGGCCACAAGGGGGCTCATGTAGATGTTGAACAGCGTGGGGATGGGAGTGATGATCCTTGTGGTACGCCGCAGATGACTTCGGTGGCCTCGGATCTAAACGGGGGGAGGCGGACTCTCTGTGTTCCTCCGGCAAGGAAGGAGATGAGCCATTCCAGTGCTTTCTCCTGGATTCCGATGTTGTTGAAGCGCTGTACTAGGGTGCGGTGGCAGACCGTGTCGAACGCCGCGGAGAGGTCCAGGAGGATGAGGGCCGCTGTTTCCCCGTTGTCGAGCAGGGTTCGGATGTCGTCGGTGGCTGCGATGAGGGCGGTCTCGGTGCTGGGGTTGGCTCGGACGCCGGACTGCGAGTGGTCGAGGGATCCATTCGTCTCGAGGAAGGCGGCCAGCTGTCTGTTGACGGTCTTCTTGATGACTTTCGCAGGAAAAGGAAGGAGCGAGATGGGGCGGTAGTTTTTGAGGTCGGAGGGGTCCGTTGATGGTTTCTTCAGTAGGGCGCTGAGTTCGGCGTGCTTCCAGTTCTCTGGGAAGGTGGCGTTGTCGAAGGAGGCATTGATGATGTCCCGTAGATGGGGTGCGATGACGGAGTCGGCCTTGTTGAAGACGTGGTGAGGGCAGGGGTCGGTTGGTGATCCGGAGTGGATGGAGTTCATCGTGCGGATGGTTTCTTCGGTGCTGACCGGGGTCCAGGCGCGGAGGGTGGTGGTGGGGGGTGTTGGTACGGTCGTAGGGTGCGTCGGCTGTGTGCTGGAACTGTTGTGTATGTCTGCTATCTTGCTGTGGAAGAACGAGGCGAGCAAGTTGCAGAGGTCTTGCGAGGGAGTGATGTCGTTGTTACCGGCGCTAGGGTTCGAGAGCTCTTTGACGATGTTGAAGAGTTCCTTGCTGTTGTGGGCGTTGTTGTCCAGTTGTTCCTTGAATGCGGTTTTCTTGGTGGTGTGGATCAGCTGGTGACGTTTTCGAGTGGCGAGCTTGAGGGCGGTCATGTTGTCTGCAGTTGGGTCTCTGCGCCAGGCTTTCTCGAGGGCCCGGCAGTCCTTCTTGGAGCTCTTGAGTTCGTCGGTGAACCAGGATGCTCTCTTGGTGCCGGGTCTGGCGGGGGGGTCTTCAGTGGGGCAAGGATGTCTGCGCAGTTGCTGATCCACCTCGTGAGGTTGATTGCGGCTTGGTTGGGGTTCGCTGAGCTGGTGGGAGGGTTCTGGCTCAGGGATGTGGCGAGCTGGTCGGCTGTGATCTTGTTCCAGCTTCTGCGGGGGACCTGTTGCGGGTGGTGGTGGAGCGTGGTCCTTCTGAAGCTGAAGTGGACGCAGCTGTGGTCTGTCCAGTGGAGTCCGGTGGTGTGGCTGAAGGAGATGTCCTTGCTAGAGGAGAAGACGGGGTCAAGCGTGTGGCCGGCGTAGTGGGTGGGGGTGGTCACTAGTTGCTTGAGTCCGAGGTTGGCGAGGTTGTCCAGCAGGGTGGTGGTGTTGCGGTCGTTGTTGTTCTCCAGGTGGAAGTTGAGGTCCCCGAGGAGGATGTAGTCAGCGGAGGGGAGGGCGTGCGGGCTGATGAAGTCGGCGATGTCTTCGCTGAATTGTGTGCATGGTCCCGGGAGTCTGTAGATGAGGGTGCCGCTGAGGGTGGTCTTGGGGTCGGTGTGGATCTGGAAGTGCAGGTGTTCGGCGGCTGTGAGGGTGTCGTCGGAGTTGGTCGTGATGCGGATGGTTTTCTTGTGGACGATGGCGATGCCTCCTTCAGTCTGATTGACGCGGTCTCTCCGGGTGATCTTGTATGCGTCCGGATTGGCGATGGTGATGTCGGGTGCTGAGGAGGCGTTCATCCAGGTTACCGTGAGGTAGGCGACGTCTGGAGATGTGGTGTCAAGGAGGTTCCAGAGATCTACGGCGTGCCTGTGGACGGAGCGTGTGTTGAGCAGGATGCACTTCAGGTGGTTGCTGCTTGTGCTCCTCTTGGCGGGTGCGGTGCAGGTCCGGATGCAGGAGAGCTTGCAGGATTGGCAGGTGAAGAGTCCGTGGGTGCGTCCTGGGGTGGCTCGGTGACAGCCGGGGGTTCGGCCGATGTTGAGTGCGTTGAGGGTGGCGTGCTCGTAAGTCTGTCGGGTGGACTGGCATTTTCGGGGGCCAGGGGTCTGGCGCTGGGCGCGGTCCAGGCGCGGACGGGAGCAGATGGGCTTACCTTTGGCGCGCCTTCGGTACGCATTTGGCGCGCCCGCTGCGGGTACGCGTGCACTCTGCCATAAATGGAGATTGGAGGGGGAGGGGCGAGGGAGGAGCAGCTGGGAGGCGGGAGCGGGGTGGCGAATGGGAAGGGAAGAGGTCCTGCGAGAGGGGGGTTCAGGGCCACAGGGGAGCAGCGGCAGGGAGCGGGGAGCGGGGTGCGACGGCAGAAAGGCGGGAAAAACGGCGGCAGTACAAGGTCACTACAGGGGGGAAGGAAAACGACAGGCACAGAAGCAAAGCAGAGAAAGGCACAGGGGAAAATACCACAACAGGCAGAGGAACAAAAGCAGAGGAGGCACAGGGGCTGATAGCACAACAGCAGTAATAGCAGAGAACGGGCACAGGGGAAATAGCACAACAGCACTAAAGCAGATAAAGGCACAGTGATCACGCCTTCAGGAGCGGCGGCGAGCGGAGAGAGCAGGGAGACCGGGTGAACTCAAGGAGGAGACACGCGGCGGGTGGAGCGACCGCACTGATGTTAGTGCACTCTTAAACAAGTTATAACGTAAGGTAACATCTCATAACACTGCTCCTTCCCAAAATACTGCCCGCTCCCATAGCTCTTACTGCACCTGCTACATCACACAACCCTTGCCTACAAACCCGGGCCTTGCACCACCTTGTTCTGGCATTTACCCCATGCACTGACCTTGCACCCACACTGCCATTCCCCATTCACCCCTGAATGCACTTATTCATTCATCCAACCATCTGTCCATGCACTTACTCATATTTCTGCGCATACAGCCATTTACCTATTCAGTTTTCACATTCACATTTCGCTCGTTTTGTCTATGTTTGCCTGTATGGACACGTGCTGCCCATGCAGAAAATGCAAACTCCGGGCTTCCGAGCCAGTGTTTCTACTAGACCCCCTAGGCCATTTGCCCTCTCAGCAGCATTCATTATTCTGTTCTTGGAGGAGCAATTGTATTCAGGCTGCCGTATGCTGTCAGAATAACGAAAGCGCGCACGTTCAGCACGTGAGCGGTTTGGCTCTGACCCGCTCTGGCAGGCAAAGGCCTGGAAATCACAGCCTTATTAGCCGAGAGCCGAACCTCTGAGGAGAGACGACATTACAAACCGACAGACCTACCCATGATGATGGACAGCAGCGCGAATGAGATTTGTGGCGGTAGAACCAGAGAGCGCGGGCTCTCCCGGCTCAGGGGTAATCCAGCACCTGCAGCGTTCACATATCCATGTCCCGGTAATTGGGGGGGGGCACGAATGAGGGACAGTGTGTCAGAGAGAGAGAGAAGGGCAGCCAGAAGCGGCCTGCTACACTTCACCCCGAAAACGCATCCATTTATCCAAAGCCAGTCATATGACATAAGGACAAGTGTTGTGTATTAATTATAGTTTGATAGGAAACGTCATACATTAAGAAGAGGTGTCCCGCATTGCGCCACAAAGGATGGATAGATGACAGACAGTAGGAAGACCACATTCGATAGGCTTACATTTACTAATAATTTACCTTCAAGCCCTGAAACCACAACATTTCAGTACTAAAAAATCAGGCGAAAAAACCTTTGTATAAAAAAGATGGTTTGTGCGGTGTTAGAAGTCTGACTGGAATTTGAATGTTGAAAGAAGAAAATTGAGGGGATTCTTTGATGCAATAGCTGTTACACAGATGTATTTCAGGCATCTTATGTAATTATAAGCAGAGACCTCATTAATATTCACCTCGAGTTCCCAGTTGTTAGTGAAAGGCTTATTTAAATTGTTAATTTTTCAGGCTTTTTCCAACGTGGTTGCAATCTGGAATGCAAAAATACTGCCCCCTATGGCCAGTAACATATCCCTATTGCTATAAACTTCTGGTGGCCAATGGTCCGTGTGCAGGAGTAGTAGAGAATTCTAGGTAGGACAAGCCATCATCAAGATCGCACGTTCATTCATTAAAAATAGTCTCAAGATGAGGCTCCAGAGTGATTGTGATAAGACCTGCTCTGGTAGATTTGGGCGACATTAGGGACGCCCGCCATTCATGGTTGAATGCAGGAAAAATGATCAGCTCATGTTTAGATGAAATAACAAAACTCAGAGAGGTGCCCAAATACTGGTCAGGTGACATGCTATGTGAGCACAGGGTTTTAGGTTATATGTTTTAGAGCTATGCCCTTAATTAAATGGGTCACACCTCTTGGAAAGGATTTCTATTTATGCTTCTTTGGCCACTCCCTCTTTAGAGAAGCCCCACCTTTTTCATTCAACTTAAAACACTGTCAAATCTCTTTTTGGCCCGGAGAACCAAATAGGGCTGAACAAGTGTAATTTTTTTGGTTTCATATTTTCAAAGGCCAGAAGCCTGGGGAAGGCTTAATCTTGTCAGACATGTGCAGACACTGAACAACCAGAGAAAATAGTTGGCTACAGTGGCTGTATAATTTACCTTTAGGATAGGGAAGCTAGATCCTCAGGGGGGTCACTAGTGTATATACACAAATTATGGCGCTGGCTTCCATATCTACTTTTACTAAAATAATTGTGCGCCTTAGAGCGCTTGTGTAACAGTCATTTGCTTTATTCAATAACAGCTATCTTTTGGTAGCGAACAGCATGTTTTGTGAGCTGCAGAAACAAAAATTATCTGATTGTCAAGATTCCGAATTTCAGCAAGGTAGACTCAGCCTTTCATCCTTTCGAAGTTGTTTAATTGAGTACCATAAATTAGGTAATATGAACATCTATTATGTAAATCGAAGAAATGCTGAATGAATAGCAATTCACCACAAGCGACCAAGTACTTGTCTGGCACAGAGACAGGTTGTCACAATTTGTTGCCAAAATCCTTCTTGTTGCTACAATATGCTATTATAGACAGTTTTGGATTGTAGCATTGGTCACTTATCATACCACATGCTGTCTGCTCTTTATGTTTCAGTAGCAAAGTACTTTTGAAATGAATACTACATTGATTTGACATGCCAAGAGTAAAGAACTAGTTTGTTAAGGAAAAGCGATTACTGAAGTGATGCCCTGACTGTCAGCTGGTCCGACCACTAAAATACAAGTTTTCTGCAAAAGATGCGAAAGGGTCTGAACTAATGGTAAATTACACAAAATATATCTTAATGGTGTAATTTAGTCTCTTCGTATTAGCTATAATTCTACCTTGTTGGTAATATCACACAAGCACTGCTGATAATGGTATGTCTCCTGACTGGAACGTGTGGTAATGTATGCTTGAAGTCACCCGTGGCACCTTTCTGTCTACCAGGCAGCAGCTTCTCTGTCTTCCATTAGCAGAGCTTGGTGGAGGGGTTTAAGTAAAAGGTGGTACCAAGGCCGTTTTATATCATTAAAGTTGTGCTATCATCAAAAATAAAAATGACGTGCTGCTGTGCATTACAGTGGAGACGACAGTGCTTATTAATCAAGTTGGAGTGGTGTTGCAAACAAGCTGTCGCTAGTGCAACAATAATGAATAAATGATAAGATTTATACCGTGCACAGCTAATCCTATGAGTGTCCCGCCGCTAACGTCAAACAACTACCATACTCAAAAAACAACGGGGCATATTATCAAGACAGGCGATAAAATTATTGCAGTTTTAGCGGCAGAAAACTGCCGCTAAAACAGCGATAATGGGCTTGATAATATGTTCTATGGAATTCCAATAGTAGCCTATTTTAAATGTGAAGGACATCTAACATGGGCTTCAATTGGAATTCCATAGAGCATATTATCAAGCCCATTATCGCCGTTTTAGCGGCAGTGTTCTGCCGTTAAAACGGCGATAATTGTATCGCCTGTCTTGATAATATGCCCCAACATATTTTAAGAAGCTTACAGAGCTGACGTTCCTTGGGTAGGAGGCGGCTCTAAGCTTGCACTGGCAGAAAGGAAAAGGAAGCTTTTCCTTTCCTGATCCATTTAATTTTAGGAATCGATGCAAGCACAGCATCCGATGAACGTAGTGCACGAGAGGGACCAGAGCCATGAATGGCACAATGAGCAAGCACCAAACTCTTTTACAAGACCTTTTTCTTAATTGGACATTACTCAGGCAAAAACTCATTATTAGTAAGGGCAAAATGCTGAGAGGACATATTAGTTCACAAATTGTAAGAAACTGGGTTAGTGGTTGGGGGCTCTGGGGGGGGCACTTCTCAAGCAGCAACCACTACTCTTCTAAGGGTGAAGTCCCGAGCAAACCCTAAATTAACCTATGTTCTACCCTTGGGTAACTTGGCACATGGCAGTCAGGTTTAACTCAGAGGCAATGTGTAAAGTATGTGTGCAAAACTTCAAACAGTAACACAGTGAAAACACACCACAAAAGGATCTTACTCTAGGGTAGAAAAATAGAGTAATTTTAATATATAAAACAAGCTCAAAATGAAAAAAAAATCCAATCAGTAGAACCGGAGATATGCATGTTTAAAGATTTCAATAAAAATAGCACCAAAAAGCACAAAACGCTAACTGTGGATATCTGGTTTCTCCGGACTGGGCAAAGTCAGAAGTTCAGGTCAACCGCCAACCGCGATGGAGCATGGGCCTGCTACAGGGATACAAGTAGGTCTGCTGAACAAAATACATTAAATCCTGGTTTGTAGAGTGTTGCAAGGATCCATGCTGAGGATGCGTTGCACAACTGAGAATATGTGTTTGTTCCGAGGTGATGTGGAGCTGCGATAAGAGGTCCTGCGTCATTGTCGAGGACCCTGTTGATGAGGGCTTGCGGTGTGAGGTCGGCATTACCCTTACTACCCTATACTCCCTCCCACACCTGGACCATAAAAATACCCTTACCTCCCAATACCCCTACCCACTTCTGAACCCTAAAAATACCCTTACCACTGTATGCGCTTACCCACCCAAAGCCCTAAAAATACCCTTACTATCCTATATCCCTACCCATCCCTAAACCCTAAAATTACACTCACCACCCTATGCCCCTACCCACCCCTAATCCCAATAACTTATCACTCTATAATCCTACCGACCCCTAGACCCTGCCATTACCCATACCATTCTATACCCCTACACACCCCTAATCTCTAATACCCTGACTACCCTATACTCTTACCCACCCCTATTACAATTGAATACCATTATGACCCTTTAGTCTTATCCATCTCTAACCCTAACGTTACCCTTAGCACCATATACCACTACCCACCCCTAAACCCTAGAAGCACCCTCACCACACAAATAGTTTTACCCACCCCATAAACCATAAAATACCCTTACCACCTACTCCCTTACCCATGTCAAAAACCTGATAAATACCCTTATCACCCTATAAACCTACCCAACACTGAACATTAAAAATAACCTTACTACCTTATACCCCTACCCATCTCTAAACACTGAAATTATCCTTACCACCTTATACCCTTACACATCCCTAACCTCAAAATTATCTGTCTTTCTGTCTGTCCGTCCATCCATCCATGCAGATATAGCTATAAATCACTAAGGTTTTGTGACTAATAACTAAAAAAAATGGCTGAACAGATTTTCAGGAAATGCCAAAAAAGATTCCTTCCAGACCATAATTCATATTCCTGGCAAATTTCATGTAAATCTGTTGTTTTTCAGCTACGTCTGTCTAAACAGTCTATTGAAAATGCATTGGTGGTAAAACACATTTTGGGACCCCCTCCTTTTGCTTTGCACACTTTTGACGAATCACCGCAAAACTTAGCATCATCCGCAAATGTAAAAAAAACAATAGGTCTGCAAAGTTTTGTGGAGATTCATCAAATGGCGGCAAAGGTACTACTTGTCTAAAATCCAAGAGATTCCTATCTCTGGGTACCCTAACTATAGCTACCGAGTGGTTACTGCCACTCTCTAATACATACATATATATATATATCCACAAAACGTGCTAAGTTCATTAGGAACAAAACACACTGTGGCTCAACTGCTATTCAAAGCGTGCTTCATTATTTGTGCAACAACAGACATTCCTATATGTATATATATATATTACCTACTGGCGGTCGCCAGTAGGTATATATAGTTAGGATTTTTTCCCTATGGGATTTTTGAAAATTCTATGTCTAATAACTTTGGCGTTTGTGGACGGAATTGGCTGAAATTTTCTGGAAAATGGAACATTTTGTTTCTGAGCAGCTCCTGGAAATTTGGGGGGGGTTCGTCAAGGGGGGGCCGAGAAAAAAGGGGGGTCCCAAAACGTGTTTTTAACATTGAGTTTTCCATAGGGCGGTTGGCCTCACTTTTAGCCCGAACGGCTGAATGGATTTGCATGAAACTTGGCAAAATTGTAGGGACTGGTAGCCCGATGTGCCTTTTCTAGGTCTCAATATATGTGCTCCAGTGGATTTTGAGAAATTAACGTTTAAAAAAAGATATATATCTGTAAGCGCGCTCCGGGCAGGGCTCCGGTGTCTGTCAACATTCTAAACAGTCCGGAGCGGCCGCCATCTTGTCTCTCGGTAGGATTGAGAGACAAGAGGAGGCCAAAACAAAGGCGAAAATGACCATAAGGGGGCATACTAGATCCTCCCTGACCCCCTAGGTTTAATGTGGAGGTTTTAAAAGGGCCCCGCGGGGCAAAAAAAACAAAACATTTTTTTTTTTTTTTTTGCGTGGGGAGTGCCCGGTCCGCGAACCGGGAAGCGTTCTGGGCAGCGTACTGCAATGAAAAATGAATGATAGACTTTTCAAATGCTGTATGTTAATTGATTGTTGTTTTTGTTGATTATTTTTTATTTTCTTTATTTTTTAAGCATTTTTTTTAATGTGATTGTGTTTCATAATTTATTAAACTTTCTAACATTTCATTGTCAGAAATTTCATAATTATCATGGAATATACATTGTAGTCTCTGAGGGTGTAAAATGTCCTCATTTGCAAGGAGGTTATCTACTGCTTGTACACATTGCAGTAGTTCATTGTCCCAAGTTTCATCGAAAAATTCAATGTCAATTTGATTAATTGTATCAATCAATTCTTGGCTGCTGTCTTGCAGGTCCATTTCAAAAGAAACTTGGTTTTCGCCTTCCATTTTGCCTGAAATTTGAATTAAAAAAATATATATTAGTAGAGATAGGGCAATGTTGGGAATAATTTTAGATAGGCATTTTTTATCAGTGAATTTATCTTTGGGCAGTGTATAGTATCAGAGTGGAAGTAGGAATATAAAAATGTGTATGTGATTTAACGTAAGTAAATTCATAATTATACAAGAGAAGCCTAACTCCATCCTTAACTATAACAGAGAAGTCTCTCTAAATCTATAACTACTACAGAGGGATAGTATATATCTATCAGAAAAAGTTTACCATATTAACTTATAGTGCACAATATACTTCAGTTTTAAAAATAAAAACTTACCTTTAGAAAGAAGTTGAAGGAATTAGTGAAAATACTATTGGAATGTACAGCAAGAAGTAGTAGTCAAAATGGCTGTGTTTTCTTCTCTTCCTTTATATATATTCAGGTATATAACCAATGAAATGTCAGGTAAAAAAAATAGAAAATGAAAGTAACATTTTCATTGGTTGTCAATTCCAACACTTCAGATGTGTTTTGTGAAGTAATTTACCTCAGGGTATTTAGAGAGGTCTACAGGCTAAATGACTAAATGGAATTCCAATCAAATTTGTGAAAATGGTAGGGATTGGTATGTAGTATGAGCTAATCTATATTTGGTGAAATTGTCTCCAGTGGCTTTTCTGTGAACTACTTTCCCACCTTTTTTGATGGTGCGCTTCCCAGGGAGCGACCCGGTACGCGAACCGTTGAGCGCCCCGGTTCGCGAACCTTAAGCGTTCCGGGAGTCCACTATTTTGTGTTTCGGTCGAATTTAGATACAAGATGGAGGGCAAATAATGTTCAGAATGGGTAGAAGGGGGCACGGTAGACTTATCTTGACCCCCTAGGTTTTGTGAGGGTGGCTGAGGAGGCCCATATGTGCGAAAAAAAACCATTTTTTAAAAAAAATTCGCGAGGTTAGCTCCCGGTTCGCGTACCGGGTAGCGCCCCGGGGAGCGTACTTTGTTGAAAATTAGTGAAAATGTTAGAGTAAAATAATAATTGTGAGTGATTAGATGTAGGGTAGCTCTGAGAAGAGCTTTTGGGTTTATGGTACATTTAGGTACTTATAAGTAGGTACCAATGCACATTCTTAAATTCAGAGTGAAAACTCTGTTGCCCTCATCTGAGAAGTGAACTCCATCTCCTCTGTAGATATCTTGCATGTAGTAACGCAAGTTATTGTTGTACAGGGAGCCCATTCCATGGTCTCTCATGTAAGCTGAAACAGATTTGTTTACATGCTTCCTCGACTTCTCAATTTGTGGACAAAATTGGTTTGACCACCTCCATTTCTGTCTTTGGCATATATTTGAATATACCAAGGCAGTCTGAGGAAAAAGTGCCATTAATTGCTCAAAGGTGTCCTTTAAAAGCATTTCCAGACCTACACCAGTCAAAGTGCCCAAGTCATTACCTCCACAGTGCACAATTAACAGGTCAGGTTTGGGCAAATGCATAAAGGTTTTCACCAATGGTATCAATTGGTGACATTTTAATCCTCTGTGGCCAAACCACTTAATTTCCACATCTTGTAAATTGAGGTTAGGTAATTTCCTGTTTTCAACGTACCTTTGAGCCCAGTGAATATAACTATGTCCAACAATCCAGACAGAAAACATGGTGAGAGAAGGTTCTCCTGCAGTCAGATGAAGTGTGGCAATGAAATGGCAGTTGAAAAAATGAGAGTTTAAAATGAAAAAAACTGTGGAGTTTCTGTGTTCATGAAGCAGTAACAGTGATTGGTGGATTTTGATTGCTGAAAACAGAAAGTTAGGGTGCACGGATGTGTTCTTTGAAAGATGTATTTTGAATGGTCAATAAAAAATCATTAAATGAAAGAATGCACTGGATATGCAGGTGCACTGAGAGTTCAGAGTTCAATTGCAACAAAGTTGTGTGAACTTGCAAACACCAGAAGTCTTCCAAGAGGTGGTTGCCATGCAGAAAAGACAGAAAGGGCAGAGGGGGGAAGGGTTTTCATTTGAAAAAAAGTGAGGGAAGAGTTTTGATTGGGTGACATGAGAAATATGTGTGAAGAATTACAGCATTTCTGTGCTTTTGATAGCTGCAGACTCTGGAGTGCATACCTTTTGCTCTGCTGAAGACAAATTGGTGTGTTTCTGAGACTGTTTTCAAACTCAAAGTATTTGCTAAGGTGAGAAAATATTTCTTTAATTTAGATAGAGAATATTGTGCTTTAAGGAGAAAATTATGAATTATGTGGCGCAAATTGCTTGTAAATATGCTCCCACCTGTGCATGGAAAATTTAGATTTTGAATGTTTGTGTTACATAGCCATGTTAAAAGTGACCCAACCATGCAGGAAAGGCAATCAAAAAACGCTTTTATGTGTCTTAAGGACATTTTAAGTAATTTTCCCATGTGCAGTGTTTTGAAATTATGAATTGAAAATCGTTTTTGAGGTAAAGGAATTGTTTTTAAATTTATGACAAGGACATAATGGTGTATGCTTCTTTATAAGGCAATTGACTGTCCCTGATGTTATTTTTCCCATTTTAATGTAAGACTTTTCTCTGTGGCGCAAATTGCTTGTAAATATGCTCCCACCTGTGCATGGTAATTTTAAATTTTAAATGTTTGTGTTACATAGCCATGTTAAAAGTGACCCAACCATGCTGGAAAGGCAATCAAAAAACGCTTTCATGTGTCTTAATGACATTTTAAGTCATTTTCCCATGTGCAGTGTTTTGAAATTATGATTTGAAAATCGTTTTTGGGGTAAAGGAATTGTTTTTAAATTCATGACAAGGACATAATGGTGTATGCTTCTTTATAAGGCAATTGACTGTCCCTGATGTTATTTTTCTCATTTTAGTGTAAGACCTTTCTCTGTGGCGCAAATTGCTTGTAAATATGCTCCCACATGTGCATGGAAAATTTAGATTTTGAATGTTTGTGTTACATAGCCATGTTAAAAGTGACCCAACCATGCAGGAAAGGCAATCAAAAAACGCTTTTATGTGTCTTAAGGACATTTTAAGTAATTTTCCCATGTGTAGTGTTTTGAAATTATGATTTGAAAATCGTTTTTGAGGTAAAGGAATGTTGTTAAAATTTATGTGCGCCATATGCCCCCAAATTTCTTTTTCAGGGGTGCAGCAGGGTGTTATTGAGACACCCCTGCAGCTTTGGAAAAATTCCTAATTTGTGATGAGCACTTTGTTAATCGCAAATTGCACCTTCATTTATATGAGCCTCCTAGCCCATGGAAATGAATGGGTAATTTGCAATTAGCAATTTTCTCATCGCAAATTTGGAATGGTAAAGAATCGCTATTTATTCCCTAAAATTCGCTTTTTTGGAAATGCAATATAGTTATATGATACATATGGCGGTTGATGTCTAACAAGATAAGAAGCTTAGGCATACATTTATGATGACTGGCGCAATGAAGTAGAAATCACTTACTTCATTGGTAGAGCTTTACATGTATTATCTCCTCTGTATTCTTCATCAAGCGTAACTTTAATCTGCAATCCTGAGTAGGCCTCACTTTAAACAAACCTCTGGATAGGCCACATCTTATTGTTATCTTGATTTAATCATTTAAAATGCTAGGGACAGATTTATGATAGGTGTATGCCTCTTTTGCGCCACTTAGAAAACATTGTCCATGGGGAAATGACTTAAAATGTCCTTAAGACACATGAATGTGTTTTTTTAAAACGTTTGCAATTTTTTTGGGTCACTTTTAACATGGCTATGTGACTCAAACAGTCAAAATCTAAATTCGCCATGCACAGGTGGGAGCATATTTACAAGGAATGTGCTCCATGGGGAAAGGTCTTATAATGTAATATGGGAAAAATGACATCAGAGACACTGAAATGCCTTATAGAGAAGCATACACCATTATGTCCTTGTCATAAATTTGCAAACCATTACTTTTCCCCAAAAACGATTTTCAAATCATAATTTGAAAACACTGCACATGTGGAAATGACTTAAAATGTCCTTAATTCAAAATGTGCGATTCCTTAAATGCAATGTATCAAACAAAAAATATGTAAAAAATGATATTAAGGATTTGGAAACTACCACCAACTTCTAGTTTGTGGTAATTTGCGAATTCTTTTCAAAAAGCATTTTTTTCCAAAAAACAAAAGGTCCCATATGACGCCCATACATGCCCTTAGGGCATGTAGGTGTGCCATATGCCCCCAAATTTATTTTTCAGGGGTGCAGCAGGGTGTTCTTGAGATACCCCTGCACGCTTGAAAAAATTCCTATTTTGTGATGAGCTAATTGCTAATCGCAAATTGCAACCTTCATTCCTATGAGTCTCCTAGCCCATGGAAATGAATGGGTAATTTGCAATTAGCAATTTGCTCATTGCAAATTAGGAATAGTAAAGAATTCCTATTTATTCCTTAAAATTTGCTATTTAGGAAATGCAAAATAGTTTGATGGTAGATATGGTGGTTGATCTGTAACAAGATAAGAAGCTTAGGGATACATTTATGATGACTGGCGCAATAAAGTGCACATTACTTACTTCATTGGTAGGCCTTTACATGTATTATCTCCTCTGTATTCTTCATCAAGCGTAACTTTAATCTGCAATCCTGAGTAGGCCTCACCTTAAACAAACCTCTGGATAGGCCACACTTTATCGTCATCCTGGATTAATCATTTAAAATGCTAGGGACAGATTTATGATAGGTGTATGCCTCTTTTGTGCCACTGTGCGTCACTTTTATGATGCAGCGGTGGTGCAAAAGATTTGCTATGAGGCGACAACATTACAAATTGATGCATTTAGGCAGATATGTCATGGTGTAAAAAAAACGTACCACATGAAACCGATGCAGCAGTGATGCAAAAGATGCACCATGTCGTAAGACAGGCCTCACTTGGGGCCATATGTATCAAGCTAATTAGCATTCGCAAAGATCAAAATTCTACGAATTTTGGCCTTTGCGAATGTTAATTAGACAAATGGTATGTATCAAACAAGTTTGATGCAAAATAAGGAGTAGCAAAATTTGCTATTCCTTATTTTGCAATTGCACTGAAGGATTTGCAAATTTTGTGACTACTTAAATGCAATGTATCAAACAAAAAATATGTAAAAAATGACATTAAGGATTTGGAAACTATTGTGGTAAATTGGTGGTAATTTGTGAATTCTTTTCAAAAAGCTTTTTTTTAAAAAAACAAAAGGTCCCATATGACGCCAACACATGCCCTTAGGGCATGTATGTGTGCCATATGCCCCCAAATTTCTTTTTCAGGGGTGCAGCAGGGTGTTCTTGAGACACCCCTGCACCCTTGGAAAAATTCCTAATTTGTGATGAGCAAATTGCTAATCGCAAATTAAACCTTCATTCCTATGAGCCTCCTAGCCCATGGAAATGAATGGGTAACTTGCAATTAGCAATTTGCTCATCGCAAATTAGGAATGGTAAAGAATCGCTATTTATTCCTTAAAATTCGCTATTTAGGAAATGCAAAATATTTTGATGATACATATGGCAGTTCATCTCTAACAAGATAAGAAGCTTAGGGATAGATTTATGATGACTGGTGCATCACCAGGGATGTGCCAGTCATCTTGCGCCGCTGTTCCGCCACCCATGGTGTGCTGCATTTACAATGCGGCGCAGCATGGGGCAAAAACGGCACAGATGATTGACGCATCTGTGCCGTTAAGGTGGCGCATTGCTGGAGTTGTATCGCAAGTGCGATGCAGCTCCAGCAAGGCTCAGGGGTGCACCATCTCCACAATGTTGCGTCAAGACCTATGCCTGCTTCAAGCAGGCGCAGGGTTTTGACACAGGTTTCTCCTATCTGATTGTAAATGCGGCACACCATGGGTGGCAGAGCAGTGGTGCACGTTAACTGGTGCATGCCTGGGGATGTGCCATTTAACATAAATCTGCCCCTTTACATTTAAGTATGTGCAGGGGACACAGAGTCGGTGAGGCTTATCCAAGGTTAAGAACAGATGAGTCCTGTTCAGTGAAAAATTAGACATAGGCTTCACCTGCTCAGCATCGCTGGACATGGCTAAATAATAGCTGCAAAATGTTACTCTTGTTAAACAATTTTACTATTATAATCTGTGAGATTTGTCTCTTACTCTGCAACATCTCATTGTTGTTATCTTTCTTTAAAGATAAAGACAACCTCAACATGAGCGACAATCTGCAATCAGTTGATTTTGACCTCATCATTGAACTTGTAATTGAAACATCAGTGGATGTTGATCCATTGGATGATTTAAATCCTGAGGATGAAGAAGAGCGTGATGAGGATGCAGATTTGTCCGAATTATATGATATAGGATGGGAAGCTGACCTGCTTGAGCCTTTGGAAATATAAACATTTATTTTTAAAATTTATAATTAATAAAAAGTAAAAAGGTAAACCGTTTAATTTAAAAATAAAGACACCTTCAAAAGCAGGTTATGTGTAGTGTCTTCAATAAAATATTAAAATATGCTCATAAAATTAGATCAGATTCACATATAAAATAGCATAGGTAACATAAATATAAATGTCATTTCTTTTCTGGTATTTCTGTATTGTAAATTTGCCAACGACTAAAAAATCTTCTAATTAAAATGTCAAGTAGTGTGTTAAGTTTTTTATCACTGTTACTGATTTACTGTTTGGTAATAATGGTTAATAACATTATTTATTATATTTTTCCACAGATTCAACTGCAGATCATTTCAAGATTTCACCATGCCTACAATAGAAAGACAGAGAAAGGCTGCAAAACGTCAAAGACAGCAGGTGAAAAATAATACGCAGCAGTCATCTAACAAAAAGATTTGTCAAGTCACGAAGAAAGCACCGGGTAAGAGCACAAAACACTTTATAAGAAATATGTGTAATAAAAAAAATATTACTACAGAAAATGTTTCAGTCCATAAAACGAGAAGGAAATCAAATGGAAAAGAAAGGCCAATGAAAAATGTTACTGCTAGAGCAAGAGATAACTCTGTGCATGATAGTAGAAGGAAACAACAGTTTAGGGAGATTCGTAAACGAATGTTCCGGAACAGGATAATTGGCAATTTGTTAAAAAATATTAAGAAAGGTCAACATAAACTAGTTTTTTATAAGACAAAAAAAAAAGTTGAGAAAGTTATTGATCAGGCATTTGAAATTAAACGTAAGTTATTTATTTTGATAATCAATAGAATGAGGAAGCTAAACAAGGCAATTTTTGATTTCAAAAGAAATAGTAGATGGAAGAGAATAGTTAATCGTAGTAATTTTTGTGAAGTTTTTTCTGGAGAATGGATGCATAGTTCAAGCTGTGAGGCATTTTTTAATGAGGAGAGTTATTTCCAGGATAATGATTTGGTGCATGCAGTTGACACCAGTGGTCGTGCTTATGAAGTGAAAGATGGTTGTCCAGTTGAAAAAGAAAAACTTGTGACAACAGAGGCAGAAGAGGTGTTAGGTAATGAGGTTTTAGGAAGACGTGCTAAGGGTCCTGTGTACACCTGGAAGTGTAGTAGTATTTGCAGTGTGCGACAGGATTCCATCAATTTGCTTTGTGATTTTGTACGGTCATTTAATAAGAAAAGTTTGAAGCAGAAAATGATGTTGTTGCAAGAATTAGATCCTTGCAGAGTAAGAGAAGTGACAGGTTTGCATGGACATTCACTGGCTTGTCTTTCCAGGAGAGTATGCCAGAGTGTTTTTCATCATTTCAGGATGCTAGCAGTGCATCATAACAAAGTGAGGAAATTAGTTAGAATGTTGTATTATGCTAAGAGTCCAGCAATTATGCTTAAACAATTATGCGCTGCTCTTTTGCATGGTTCTGAAATAGATGTGAAGAATATATGTGAAGAAATTGAGTTTTGTTACTTTGGAAGTAAAGAGGAGAATGTTGAAATTGAGCAAGAAGAAGAGGGTCTTGTGGAAGATAGTGTACAGGTTTCCAGTACAGATAATTTCCAGAGGGAAATTGCGACGTTTGAGGTGAAATCAAGTGAGAGGCCGAATTTCACTTGTGTGTGTTGTCGACGCACTTATTATAAGAATCAGACTAAGTTAGTGGATTTATATGCAAAAAGTGAAAGGGAAAATAATAGTGAATGGAATGATTTTGCAACATACTTGATGGTAGAAAATTGTTTTGATTTGGGATTGGATCAACGTGTGTGTACTTATTGTTCTTGCAAATTAAATCAAAACCAGATGCCTGCTAGAGCAGTTCATAATAATCTGGAATTGGTTGAGATTCCTTCTGAATTGAAGGATTTAAATACTTATGAATCTATTTTGATTCAAAGTATCCATCCCTTTCAGGCTATTGTAAGAATGGAGCCAAAGACAGGGAAATTGCCTCCATCAGATTTACAGAGAGGATTAAAGGAAGAGTTGTTTATTTGCCTCTAGATTTGAAGAAAAACATTAACACAATTGGAGTAGAAAAAGTGGAAGAGGAACCTCTGGTTATCTTAGTTAATGGGGTTCCGACAAAGAATAAGAAAATATGGCAAGATTTAGTAGATGTTAGGAAAGTTAAAAAGGCAACATTGTATTTGAAAAAAAATAATAAATACTATAAGAATGTATATGTTGCAGAAGAGGAAGTAAGTGAGGAAGAGGATAGCGATTTGTGTGCTGGTCAAATTGAGAAAGTAGAACCCTCTACTAGTGAAGAAATATATGAACATTATAGTGTTCATCCTTTGCATTCCAAGGAAGTCATGGGGAATGCTATTGAGTTGTTTCAAATGAAACAAGCCAAAGGGAGTCCCATTAGTGTTTGGGAGGAAAGTTTGGAAGCTCGGTGTTTCCCACAGCTTTTTCCAACAGGTCAGGGAGGAAGATATGATGAGCGACCTCATCAAATTCCTGCTTCTGAATACCGGACTTTGCGATTGTATGCAGGAGATGCTAGGTTTCGACAATGCATTCCTTATTTGTTTCATCTCCTGTTTGAAAGCGATCTGTCTGGACTGTCATATGCAGTGAACCACATCTTGAAAAGTGGTATACACATGCAAAACATCTCGGCAAGTGACTTTATGGATAAAGTCAATGTCCAAGATAGTATTTTGGATTCTCACCTGATTAATCTCATGGCGTGTCAGCGTGGTACTAATGAGTACTGGTACCGTCGTCATGGTGATTTAAAATGTATGCTGAGGAACTTAGGTACTCCCACATGGTTCCTCACTCTGAGCTGTGCCGAGTATGGCTGGGAAGACTTACTTGAATTTCTACGAGAGGCAAATGCTAACGTAGATAACATCGAATTCAAGACACCCGGAGAACTGTGCTCTTTTTATCCAGTCAATGTATGTAGGTACTTCAATCATAGATTTGAAGCTATGATGTCTTTCATCATGAATAAGAAGAATCCACCTCTTGGAGAGGTGTTGGATTTCTTCTGGAGAAAAGAGTACCAAGCAAGAGGTGCTCCTCATATACATATGTTGCTGTGGATCAAGGATGCACCTAAATTTGGAACGGATCCAGAAGACTCAGTGATGAGTTTCATCCAACAGTATTCTACGTGTGCTGTTCCAAATGCAAAGGAGAAGAAAAGCCTAAGAGAAAAAGTTCTGCGTTTCCAAAGCCATCGATGTGGAAAGTACTGCCGTCGTAAATTCCGAAACAAGGACAAGTTCTACACTAAATGTCGTTTCGGCTTTCCACGACCGGTGATTTATAAAGGAAGAGTAAACAGTTTGATGTCTTCGCTGCGACACAATGTCATGAAGAAATCACCTAAAAACACTTACAATTTGAAGAGGAACGAAGAGTCCAAGTACATCAACGACTACAACCCGGTGATTTTGTCCATGTGGAATGCTAACATGGATATACAGTTTGTGGCTGATAACTGTATGGCTGTGGCTCGGTATGTGACGTCTTACATCACCAAAAAAGAGAAGACAGAATTGAAGGATATGTGGGAGGACATTTCCCATGAAAAGAGCCTCAGCAAGAAGTTGTACAGTTTCAGTCTGAAGATGTTGTCGCATCGAGAAATCGGAGCGTACGAATGTTCTGACCGGTTGTCTTCAGCAAGTCTCTATGCCAAGTCCAGGAGTATCGTTTGGGCGAGTCTTGGTCTTGCTGCAACGCGTAATCGAGTTCTCAAACCTGTGCGGGAAATTGAGTATTTGGCGGAAAAGGAGCCAAACAGTACCGACATTTTGAAGACAAACATGTTGGATACATATTATCCAAATCGAAGCAGTCACCTCGAGAATGTTTGTCTGTATGAGGTTCTGCAAAATTACATATTCAAGAGGAACATCAAAGAAGATACTGAGAAAGGAGTGTATGCTGTAATAGGAAGTGAGGGATGTCTGGTCAAGCAAAGAAAATGCCACTTGGTAAACCATCGAAAATTGAGTGGCGAATCTCCTGAAAAAAAGGAGTTTTTCTATTTAGCACTTTTGCAACTTTTCAAGCCTTGGCGTGCAGAAGAGGAACTGCTTGGAGATTTCCTCTGTTACGAAGACTCTTTCAATGCCGCCAAGGAGACCATAGAATGTCCTGCTTTTCCCAAATATGTAGAAATGTTGAATGCGGAAATTGAGCAGGAAGCAACGATTGCAGCCGAGATTGCCAGAGACAGTTCTCAGGACAGTCAGAGTTCTGCTTCATTGAGTCAGGATCCACTAGGAGGACCTGTTATTGAAAATGAAGCTGCCACTGCTATGAATGAAGTGGAAAGAGCCATGGCACATGCTCAGGAGGATGCGGTTAACTTAGAAGAGTTGGAAAGACAACTTAACGTTGAGCAGAGGAAAATATATGACGAAGTTACCATGCAAATTGATCATGGATTAAGTCATGATAAGAAAGAGTGCTCATGTACGTCGTTGAAGCCTGTCCGACTGTACGTGAGTGGAGAAGCGGGAACTGGAAAAAGTTTCCTCATTAAAGCAATTTCATGCTATTTGCAGGAAAGGACAGAGTCATCGGTGTCTTGTGTTGTCACTGCTCCAACTGGACTGGCAGCACATAATATTAAAGGGATTACTTTACATCGTTTACTGATGCTGCCAGTGGAGCATGACAACAAATTACAATATCACAAGCTATCTGGAGATGCTTGTTTTGAAGTTTCAAGAATCTTGAGGAAAATGAAACTTCTTATCATTGACGAAGTAAGCATGGTTTCCAATGTCATGCTTGCCTTTGTGCATTTGAGGATGCAAGAAGTTCTCAAAACAGAGTATGATGTGTTATTTGGTGGCAAACACATCATTGTTTTCGGAGATCTTTTGCAGCTGACACCAGTGAAAGGGCAACCTGTGTTCAAAATGCTCACGCATGAAGATACCAGGAAGTGCCTAGGCAGCATTGGCAACGTCAATATATGGTTAAACTTCAATTATGCTGAACTGCATGAAAATATGCGTCAGGCGAAGGATGAAGTTTACAAGACTATTCTACAAGATGTTAGAATTGGAAAAGTGACCGAGCATGGGAAAGAAGCTTTACATGCACGATTACTGTCAAATTTATATCCAGAACAAGATGTTGTGCCTGAGAATATTTTTCAGAAAATTACTGAGAAGAAATCTGGAATATGTTTGATGCCAACTCTTGCAGAATGTGCCAAATTTAACAACAAAATGTTGCATTTAGAAAAGCAAGAGATTGTGAAACTGGAAGCTATTGATAGAGTAGAGCATATGGGATCAACAATTATTTTGTCTGAGAATCTGAAAACAAAATTGGATTCATTAGAGAAGAGTATATCTAAAACTGCAGGTTTTGAAAAGACTCTGAATGTGTGCTTGAACTGCCGTATAATTTTAAGAAGGAATTTACATGTTGAAAGAGGTCTGGTAAATGGATCAATGGGTAATGTTGTTGATTTTGTGAAATACAGAAATAGAGATGGAATTGAATTTTTAAAAATTAAATTTGATGGCATTGAGGAAGTACAGCTAATTGCTCGTTGTTCTGCTAGATTTTTGCTTGTAAAAGACTTATATGTTCGCCGTAAGCAGTTTCCTGTTTGCTTGGCATATGCGGTGACAATACATAAATCGCAAGGTTTAAGCGTAGACAGTGCATTGGTGAATATTGGCAGTTCTGTGTTCAAGGAGGGTATGGCATATGTGGCATTGTCATGAGTTAGAACTTTATCGGGATTGTACTTGATTGAGTGTGATGTCACAAACATTTGTGCGGATCTAGATTGTGTTAAGGAATACAATAGGTTAAGAAGAGAGTATGCGCCACATTTGCCTCAGTATCCTTTGTTTGAGAAACGTGTGGTAGGCCGGAAACGAAGAAATGAGAACAATACTGGGGAGGTTGTAGCAAAAAGACAAAAAGTCAATGAACCTAAAATTACAAGCAGAAACAAAAAGGATTCTGTTGAAGATGTTGTTGGTTTTCAGTTTGAAAACAGTTCTGGTGTCAACTGCTATGCTAATGTAGTGGTTAATGTTTTATTTTCTCTAAAAAATGTAAAAGAAGAGATTGTGGTCAATTCTGATCAAAGATTTTGCAGTTTGTTAAATTCTGTGTTAGAGAAATGTACCACTGATAGAAGAAACATAGAAAGTGTGTCTGAAATTCGAAATCTGTTAGACAGATGTTCAGGCCAAACACAATTCTCTCAAAATATTCAGCAAGATTGTCAGGAGTTTTTAATGTATATGCTTGATGTATTACATGCTGAAGGTGTAGATGTAGATCAGCTGTTTGGGCTTTCTTATCAATGGCAGCATGACTGCGAGAACTGTATGGTATCAAGTACTACTAGTGTAGACTCAGAAAGATTTATATATTTAACTTTGCCAGACAGTAAATCAGTCTCCTTTAATAAGCTAGTAAAAACAGCTGATCACAACATGGAGTGTAGCCAATGTAAATCTGAAATGATGTCCACATTATTTATACGAACATATGGCCAGTATGTCATTTTAATGTTCCAACGATGTAGGCCTGATGGAACAAAATTGACAACTTTAATTAAAAATTTTGTAGCTTCGCAGTTGTCAATATCAGGAAGGACTTTTGTAACTGCAGCAATTATATATCATGACGGCCCTTCAATAACATCAGGACATTACACAGCTTATTTAAAGTCTAGAAATGGCTGGTCATTCTGCAATGATTCTGTTTTAATTTTCAAAACAAAATTGCCGTATGACCTTAAAAACTCTTACCTGGTGTTTTTAAAACCAAAATTTTAGGGAAAGAATCTCGGGATGTGCTCTGTGGAATTTCAAGAAGTTCTAATGGCTCCTACACAATTTGGCCTTGAGGATAAGTGTAGTTCAGAGACATAACTTCTAACCATAGGACTGGACATTATGGAGAAATACGTGCACTTTGAATGAGTTCAGAAAAACTGTTTCTTTTTATAAACTAATTGAAGCAGCCAATCAAAACATGGAGTAGAGGGAATGTAAGTCTGCAATGCTGTCTACTGTTTTACATTGCTTTGTGATTAAAAGTGATGTAGAGAATTAAATAATTGTAGTAGTCATAGAGGTAGTGTAAGTCTGCTTGTATCAGTGTCATAGGAAAAGTAGAACATGACTGAGCAAGAAGGGGAAGATATTACTATTCCAGGATTGTGAAAATGATCTTCAACATTTTAATTCTGAAAGTTGCGGAAATGCCAAATGACGGGATTGGCTTACAAGAAATCCAAGAGTTATAAATGGCTCTGACAAGATTTGGCCTTCTGGAAAATTGTGGTAGAGAGCAAGAAGTCATTTATTGCATGTAACGTGTTTTTAAAAACGATGGAGATTTTCTTTCAGAAAGTGGCGGGCTGAAAGTAATAACAGCACAAAAGAGTGTAAGCTGTTCATAGGACATCCTTGGACGTCATGGAAAGTAAGTTAACTTTAAGGAGTTCTGAATTTTGATTTCTGATGTTGTATGGGTTTTTTAAACACAATCATTTTGATTGTGTTTTTTTTTCCCCGCTGTTACATGATGAATACCTTCAAGTCACTGTTTTTAGTGAATTTTGATACATTCTGAGAACAGCAAAAATAAACCATTTAACATGTATAATTAATTCTGTACTGTTTGCATTTATGATGTATATGTAGAACTGTGTAGGAGGCATGGAGAAGGTGAGGCTTCTGTAAGTGTCAAAGTTGTTGCATGCAGTGCTGCACTTCTGCGTATTCTTTCATATGCTAGACTACATCTGCACAATGAGATACCTAAGCAAAGGAAACGCAAGTGATGTGATTGAGAAATGAGCAAAATAAATTGCACGTATTTCAATTACATCACCTGTGTTTCCTATCATTACGAATCACATTGTGCAGATCAAGTTTAGGTCTGTCCAGGGAAACATAGGAGGTTTCTACTTTGTTGAAGAGTGCAGTGGACATGACTCACTTCATTGGTAGACTTTCACAGATATTATCTCCTCTGTACACTTCAACAAGTGTAAATCTCATCTTGAACTCTGAGTAGGCCTCACCTCAAACAAACCTCTGGATAGGAGACATGTTATTGGCATCCTGAAGCGACACTTTTCTGAAACAAGAGCAATGCAAAAGATGCACCATGTTTTAAGATAGGCCTCACTTCATCTGTATCATGATACTGTTAGTTTAAAATGTATATCTTTAGGACTGTGTAGGGGACCTGGAGAAGCAGAAGCTTCTGTCAGTGTCAAAGTTGTTGAAAAACTATTTGTCCTTCAATCTTTTCCCTTGTCTTTTGTAATTTTTAAATACATGTTTTAATATTTTTCAAATGTTGGTTCTCTCTTTCACAGATTGAAAGTATAAAAATAAAAAGTGAGTAATTTAACGGCAATTATAAGGTAAATAGTTGTACTCTTTTCGTTACATTTCTATCACATTCACCTACTATTAGATCCACTGCTTCACTTCTTTAACCCTCAGTTTCCTGCCTTTGCTACTTTCCTCATTCCTTTCTCTATTACCTACTTACTCAACTCCTTCCACTCTTTTTCTCAGTCCCTCTGTTCTCATAGTTCCTCAGTCTTGTTCACTCACTCCGTCTCTATTACTCTTAGTGTCTGTGAATTACTTTCCCACCTTTTTTTTTGGACCGCTTCCCGGGAAGTGGCCCGGTTCGCAAACCAGCAGCGTTACGGGAGTCCACCATTTTGTGTTTCGGTCGAATCAAGATACAAGATGGAGGGCAAATAATGTTCAGAATGGGTAGAAGGGGGCACGGTAGATGTATCTTGACCCCCTTGGTTTTCTGAGGGTGGCTGAGGAGGACCATAGTTCTTCACTCTTGTTCACTCTCTCTGTTTCTATTAATGTCACTGTTTCTGACTGATCAAAAATTTTTTTTTTTTAAAAGAACAGTAACTATAAGGGAAGGAAACAGACAGTTATGTTAAAAGAAAGACAGCTATAGGGAGTAAACTAAGGATACTGTTACCCGCAATCCACTGCTGATGATGTTACTGACCATGTCATGAATGATGTAATATGTGACATCATCAGCAGTGGATTGTAGGTAACAGTATCTCTTGTTTACTCCCTAGAGCTGTCTTTCTTTTCACATAACTGTCTGTTTGCTTACCTTATACTTACTGTTCTTTTTTAAAAAAAATATTTTTTTTGGTTAGCTTCCGGTACGCGTACCGGGTAGCGCTCCGGGGAGCGAACTAAGAGAAATAGAGGTTGGCAGAGTTCCAAATATTCTACCAATTTTTTTATAACGGGGAGGTAGTTCTGAAAAGAACTTTTTTTTAATGTTTTTGTTGTTTTATATTTTTTTTATTATTTTTTGAACATTTTTTTACTTTTTTTGTATTTTCTGAACGTTTTTATATTTTTTTTGTTTTTTTTTGGGGGGGGGGGAAACAAAAACGATCCATTGTAAAGGGCTCAACAGGAGCAACAAAAAAAAAAGAATTTATTTTTAGGGGCGTTTCGGACAAACATTAACATGATTCTGAATAGCTCTCATAATCAAAATGATGCTACTTTCCCTGTAGCAGATGAAATCGCCGCAGTGCACGCACACTTGCTTCACGTGCCCAAACAACATTTGAATGTTTGGGATCATCTCCCTCGCCTCTGGTCCCGACACCTCTGGAACAACCGATCTTCTTGCCATTGGAAGGGGATTTTGTTGCTCATCACGTAGCTGGGCAGCACTATAATTATTTGGGTGCCACCTACTCATATGCCGATGCATAGTGTGGTTGCCGTAACTGTATTTTTTTTCAGTTCCCCTTGACAATCTATCACCGCATATACGGCAAAACACGTAGCGTGCATTCACTTTTTTTTGCCCCTCAGGAAATTTATAGAATTGCCAAATGTAATTCTCTTTTCGATTGTACCTCCTGGGCTCCTCTGGCAAAAACCTTGGCTCTTCCTCCTCTTCCTCCTCTTCCTGTTCTTCCTCTTCTTGCAAAATTACTTCAGCAGGTGGTCCTCTCTTCTTTGGATTTGGTGGAGGTGGTGGGTTAGAACCAGCTGAAGCTACTAATGAAGCCATGTCAAAGTGTAAATAAAGGGTCTTTCTCTCACCAAGATGAAAGTCAGAGTGACGAAAGAAGGAGGGGTTTTCATCATTTGGGAAAAGCAAAAGTTCTAAACCAATGAAAAGTGTTCATTTTAGATCACATGACCTAGTATTACATCATTAGGAAACCAAAAGTGAAATGAACCAATGAAAAGTGTTATTACCGAGTCACATGACGTGCTGTGTTTACGTTACGCGGTCGGCGCCGCGCCGCGGATCGCTTCCGGTTCGCGTACCGCTGCGCTTCCGGGTACGCTAACGTAGCACGTCATATGACGTATCACGCGAGAACGCGAAACGTCATGCTGACGCGATGCGTCACGATGTTGTTTTCTAACGCGACAGTTGCGCAAACGGAACGTTTACCGGTTCGCGGACCGGGTCGCGGCTCCAAATTGAGCTAACGGGAGGCTAACCGGTTCGCGTACCGGGAGCGAAACAATAAAAATAATAAAAAAAAATTGTATTAAAAACATGTAAAAAATATTTTTCGATTTAAAGAAGAATACATTGTAAAGGTTTTGATATTTGCTATTAAAAAACCATTGAAATTCACTGAAAAAACCATAGGTTATAGACCATATATAGTTAGGAATTAGCATTTACAAAACCTTGAAAATTCACTGAAAAAACCATAGGTTATAGACCATATATAGTTAGGGATTAGCATTTACAAAACCTTATTTTACTCACACAAAACCATTGAAATTCCATATATAGTTAGTTGTACTAACTATATATCGCGCACCCGCAATCCACTGCTGATCATGTCACATATTACATCATTCATGACATGGTCAGTGACATCACTGATGACATCTCAAATGACATCACTGATGACATCACTGATGACATCTCAATGACATGACTGATGACATCACTGATGACATCTCAAATGACATCACTGATGACATAACTGATGACATCTCATTTGACATTACTGATGACATCACTGATGACATCATTCATGTGATAATACGATGAACTTCTTCAGACTCTAAAATAACCTTAGATACACTCAGTGTAAACAGACACTCACAGACTGTCACTCATCCATGGAGTTACTCACACACCTACTCAGTCATGCAAAGAATCAATTACACCTCCATTTCCTCAACTATACAGTTATACATACCTTACTTATTCAAACATATACTAACACATATTTACTCTCTTTTACAATCCCTGATAAAAGTTCACAATGATCAATACAGCCACTCACACATTCACGGACTCTTATGCACAGTTATTTATATATGTCAACTCTCACATGTACTGTGTTTTACATATGTTCTTACTTTGACATGCAGCACTCAGATATCCATTCACTCACCAATGCACTCAGTCAACCGCCCATACACCTGTTTCCACATGCACTTTTGAATCCATATATCTAGTGAATCAACTGCTTACACATCTATGCACAGAGTCATTCACCTCCCAGCCACCCATACACACTCTCAGTCTCCCATACAAATACTTGGGCAACCAATAAATAACCCATATAGTTAATCATATAGCTAATGATCAACACATGCAGCAGTTTACAGAACAACAGACATAATGATGCACAAATTGAGACAGTTTAGTCACTAACCCATGCACTCAGTGAGACACATTTAATCACTCACTCATACAGTCAGTCATGCACCTACTAAATCCTTCATCCAGACACTTATACATCCACTCATTCTTCAATATGTTAGACATATTTTAACTTTACAGAAACATACAGTCACTGGATGTTGTCATCAGTGATGTCATCAGTGATGTCATTTGAGATGTCATCAGTGATGTCATCAGTGATGTCACTGACCATGTCATGAATGATGTAATATGTGACATGATCAGCAGTGGATTGCGGGTGCGCGATATATAGTTAGTACAACTAACTATATATGGAATTTCAATGGTTTTGTGTGAGTAAAATAAGGTTTTGTAAATGCTAATCCCTAACTATATATGGTCTATAACCTATGGTTTTTTCAGTGAATTTTCAAGGTTTTGTAAATGCTAATTCCTAACTATATATGGTCTATAACCTATGGTTTTTTCAGTGAATATATATAAATGCCGTCGACAGTTTATGTAGTTTCACGCTAGTTTTCCATTGTGTTACCCAACTGTGTTTACTACATGTGGTCAGCTTGGTCAAACTCTAACTCATTTCGAGCGCCTCCTTATTTTAGAATTGCCTGCCAATTACCCCTTTATGTATTTTTCTTGGTTTGTCCTCCTTGTGTTATATGTACTGGATACAGGATTGTATCCCACTGTATAATTGGTCACCTTATTTTGTCAAATCATTAACATTGATTAAATCATTGTCCGGCTGGACAAGTTTTCTTATAGCACACATTGTTGTCTATAATTCATTAATTGCCCCGTATGTATTTTGCTAAGTTAAGGACCTTTGTTGCCTGTTATAACTGATGGTAGATGTAGTACAGCTTTCTTACTCTAGTGAGTTGCCCAGTTTCAGTCCTGTATACTTCAAATAAAATCCAAGTGGATGTGCACAACTAAATGTCGGCCGGCTGAGATGCCATTTGTTTAGCTTCAATCGCACTCGCCTGTTCCTAGGGCTAAAATGTCGGTTGACACCTTAGCAGGACTGCGCACGGCGCAGCGGGGTCATTGTCGCAGCTCAGGCTGGGCCGCATATATCCACCAACAAAGTTGCCTGTGAAGAGATGACCACTCTCAGGTAAGTTTCTTTCTTGCCACCATTTATTGAGCAAAAACCAGAACAGCGGCGGACATTGTTGCACCAAATCGTCCTTCCTGACACGTTTCGTGCATGTGAGCATTTCTTCATGGGGTTCCGTACTTGTAGTGAATGAAACAGGGAGTTTCCCGCTTGACTCATTTGTGATAATTACCCCACCCAGGTGGTCGTGGCCACCCATGTGGCCTGATGGTAGATGTAGTACAGCTTTCTTATTATAGTGAGTTGCCCAGTTTCAGTACTGTATACTTCAAATTAAATGCAAGTGGATGTCCACAACTAAAAGTCGGTCAACTGAGATGCCAACTGCGATGCCATTTGTTTCGCTTCAATCACACTCGCCTGTTCCGAAAATGTCGGTCGACACCTTAGCAGGACTGCGCACTGTGCAGCTGGGTCAATCTCGCGGCTCAGGTGGGGCCGAAAATATACCTACCAACAAAGTTGCCTGTGAAGAGATGACCACACTCAGGTGAGTTTCTTTCTTGCCACCATTTATTGAGCGAAAACAAGAACAGCGGCGGACATCGTTTCACCAAATCGTCCCTCCCGACACGTTTCGTGCATGTGAGCACTTCTTCATGGGGTTCCAGACTTGTAGTGAATGAAACCGGCAGTTTCCCGCTTGACTCAGTTGTGATATTTACCCCGCACGGATGGGCGTGGCCACCCATGTGGCCTGATGGTAGATGTAGTACAGCTTTCTTACTCTAGTGAGTTGCCCAGTTTCAGTCCTGTATACTTCAAATAAAATCCAAGTGGATGTGCAGAACTGAATGTCGGCCAACTGAGATGCCATTTGTTTCGCATCAATTTCACTCGCCTGTTCCTGGGGCTAAAATGTCGGTTGACACCTTAGCAGGACTGCGCACAGTGCAGCGGGGTCATTCTCGCGGCTCAGGCAGGCCGCATATATCCACCAACAAAGTTGCCTGTGAAGAGATGACCACACTCAGGAAAGTTTATTTCTTGCCACCATTTATTGAGCGAAAACCAGAACAGCGACGGACATCGTTGCACCAAATCGTCCCTCCCGACGCGTTTCGTGCATGTGAGCACTTCTCCATGGGGTGCCGGACTTGTAGTAAATGAAACAGGCAGTTTACCCCGTTGACTCATTTGTGATAATTACCCCGCCCTGATGGGCGTGGCCACCCATGTGGCCTGATGGTAGATGTATTGCAGATTTTTTACTCTAGTGAGTTGCCCAGTTTCAGTACTGTGTACTTCAAATAAAATCCAAGTGGATGTGCACAACTAAATGTCGGCCAACTGAGATGCCATTTGTTTCGCTTCAATCGCACTCGCCTGTTCCTGGGGCTAAAATGTCGGTTGACACCTTAGCAGGACTGCGCACGGCGCAGTGGGCTCATTCTCGCGGCTCAGGCAGGCCGCATATATCCACCAACAACGTTGCCTGTGAAGAGATGACCACTCTCAGGTAAGTTTCTTTCTTGCCACCATTTATTGAGCGAAAACAAGAACAGCGGTGGACATCGTTGCACCAAATCGACTCTCCCGACGCGTTTCGTGCATGTCAGCACTTCTTCATGGGGTTCCGGACTTGTAGTGAATAAAACCGGCAGTTTCCTGCTTGAGTCAGTTGTGATAATTACCCCGCCCGGATGGGCGTGGCCACCCATATGGCCTGATGGTAGATGTAGTACAGCTTTCTTACTCTAGTGAGTTGCCCAGTTTCAGTACTGTATACTTCAAATTAAATGCAACTGGATGTGCACAACTAAAAGTCGGCCAATTGAGATGCCATTTCTTTTGCTTCAATCGCACTCGCCTGTTCCTGGGGCTAAAATAATGGTTGACACCTTAGCAGGACTGCCCACGGCGCAGCGGGGTCATTCTCGCGGCTCAGGTGTGGCCACATATATATCTACCAACAAAGTTGCCTGTGAAGAGATGACCACACTCAGGTAAGTTTCTTTCTTGCCACCATTTATTGAGCGAAAAAAAGAACAGCGGCGGACATCGTTGCACCAAATCGTCCCTCCCGACACGTTTCGTGCATGTGAGCACTTCTTCGTGTGGTTCCGGACTTCTAGTGAATGAAACCGGCAGTTTCCCGCTGGACTCAGTTATGATATTTACCCCGCCCAGATGGCCGTGGCCACCCATGTGGCCTGATGGTAGATGTAGTACAGCTTTCTTACTCTAGTGAGTTGCCCAGTTTCAGTCCTGTATAATTCAAATAAAATCCAAGTGGATGTGCACAACTAAATGTCGGCTAACTGAGATGCCATTTATTTCGCTTCAATCGCACTCGCCTGTTCCTGGGGCTAAAATGTCGGCTGACACCTTAGCAGGACTGCGCACAGCGCAGTAGGGTCATTCTCGCGGTTCAGGCGGGCCGCATATATCCACCAACAAAGTTGCCTGTGTAGAAATGACCACTCTCAGGTAAGTTTCCTTCTTGCCACCATTTATTGAGCGAAAACAAGAACAGCGGTGGACATCGTTGCACCAAATCGTCCCTCCTGATGCGTTTCGTGCATGTGAGCACTTCTTCATGGGGTTCCGGACTTGTTGTGAAAGAAACCGGCAGTTTCCTGCTTGACTCAGTTGAGATAATTACCCCGTCCGAATGGGCGTGGCCATCCATGTGTCCTGATGGTAGATGTAGTAGAGCTTTCTTACTCTAGTGAGTTGCCCAGTTTCAGTCCTGTATACTTCAAATAAAATCCAAGTGGATGTACACAACTAAATGTCGTCCAACTGAAATGCCATTTGTTTCGCTTCAATCGCACTCACCTGTTCCTGGAGCTAAAATGTCGGTTAACACCTTAGCAGGACAGCGCACGGCGCAGCGGGGTCATTCTCGCGGCTCAGGCCGGGCCGCATATATCCACCAACAAAGTTGCCTGTGAAGAGATGACCAGACTCAGGTAAGTTTCTTTCTTGCCACTATTTATCGAGCGAAAACAAGAACAGCGGTGGACATCGTTGCACCAAATCGACCCTCCGGACGCGTTTCATGCATGTGAGCACTTGTTCATGGGGTTCCGGACTTGTAGTGAATGAAACCAGCAGTTTCCCGCTTGACTCAGGTGTGATAATTAACCCGCCCGGATGGGCGTGGCCCCCTGTGGCCTGATGGTAGATGTAGTACAGCTTTCTTACTCTAGTGAGTTGCCCAGTTTCAGTACTGTATACTTCAAATTTAATGCAAGTGGATGTGCACAACTAAAAGTCGGCCAACTGAGATGCCAACTGCGATGCCATTTGTTTCGCTTCAATCACACTTGCCTGTTCCTGGGGCGAAATTGTCGGTCGACACCTTAGCAGGACTGCGCACTGTGCAGCTGGGTCAATCTCGCGGCTCAGGTGGGCCCGAAAATATATCTACCAACAAAGTTGCCTGTGAAGAGATGACCACACTCAGGTAAGTTTCTGTCTTGCCACCATTTATTGAGCGAAAACAAGAACAGCGGCGGACATCGTTGCACCAAATCGTCCCTCCCGACACGTTTCGTGCATGTGAGCACTTGTTTATGGGGTTCCAGACTTGTAGTGAATGAAACCGGCAGTTTCCCGCTTGACTCAGTTGTGATATTTACCCCGCACAGATGGGCGTGGCCACCCATGTGGCCTGATGGTACATGTAGTACAGTTTTCTTACTCTAGTGAGTTGCCCAGTTTCAGTCCTGTATACTTCAAATAAAATCCAAGTGGATGTGCACAACTAAATGTCGGCCAACTGAGATGCCATTTGTTTCACTTCAATCGCACTCGCCTGTTCCTGGTGCTAAAATGTTGGTTGACACCTTAGCAGGACTGTGCACAGCGCAGCAGGGTCATTCTCGCGGTTCAGGCAGGGCCGCATATAACCACTAACAAAGGTGCCTGTGAAAAGATGACTACACTCAGGTAAGTTTCTTTCTTGCCACCATTTATTGAGCGAAAACAAAAACAGCGGCGGACATCGTTGCACCAAATTGTCCCTCCCGACGCGTTTCGTGCATGTGAGCACTTCTTCATGGTGTTCCGGACTTGTAGTGAATGAATTAGGCAGTTTCCCCCCTTGACTCATTTGTGATAATCACCTCGCCCTGATGGGCGTGGCCACCCATGTGGCCTGATGGTAGATGTAGTACAGCTTTCTTACTCTAGTGAGTTGCCCAGTTTCAGTACTGTATACTTCAAATTTAATGCAAGTGGATGTGCACAACTAAAAGTCGGCCAACTGAGATGCCAACTGCGATGCCATTTGTTTCGCTTCAATCACACTTGCCTGTTCCTGGGGCGAAAATGTCGGTCGACACCTTAGCAGGACTGCGCACTGTGCAGCTGGGTCAATCTCGCCGCTCAGGTGGGCCCGAAAATATATCTACCAACAAAGTTGCCTGTGAAGAGATGACCACACTCAGGTAAGTTTCTTTCTTGCCACCATTTATTGAGCGAAAACAAGAACAGCGGCGGACATCGTTGCACCAAATCGTCCCTCCCGACACGTTTCGTGCATGTGAGCACTTGTTTATGGGGTTCCAGACTTGTAGTGAATGAAACCGGCAGTTTCCCGCTTGACTCCGTTGTGATATTTACCCCGCACGGATGGGCGTGGCCACCCATGTGGCCTGATGGTACATGTAGTACAGTTTTCTTACTCTAGTGAGTTGCCCAGTTTCAGTCCTGTATACTTCAAATAAAATCCAAGTGGATGTGCACAACTAAATGTCGGCCAACTGAGATGCCATTTGTTTCACTTCAATCGCACTCGCCTGTTCCTGGTGCTAAAATGTTGGTTGACACCTTAGCAGGACTGTGCACAGCGCAGCAGGGTCATTCTCGCGGCTCAGGCAGGGCCGCATATAACCACTAACAAAGGTGCCTGTGAAAAGATGACTACACTCAGGTAAGTTTCTTTCTTGCCACCATTTATTGAGCGAAAACAAAAACAGGGGCGGACATCGTTGCACCAAATTGTCCCTCCCGACGCGTTTCGTGCATGTGAGCATTTCTTCATGGGGTTCCGGACTTGTAGTGAATGAAACAGGCAGTTTCCCCCCTTGACTCATTTGTGATAATTACCCCGCCCTGATGGGCGTGGCCACCCATGTGGCCTGATGGTAGATGTAGTGCAGCTTTTTTACTCTAGTGAGTTGCCCAGTTTCAGTACTGTATACTTCAAATAAAATCCAAGTGGATGTGCACAACTAAATGTCGGCCAACTGAGATGCCATTTGTTTTGCTTCAATCGCACTCGCCTGTTCCTGGGGCTAAAATGTCGGTTGACACCTTAGCAGGACTGCGCACGGTGCAGTGGGCTCATTCTCGCGGCTCAGGCGGGTCGCATATATCCACCAACAAAGTTGCCTGTGAAGAGATGACCACTCTCAGGTAAGTTTCTTTCTTGCCACCATTTATTGAGCAAAAACAAGAACAGCGGTGGACATCGTTGCACCAAATCAACCCTCCCGACGCGTTTCGTGCATGTCAGCACTTCTTCATGGGGTTCCGGACTTGTAGTGAATGAAACCGGCAGTTTCCCACTTGAGTCAGTTGTGATAATTACCCCGCCCGGATGCGCGTGGCCACCCATGTGGCCTGATGGTAGATGTAGTACAGCTTTCTTACTCTAGTGAGTTGCCCAGTTTCAGTACTGTATACTTCAAATTAAATGCAACTGGATGTGCACAACTAAAAGTGGGCCAACTGAGATGCCATTTCTTTTGCTTCAATTGCACTCGCCTATTCCTGGGGCTAAAATGTCGGTTGACACCTTAGCAGGACTGCGCACGGCGCAGTGGGCTCATTCTCGTGGCTCAGGCGGGCCGCTTATATCCACCAACAAAGTTGGCTGTGAAGAGATGACCACTCTTAGGTAAGTTTCTTTCTTGCCACTATTTATTGTGCTAAAACAAGATCAGCTGTGGACATCGTTGCACTAAATCGTCCCTCCCGACGCGTTTCGTGCAGGTGAGCACTTCTTCATGGGGTTCCGGACTTGTAGTGAATGAAACCGGCAGTTTCCTTCTTGCCTCATTTGTGATAATTACCCCGCCCGGATGGGCGTGGCCACCTATGTGGCGTGATGGTAGATGTAGTACAGCTTTCTTACTTTAGTCAGTTGCCCAGTTTGAGTCTTGTATACTTCAAATAAATATATATATCTATCAAAACAATACCCTTGCAGGCATAGAGTGATGCATAAAGAATGCAAAAAAGAAGGAGAGAACTCTGGGTAGTCCCCAAGTTTAGGTGGAAGGCAGCACCTGTATAGAGCACCCTCAACACCAGTGACACTCTAAATTTGCTCACCTCAAATGTCTGCTTTTTTATCAAAGTTTTTAAGCATTGGATTAGCATAGTGCTATCCATTCCAAGATAGAAATGGACAAAGTCTTTTGCCATTTGTACAGCAAAGTCTTTAAGCGTAGGATTAGCACAGCGCTATCCACGCCGAGCTGTAAAATGACAAAAGCCATTTACCACTCCAGGCACAATATTACAGCTTTGTATTGCTAAAATACCTTCCAAGTCAACCTGAAATGAATAAAAGCAAACCCTGACACGTGTTTCGCTGTCATTACAGCTGTTCAGAGAGGTTTAGCTTTGTCCAGACACAAGGGAGCACCCAGTATAAGTCAAAATATATATATATATGTATCATCCAAGATTGTCTAGAAAAGCGAAGACGCACACAATGACAAGAAAACAAAGCCTTGTGGCAAGGTTCTTTATTCTAGCAGACACAACAGTGCTTCCGTATACTTCCATGGCCTTTTCCTTACGTGTTTCAGAGATTCGTGCTCCTTGATCGCGGGACAGCTGATTTCTGACCACATGCACTCAGGTGAGTCTCATTTAAGATGTTGCCACCCTCTCTTTGGCTCTTGTTATTTAAATGCTTGATGGGACTCATAATGCTAAAATATTACCTGTTGGACTTGGCCTTTTTCGGCATGTTCACCCATGAACATTTTGCCTTAAGCGCTGACATGGTGGTAGTGATTTTAGGCCTCTGGGCACTTTAGCACTGTGGCCTAGTGTAAAGTGCGTGCGCGCTCAGAGTGCGTGAGGTGAGATTGGCCTGCCCTCCTATAGAAATGCATGGGGGATATGTGTGTCCATGGTAATTCCTGATATGAGAGGAGTGCAGGGGCTAGTTTAGTATGTATGAACTCATGAGGATAAATGCTGCGCAATGGTGTGCGCAGATTTATGGTGACTGGTGGGGAAATAACACTTTTAGAATTTGGCATTTCTGTGTACTATGTGTCTGCCTGCCTGATGTGAAATGCATGTCTGGCTTGTGAGTGACAGGAGCTGAGAGAAGTGGGTGGCTCCAGGAGCCAGGGGGAGTCAGCCCAGTGGTGACTAGACAGATCTGCATGCAGATGGGAGGGAGGAGTTGCATCTGGGACCTGAATAGGACCATGCCTTCCCTCCACAATGCTGGCTCCGCCCCCTGTGGTGCGTCCGATCCCTGGGCCCCCACCTGACAAAGGACAGAGGAACTGAGCAAAACAAAGTGCTCCAAAGCTCCCCTGAACCAGTTGCATCTGGTTCCCCCATGCCCTGCACCTTTACACGAAGGGAAATGTAGTATAAATATAAGGGCTGTGACCCCATGAAAATGTGCAGTTCTTTGTGTGCTGTTCCTGCTGGGGGCATGCTGCTGCTGGGGCCCAGGAGGGGGGCCTCCAATGAGGGCTTGCCTCCTTGGGCCCTGCCTTACCCCTGGACCTGGAAGATCTTTTATTTGGGACCCTCTTTGCTTTTCTTGATACCTAAGGACTTACTCTCCCACAAGCAGAACTCTTGCTTCTAGCGCTCTGGGAGCGCTATATTTTTAATTTGACCAAAGAAAAGGAGCCTGGGGGATGCGCAGCGCTGGGCTGCAGCCCTTGGGGAGGGAATCCCCATCGTAGGGATTCCCCCATTATGCCTTTATGGCGGGTGCCTATCCCGCGTTTGGAGTTATTTGCGGGTGCCTAACCCGCATTTCTGATGAGTTCTGCTTTTAACATGGAGGCGGGTGGCCACCCCGCATTGTGGTGCCTTTCGCGGGTGCCCACCCCGCTTCATGTTTTATTTTCATGGCGGGTGCCCACCCCGCATCGTGGTGCCTTTCATGGGTGCCCACCCCACTTCATGCCTGTTTTTCATGGCGGGTGCCCGCCTGCACCCGGGGTGCCTTTCGCGGGTGCCCACTCTGCTTCATGCTTTATTTTCATGGCGGGGCCCACCCTGCTTATGGCACCAAAAAGAAATCACCGCCACGGCCCGAGTGCAGAAGGAAATCTCCGGGCCGCTGCAAAGCGCAAACCGGATTACAGGCCTAGTTGCCTGGTTGTGGGCGGGACTTCCTGCGGACGGCCTGGGATGGTGGAAGTCCGGAGATGCCCGGCGGGGCTCCCGTGAAGCTGAGGGTAGCCTCGCCGAAACCGCCAGAGAAGAGGATGAAGACAGGCGGGAGCCCACCCCACCTGCATGGTAGCTGCAGAAGTGGCCGGATTCCCAGCGGGGCTCTCATCAGTGGAGAGAGCCCCTCGTGTGGCTGACCCAGTGAAGAGGAGACCGGGAAGAGAGTCCCCACGCAAGCCCTGGTGAGTAGGGGCTTCATCCATGTTGTGGTGCCTTGTGAGGCACAGTGTTAGGTCCCATGTCCCGGCCTGTTTCCTGAGCGTACCCCGCCTGACAGGGGGTCGCTACAACAATGGGGGATATTTTTTCTTTCCCTGTGTTGTGACCAGTTTTGCTTATAGCGCCAATGTGCTCCAACGTGGACATGTTTATTTTAAAGCGCCACTACGCTCCATTGGGGCCTATTTGTTTAGGAGAGCCCGTGCGCTCCAACGTGGGAAATATTTTGTTTAAGGGCACAGATGTGCCAGGGCCCCTTTCCATGATTCTCAGCTGCACCGCACCAGCAGTGCATTGCGGGGGCGGGAGTTATAGTAAGTTGAACTAACTAAAACTGCGGAATTTCTCTGGTTTGGTAGGAGTGAAATGTCCAACTAACTATAACTTCAATGAAACCTGCGTTTTTTTCAGTTAATTTCTAAGGTTTTTTAAATGTGAATTTCTAACTATAACGTGCCTGAAACCTATGATTTTTTCAGTGAATTTCAAAGGTTTTTTAAATGCTAATTTCTAACTATAATGTACCCTGATCTAACTATAATGTACCCTGAAACCTATGTTTTTTTCAGTGAATTTCAAAGGTTTTTTAAATGCTAATTTCTAACTATAACATATCAACCGCGTTTCCAGAGTTGTGGAGAAAGGTGAGCGCGGCCTCAGAAACACCTCTTAGCAATCCCACTGTGTGGGATGTACTGCAGCACACTTTTTTTTGTGATACTTACATTGCATTTAAGGAATCGCAATTTCCGATTTCTTAAATGCAAGAGCAAAATAAAGAATCACAATTTTGCGATTCCTTATTTTGCTAGTAGGTTTAAACTCACCTACATTGCGCTCAGCCAAATACCGATCGCAAACGCTGAAATTCTGCGAATTTCAGTGTTAGCGATCAGTATTTGGCCACCTACATCTGGCCCTAACTCGCTTAACCCAACACCCACTCAACCACTCACTCACCTATACAGCCACTTACACACCCAGTCACTCACTCGTCCATCCATTCAGACACCCACTCACTCACCCATACAGTCACTACACACCCAGTTACCCAGCCATAGAGCAACTCACACCACCACTCACTCACCATACAGCCACTGACACACCCACTCACCAATACAGCCACTCACACAGCATCTCACTCACCCACATACATACATCCTCACCCACTTATACACCCATATAGCCATTCACAACACCCATAAACTCTCAAAAATACTTACACTCATTTGGTGAAAACATTTAGGTTTTTTAACTGAAGAAAGTTAGAAAAGAAGAAAAAATAATATATATATATATACATATTTATTTATTTATTTGTTTATTTATTTGTTTTTAGGTACTGTGTGTCATGGTAAGTTTGTCGGAGCTCTGTGCAGTTGAACCTAGAGCATGAGCCGCTGGAAGGAATTACACTAAATTTGGCAGAAAGTTAGATCTTATTACGCAGATTGTTCTTTTTGTTATTTGGTGCAAATTCATTCAGTAGTTGTTGAGAAATGTAAGTTTAAAATTATAGTGATATCTCTGGTCACGAAGCCTTCGCAAAAAAGACGAGCTCTTGCAGGGAAATTAACTACTCTGATTGGCTCCCAAAACTTAAACCAGGAAGTATTGGCAGCCATCATGGGACTCAGCTTCACAGACTCCCCCCTGAAAATAAAGAAAAGGGGGTGGGGTAGGAATACCCTGACCCCAAAGCCATTCTCTTGGGGTTAGCCTAGGACTACACCACAGTATAAAAGCATATTTTTAAAAAGAACTTGCAGCGATTTCATGAATACCAACCTGCAAACATGCCACTCGGTGCACTGCTGATGGAGGGGATGAGGTTCACTTGCCTCCCGAGGGCCTGAGGACTAAAGTGGACCTCATGCCTCAAGCAGTAGTGCACCAGGAGTTGCATTTGCAGAGTGGTGGAGAAAGGGGTTGTCACTTCTTAGAACCTCTCAGCAATGCAGCTGTGTGGGTCTTACTGGAGGTAACATTAGAGCTAGTTGGCCCCCAAAGACCCTGAAGAGCTAAGGGGACTTCATCCTCCAACTAGTAGTGTGCTAGGAGATGCGTTTGCAGAGTGGTGGAGAAAGGGGGTATGGCCATTGAAAACCTCTCAGCAAATCCTTAAGGGCCAATAACCCCTCCTGTTACCTCCAGTAAATCCCACCCAGTGGAATTGCTAAGAAGTGTTCGGAGGCCATGCCCCTTTCCCCACCACTCTGCAAACGCGGCTTCTGGTGCACTACTGGTTGGAGGATGAAGGTCACTTTACTCCTGAGGGACCTTGGGGGCCAAGCAGCCCTCCTGGTACCTCCTGTAAGTCCTACACAGCAGTATTCTTGAGAGCTGGTTGGGCGGTATTCTTGAGAGCTGGTTGGAGGGCCGCCCCCTTTCTCCACCACTCTGCAAACGTGACAACTAGTTAAAAAAACATAGAAATTCACTGAAAAAAACAACGGTTACAGGGATTTTATAGTTAGGAATTAGCATTTAAAAAACCTTAGAAATTCATTGAAAAAACAAAGGTTATAGGGACATTATATTTAGGAAATATAATTTAAAAATATCTTAGAAATTCACTGAAAAAAAACAAAGGTTACAGGGACATTATAGTTAGGCTGACATTTCACTTGTACAAGACCAGAGAAATTCAGTAGTTGTAGTTAGCGGAGCTAACTATAACTTGAGCCGGCGCAATGCACTGCTTATGACCTCACATATTACATTACTCATGATGAGGTCAGTGACATCACTGATGACTTCTCAAATTACATCACTGATGACATCATCCACAGAATCTCCGACACACCCACTCATACCCCAATATAAACTTTCCTAAACACACTCCAACTTCCACACTCCCATTCTCAAAACCATTAAGACACACTCATACTCGTAGTTACACTCACTGCTTCATAGGACAACACACACTTCCATTCAGTCACCCATACAGCCACACATACTCAAACTCACTCACTAATACAGCCACTGATATATCCACTCAGACACCCATACAGCCACTCACACACTGTCAGTCACCCATAGAGCTACTCACACACCTACTCACTCACCCACAGAGTCAATTACACAGCCACTTACCTATACAATTTTACACATACATACTCATATATTCATATAGATACTAACACATACTCACTCACCAATACAGTCACTGGCACAAGCACATGCTCACCCATACGGCCATTCTCGCAATCACTCAGTCACACATACAGTCACTCGTATACTCTAACATTCAATTATAATGCTTTTCACATATGTAGTTACTCACCCATATACCACTGACACATCCATTTACTCACCGCCACATCCATATACAGACTCGGTCACCCATATTGCCTCTCACAGATGCACTCACTAACCCATACAGCCACTGACTTATCCACTCTTTCATTCTTGCAGGCAGTCACACACACCCTCACCCACCCACACGTACACTAATACAGGTACTAAAACAACCAATCACTCATGCAGCCACTCATGTACCCACTAACCAACACATACAGCCACTTAGACACCAACTGACAGACTTATACAGGCATTCACACAACCTAGTCACTCACCCATACATTCACTGAGACACATAATCACTCACTTATACAGTCAGTCACACACCCACTGACTCAGCCATACAGGCACTTATACACCCACTGATTCACCAAAACACCTTGGTATATATATTTAACACTCACAAACTTTTTTTAAAACACTCAGTCATTGGATGATGTCATCAGTGATGTCATTTGAGATGTCATCAGTGATGTCACGGACCATGTAATGAGTCATATAATATGTGAGGTCATAAGCAGTGCATTACGGGGGCGTGAACTATAGTTAGCTGAGCTAACTATAACTGCTGAATTTCTCTATTTTTTATGAGTGAAACGGCAGCCTAACTATACCGTCCCTTCTTTTTTAGTGGTATGTATCGTACTGCCCTCATATTGTCACTGTAACCTTTGTTTTCTCATTGAATATATATATTCACTGATATATATATATATATATATGTTCCCAAAACACACAAAAATGAATGCACGCTCTCAGGACAAAAGAGGAAAGTCGCCAAATCCAGAAAGTGCTGTTTATTCACAATGCGTTTCATCAACAAGTGGCTTGATCACGTGAATAGCGCTTGTAGTTCATTGGTTAAATACCACGAACAATTTTATAAACATAAACATAGGACTTCGCATGGGGTTTTGCGTGAACATAAATGTACATACTTCATGTTAAATGCACAAGATACGTATTATTGAACAACCAAAATAAATGCATAATGTAAGCAGATTATATCAGATACAAACATATGCTAAATGCTAAAAATTCATAACGTAAATGGAAATGTTGAATCCCACTGAGTTCTCACTCCAAATAACTCATAAATTGTTCTGTCAGTCTGACATGAAAATAAACACTCGATAATAATAATATGGCCAGTAAAGTTAAATGACCGTACTCTCCCCCGATCAGTGTAACGGGACTTCGCCCTGGCGGCACATGTGTCCATCTAAGTTGCCTACGTCATGCCCCCATGGGGCGGAACAACCCGGGAGGAAGGGAGGAGTGAAACAATATCACGGGTGATATAGATTTCTATATAACATAAGTGACAAGAAAGTCCGATATGTGTAATCCGGACCAAACACTGATTTGATATGTTCAAATGGCAAACACTCACGGAGAAACGCTGTCTCCGGTGTTGTTGTTCTCACTCCAAATAACTCATAAATTGTTCTGTCAGTCTGACATGAAAATAAACACTCGATAATAATAATATGGCCAGTAAAGTTAAATGACCGTACTCTCCCCGATCAGTGTAACAGGACTCCGCCCTGGCGGCACATGTGTCCATCTAAGTTGCCTACGTCATGCCCCCATGGGGCGGAACAACCCGGGAGGAAGGGAGGAGTGAAACAATATCACGGGTGATATAGATTTCTATATAACATAAGTGACAAGAAAGTCCGATATGTGTAATCCGGACCAAACACTGATTTGATATGTTCAAATGGCAAACACTCACGGAGAAACGCTGTCTCCGGTGTTGTCCTTAAGTACTGTGATTCTTTTTGATTTTACATGAACTTTTTTGGCACTTGCCAGTACTTAAGGACAACACCGGAGACAGCGTTCACAATTACCCTGTCGCACGCCACTTTGAGAAGGAACATGACAGTAATAGTAGCCTTCTCACTTTCTTCTGCTTAGATCAGATTGTGAAATCTGAGAGAGGGGGAGATAATGTAAGAAAACTAGGTACATTAGAGTCAAGATACATCATCAGATTGCAAACTAAAGTACCTCAAGGGCTTACCAATGAGGAAGAAATGATGGTCCACGTTGATTGATCACTGTAGATTGCTTTACACTGGAGTAAGAATTTTTTAGACCCTTAAATGCTTCTGACAATACCATCATACCTCTAAAAAGCTGTTTTTTTACTTTTCCTGTCTCACTGAGAATATCACTTAGATATAAAATGTGTTTTCCTAGAACCAAGATTTGCTGATAAGCACATCAGCCCATTAAGGGCGCAATTAAGACAAAGCGGCAAGCATCTTAAATAGTGACGGTGTAAATAGACTATAAGTTGCTCTATGATTTTACTAATGAGAATGATTATATATTTTCATTTGTGTTTTTTTTAAATTAGCGCAAAATAATGTCGATTCAATATTCCATATATCATACGCGCTCGACATAAGATGAATTAAATCTGTGTTAAAGCAGCACTGAGAAACCTAACATACATTAGAATACCTTTGAGTCCACTATAAGATTGCCGCTGAAGTGAAGTCCATTGTTTCTTTTGATTATATGCACAGGCGCTTTCTATGTTTATGAATTTTGAGCACTGTTTTATTTAAGCACTGAAGAGTAAAGTTGTGGTTGACACTGACGAAGACTTTTGCTGAAACAATTGAATAAATGAAATTTACACTTTGACCCAGTATATGGCTCCTGAGTGCACTCGTTGAAGCAGTTCTTGGGATTGCGGAACTGCCGCTGTGTAATATATATATATATATATATATATATATATATATATATATATATATATTACCTACTGGCGGTCGCCAGTAGGTATATATAGTTAGGATTTTTTCCCTATGGGATTTTTGAAAATTCTATGTCTAATAACTTTGGCGTTTGTGGACGGAATTGGCTGAAATTTTCAGGAAAATGGAACATTTTGTTTCTGAGCTGCCCCTGAAAATTTGGGGGGGGTTCGTCAAGGGGGGGCCGAGAAAAAAGGGGGGTCCCAAAACATGTTTTTCCAATGTTAATTTCCATAGGGCGGTTGGCCTCACTTTTAGCCCGAACGGCTGAATGGATTTGCACGAAACTTGGCAAAAATGTAGGGACTGTTAGCCCGATGTGCCTTTGCTAGGTCTCAATATATGTGCTCCAGTGGATTTTGAGAAATTAATGTTCAAAAAAAGATATATATCTGTAAGCGCGCTCTGGGCAGCGCTCCGGTTCGCGTACTTTACGCGTAACGGAACTTCGCGAAGCGAAGCTGATTGGCTCTCCGGTGTCTGTCAACATTCTAAACAGTCCGGAGCGGCCGCCATCTTGTCTCTCGGTAGGATCGAGAGACAAGAGGAGGCCAAAACAAAGGGGGAAATGACCATAAGGGGGCATAGTAGATCCTCCCTGACCCCCTAGGGTTGATGTGGAGGCTTTAAAAGGGCCCCGCAGGGCAAAAAAAAAAAAAAAAAACATTTTTTTTTTGCGTGGGGAGCGCCCGGTTCGCGAACCGGGAAGCGTTCTGGGGAGCGTACTATAAGGAAAAAAGAATGATAGACTTTTCAAATACTGTATGTTAATTGATTGTTGGTTTTGTTCATTATTTTTTAATTTCTTAATTTTTTAAGCAATTATTTATTATTGTGATTGTGTTTCAAAATTTAACAACATTTCTAACATTTCACTGTCTGAAATGTCGTCATTTTCATTGAACATAGTTTGTAATCTCTGAGGGTGTAAAATGTCCTCATTTTGAAGGAGGTTATCTACTGCTTGCACACATTGCAGTAGTTCTTGGTCCCAAGTTTCATCCATAAATTCTATATAATTTGGATCAATTAATTCTTGGCTGCTCTCTTGCAGGACAATTTGAAATGAAACTTTCTGTTCGCCTTCCATGTTGCCTGAAATTTGGATAAAAAAAATATATATTAGTAGAGATAGGGCAGTGTTGGGATTAATTTTAGATAGGCAGTTTTTATCAGTGAATTTATCTTTGGGCAGTGTATAGTATCAGAGTGGAAGTAGGAATATAAAAAAGTGTATGTTATTTAACGTAAGTAATTTCATAATTATACAAGAGAAACCTAACTCCATCCATAACTATAACAGAGAAGTCTATCTAAATCTATAACTACTACAGAGGGATAGTATATAACTATCAGAAAAAGTTTACCATATTAACTTTTGGTGCACAATATACTTCAGTTTTAAAAATAACAACTTACCTTTACAAAGAAGTTGAAGTGATTAGTGAAAATCCAATTGAAATGTACACCAGGAAGTAGTAGTCAAAATGGCTGTGTTTCCTTCTCTTCCTTTATATATATTCAGGTATATAACCAATCAAATGTCAGGTAATAAAAGTAGAAAATGAAAGTAACATTTTCATTGGTTGTCAATTCCAACACTTCAGATGTGTTTTGAGAAGTAATTTACCTCACGGTATTTAGAGAGGTCTACAGGCTAAATGGCTAAATGGAATTTCAATCAAATTTGTGAAAATGATAGGGATTGGTATGTAGTATGAGCTAATCTATATTTGGTGAGAGTGTCTCCAGTCGTTTTTCTGTAAATTACTTTCCCACCTTTTTTGATGGTGCGCTTCCCGGGGAGCGCCCCGGTACGCGAACTGGCGAGCGCCCCGGTACGCGAACCTGAAGCGTTACGGGAGTCCACCATTTTGTGTTTCGGTCGACTTAAGATACAAGATGGAGGGCAAATAATGTTCAGAATGGGTAGAAGGGGGCACGGTAGACTTATCTTGACCCCCTAGGTTTTCTGAGGGTGGCTGAGGAGGCTTATATGTGCGAAAAAATTTTTTTTTTTTAAATTTCGCGAGGTTAGCTTCCGGTTCGCGTACCGGGTAGCGCCCCGGGGAGCGTACTTTGTTGAAAATTAGTGAAAAAAGTTAGAGAAAAATAATAATTGTGAGTGATCAGATGTAGGGTAGCTCTGAGAAGAGCTTTTGGGTTTATGGTACATTTAGGTACTTATAAGTAGGTACCAATGCACAGTCTTAAATTCAGAATGAAAACTCTGTTGCCCTCATCTGAGAAGTGAACTCCATCTCCTCTGTAGATATCTTGCATGTAGTAACGCAAGTTATTGTTGTACATGGAGCCCATTCCATGGTCTCTCATGTAAGCTGAAACAGATTTGTTTACATGCTTCCTCGACTTCTCAATTTGTGGACAAAATTGGTTTGACCACCTCCATTTCTGTCTTTGGCATATATTTGAATATACCAAGGCAGTTTGAGGAAAAAGTGCCATCAATTGCTCAAAGGTGTCCTTTAAAAGCATTTCCAGACCTACCCCAGTCAAAGTGCCCAAATCATTACCTCCACAGTGCACAATTAACAGGTCAGGTTTTGGCAAATGCATAAAGGTTTTCACCAATGGTATCAATTGGTGACATTTTAATCCTCTGTGGCCAAACCACTTAATTTCCACATCTTGTAAATTGAGGTTAGGTAAATTTCTGTTCTCAGCATACCTCTGAGCCCAATAGATGTAACTATGTCCAACAATCCAGACAGAAAACATGGTGAGAGGAGGTTCTGCTGCAGTCAGATGAAGTGTGGCAATGAAATGGCACTTGAAAAAATAAGAGTTTAAAATGAAAAAAACTGTGGAGTTTCTGTGTTAATGAAGCAGTAACAGTGATTGGTGGATTTTGATTGCTGAAAACAGAAAGTTAGGGTGCATGGATGAGTTCTTTGAAAGATGTATTTTGAGTGGTCAAGAAAAAATCATTAAATGAAAGAATGCACTGGATATGCAGGTGCACTGAGAGTTCAGAGTTCAATTGAAACATTGTTGTGTGAACTTGCAAACACCAGAGGTCTTCCAAGAGGTGGTTGCTATGCAAAAAAGGCAGAGAGGGCAGAGGGGGGAAGGGTTTTGATTTGAAAAAAGTGAGGGAAGAGTTTTGATTGGGTGACATGAGAGATATGTGTGAAGAATTACAGCATTTCTGTGCTTTTGATAGCTGCAGACTCTGGAGTGCATACCTTTTGCTCTGCTGAAGACAAATTGGTGTGTTTCTGAGACTGTTTTGAAACTCATAAAGTATTTGCTAAGGTGAGAAAAGATTTCTTTAATTTAGATAGAGAATAGTGTGCTTTAAGGAGAAAATTATGAAGAAAGTTGTGTTTTTCAAATGTTGCTTCGTCTCAAGTGTTTTACAAATAGATTTTGTTTCTTTGAGAAATTGTAATTGGAGAAAATGTGAAGTATTAGTACTGACAGGGTTTTTTGTGCATAGGAGCTGTGGAGTGTTTTCAATTTATGACTTGAAAATCGTTTTTGAGGAAAAGGAATGGTTTTAAAATTTATGACAAGGACATAATGGTGTATGCTTCTTTATAAGGCAATTGAGTGTCTCTGATGTTATTTGTTCCATTTTAATGTAAGACCTTTCCCTGTGGAGGAAATTGCTTGTAAATATGCTCCCACCTGTGCATGGCAAATTTAGATTTTGAATGTTTGCGTTACATAGCCATGTTAAAAGTGACCCAAACATGCTGCAAAGGCAATCAAAAAACGCTTTCATGTGTCTTAAGGACATTTTAAGTCATTTCCCCATGTGGAGTGTTTTCAAATTATGACTTGAAAATCGTTTTTGGGGAAAAGGAATGGTTTTAAAATTTATGACAAGGACATAATGGTGTATGCTTCTTTATAAGGCATTTCATTGTCTCTGATGTTATTTTTCTCATATTAAATTAAAAGACCTTTCCCCGTGGAGCAAATTCCTTGTAAATATGCTCCCACCTGTGCATGGTAAATTTAGATTTTGACTGTTTGAGTTACATAGCCATGTTAAAAGTGACCCAAAAAAGTTGCAAAGGCTTTAAAAAAACACTTTCATGTGTCTTAAGGACATTTTAAGTCATTTCCCCGTGGGCAGTGTTTTCAAATTATGACTTGAAAATCGTTTTTGAGGTAAAGGAATGTTTTTAAAATGTATGTGCGCCATATGCCCCCAAATTTCTTTTTCAGGGGTGCAGCAGGGTGTTCTTGAGACACCCCTGCACCCTTGGAAAAATTCCTAATTTGCGATGAGCTAATTGCTAATCGCAAATTGCACCTTCATTCCTATGGGCCTCCTGGCCCATGGAAATGAATGGGTAATTTGCAATTAGCAATTTGCTCATCGCAAATTAGGAATGGTAAAGAATCGCTATTTATTCCTTAAAATTCGCTATTTAGGAAATGCAAAATAGTTTGATGATACATATGGCGGTTCATCTCTAACAAGATAAGAAGCTTAGGGATAGATTTATGATGACTGGCGCAATGAAGTGGACATCACTTACTTCATTGGTAGGCCTTTACATGTATTATCTCCTCTTTATTCTTCATCAAGCGTAACTTTGATCTGCAATCCTGAGTAGGCCTCACCTTAAACAAACCTCTGGATAGGCCACACCTTATCGTCATCCTGAATTAATCATTTAAAATGCTAGGGACAGATTTGTGATAGGTGTATGCCTCTTTTGCGCCACTGTGCGTCACTTTTGTGATGGAGCGGCGGTGCAAAAGATTTGCTATGAGGCGACAAAATTACAAATTGATGCATTTAGGCAGATGTGTCATGCTGTAAAAAAAACGTGCCACATGAAACCGATGCAGCAGTGATGCAAAAGATGCACCATGTTGCAAGACAGGCCTCACTTGGGGCCATATGTATCAAGCTAATTAGCATTCGCAAAGGCCGAAATTCTGCGAATTTCGGCCTTTGCGAATGCTAATTAGACAAATGGTATGTATCAAACAAGTTTGATGCAAAATAAGGAATAGCAAAATTTGCTATTCCTTATTTTGCGATTGCACTTAAGGATTTGCAAATTTTGCGATTCCTTAAATGCAATGTATCAAACAAAAAATATGCAAAAAATGCCATTAAGGATTTGCAAATTACCACCAACTTCTAGTTGGTGGTAATTTGCGAATTCTTTTCAAAAAGCTTTTTTTCCAAAAAACAAAAGGTGCCATATGACGCCCATACATGCCCTTAGGGCATGTATGTGCGCCATATGTCCCCAAATTTCTTTTTCAGGGGTGCAGCAGGGTGTTCTTGAGACACCCCTGCACCCTTGGAAAAATTCCTAATTTGCGATGAGCTAATTGCTAATCGCAAATTGCACCTTCATTCCTATGGGCCTCCTGGCCCATGGAAATGAATGGGTAATTTGCAATTAGCAATTTGCTCATCGCAAATTAGGAATGGTAAAGAATCGCTATTTATTCCTTAAAATTCGCTATTTAGGAAATGCAAAATAGTTTGATGATACATATGGCGGTTCATCTCTAACAAGATAAGAAGCTTAGGGATAGATTTATGATGACTGGCGCAATGAAGTGGACATCACTTACTTCATTGGTAGGCCTTTACATGTATTATCTCCTCTTTATTCTTCATCAAGCGTAACTTTGATCTGCAATCCTGAGTAGGCCTCACCTTAAACAAACCTCTGGATAGGCCACACCTTATCGTCATCCTGAATTAATCATTTAAAATGCTAGGGACAGATTTGTGATAGGTGTATGCCTCTTTTGCGCCACTGTGCGTCACTTTTGTGATGGAGCGGCGGTGCAAAAGATTTGCTATGAGGCGACAAAATTACAAATTGATGCATTTAGGCAGATGTGTCATGCTGTAAAAAAAACGTGCCACATGAAACCGATGCAGCAGTGATGCAAAAGATGCACCATGTTGCAAGACAGGCCTCACTTGGGGCCATATGTATCAAGCTAATTAGCATTCGCAAAGGCCGAAATTCTGCGAATTTCGGCCTTTGCGAATGCTAATTAGACAAATGGTATGTATCAAACAAGTTTGATGCAAAATAAGGAATAGCAAAATTTGCTATTCCTTATTTTGCGATTGCACTTAAGGATTTGCAAATTTTGCGATTCCTTAAATGCAATGTATCAAACAAAAAATATGCAAAAAATGCCATTAAGGATTTGCAAATTACCACCAACTTCTAGTTGGTGGTAATTTGCGAATTCTTTTCAAAAAGCTTTTTTTCCAAAAAACAAAAGGTGCCATATGACGCCCATACATGCCCTTAGGGCATGTATGTGCGCCATATGTCCCCAAATTTCTTTTTCAGGGGTGCAGCAGGGTGTTCTTGAGACACCCCTGCACCCTTGGAAAAATTCCTAATTTGCGATGAGCTAATTGCTAATCGCAAATTGCACCTTCATTCCTATGGGCCTCCTGGCCAATGGAAATGAATGGGTAATTTGCAATTAGCAATTTGCTCATCGCAAATTAGGAATGGTAAAGAATCGCTATTTATTCCTTAAAATTCGCTATTTAGGAAATGCAAAATAGTTTGATGATACATATGGCGGTTCATCTCTAACAAGATAAGAAGCTTAGGGATAGATTTATGATGACTGGCGCATCACCAGGGATGTGCCAGTCATCCTGCGCCGCTGTTCCGCCACCCATGGTGTGCTGCATTTACAATGCGGCGCACCATGGGGCAAAAACGGCACAGATGCGTGACGCATCTGTGCCGTAAAGGTGGCGCATTGCTGGGGTTGTATCGCAAGTGCGATGCAGCTCCAGCAAGGCTCAGGGGTGCCCTATCTCCACAATGCTGCGTCAAGACCTATGCCTGCTTCAAGCAGGTGTAGGGTTTTGACACAGCTTTGTCCTATCTGATTGTAAATGCGGCACACCATGGGTGGCAGAGCAGCGGTGCTCGTTAACTGGTGCATCTCTGGGGATGTGCCGGGTAACATAAATCTGCCCCTTTATATTTAAGTATGTGCAGGGGACACAGAGTCGGTGAGGCTTATCCAAGGTTAAGAAGAGATGAGTCCTGTTCACTGATAAATTGGACATAGGCTTCACCTCGTCAGCATCGCTGGACATGGCTAAATAATAGCTGCAAAATGTTACTCTTGTTAAACAATTTTACTATTATAATCTCTGAGATTTGTCTCTTACTCTGCAACATCTCATTGTTGTTATCTTTCTTTAAAGATAAAGACAACATCAACATGAGCGACAATCAGCAATCAGTTGATTTAAACCTCATCATTGAACTCGTAATTGAAACATCAGTGGATGTTGATCCCTTGGATGATTTAAATCCTGAGGATGAAGAAGAACGTGATGAGGATGCAGATTTGTCAGAATTGTATGACATAGGATGGGAAGCTGACGTGCTTGAGCCTATGGAACTATAAACATTTATTCTAAAAATGTATAATAAATAAAAAGTAAAAATGTAAACCGTTTAATTTAAAAATAAAGACACCTTCAAAAACAGGTTATGTGTAGTGTCTTCAATAAAATATTAAAATATGCTCATAAAATTAGATCAGATTCACATATAAAACAGCACAGGTAAAATGAATATAAATTCCATTTCTTTTCTGCTATTTCTGTATTCTAAATTTGCCAAGCCCTAAAAAATCTTCTATGTAAAAATGTCAAGTAGTGTTTTAAGTTTTTGATTACTGTTATTGATTTACTGTTGGGTAATAGTGGTTAATAACATTTTTATTATATTTTACCTCAGATTCAACTGCAGATCATTTCAAGATTTCAGCATGCCAACCAAAGAAAGACTGAGAAAGGCTGCAAAACGTCAAAGACAGCAGGTCAATGAAAAAAAGCAGCAGTCCTCTAACAAAAAGATTTGTCAAGTCACCAAGAAAGCACCGGGTAAGAGTACAAAAACATTCATAAGAAATATCTGTATTAAAAAAAATATTACTACAGAAAATGTTTCAGTCCAGAAAAAGAGAAGCAATTCAAACGGAAAGGAAAGGCCAATGAAAAATGTTACTGCTAGAGCAAGAGATAACTCTGTGCATGATAGTAGAAGGAAACAACAGTTTAGGGACATTTGTAAACGAATGTTCCGCAACAGGATAATTGGCAATTTGTTAAAAAATATTAAGAAAGGTCAACAGAAAGTGGTTTTTTATAAGAGAAAAAAAATAGTTGAGAAAGTTATTGATCAGGCATTTGAAATTAAACGTAAGTTATTTATTTTGATAATCAATAGAATTAGGAAGCTAAACAAGGCAATTTATGATTTCAAAAGAAATAGTAGATGGAAGAGAATAGTTAATCGTAGTAATTTTTGTGAAGTTTTTTCTGGAGAATGGATGCATAGTTCAAGCTGTGAGGCATTTTTTAATGAGGAGAGTTATTTCCAGGATAATGATTTGGTGCATGCAGTTGACACCAGTGGTCGCGCTTATGAAGTGAAAGATGGTTGTCCAGTTGAAAAAGAAAAACTTGTGACAACAGAGATAGAAGAGGTGTTAGGTAATGAGGTTTTAGGAAGACGTCCTAAGAATCCTGTGTACACCTGGAAGTGTAGTAGTATTTGCAGTGTGCGACAGGATTCCATCAATTTGCTTTGTGATTTTGTACGGTCATTTAATAAGAAAAGTTTGAAGCAGAAAATGAAGTTGTTGCAAGAATTAGATCCTTGCAGAGTGAGAGAAGTGACAGGTTTGCATGGTCATTCACTGGCTTGTCTTTCCAGGAGAGTATGCCAGAGTGTTTTTCATCATTTCAGGATGCTAGCAGTGCATCATAATAAAGTGAGGAAATTAGTTAGAATGTTGTATTATGCTAAGAGTCCAGCAGTTATGCTTAAACAATTATACACTGCTCTTTTGCATGGTTCTGAAATAGATGTGAAGAATATGTGTGAAGAAATTGAGTTTTGTTACTTTGGAAGTAAAGAGGAGAATGTTGAAATTGACCAAGAAGAAGCGGGTAATGTGGAAGATAGTGTACAGGTTTCCAGTACAGATAATTTCCAGAGGGAAATTGCGACGTTTGAGGTGAAATCAAGTGAGAGGCCAAATTTCACTTGTGTGTGTTGTCGATGCACTTATTATAAGAATCAGACTAAGTTAGTGGATTTATATGCAAAAAGTGAAAGGGAAAATAATAGTGAATGGAAGGATTTCACAACATACTTGATGGTAGAAAATTGTTTTGATTTGGGATTGGATCAACGTGTGTGTACTTATTGTTGTAACAAATTAAATCAAAACCAGATGCCTGCTAGAGCAGTTCATAATAATCTGGAATTGGTTGAGATTCCTTCTGAATTGAAGGATTTAAATACTTATGAATCTATTTTGATTCAAAGTATCCATCCCTTTCAGGCTATTGTAAGAATGGAGCCAAAGACAGGGAAATTGCCTCCATCAGATTTACAGAGAGGATTAAAGGGAAGAGTTGTTTATTTGCCTCTAGATTTGAAGAAAAACATTAACACAATTGGAGTAGAAAAAGTGGAAGAGGAACCTCTGGTTATCTTAGTTAATGGGGTTCCGACAAAGAATAAGAAAATATGGCAAGATTTAGTGGATGTTAGGAAAGTTAAAAAGGCAACATTGTATTTGAAAAAAAATAATAAATACTATAAGAATGTATATGTTGCAGAAGAGGAAGTAAGTGAGGAAGAGGATAGCGATTTGTGTGCTGGTCAAATTGAGAAAGTAGAACCCTGTACTAGTGAAGAAATATATGAACATTATAGTGTTCATCCTTTGCATTCCAAGGAAGTCATGGGGAATGCTATTGAGTTGTTTCAAATGAAACAAGCCAAAGGGAGTCCCATTAGTGTTTGGGAGGAAAGTTTGGAAGCTCGGTGTTTCCCACAGCTTTTTCCAACAGGTCAGGGAGGAAGATATGATGAGCGACCTCATCAAATTCCTGCTTCTGAATACCGGACTTTGCGATTGTATGCAGGAGATGCTAGGTTTCGACAATGCATTCCCTATTTGTTTCATCTCCTGTTTGAAAGCGATCTGTCTGGACTGTCATATGCAGTGAACCACATCTTGAAAAGTGGTATACACATGCAAAACATCTCGGCAAGTGACTTTATGGATAAAGTCAATGTCCAAGACAGTATTTTGGATTCTCACCTGATTAATCTCATGGCGTGTCAGCGTGGTACTAATGATTACTGGTACCGTCGTCATGGTGATTTAAAATGTATGCTGAGGAACATAGGAACTCCCACATGGTTCCTCACTCTGAGCTGTGCCGAGTATGGCTGGGAAGACTTACTTGAATTTCTACGAGAGGCAAATGGAAACATCGAAAACATCGAATTCAAGACACCCGGAGAACTGTGCTCTTTGGATCCAGTCAATGTATGCCGGTACTTCAATCATAGATTTGAAGCTATGATGTCTTTCATCATGAATAAGAAGAATCCACCTCTTGGAGAGGTGTTGGATTTCTTCTGGAGAAAGGAGTACCAAGCAAGAGGTGCTCCTCATATACATATGCTGCTGTGGATCAAGGATGCACCTAAATTTGGAACGGATCCAGAAGACTCAGTGATGAGTTTCATACAACAGTATTCTACGTGTGCTGTTCCAAACGCAAAGGAGAAGAAAAGCCTAAGAGAAAAAGTTCTACGTTTCCAAAGCCATCGATGTGGAAAGTACTGTCGTCGTAAATTCCGAAACAAGGACAAGTTCTACACCAAATGTCGTTTCGGCTTTCCACGACCGGTGATTTCTAAAGGAAGAGTAAACAGTTTGATGTCTTCGCTGCGACATAATGTGATGAAGAAATCACCTAAAAACACATACAATTTGAAGAGGAACGAAGAGTCCAAGTACATCAACGACTACAACCCGGTGATTTTGTCCATGTGGAATGCTAACATGGATATACAGTTTGTGGCTGATAACTGTATGGCTGTGGCTCGGTATGTGACATCTTACATCACCAAAAAAGAGAAGACAGAATTGAAGGATATGTGGGAGGACATTTCCCATGAAAAGAGCCTCAGTAAGAAGTTGTACAGTTTCAGTCTGAAGATGTTGTCGCATCGAGAAATCGGAGCTTACGAATGTTCTTACCGGTTGTCTTCAGCAAGTCTCTATGCCAAGTCCATGAGTATCGTTTGGGCGAGTCTTGGTCTTGCTGCAACGCGTAATCGAGTTCTGAAACCTGTGCGGGAAATTGAGTATTTGGCGGAAAAGGAGCCAAACAGTACCGACATTTTGAAGACCAACATGTTGGATACATATTATCCAAATCGAAGCAGTCACCTCGAGAATGTTTGTCTGTATGAGGTTCTTCAAAATTACATATTCAAGAGGAACATCAAAGAAGATACTGAGAAAGGAGTGTATGCTGTAATAGGAAGTGAGGGATGTCTGGTCAAGCAAAGAAAATGCCACTTGGTAAACCATCGAAAATTGAGTGGCGAATCTCCTGAAAAAAAGGAGTTTTTCTATTTAGCACTTTTGCAACTTATCAAGCCTTGGCGTGCAGAAGAGGAACTGCTTGGAGATTTCCTCTGTTACGAAGACTCTTTCAATGCTGCCAAGGAGACCATAGAATGTCCTGCTTTTCCCAAATATGTAGAAATGTTGAATGCGGAAATTGAGCAGGAAGCAACGATTGCAGCCGAGATTGCCAGAGACAGTTCTCAGGACAGTCAGAGTTCTGCTTCATTGAGTCAGGATCCACTAGGAGGACCTGTTATCGAAAATGAAGCTGCCACTGCTATGAATGAAGTGGAAAGAGCCAAGGCACATGCTCAGGAGGATGCGGTTAACTTAGAAGAGTTGGAAAGACAACTCAACGTTGAGCAGAGGAAAATATATGACGAAGTTACCATGCAAATTGATCATGGATTAAGTCATGACAAGAAAGAGTGCTCATGTACGTCGTTGAAGCCTGTCCGACTGTACGTGAGTGGAGAAGCGGGAACTGGAAAAAGTTTCCTTATTAAAGCAATTTCATGTTATTTGCAGGAAAGGACAGAGTCATCGCTGTCTTGTGTTGTCACCGCTCCAACTGGACTGGCAGCACATAACATTAAAGGGATTACTTTACATCGTTTACTGATGCTGCCAGTGGAGCATGACAACAAATTACAATATCACAAGCTATCTGGAGATGCTTGTTGTGAAGTTTCAAGAATCTTGAGGAAAATGAAACTTCTTATCATTGACGAAGTAAGCATGGTTTCCAATGTCATGCTTGCCTTTGTGCATTTGAGAATGCAAGAAGTTCTCAAAACAGAGTATGATGTGTTATTTGGTGGCAAACACATCATTGTTTTCGGAGATCTTCTGCAGCTGACACCAGTGAAAGGGCAACCTGTGTTCAAAATGCTCTCGCATGAAGATACCAGGAAGTGCCTAGGGAGCATTGGCAACGTCAATATATGGTTAAACTTCAATTATGCTGAACTGCATGAAAATATGCGTCAGGCGAAGGATGAAGATTACAAGACTATTCTACAAGATGTTAGAATTGGAAAAGTGACCGAGCATGGGAAAGAAGCTTTACATGCACGATTACTGTCAAATTTATATCCAGAACAAGACGTTGTGCATGAGAATATATTTCAGAAAGTTACTGAGAAGAAATCTGGAATATGTTTGATGCCAACTCTTGCAGAATGTGCCATCTTCAACAACAAAATGTTGCATTTAGAAAAGCAAGAGATTGTGAAACTGGAAGCTATTGACAGAGTAGAGCATATGGGATCAACAATTATTTTGTCTGAGAATTTGAAAACAAAATTGGATTCATTAGAGAAGACTATATCTAAAACTGCAGGTTTTGAAAAGACTCTGAATGTGTGCTTGAACTGCCGTATAATTTTAAGAAGGAATTTACATGTTGAAAGAGGTCTGGTAAATGGATCAATGGGTAATGTTGTTGATTTTGTAAAATACAGAAATAGAGATGGAATTGAATTTTTAAAAATTAAATTTGATGGCATTGAGGAAGTACAGCTAATTGGTCGTTGTTCTGCTAGATTTTTGCTTGTAAAAGACTTATATGTTCGCCGTAAGCAGTTTCCTGTTTGCTTGGCATATGCGGTGACAATCCATAAATCGCAAGGTTTAAGTGTAGACAGTGCATTGGTGAATATTGGCAGTTCTGTGTTCAAGGAGGGTATGGCATATGTGGCATTGTCACGAGTTAGAACTTTATCGGGATTGTACTTGATTGAGTGTGATGTCACAAACATTTGTGCGGATCTAGATTGTGTTAAGGAATACAATAGGTTAAGAAGAGAGTATGCGCCACATTTGCCTCAATATCCTTTGTTTGAGAAACGTGTGGTAGGCCGGAAACGAAGAAATGTGACCAATACTGGGGAGGTTGTAGCAAAAAGACGAAAAGTCGATGAACCTGAAATTATAAGCAGAAACAAAAAGAATTCTGTTGAAGATGTTGTTGGTTTTCAATTTGAAAACAGTTCTGGTGTCAACTGCTATGCTAATGTAGTGGTTAATGTTTTGTTTTCTCTAGAAAATGTAAAAGAAGAGATTGTGGTCAATTCTGATCAAAGATTTTGCAGTTTGTTAAATTCTGTGTTAGAGAAATGTAGCACTGATAGAACAAAAATAGAAAGTGTGTCTGAAATTCGAAATCTGTTAGACAGATGTTCAGGCCAAACACAATTCTCTCAAAATATTCAGCAAGATTGTCAGGAGTTTTTAATGTATATGCTTGATGTATTGCATGCTGAAGGTGTAGATGTAGATCACCTGTCTGGGCTTTCTTTTCAATGGCAGCATGACTGCGAGAACTGTAGGGTATCAAGTACTACTAGTGTAGACTCAGAAAGATTTATATATTTAACTTTGCCAGACAGTAAATCAGTCTCTTTTAATAAACTAGTAAAAGCAGCTGATCACAACATGGAGTGTAGCCAATGTAAATCTGAAATGATGTCCACATTATTTATACGAACATATGGCCAGTATGTTATTTTAATGTTCCAACGATGTAGGCCTGATGGAACAAAATTGACAACTTTAATTAAAAATTTTGTGGCTTCACAGTTGTCAATATCAGGAAGGACTTTTGTAACTGCAGCAATTATATATCATGACGGTCCTTCAATAACATCAGGACATTACACAGCTTATTTAAAGTCTAGAAATGGCTGGTCATTCTGCAATGATTCTGTTTTAATTTTCAAAAAAAAATTGCCGTATGACCTTAAAAACTATTTTAGGGAAAGAATCTCGGGATGTGCTCTGAGGAATTTCAAGAAGTTCTAATGGCTCCTACACGATTTGGCCTTGAGGATAAGTGTAGTACAGAGACATAACTTCTTACCATAACACTGGACGTCATGGAGAAATAATTGCTCTTTGAATGAATTCAGAAAAACTGTTTCTTTTTTATAAGCAAATTGAAGCAGCCAATCAAAACATGGAGTAGAGGGAATGTAAGTCTGCAATGCTGTCTACTGTTTTATATTGCTTTGTGATTAAAAGTGATGTAGTGTCGTGTATTTCTATAGGTTCTGATTCGATCCCCCTATTCCTGACCCTATTCTGGTTAAACTTACTAGCTAGTTAACTAACAGTCAGCCCATGAGGCAAGAAATTCCCCATGATGCAGATACCGTTATCTGACGCAGTCACACTACCGCACAGGAACGTGTTATCTGATTAGGTCATAACGCTTGAGATCTAATTAGACAAGCGATATTCCTCCAGCCCCTGATAAGGCATACGACGTTCTCATAACAAATCAAACCTATGACAACCTGGATAATCCGTGCGGCCATTGTTTTGATTTCACAGAGAACTTTAGTAAAGAATGTGCTAACGAGCAAGTCGTATGACATCTTTATTGACGTACCTATGTCCATCCTTACGTCAATCCCGGCACCTTTAAGGTATAAATATTGCCGACCTTGCCCTATGCAAACACACGCGTGGTGACAAGACGGAGCAGCCATACTTGCCGAAGCCGAGAGCAGAAGCAGACCCCGCAGCCAGCAGCCCCGCCTTCCTGACGCGCTGAGAGACGTGCTGCTATCTCAAGCCGAGAGACCCAGCACCGGCGCTTCTGGGCAGCCCTCGCAGGCAGCCTGGAATATCGAGAGCAGAGAAAGAGATACCATTCCTCATTCATCCTAAATTCCAGGTACAGAACTGAATAACCCCTCCTAGAGAATTCTTTAGTTATTCACTTGGCAAAAACAAACTTAAACTAAACTGTAACTTTCTATTCCCGCCCACGCATTAGACTTAGGTCAGGTACACGGGGTAGGCGTATTTAGAAACACCAGTTGAGTACGTTTAGTCAAATATATATGTGTATGTAAATATATTTTATTCATTTTAAACATCATATGGCTCAGAAACCATATCAATGTTTTTACAGTATTATTTTATACTATTGCTTCTAATGTATGCACTTTACTTAACTATAAGTATTGCAATAATATCGATCCATTTCTCTTGTACGAGAAAAGAGACTGATCAATAAATAACATCTTTTATTGAACACGCCCGTCTCTTCCTTTTCTCTACATTCTGATGAGACTAAGAATGCACGTACTGACTGAGTAAAATAATTGCCTTGTGCTCACACGACTCTCGAGATTGACTCTTGATTAGGGGAGAGCAAAGTTGTCATGTTCTATGGTTGTCAGAAACTAAATCCCTTCTTGTCTAATCAGGGAAGTTAATCCTTCCTTGAACATTCGAGAAAGTTTCTAGCGAACTCTGAGCTTAGCTGGCAAACCCAAAAATTAAGTCTAGTTTCGACAGTAGTAGACCTAGTTAACGTCTGGCCTAGGCCTTTACTGCTGTAGGCACTATTCCAATGCGCAGAGCCTATTGGGAAAATAGGAGCTACACTACATGGCGCCCAACGCGTTTGGAAAGGGCGATAAAACTAACGTAAGACATTTAGAGTAACTCAGTCGTGCTTTCTCACTCAGACCCCTTTTCCTAAATACTCCAAAGACGTCTGGAGTGGGTGAAAGGTTATAATATCCTCCAAAACCTCGCAGGAGGGAACTCCTATGTATGGTTCTTGGTCTAGTCAACGTTGAAGGATAAAACAGTTCCAAAATATTGTGCACCTAATCTTTGTTCCATAAAGAAACCTGATCTGCAAACAAAAGACATAAGCCTCCTGTCGGTAAAATGACAGAGAGTGATGAAGAAAGAGAGGCAATTAGATTAGCTACTGAAATAGCAGCAGCTGATACTACAGCACTCGATGCAGACCCGGATATAATACTCATCCAGGTCGCCAAAAGGAGAGCTATAACTCTAAAACTTATAGAAAATGGACTGACACCTAGAGGTGGCACAGTCATATTCGTAATCGAGGCACACGAATATCGGCAGACAGAGGTATACTATACATGGATACATTTTCCAGCAGCAAATGCTGTAACAAAGTACTTCCACTATTACAAAGTAGAGGAACCTCCTAATGAGTACACTCCTTTCGAGGAGGTGGAAGTACCACTCAAATTCCAAGAGCATTTGCTCTTATTTGATGGCGCCCTAATACATAACAATCACATTACAAGGCTCGGTCCTTTAGGAAGACCAGGAGCAACGTGGCCGGTCCTAGCCGGATACACACCACATCCAGACATCGATAGGATGCCTGCAGCTGAATTATTAACACAGCTGAAACAATTACTAAAAATTCATAGACAATTAGTTCAGTATGTAATGCGGACTTCAACAATTCAGCCAGCGATTAAACTACCACAGCTGACCCCACACCAGGGGAACACAAATAAAATTACACCACAGAACATCCAATCCTGCCTAGGTAAAGTTCCAGCTAAACGGGAACAGATACCATTCTGGTTGGCACAGAAAATTACCCAAATAGAGGCGGTGTTTCCTGACACCACCCCATTAGAAAAACACAGGATTCTGACTATATGTCTCCCAATGGGAATCGCACCACACATTGAGGACTGTGACACTTGGGGTACAGTCTTTGCTTCCATCTACACAAAAACGCACGGTGTTCCATCCATTTCGGTGATACCAGATGTGCTAAAACAAATTCAAGATGAATACGGTCCAGAACCTGCTTTAACTCTTGGTATGAAATTACTGAAAGACTTCAAGCAGGTCTCGGCTATATTACTAGCCAACATAAAGGGTGAAGCAGCAAACGTGGCGATCCGCCAGAGGTTAAAAGAGACAGATATAGCAGACCAACCAGCTGAAATTGCCAGAATCATAGAAAAATCCTATGAAGAACTAGGCAGAGATAGTCTAGGTGGAATACCAGTAAAACCGCAACTGACTACAAGTCCAGAAAAAATATTTTTTAATAATAATTCACCAAAAAAGAACTGGGATGGAAATAAACAATCCAATCCTAAAGAAAAGAAATTCCAGTCCAGAGGAAGGTCTCCTAGGCGAAGAGAGAAATCTCCAAACCCGAGACAAAGGTCACCTCAGAGTGAACCCTCTGGGAATAGATATAACCTTAGAAATAGGGATAATATTAAAAAACCTGATAGATATCAAGACATTGATACACGTCCCTCTCAATCTTTTCAGAATTCCTCGCAGAAATCGGAAAGAAGAGGACGATCAGAAGAGCACGCCAAGTCCAAAGACAAGGAACCTGCTCAACTGAAAAAGAAATCACAATTTCCAAAAAAGAAGGTAGCCAGTATCAAGGTAGTTAACAATGCCGAGAATACTGAGGACACAACTGAAAAACGGAGAATGGGCTCAGACAATGCTAGACAGCGCAGCAGAGGTGAGCATAGCTCGCAAAGTCCTTATGAATCATCTGGAGACAGTGGACACGAATGAATACCTTCAAGTGGAAACTGCAGATACCAGAGTTAGCAAGCCCCACAAAATATACGAGATAACATTACGTATAGAGGGAGATAAGACTAGGAAAATAAGGGGACTATTTTGGGATAACCTATCCAAGGGCTATGACATCCTTCTAGCTGAAAAAGACTGGCCACCAGAGTTTGTCAGGGAGTGCCCTCATGGCGAAGAAGTAATTATGCCTGCCTTCTCGAATCAAATACCGATTCATAAAAAATATACACTTGCTAGAAAGTGGGCAGTGGCCTTAGCACCTGCTTTATATAAAAATCATGTAGGATGGGATGAGGATTCTCCTCCTCACAAAGTCCAGTTAAAATCACAACCTACTGCACAAAGGCAGTACCCAATTAAGCAAGAAGCTAAAAAACAAGTAAATGAAATACTAGATCAGCTAGAATACCAGGGGGTGATTGAAACTTGCACCTCACAAATGAACAATCCTTTGTTTCCGGTCGCCAAACCAGACAACTCATATCGTCTAGTTTTGGATTACCGACACCTTAACACATGTTGCAAAACTTTTGCAGTGCAAAACTCACACAGTGCTGCACTAATGAATAACATAGTGCGCAAAAAATACAAAACTACCTTGGACATCTCCAACGGATTCTTTTGTCAAAACATAGCACCAGAGAGCAGATATTTAACAGCTTTCTCAGTAAATGGCACTCAAAAACAATTCTGTCGGTTAGCCCAGGGGTACAAGAACAGCCCGGGGGTATTCTCAGCGAGAGTAACAGAATTACTACAACTATATGATGATGAAGCATTATCTTATGTCGATGACATTTACTTAACAGATGATGACTTGGAAACTCACTTGAAAAGAGTGAACACCATAATACTTGGTTTCGCTGCAGAGGGTTACAAATTCAACTTCAAAAAGTCCAGAATTGCCCATCTGACGGTCCTATTCTTAGGATATGAGTTATCAAGTGAAGGCAAAAGCCTGGCAGACAATTTCCTAGAGAAATGTGCCGTAATCCAAGCTCCTAAAACACTAAAAAACCTACAGTCAATTCTAGGCTTCCTAAATTTCGGAAGAACATATATTGCAAATTACGCAGAAAGGGTCAAACCCCTTTATGATCTAATTAAACCAGACTTTAAAAGATCCAGTTGGACTCAAGCACACACAGAAATTTTGAGATCCTTACAAACAGAGATGCTAATTAAAACAAAATTAGAAACCCGTGATAATACACGCAACCTTGTGATCCGAGTCATCCCAGGGAGATGCGGATTCACATACCTGACTTCTAATGAAGGAGATAAGGTACCAATTGCATTCAAATCACATTTGTACACAAAAGCTGAACAGAGATTCAACAACAAAGGAAAAATTGTTCAAGCAGTTCAAACCGCAATAGCTAGAGAAAAAGACATAGCTGACGGTAGACATATCACAGTCAGAACAGCAGAATCAGCTTTTGAGGCATTAACAACACCGTGTAATTTACCAACAACAACATTGGATCCAGAATGGTTACAATGGGTAAATTCAATCACAACGGACAAAGTATATTACTTCTTTGATCCGGAACTAGAAGAATTAAAAAATCTAAAATATGAAAAAACGTATCCTCTGCCAATCGACATTCTGCCTCTACGACATTACGCCTGTGTAATCTATACAGACGGACATGCTCAACCCTCCGTTTGGGGAGAACATGCATACAATCCCACATGTGAGATTACAAAAGAAGTGTGGCACGGAGGTAAACTAAGACCTCTATTAACAAAAACACACTCAGTAGAAACTAATTCAGAACTACAAACTGAAATATTAGCTTTGAAAATGGCGCTAGATAATGCGGATCGCGAATTCCCGACACTTATAGTGTCAGATTCATATTTCTGCGTCAAAGCATATAACAAGGATTTGCAGACCTGGATTCAGAACGATTACAAAGATGACACGGATGCACCAATAAAGCAGAGACTGCTCTGGGAACAGGTAGCTCTTTTGAAAAAAGAACTACCAAAGACTCACGTGACACACTCACTGAGTCACCAGCGTGATGGCGTTCACGTTGTAGGGAATTCATTGGCTGAAACAGCCGCAGCGGCAGCCAGTAAACCGGCTCCCGTAGATCGGAAAAAGCGTACATTAAAATACATTGACGGCGAAACATTGCTGGCAGTAAAAACGTCATCAAAAGGCGACTGCTCGGCGTTACCGATCAACTATCCACTCAATTACACATACATCATAGATGCAAACTCCATTCCTTTTGCTCGAATCCCTGGAGTGGGGGATAGAGTGATTCCAAACATGGACAGGAGAAACTTGTTAATCGCAGACGCACACATGGGCGAGGGTCTCAGACACCTTAAATTAAAAGATTCTCTGGAGGAATTACAATCACGGTACTGGTGGCCAGGCATGAGCCTGCACTACACCATGTTTGTAAAAAACTGCCCAAACTGCAACAGAGATCGCAGTGGGGAGAGAAGCAGTTTAATACCTCGTCGTATCAAGGCAGATAACATCACCACTAAAAAGAATGGCTTGCGATTAACATATACAGGCTAGTTCCCACTTATAATGTAGATCCACAGCACTCGGCTGACGTCCGGACTGTTATACAAGATTTGCGAGTCTAAATGGCATATACGCTAAGAGCATGCTACGTTCGACCATTGTTTTCACTCAGGCAATCCAGCCTGGGGGGGAAAGAATGGCCAAATGAGCACAGCCCAGCGGGAATCTTCTCACTTCCTTCCTGAGGGTATGGGATGGTGTAAAGAAACAACCAAGACAGAAAGCAATCTATAATAGAAAGGATATTAGGTTCGGGAGCTGGGTGGGTCAAACATCTAATAAGTGTCCAACGTAGTCTTAATAACTTGCCAAGAAATTCTCTGAAGGGATTCAGTCCGTACGAATTATTATTCGGAACTAGGATGTTGATCTCTGACCTTGATAGTCAGACTTCAGTGGTAACAGAAAAAAGCTTTGATGTCAAAGACCGTTTGGCTATTTTGCAGGACTTAAACAAAACAAGAAAAGACCTGAGCAACATACAGTTGAAACAACAGCCAACGACCACTGAAGAATCACCACCTGTCCCAGCAAGACCTGTCTGGATTCCAAAAGTCGGGGATCTAGTCAGGGAGAAGATCGCGGTAAAGAAGGAATTTGGGCCTTCTTACAGAAAAGCAGTTCCTGTATTGTCTGTCAACGGGACAAGATCAGTTGTACTACCGCCACTTGCTGGAAAAAAGGAGAACCGAGTTGTATCCATCGACCTGGTAAAACCACAACATGTGGCCGATAACAAACAGTAGGCCAAGTGGACTCCCAATAAGTAGCAGAACACCAAGGTTTGCTACCAGTACAGAGGTCCTATCAAAGAGGCTCATCACATTCGAAACGCCTACGGAAGAACAACAAGGACTATGCAACAATGCAATAGAACTTAGACCTCTGAAAACCCAAATAAAGACATTTAGCAGAGACACACCAATCTATACAGAAGTACCAAGTGAAAATGCAAGAAACAAAAATCCTGAACCAATTGGAACAATTGACAGAACTGCATCCGGTTACTTCATCAACTTCGATGATTCCTCTGAAGGCTTCAGCGAACAAAAGACACAGCCATCATCAAAATCCTTTAAAGACAAAGCGAAGGAACTTTTAAAACAACTGAAAGAAACATATCTAGTTTCTCCATGGATTGAATTTTGGGTGGGTTTTGGTGCATTTATCCTCATACTTTGGCTCATCATGGTATTTACTTTGGGACGCTTCATTGAGGGAAAATATGCTAAAATGGACACAGCAAGTCAGAACATCAACTTGGTCCTCAAACCACACACATCTTCACACGTCAAGAAACGAGAACTTTCTTCAGAACTTTCTTCAGCCAACTTCACAGCAATTCCAATACCTGGTGGGGTAGCCTGGGACAACACTGACTATGAAATTTATGGTCCGGTCGAGATCCTGAAATATCCACACCAAATCAAGATCTCCTTGAGTGATTTTGCAAAACCAAACTCTTTTGCTGATGATTGGGACTTTGAAAGTATAAACAATATGATGTCTGACTTAGTAATGTCTGCTAAATTTACAAAACATGATTATTTGCAGGGTTCTACAAATTATGACAGCATGTACTGCTATAACCATTATGGTAACCATTTCTTGCATAAATCTGCACAACCTAGAAATGTTTTAAATTTTAATCAATGGGAACATTGTGCTACACCTCCAAAAGGGAGCTCTAGAACCGTATATGGCAAATATTCATATTTTTCAGGTTTTAACATAACTAATGCTGAAACATTTTATTACAAATTGTCAAACAAGACAGGGATGAAAACCATGATAACCAACACAAAATTGATATATTCAGATTCTTTCTTTGAAAAAATGAATACTTTTGGATTTGATTATTGGGACAAACATGTTGATTTGAAAAGTGTTTGGGGTACAAAAGAATGGCAAGTACAGGGTTTAGAAGCTTTGTTTAGAGCCTGCATGATCCCAGAACAAATGATATTTTTAAATGACACCGTTCAACAAACCACCTGTCTTGGCTTAGCCAAAATCAAAGATTTAAATAACCTGTCTATTCCAAAGCCAACAATGTTTAGCAATAACTCTGAAACAGATGAAGAAATAGACATAAACCATATACTTAACCAAAACAGAACACATCCTGATTGGAAACAATGGTTGATCTGGCCCACAGATACAAATAACTGTCAAGATAGATTCCTGAATAAAACACAGGGTTTCAAAATGACCAGGCCAGACCCTAGATATCCCCAAAGACATCACCCAGGGATAATAACAACCTACAGTGTGGGCAAATTATGCCTTCAATGGCTACAAACTTCCACACTGCCTGAAATTAAGCAACACCTAACTTTACTTACTGATGGTGCTGACTTGCGTGATTTCATACTGGGACCACGCAAACAGCGTCATAAGCGTTTCATAGCAGCCTCTGTATATGCAGCATACAATGAGGCCTGGAAGGTTACTCAAATTGAGACAGCAGAAAGAATACGGGAAATTGACCGTATTAATTTGGAAAAATCACTTTCTGTAGTGGACAATGGGTTAATGACTCTGTCCTCCAGAATTTTTTCATTGGACAGCATTGTGTCGTCAGCAATCGATATATTATCGCAAGACTTACTGTTATTACAACATGGTCAGTCACAATTGCGTTCTATTGTACAGCTTGGCTGGACGTTACAAAATCTGCGTTCAGGCTATGTGCCTTGGCGTTTAATCAACACAACGTCACTATTCCAAATCTTTAACCTTACTGATAGACAGATCGGTATGGCGCAGAAGGGTGCTGATTATACAATCTTGAGCATTGAAAAACTAGAAAGATTACCGTTGACAATGTCAGAACGACCTGTCAGTGAATGGATAATCCACGGAATCATAAATATTCCAATCTCAACCTTCAGGTTTCAATACTGCCAAAAATATATACAGGCTGGCATGTACGAGAAATTGGGAAAGGGGTACCTTAAAACAACTTGGAACCTGCCCTATTCACATGCATGTGTCAGTAACAAAGGACAGAAAGTGTTTCTTAGTGGCAACAATTGTGCTATGTCACTAAGCGGCATGCTTCTGTGTAACGGTATTAGTTTGCACGGAGCCTGTGAAGGGAATTCATACAACCTTTCATGTCACCAGCAAGGCGCACCTGCAACTGAAATAGAACCATTCTTTCAAAGACTCTATAATGGGAGTTACATTCTTATTGTAGACCGCAGATGCTGTAGTCTTATGCCCGGTACTCCTTGTCTCGTCACTACGACGGCGAAGGTCAAGTGCTGTGGACGTTCTTTGTTTCCCAGCTCCTTTCCAGACAAGGAGGCAAGGGTATGGCCCGGATTGAAGATTACTTCTATTCGAATAGACACTTTAAGCAGAATGAAAACAGTGCTTCTTCAGACGCCTACAAGGCTCACGTCATCTAAAGAAACGTATGATGTACAAGTCGCAAGGACGACTGCAGAGATACATACATTATTATCAACTAATTCCCCCGTACATTTCGCGGAAATCCTGAGCGAAATCTTAAATATTTCTGATACCACAGGGGTCTCAAAGGTATTTAAGACAGTATTTTCGATGGCATTAACACCATTCAAAGCCATACTGGGTATTTTTCCAGACTTCGTCCATTCGATTTTTGGCGGACTTCCCCTGATCCTAGGACTAATTGCAGGAATCCTATTCCTAGTCCTTATTTTTCGTTATGGCAACCCATGTCACAGAACAAAATCTCACGACAATGGAAGATACGATCCTAGCCATTGGATACCGGGACCGGATATCAAAAATCCTGGGACTATCCCGGCTTAGAGACCTAAACATGACTTGGTTTCTATCATTTCGACCAATGTGGCAAAGGTGTGTTTTACCTGTACTAAGGTGTCTGCTATGCGGAGAAGAATGCGTGTTAGACACCTGTCTGACGCTACAATCGGATGCGCCAGTGGATGCAGATACACTGTTGGTTCCTACCAAGGTTCACGCACTGTGCTGCCCTCAAAGGCTGCCAATTCTGATGACGGCATTCCTGGAATCTTCACCACTGCGATTGAAGAGTAGTGAAGTTCAAGATGAAAGCAGCATCGAACAGGTACGACCTTCTGTCAGCAATGCAAATCAGAATGTCAATGGAGACAATCATGCGCATGAATGCATGGTTACCCCTATTTCCGACTTAGAGGAACTTTCCCATGAAGCTGTTGACAGTTTTTTCGAAAGCCTGAATGATATGATGTTCTCTCCGGAACAGAAATAGAGACTTTTGAGTTAACTCGCACACGGCGTTCCCTGAATTCGGCCTTCAACTTTAAAAATAAAGTCACATGAACAATTACAATCCAGTTCACGGACAGCAACTTTTTTCAGCAAGCCCCTAAAATATTTTTCTATATATTTTTTCCCGGGACACTGATTTTCTGCTTAAAGTAAGAGACTATTCCTAGAGAACTAAGATTTCTATTTTAGATACTTTATAGACTTTATAGACTTTAGCTGCCCGCTGGTATGTTCGCAATAGATTTTATGTGATGAAATGGTTTCGACTTTTTTCTGTATAGCCATATTAAGAGCCATTTCATGTGTATTTCTCATATACCAACAAGCAATAATGCATAACAATGCGTGTTTACTTTTGCATTTAATTCATAGCTTAAGTGCATACAATATATATGACTGCAATTTTTCAGTATATTTGAAAATTTCGAAATGCATTTTGTGTATTTTGGGGTGGTAAGGTATACACTATACTCTATAGTATGTTGTACTATGTTATACTATGCATAGATTAGTAGATATGACCATAGTTAGCGTGGAGTGGGTGTCGTGTATTTCTATAGGTTCTGATTCGATCCCCCTATTCCTGACCCTATTCTGGTTAAACTTACTAGCTAGTTAACTAACAGTCAGCCCATGAGGCAAGAAATTCCCCATGATGCAGATACCGTTATCTGACGCAGTCACACTACGGCACAGGAACGTGTTATCTGATTAGGTCATAACGCTTGAGATCTAATTAGACAAGCGATATTCCTCCAGCCCCTGATAAGGCATACGACGTTCTCATAACAAATCAAACCTATGACAACCTGGATAATCCGTGCGGCCATTGTTTTGATTTCACAGAGAACTTTAGTAAAGAATGTGCTAACGAGCAAGTCGTATGACATCTTTATTGACGTACCTATGTCCATCCTTACGTCAATCCCGGCACCTTTAAGGTATAAATATTGCCGACCTTGCCCTATGCAAACACACGCGTGGTGACAAGACGGAGCAGCCATACTTGCCGAAGCCGAGAGCAGAAGCAGACCCCGCAGCCAGCAGCCCCGCCTTCCTGACGCGCTGAGAGACGCGCTGCTATCTCAAGCCGAGAGACCCAGCACCGGCGCTTCTGGGCAGCCCTCGCAGGCAGCCTGGAATATCGAGAGCAGAGAAAGAGATACCATTCCTCATTCATCCTAAATTCCAGGTACAGAACTGAATAACCCCTCCTAGAGAATTCTTTAGTTATTCACTTGGCAAAAACAAACTTAAACTAAACTGTAACTTTCTATTCCCGCCCACGCATTAGACTTAGGTCAGGTACACGGGGTAGGCGTATTTAGAAACACCAGTTGAGTACGTTTAGTCAAATATATATGTGTATGTAAATATATTTTATTCATTTTAAACATCATATGGCTCAGAAACCATATCAATGTTTTTACAGTATTATTTTATACTATTGCTTCTAATGTATGCACTTTACTTAACTATAAGTATTGCAATAATATCGATCCATTTCTCTTGTACGAGAAAAGAGACTGATCAATAAATAACATCTTTTATTGAACACGCCCGTCTCTTCCTTTTCTCTACATTCTGATGAGACTAAGAATGCACGTACTGACTGAGTAAAATAATTGCCTTGTGCTCACACGACTCTCGAGATTGACTCTTGATTAGGGGAGAGCAAAGTTGTCATGTTCTATGGTTGTCAGAAACTAAATCCCTTCTTGTCTAATCAGGGAAGTTAATCCTTCCTTGAACATTCGAGAAAGTTTCTAGCGAACTCTGAGCTTAGCTGGCAAACCCAAAAATTAAGTCTAGTTTCGACAGTAGTAGACCTAGTTAACGTCTGGCCTAGGCCTTTACTGCTGTAGGCACTATTCCAATGCGCAGAGCCTATTGGGAAAATAGGAGCTACACTACAGTAGAGAATTAAATAATTGTAGTAGTCATAGAGATAGTGTAAGTCTGCTTCATAGTAAGCAGTATCAGTGTCATAGGAAATGTAGAACATGACTGAGCAAGAAGGGGAAGATCTTACTAGTCCAGGATTGTGAAAATGATCTTCAACATTTTAATTGTGAAAGTTGCGGAAATACAACATGACGGGATTGGCTTACAAGAATTCTAAGAGTTATAAATGGCTCTGACATGATTTGGCCTTGTGGAAACGTGTGGTAGAGAGCAAGAAGTCATTTATTGTATGTAACATGTTTTTCAAAACGATGGAGGTTTTCTTTCAGAAAGTGGCGGTCTGAAAGTAATAACAGCACAACAGAGTGTAAGCTGTTCATAGGACATCCTTCGACGTCATGGAAAGTAAGTTAACTTTAAGGAGTTCGGAATTCTGATTTGTTATGTTGTATGGGTTTTTTAAACACAATCATTTTGATTGTGTTTTTTTTTTCCCCGCTGTTATATGATGAATACCTGCAAGTCACTGTTTTTAGTGAAATTTGATACATTCTGAGAACAGCAAAAATAAACCATTTAACATGTATAATTAATTCTGTACTGTTTGCATTTATGATGTACATTTAGAACTGTGTAGGAGGCATGGAGAAGGAGAGGCTTCTGTAAGTGTCAAAGTTGTTGCATACAGTGCTCATATTCTACGTAGTCTTTCATATGATAGACTACATTTCCACAATGAGATACCTAAGCAAAGGAAACACAGGTGATATTATTGTGGAATGAGCAAAAAAAATTGCACGTTTTTCAATTATATTACCTGTGTTTCCTAACATCACACATCACATTGTGTAGATGAGGTTTAGGCCTGTTCCTGGAGACAGAGGAGGTCTGACATTTGTTCAAGAGTGCAGTGGACATGACTCACTTCGTTGGTAGGCCTCCACATGTATTATCTCCTCTGTATTCTTCAACAAACCTAAATTCCATCTGCAACCCTGAGTAGGACTTACCTGAAACAAATCTGTGGATAGGTTACACCTTATTGGCATCTTGAAACAATCATTTAAAATGTTAGGGTCAGATTTATGGTGGACGTGCGCCTCTTTTGCTCCATTGTGGGTCACTTTTGTGTAAAAGATGCACCATGTTGCAAGATAGGTTTCAGTTCATCTCCAGCAAGATACCATCAGTTTAAAATGTATATAATTAGCACTGTGTAGGGGGCATGCAGAAGCTGAAGCTTTTGTAAGTGTCAAAGTTGTTGCATGCAGTGCTGCACTTCTGGGTACTGTTTAATATGCTGCACTACATCTGCACTATGAGATACCTAAGCCTAGGCAACACAGGTGATGTGATTGTGAAATGAGGAAAAGAAACTCCACATTTTTCAATTACATCACCTGTGTTTCCTAACTTTACGAATGACATTGTGCAGATGAATTTTAGGTCTGTCCACGGACACAGAAGAGGTCTGGCCTTTGTTCAAGAGTGAAGTGGACATGACTTACTTCATTGGTAGGCCTTCACATGTATTATCTCCTCTGTATTCTTCAACAAGCATAAATTTGATATGCAATCCTGAGTAGGCCTCACCTTAAACAAACCTCTGGAGAGGCCACACCTTATCGTCATCCTGAATCAATCATTTCAAATGTTAGGGACAGATTTATGATAGGTGTATGCCTCTTTTGCGCCACTGTGCGTCACTTTTGTGATGCAGCGGCGGTGCAAAAGATTTGCTATGAGGCGACAAAATTACAAATTGATGCATCTAGGCAGATGTGTCATGCTGTAAAAAACCCGTGCCACATGAAACCGATGCAGCAGTGATGCAAAAGATGCACCATGTTGCAAGACAGGCCTCATTTCATCTCCAACAAGATAAGAAGCTAAGTCTTCTGTAAATGTCAAAATTGTTGTATATACTGCTCAACTTCTATGTACTCTTTGATATGCTAGAGTCCATCTGCACTATGAGATACCTAACCAAAGGCAACACAGGTGATGTGATTGTGAAATGAGGAAAAGAAACTCCACATTTTTCAATTACATCACCTGTGTTTCCTAAGTTTACGAATGACATTGTGCAGATGAAGTTTAGGTCTGTCCACGGACACAGAAGAGGTCTGGCCTTTGTTCAAGAGTGAAGTGGACATGACTTACTTCATTGGTAGGCCTTCACATGTATTATGTCCTCTGTTCTCTTCAACAACTCGAAATTTCATTTGGAACCCTGAGTAGGCCTCACCTCAAACAAACGTCTGGATAGGACACACCTTATTGCCATCCTGAAACAATCATTTAAAATGTTAGGAACAGTTTTATGATGATTGTGCACCTCTTTTGCGCTGCCATTGCGTCACTTTTGTGAGACAACAGCAGTGCAAAAGATGCACCATGTTCCAAGATAGGCCTCACTTCATCTGCATCAAGATACTGTTAGTTTAAAATGTATATCTTTAGGACTATGTAGGGGGCCTGGAGAAGCAGAAGCTTCTGTAAGTGTCAAAGTTGTTGAAAAACTGTTTCTCCTTCAATCTTTTCCCTTGTCTTTTCAATTTTTTAAATACATGTTTTAATATTTTTCAAATGTTTGTTATCTCTTTCACAGATTGAAAGTATAAAAACAAAAAGTGAGTAAGTTAACGACAATTATAAGGTAAATGTTTTGTACTCTTTTCGTTACATTTCTATCAGATTCACCTACTAGTAGTTCGACAGCTTCATTTCTTTAACCCTCAGTTTCCTGCCTTTGCTACTTCCCTCATTCATTTCTCTATTACCTACTTACTCTACTCCTTCCACTCCTTTTCTCAGTCCCTCTCTTCTCATAGTTCCTCACTCATGTTCACTCACTCCGTCTCTATTACTCTTAGTGTCTTTGACTGATCACTCTTTCACTACTTGTTCATTATGCTTCTTCTGTGTAGTTGAAGCACACTAAGGGGCATATTATGAACACAGCCAATAAAATTATTGCTGTTTTTATTGGCAGAAAACTGTTGCAAAAGTGGTTTTAGCAGCAGTTTTCCGCCGCAAAAGCGGCTTTAGCGACACATTTCTGCCGATAAAAGCTGCAAAACTTTTATTGCCTATGTTGATGATATGGCTCTATGTTATTTACATTTCTTTGCTGTTTCAATTAATCTTTTTCTGTTATTTTTTCTTTTCTGTTTTCTGTTTTTTCTCTCTGTTATTCCACATGTTTTAATCTGATTTTGAACATTCACTCACATTCTCCAAGAAACTCTTCTTTGTTATTGTTCTACTCTCTTTTTTTTCTTTCACTTCCTTATCTATTTTGTTTTTCACAATTATACCCTCTTCCATCTTTTCTTCAGTAAATAGATCTATTAACAGTATCTCTGGTTTACTCCCTATAGCTGTCTTTCTTTTAACATTACTCTCTGTTTACTTCCCTTATACTTACTCTTCTTTTTTTTTTTTGTTTTTTTTTTTTGGTTCGCTCCCGGTTCGCGAACCGGGAAGCGAACGGGGAAGCGAACTAAAAGAAATAGAGCTTGCCAGAGTGCTAAACATTCTAGCAATTTTTTTTTGAAAGGGGAGGTAGTTCTGAAAAGAACTTTTTTTTTAATGTTTTTGTTGTTTTATATATATTTTTTTTTTTTGAACATTTTTTGTTTTTTTTGTATTTTTTGAACAGTTTTATGTTTTTTTTTGTTTTTGATGGAGGGGAAACAACAAAAAACAGGCATTGAAAAGGGCTCAACAGGAGCAAAAAAAAAAATTACTGTCTGGGGCGGTTAGGGCAATTGTGATTTACATAAGCTAAGTTGATTAACGTAATGCTCATGTTACCACATGACAGCAATGCACCGCAATACATACAAGTAAATTTCATATGAGCAAAGTTCCCCTGTATGTTTGGCACGGTTTCCCGTGCCTCTGCTCCTGTCAACGATATCAGTGATGTTGACCTGGCCACAGGAGTTGTTGTTGGGTTATCTTGCATGTCACGTATCTCCGCCTGGCTGTAGTTCAATGGATGCCACCTGGTCATGTGACGATGCATTGTATAGTTACCGTAGCTATACTTTTTGTCAGTGCCTCTAGATAATCGGTCTTTACAAATGAGGCAGGTGACATACCTAGCATTTACTTTCTTCTGCCCTCGAGGGATTTTAAAAAACTGCCAAATGAAACTGGCTTTCCGATGGGAAACCCGGGGCACCTCTTGTAAGAACTGTGGTCCTTCTGTCTCCTCTTCCTCTAGTTCATCCTCTTCCTCCTCTGTGTTGCTGATGAACTGGGCAGGTGGTCCTCTCTTCCCATGAGGAGGTGGAGGTGGTGGTGGGGGTGCACCAGCTGAAGCAACTAATGAAGCCATTGCTCAACTATCCAAAAAGGTCTTCCTCTCACAAAGATGAAAGTCAGAGTGAGGAAAGAAGGAGGGGTTTTCATCATTTGGGAAAAACAATAGTTCTAAACCAATGAAAAGTGTTATGTTTAGGTCACCTGACCTAGCCTTACATCATTATGAAACCAAAAGTGAAATGAACCAATGAAAAGTTTTATTAACAAGTCACATGACCTCTTACGCTTAAGTTACGCGCTGCGGAACGCGCCCCGGATCGCTTCCGGGTCGCTGAGCTTCGCGCCTCGGGTCGCGCTCCGGAGCGCTTCCGGGTGCGCTAACGCGGCGCGTCATAAGATGCATTACGCGGCAACGGAATACGTCGCGCTTTCGCGACGCGCCGCGGATCGCTTCCGGGGAGCTGCGCTTCGAGTCTCAGTTCGCGTACCGGAGCACTTCCGGGTGCGCTAACGCGGCGCGTCATAAGACGCATTACGCGACAACGTGATACGTCGCGCTTCCGCGACGCGTCACGATGTTGATTTCTAACGCGGCAGTTGCGCTAACGGAACGTTTACCGGTTCGCGGACTGGGTCGCGGCATCAAGATGAGCTAACGGGAAGCTTCCCGGTTCGCCAACCGGGAGCGAACAAAAAAAAAGTATTAAAAATGTTTTATTAATAAACATATAAAATATATTTTTGGATTTAAAGAAGAATACATTTTACAGCTACAGATATTAGCTTTTAAAAAACCAATGAAATTCACTGAAAAAACCATAGGTTATAGACCATATATAGTTAGGAATTAGCATTTACAAAACCTTGAAAATTCACTGAAAAAACCATAGGTTATAGACCATATATAGTTAGGAATTAGCATTTAAAAAACCTTATTTTACTCACACAAAACCATTGAAATTCCATATATAGTTAGTTGTACTAACTATATATCGCGCACCCGCAATCCACTGCTGATGATGTCACATATTACATCATTCATGACATGGTCAGTGACATCACTGATGACATCACTGATGACATCTCAAATGACATCACTGATGACATCACTGATGACATCTCAAATGACATCACTGATAACATCACTGATGACATCTCATTTGACATTACTGATCACATCACTGATGACATCATTCATGTGATAATACGATGAACCTCTTCAGACTCTAATATAACCTTAGATACACTCAGTGTAAACAGACACTCATAGACTGTCACTCATCCATGGAGTTACTCAGACACTTAGTCAGTCATGCAAAGAATCAATCACACCTCCATTTCCTCAACTATACAGTTATACACACCTTACTTATTCAAACATATACTAAAACATATTTACTCACTTATACAATCCTGGATACAAGTTCACAATGATCCATACAGCCACTCACACATTCACTGGCTCTTATGCTCAGTTATTTATATATGTCAACTCTCACATGTACTGTATTTTACGTATGTACTTACTTTAAGATGTAGCACTGAGATATCCATTCACTCACCAATACACTCATGCACACAGTCAACTGCCCATACAGCTGTTTCCACATGCACCTTTGAACCCATACATCTAGTCAATCAACTGCTCACACATCTATGCAGAGAGTCATACACCTCCCAGCCACCCACACACACACTCAGTCTCCCATACAAATGCTTGGGCAACCAATCAATAACCCATACAGTTAATCATATAGCTACTGATCAACACATGCAGCAGTTTACAGAACAACAGACATAATGATGCACAAATTAAGACAGTTTAGTCACTAACCCATGCACTCAGTGAGACACATTTAATCAGTCACTCATACAGTCAGTCATGCCCCTACTAAATCCTTCATCAAGACACTTATACATCCACTCATTCTTCAATATGTAAGACATATTTTAACTTTACAGAATTATACAGTCACTGGATGTAGTCATCAGTGATGTCATCAGTGATGTCATTTGAGATGTCATCAGTGATGTCATCAGTGATGTCATTTGAGATGTCATCAGTGATGTCATCAGTGATGTCACTGACCATGTCATGAATGATGTAATATGTGACATCATCAGCAGTGGATTGCGGGTGCGCGATATATAGTTAGTACAACTAACTATATATGGAATTTCAATGGTTTTGTGTGAGTAAAATAAGGTTTTTTAAATGCTAATTCCTAACTATATATGGTCTATAACCTATGGTTTTTTCAGTGAATATATATATATATATATATATATATATATTTATATGTATATTTATATATATGCAAAAAAACAGTTTCTTTCCTAAAAGTAGACATGGGAGCATAACGGATTTTTAAAAACAAGATTTCTTTTATTGAAGGGGTTGGCATGACGCGTTTCAGCTTTCGCTTTCTTCAGATGCACCTCCTTCCAAATTGCCACTGCCGATGCAATCCTATGTGTGTTTTTGTCCTGGCTCATCTAAAGTAGGATATTGCACACCTGAGTTTCATTTGGGAGGAGTCACTTTGATAGTTCAGCATGTTGAGACTGCAACTCCCAGAATGCAGTTTGTTTGTGTCACCGTGTTGCGGTAAGCGATCCAGTTAGCCAGATTCTTTAGATACCTCTGGTTGACGCTGGCTAAAAACGAAGTCAGGTTAAGGGATTGCAGCGTATTCCTGGGCATAGGCGAGGCTCTTGAATCCGCCCTTCCAACCTTGCCATCACCGTTTGTTGCAGGTCCGGGACATCACTGAAGTAGCGGTGTCGCTCCATGAATTCGTGGACTATCCATGATAGCGGGATCTCTGTGCCTCTGGGATGCAAGGCGGTCTGGGTAAGTGCCATTTAACCCGAGACGCTTGAGAAAGGGCCACCCTTGCGCGTCATGGCTCCGCGCTAAAATGCAAACAAACATTCTCTTTCCTAAAAGTAGACCAGGGGGCACGACGGATTTTTAAAAACAAGATTTCTTTTATTGAAGGGGTTGGCATGACGCGTTTCAGCTTCCGCTTTCTTCAGAAGCACTTCCTTCCTAATTGCCACTGCTGCTGCAATCTTAGGTGTATTTTTGTCTAAAGTAGGATATTGCACACCTGAGCTTCGTTTGGGAGGAGTCGCTTTGATAGTTCAGCATGTGAAGATTGCAACTCCCAGAATGCAATTTGTTTGTGACACCGTGTTGCAGTAAGCAATCCAGTTAGCCAGATATATATATATATTTTCACTGAAAAAACAAATGTTCCAGTGACAATGTAGTTGGGAAATAGAATTAAAAGAGCCTTAGAAATTCAATGAAAAAAGGAAGGTTACGGGGATGTTATATGATTGTTAAACACATATACTAATGTACTACAAAATTTAAATTAGTTTAATTGGTGTACTGCTAATCAATGATACTACTTCTAACATATATTATGTGAGTGGCTGTGTGACTGTATGTATTTATGTGAGAGTGGGTGTCTGAGTGGCTGTATGGGTATATAAGTGGGTGTGTGAGTAGCTGTATTGGTGACTGGCTGCATGGGTGACTGACTGATTTCAGGAGTAGCTGTATGGTGAGTTAGTGGTTGTGTCAGTGGCTGTTTGAGTGAGTGAGTACATGAGTGGTGTATGGGTGAGTGCATGTGTGAGTGGCTGTATGGGTGAGTGAATGGGTGTGTGAGTAGCTATGTGGGTAAATGGGTATGTCAGTGAGTGTATAGATGAGTCAGTGGCTGTCGGAGTTGCTGTGTTGGTGAGTGAATGGGTGTTTAGGTAGCTCTATGTGTGAGCGAGTGGTTATGTGAGTGGCTGTATGGGTGGTTGAGTGAGTGAGTGGGTGTCTGAGTGGCTGTATGAGTGAGTCAGTGGGTGTGTAAGTGGCTGTATCGGTGAGTAAGTGGCTGTTTATTTGGGTGTTTGGTTAAGTGAGTTGGTGTTTGAGTGGCTGTATTGGAGAGTGTTTCTCTGTGTGAGTGCTTGTATAGACACATGAGTGGGTATGTAAGCGGTTGTGAGTGTATGAGTGAGTGTGTGAGTGCTTGAATGGGTGAGTGAGTGGCTGTGGTAAGAGGCTGTATGGGTGAGTGAGTGGCTGTTTAGGTAGATAAGTGGGTGTGTGAGTTTCTATATGGGTAAGTGTGTGGATATATCAGTGACTGTTTGAGTCAGTGGGTATGTGAGTGGCTCTATGGATGAGTAAGTGGTTATGTGATCACTTGTATGGGTCTGTGAATGGGAATATGAGAGGTTGTGTTGGTGTGTGAATGGTGTATGAGAGGTTGTATAGGGGTGTGAGAGTGCTTTTGTGGAAGATGTCTTCCGTGATGCCCCTGACAATGTCATGAGTGATGTAAGATGTGAGGTCATAAGCAGTGCATTGCGAGGGCATATGTTAATGTTAGCTCAGCTAAATATAACTGCTGAATTTCACTGGTTTTGTACAAGTGAAATCTAATCCTAACTATAACATCCCTTTGGTTTTTTCAGTGAATTTCTAAGGTTTTTGAATTCTATTTTCTAACTATATTGTCCCTGTAACTTTGTTTTTTACATTGAATATACATATGTAGATATATAGATATATATATATATCTATATATAGCTTCTTTTATTACAGTGGATATATATATATATTTTTATATATATATACATATATTACCTACTGGCGGTCGCCAGTAGGTATATATAGTTAGGATTTGTTCTCTATGGGATTTTTGAAAATTCTATGTCTAATAACTTTGGCGTTTGTGGACGGAATTGGCTGAAATTTTCAGGAAAATGGCACATTTTGTTTCCGAGCAGCCCCTGAAAATTGGGGGGGGGTTCGTCCAGGGGGGGTCGAGAAAAAAGGGGGGGTCCCAAAACGTGTTTTTAACATTGAGTTTTCCATAGGGCGGTTGGCCTCACTTTTAGCCCGAACGGCTGAATGGATTTGCACGAAACTTGGCAAAATTGTAGGGACTGGTAGCCCGATGTGCCTTTTGTAGGTCTCAATATATGTGCTACAGTGGATTTTGAGAAATTAACATTCAAAAAAAGATATATATCTGTAACAGCGGACCGGGCAGCGCTCCGGTTCGCGGACTTTTCGCGCAACGGAGCTTTGTGAAGCGAAGCTGATTGGTTCTCTGGCGTCTGTGAACATTCCAAACAGTCCGTAGCGGCCGCCATCTTGTCTCTCGGTAGGATCGAGAGACAAGAGGAGGCCAAAGCGAAGGGGCAAATGACCATAAGGGGGTATAGTAGATCCTCGCTGACCCCCTAGGTTTGATGTGGAGGTTTTAAAAGGGCTCGCGGGGCAAAAAAAAAAAATAATAATAATAATCGAACGGCTGAATGGATTTGCACGAAACTTGGTAACTTGGTAAAATATTAGGGACTGGTAGCCCGATGTGCCTTTGCTAGGTCTCAATATATGTGCTCCAGTGGATTTTGAGAAATTAACGTTCAAAAAAAGATATATATCTGTAACAGCGCTCCGCTTCGCGTAACGGAGGTTTGCGAAGCTGATTGGTTCTCCGGCGTCTGTAAACATTCCAAACAGTCCGTAGCGGCCGCCATCTTGTCTCTCGGTAGGATCGAGAGACAAGAGGAGGCCAAAGCGAAGGGGCAAATGACCATAAGGGGGCATAGTAGATCCTCCTTGACCTCTTAGGTTTGATGTGGAGGTTTTAAAAGGGCCCCGCGAGGCAAAAAAAAAAAAAATTATAATAATCGAACGGCTGAATGGATTTGCACGAAACTTGGCAAAATTGTAGGGACTGGTAGTCCGATGTGCCTTTGCTAGGTCTCAATATATGTGCTCCAGTGGATTTTGAGAAATTAACGTTCAAAAAAAGATATATATCTGTAACAGCGCTCCGCTTCGCGGAGATAAAATTATATCTGTATTACCTAGCTGTTGCTAACACCAGTTAGCGACGGCTAGTAGGAGATAGCGACCATCTTGGGCCCCACTTTGCATGTGAGTGATATTTATCACTAATGACATGCAAAGTGGGCATGCCAAGATGTTAGCGACTGGAAACAGTCGCTAACATCGCTATCTCCTATTATCAACTTTTGGAAATATTCGCGATAAGCGCGAATATCTCCAAAAGCTAGCACCTGCCCTGAGCAGTTCTAAGGCATGTTATCCAATGGGAGGTGGATAACATGGCTAAGAGCATTAGCTCGGTAATGCATGAATATCGCTGAGTTTTCAGCGATATTAATGCATTGCGGTCGTTTTTTATCGTATTTGCGATAAACCTTGATAATAGCAAGGTTTATCTGCGATAATTTCTGACGATGCTTAGCGGTAAAAAAATCGTTGCTAAGCATCGTTAGGGATAAATATCGCTTAACTTTGGTAATATGCCCCAACGTCTGTTAACGTTCGATTAGAAGGAAATCAGGAAGTGTTGAAAAGATTGTCTGCGCCATCTTGCCTTTTTTCAAATGCCACACTTTTGTCGTGCACGGCAGCCATTTTAGATGCCTTGACCAGACCCACTCTCTGCACGCTGTCGATCCTTAGCATGGCTCCCCACCCTCGCAAGCATCTCCCCCAGGCAGTGGTCACCCCCGCTCTCTGTCTTATGCATGGGTAATAAACCACCCCCCATCTGCGCTGCTCTTCCCTGAGAATCACACCCTGTGCCCGCCCGACACCTCCCTTTCGCCCTATTCACTACCGCACCCTCTGACACTCCTTTTCCTCTGTGTCCGATTGTCCAGGCCAGTCCTAGGGTATCAGCTAGCCCTGCAGATGTAGTTTATGGCCCCAGGTGTAAAGAATCACCCCTCTTCAAAGGAGTTATAGTAGATCAAGGCCCACACTCGATGAGATCCGTCACAGCAGACGCGTTCCTATTATCTGAAAACCATCCTGTATTGTGATTGGGGAGGGGACGAGCCTGAAGCGGAAGATTCCAGGGATGACTCTTTGTACATCAAAGTTTTTACAATTATGTGTCACATTAAAAATATATAGCACTCCAACAAAGTAGTAAGATTATAAAACTTTAATAACTTATAAATATATACAAGAAAACAAAAACAGTAATAACATATAAACATTTTTAGGGAAAAACAACGAAGTAGCGGTCGGCTGTGCGAATAGTCCCAACGCAGCACAACGTCCAGATTTCTGGCGTGGGGCGTCGCGGGGGGTGGGTCATCAGTAGCAAACTGTTGTGCGAATAGTTCCAAGTAGGCAGAACGATGGCACCAAGGTGATGTCCAGTAAGTTGCCGCACTGGTTTTGGTATCCTACAATGCTGCTCCGAATAACGGCGTGGGGCGCCCCGGGGGAGGCGGCGTGAATGGGCCTCTCCAGGTGGAGTGTCATCTGTTGTAGTGGGGCGCCCCTTTACCGTTTCAGTTGCCATTCCGTCCATTTTTGGTCCACTGTGTCAAAAGCCGCAATTCAGCTGAGTTGCGCCCACTCTTGCGGTGCAGCGATAGGCGGCTGTCACAGGACTCTCAAAATGGCGGCAGGCTCTTTTCTTTTTGGGCCTGGTCCACTGAAATGGCCCTGGGACACCTTGGAAATCGGACGCTTGTCTGCTAGGTCTTGGACCCCATTCTCGAAAGCGTCCCCTCCGCCTTGAGGATTTATCAAAAGTTTTGGGGGCCCCCGACTCCTGTAGGCTTCTGGTGGGGAGCGGTTGCAATGATTGCTCGCGGAATGACCACGACGGAGCTACGAGATGGTGGTGCTCTCATGCTGAAGACAGTTTCAGTCTGAAAGTACCAGAAACAAGGTGGGACTTTCAGACTTTTGGGAAAAAAAAAAGTTTTCATCCAATGAAAAGTGATGTTTTTAGGTCATATGATCAAGCCTTCCATCATTAGGAAACCAAAAGTAAAATGAACCAATGAAAAGTTTTATAAACAAGTCACATGACCTGTTATGCGGCATAGGGTATAAAATGCGGAGAAAATACGTTGGCACGTGAGGCGGCGTCAGTAGCGGACCGATGTGCGAATAGGCCGAAGGCAATACAACGCGCCAAGATCCGGATGGCACCGAGGTGGTGTCCAGCAAGTTGCAGCACTGGTGTGGCCATCCTACAATGCTGAAAGTCGGCGTGGGGCGCCCCGTTGGCCTGTGAGTTTGCGTCAGTAGCGGACCGATGTGCGAATAGGCCGAAGGCAGCACAACGCGCCAAGATCCGGATGGCACCGAGGTGGTGTCTAGTAAGTTGCCGCACTGGTGTGGCCATCCTACAATGTTGAAAGTCGGCGTGGGGCGCCCCGTTGGCCTGTGAGATGGCAGCAGTAGCGGACCGATGTGCGAATGGGGCCAAAGGCAGCGCAACAATATTTTCGGAATAGAAGACACCACAAGGCGCTGAGATGCCAAGATCCGGATGGCACCGAGGTGGTGTCTAGCAAGTTGTGGCACTGGTGTGGCCATCCTACAATGGTAAAAGTCGGCGTGGGGCGCCCTGTTGGCCTGTGAGATGGTGTCAGTAGCGGACTGATGTGCGAATGGGGCCAAAGGCAGCGCAACAATATTTTCTGACTGACACCACAAGGCGCTGAGATGCCAAGATCCGGATGGCACCGAGGTGATGTCTAAGTTGCGGACCGATGTGCGAATGGGGTCAAAGGCAGCGCAACAATATTTTCTGTATGGAAGATACCACTAGGCGTTGAGATGCCAAGATCCGGATGGCACCGAGGTGATGTCTAGCAAGTTGCTGTACTGGTGTGGTCATCCTACAATGCTGAAAGTCGGCGTGGGGCGCCCCATTAGCCTGTGAGATGGCGTCAGTAGCGGACCGATGTGCGAATAGGCCGAAGGCAGCACAACGCGCCAAGATCCGGATGTCACCGTGGTGGTTTCATAGTTGAAAGGCACTTCATCTGCAGTGGGGCGCCGAGATCCGGATGGCACCGAGGTGATGTCTAGCAAGTTGCTGTACTGGTGTGGTCATCCTACAATGCTGAAAGTCGGCGTGGGGTGCCCCATTAGCCTGTGAGATGGCGTCAGTAGCGGACCGATGTGCGAATAGGCCGAAGGCAGCACAACGCGCCAAGATCCGGATGTCACCGTGGTGGTTTCATAGTTGAGAGGCACTTCATCTGCAGTGGGGCGCCGAGATCCGGATGGCACCGAGGTGATGTCTAGCAAGTTGCTGTACTGGTGTGGTCATCCTACAATGCTGAAAGTCGGCGTGGGGCGCCCCATTAGCCTGTGAGATGGCGTCAGTAGCGGACCGATGTGCGAATGGGGCCAAAGGCAGCGCAACAATATTTTCTGAAGAGAAGACACCAAGAGGCGCTGAGATTCCAAGATCCGGATGGCACCGAGGTGGTGTCTAGCAAGCTATGCAGTTGAGTTGTGTGCGCACTTGCGGCGAATAGGTCGAAGGCAGCATAACAATGTTTTCTGAATAGAAGACACCACAAGGCGTTGAGATTCGGTTACCACCGAGGTGATGTCTAGCAAGTTGCCGCACTGGTGTGGCCATCCTACAATACTGCTCCGAATAACGGCGTGGGGTGCCCGAAGGGGGGGGGGAGGCGGCGTGAACGGGCCTTCCTAGGTGGAGGCTCGTCTGCTGTAGTGGGGCGCCCCTTTACCGTTTCAGTTGCCATTCAGCTGAGTTTCGGCTGCTCTTGATGCTACAGCGACAGGCGGCTGCAACAGGACTCTCAAAATGGCCGCCTGTTCTTTGGATTTGGGCCTGGTCCACTAAAATGGCCCTGGGACACCTTAGAACTCGGACGCTCGATTTTTTTTTCCTTTCCTGTACATGCAAAAAAAGCTAAATGCCCGGTACGTTACACGCTTCATCTGCCACGATGAACTCTCCAGAGGAACCGAAAAAAAATATAGTTATGCTAACTATACCATGCATCGTCATATGGAGAGGTGGCACCAATTAATTATAGTGCTGCATAAAAGAGAGATTTGGAGGAGAACCCCTGAACTGCTAGTACATTCATCAAAGAAGTGGCACTGACAGCATCAGAGGGAAGGGAAACGGTCCCAAATATTTAGAAGAACTTTGGAAAGATTAAAATGACATGTTTAGATTGTGGCAAATTAATTTCATGTGGACAGATGAGTGTTACTCTAATAAATACAGCATATGAACATCATCATAGTCGATGGTTGGTAGAGACATTTTGACTATATCCTGGACCTGCCCGTCCTCGCCCAAAATGGCGCCGGAATAAATGGGACTCGTAACTCCTTGTTGTGTACTGGTTGCAGAACGTTGAAATCACGAGATACGTATGCAGTTTTGAAGCACATGGCGGGCGGGGACGAGAATTGATTGAATATTTCGACATCCCTATTGATATTAAGTTCTGATGTGTTATTGATTACTGTACTATTGAAAGTTCAAATTAACGTCACCCATGGTACTTGCCCGCAAATGTATATCTAGATAATTTTATTGTAACTGGCCCTGTCGTATTTTAATTATAAAATGTACGTCCACCGATTCCGTAACTGTTAGACACCTTAGTTCTTGCAACCTAATGGCCCGCCCGTTACGTTCCTCTACAGTGTAAATGTCTACTCATCATATACGATTACAGTTTGCTCCGTGGCCGGCCCACGTGGTTATAGGCTCGTATTTGTATAATGAAATTTTCACAATAAAGGTTTTTAAAAGAAAACATGGTAGTAGTATATACATTGGTAAAGTTTTTAATAATAGTCACTGTTTTAGAATCATTAAAAGGCAAGTGAAATAAAGCAGACCAATTACATGAAGGGTAAAAGGTATAATACGAAGGAACGCAGTAAAGATAAATGGTCAAGGGCTGTTGTGTTTTCTATTCCTGCAACATAAAGTGATCGATAAGAATCTCATATTCAGGCGTATCGGCGACTAAGACAGCAGGTCGACCCTCTTTTGCTCAACGGCTCCGTCATGGGACGAAGAAACGCTCTTTTTCTCGAAAAAAGAATATATTTTACTTGCAGGACAGTTGTAAATTTTCCGGGAAAGTACATTAGCCTGGAACATTATAACATATATTTAAGAAAAAATAATGTTCGGAAGTAATAAAAAGCGTAATTTTTAGGTCATAAGACCAAGCCTTTCATCATTAGAATAAGAAAAGTAAAATGAACCAATGAAAAGTTTTATTAACAAGTCACATGACTTGTTATGCTTACGTTACGCGCTGCGCGCCCCGGATGACTTCCGGATGCGCTAACGCGGCGCGTCATATGACGCATTACGCGACAACGCAGGTCCAGAATATAGTCAAAATGTCTCCACCAACCAGCGGTCGGAACACAACCCCTTTCAGCAGGCTAAATAGTTCTGTTAAATGACAACAGAAGGGACAGGCAACAAGAACCATTAGTCAAAGAGGGGAGGGCTAGTTCTTCTCTACCGGGTTACATTGGGGCGCTACCGGAACTGATCGAATTGGTAGTCTACAGTGTTTCTGGATGTTTCAGACTGAAGCTGGGGTTAGCATGAGAGCAGTACCATTTCGTAGCTCCGTCGTGGCCATTCCGCAACCAATCATGGCAGCCGCTCTTTATCGTTATTTTGGGCGGGGTGGGTGGCGGAGCCGAGCTGTTTTGCAGCCATCATTGTGTGGAGTTCAGTTCATTTCACTAGTTTTGTATTTGTCATGAGGGGTTGTTCCTAATGTTTCTATTTTAGCGAGGTAAAAAAGAGATCCCGTTAGTGGCCTACTGATTTTGCTCGATTCCTTTTCTTTTTTTTTTACACGATTTTTCGTTATCTGCAAAGACTAAACAGAGTATTGCGACTCTGTGTTTGTTTGTAAATAGAGAATGAACCAAAGAGAACCAATCTAAAACAGTAAATACTTGGATAACAATCAATCAAATGGAGAGAGAAGCAGGCACGACGTATTACAACGGGGGCAAAGGCCTGCGTTAACTACCCTTCACTATGTGCAAAGAGAGAGTACTCCTAATAGAAATGAGGGGGGGGGGGGACACCATTCAAAGCAGATCAGTGTGCATAAACACGAAAATGTTTTCACTTACCACGTAATTGACATTCGACAGCTTATGATATTTGCTATTAAAAAACCATTGAAATTCACTGAAAAAACCATAGGTTATAGACCATATATAGTTAGGAATTAGCATTTACAAAACCTTGAAAATTCACTGAAAAAACCATAGGTTATAGACAATATATAGTTAGGAATTAGCATTTAAAAAACCTTATTTTACTCACACAAAACCATTGAAATTCCATATATAGTTAGTTGCACTAACTATATATCGCGCACCCGCAATCCACTGCTGATGATGTCACATATTACATCATTCATGACATGGTCAGTGACATCACTGATGACATCACTGATGACATCTCAAATGACATCACTGATGTCACACACCTCCCAGCCAGCCACACACACACTCAGTCTCCCATACAAATACTTGGACAATCAATCAATAACCCATATAGTTACTCATATAGCTATTGATCAACACATGCAACAGTTTACAGAACAATAGACATAATGATGCACAAATTAAGACAGTTTAGTCACTAACCCATGCACTCAGTGAGACACATTTAATCACTCACTCATACAGTCAGTCATGCACCTACTAAATCCTTCATCCAGACACTTCTACATCCACTCATTCTTCAATATGTAAGACATATTTTAACTTTACAGAAACATACAGTCACTGGATGTTGTCATCAGTGATGTCATCAGTGATGTCATTTGAGATGTCATCAGTGATGTCATCAGTGATGTCACTGACCATGTCATGAATGATGTAATATGTGACATCATCAGCAGTGGATTGCGGGTGCGCGATATATAGTTAGTGCAACTAACTATATATGGAATTTCAAGGGTTTTGTGTGAGTAAAATAAGGTTTTTTAAATGCTAATTCCTAACTATATATGGTCTATAACCTATGGTTTTTTCAGTGAATTTTCAAGGTTTTGTAAATGCTAATTCCTAACTATATATGGTCTATAACCTATGGTTTTTTCAGTGAATATTACCTACTGGCGGTCGCCAGTAGGTATATATAGTTAGGATTTTTTCTCTATGGGATTTTTGAAAATTCTATGTCTAATAACTTTGGCGTTTGTGGACGGAATTGGCTGAAATTTTCAGGAAAATGGCACATTTTGTTTCTGAGCAGCCCCTGAAAATTTTGGGGGGGTTTGTCAAGGGGGGGCCGAGAAAAAAGGGGGGTCCCAAAACGCGTTTTTCCCATGTTAATTTCCATAGGGCGGTTGGCCTCACTTTTAGCCCGAACGGCTGAATGGATTTGCACGAAACTTGGCAAAATTGTAGGGACTGGTAGCCCGATGTGCCTTTTGTAGGTCTCAATATATGTGCTCCAGTGGATTTTGAGAAATTAACGTTTAAAAAAAGATATATATCTGTAACAGCGGACTGGGCAGCGGCCCAGGACGCGTACTTGTCGCGCAACGGAGCTTTGTGAAGCGAAGCTGATTGGTTCTCCGGCGTCTGTCAACATTCCAAACAGTCCGTAGCGGCCGCCATCTTGTCTCTCGGTAGGATCGAGAGACAAGAGGAGGTCAAAACAAAGGGGGAAATAACTATAAGGGGGCATAGTAGATCCTCGCTGACCCCCTAGGTTTGATGTGGAGGTTTTAAAAGGGCCCCGCGGGGCAAAAAAAAATAATAATGATAATAATCGAACGGCTGAATGGATTTGCACGAAACTTGGCAAAATATTAGGGACTGGTAGCCCGATGTGCCTTTGCTAGGTCTCAATATATGTGCTCCAGTGGATTTTAAGAAATTAACGTTCAAAAAAAGATATATATCTGTAACAGCGCTCCGCTTCGCGTAACGGAGGTTTGCGAAGCTGATTGGTCATTCTGTCACTGGGCTATAGTTGGGCTACATCTGGCTGATATTTGGGCTACATTTGTTTTTTTGTGTGTCTGGCGGCCATCTTTGGGCTACATTGGGCTACATTGGGCTACATTTGGGCTCCAACATATATATAGGCCAATGTAGCCCAATATATATTTTTCAAAGTTAATTTTCGTAAAAACCACTGGAGCATATATCTTGAGACATAGCAAAGGCACATCGGGCTACCAGTCCCTACAATTTTGCCAAGTTTCGTGGAAATCCATTCAGCCGTTCGAGCTAAAAGTGAGTCCAACCGCCCTATGGAAATGAAGGAAATGAATGGGTAATTTGTAATTAGCAAATAGCTCATCGCAAACTAGGAATGGTAAAGAATCGCTATTTATTCCTTAAAGTTCGCTATTTAGGAAATGCAAAAAACTTTGATGATACATATGGCGGTTCATCTCTAACAAGATAAGAAGCATAGGGATACATTTATGATGACTGGCGCATCACCAGGGATGTGTTAGTCATTCTGTGCCGCTGTTCCGTCACCTATGGTGTGCTGCATTTACAATGCGGCGCATCATGGGGCAAAAACAGCACAGATGCGTGATGTATCTGTGCCGTAAAGGTGGCGCATTGCTGGAGTTGTATCGCAAGTGTGATGAAGCTCCAGCAAGGGTCGGGGGTGCCCCTGTCGCAGGGTTTCTGTTCTCACACAGAACTGTGGACAGAGGATTGGAACCTCGGCGAATTAGGGTGTCCCAAAACTCACGTTAGTAATCAAAAACTCCTTAGCAAGCTAGGTACAGTGTCACATTGGATATAACAAACTCTCAATGTTTAGACAATCCAGAATATGAACTTATAGTACCTCAGGATACGTGGAACTCATGAACAGTCGGTCGTTATATATTTCTTAGAAACCAGAACATGGAGTTAAGAAGAACACATGTGTATTTGAAATGTTTATTTACTAATGCCGTCTTCACAGGCGTAGTATCTTAGATAATACAAGTACACATATTATCAGTAGCAAAATTACCAGCATAGTTACTAGTACATAAAAAGCGAATGGTGATAGTATGTTAACATGCTGTAAATGAATAAGAGTTAGCAACACTTATAAGCAGCCGCGGGCCGTGGAGGGAGTTACGGTGGGGCAGGGAGGCGGGGAGGGGGAGGGGCAAGGTAGAGAGGGCTCCACACTGCTTCTCCCCCTCCCCGCCTCCCTGCCTCACCGTAACTCCCTCCACGGCCCGCGGCTGCTTATATCTCACCCTCCCTAATACACATATTATATTATTTGCTAAGAAGGTCTCTTTGTGTTGGTTTAGGGCGTGCCCATACTTTAGTGTCTTAGATTTGAAGGAATCACATCAGCATACACCAGCTCTCTCTTCATGTGAGCCGCATCAACTGTTGTGTATGTGTGTTCGGCAAAGCAATATAAAACCCGCCTCATGCCCAGAATTGGCAGAAGTTGCACTTATGTTATGAGTATGAAGTCGTGGAGATCAGACCTCATAACAATTCTGTATCGTGTTGTTCTTGAAACTTTAGCACTCGCTGTACAGATATAGTTTAACAAGCAAAGCAGATAGTAGAGCAATAACATATTATTCTCATGTAAACCACGATGAACTACTAGGTGGAAAGCTAAAGCAACAACTAAGTGTCGTGTGCAGAAGTTGCAAAAAAGGAAAAATGGCGTTTAAACCGGTAATGAGCCCATGCTAACTTAACACGGTGTAAAGATATCCAGGACCTAGATGACACCTCCCCATGATCCGGAAACAAACTGAATAAGATAATAGAAGTGCCATCTCATGAGAGCAGATTGCAAGTTTATATGTGGACGGTCCGCAAGGTAAAGCATTAAAAACTAGGAAAATTTAATGCTACAGAAAAATAAAACAGCCAAGTACTTTATCGAGTCTTAAGCCAATAGGCAAGGTAAATAATAAAAACTTGACAAATAAGTCAATGAATTGTCAATGAAATGCTAGTACTCAGCATATCAAACATGAAAAAGGTCTATGACATAACTGTGTATGCAAAATAAGCTGCAACAGCCTCCAATAGGAAGTCACCGTCTTCATCCGAAAACAGTTCAGCCATCCAATTTAAAAGCGGAAAAGAACATACGTGCTCTCCCAGCACCGGATCCTCTATCACCATCAGAGGACAGCTCGGTGGGTTTTCAAGAAAGCTCTGTTCCAAGAAAGACTGTGCTGCCGCCAGTAAATTCCAGGGACCAAGTAGTCCATGCATCAATGCCACAGCCATAATCCTTTCGCCAGGACAAACCAACTCGTGAGTAATGATAGGAGTCATCAGCTGATTAAAGTCGACGTCAGGAGAAACCGGTCCGCAGAGACACAAATCAATGGCCCAATCGAAATCACAGGTCAGGCAGTGAAATACAGGCTGGACACAGGTGAAGTAGGAGAATCGAAAAGATAATCCATATGCCGTGCTTAATATCGCCAACGGCATTGTGCCATAATATTCTAGCATGCGATTGCGGAACAGTGTCAGCAGCTGCAGGGTGGGAGGTTGCATAGGAGGGACATCCATATTTAAAAATGTAAAAAAGCACAAGAGCGTCCGCTGGTAATGCAAGTAAAAATGCCAATCCACGAACCAGAGTGGAGAAAATAGAATGAAAGGAAGCAGGGATGAGTCCAAAGATTTTCTCAAATGAAGTCACGAGACCACTGGTAACAACTTTAAAAAAGTGCGCCAGGGACTTTGCGGAGGATGCGTTAAAGATAGTCGGAACCATCTTGCTGAATTTGAAAGGCAAATCTGAATTGAAAAGTGTGTGCACCTCTGTACGGGTGTTCGCTATGTGAAGCACGAAAGTTTCACGGGCCGAACTCAAGGCCACCTCTCTCTGAGACAAAAGAGCTCTTATTCTTGCCATGCTGTTGAAATCTGTCCCAAGGTTGGTATTTGTGGCCAGATTGAAAACTCCCTATGTTCATGTGTGGGAGGAAATAGAACATTTCTGCAGCAAATAACCCGTTCACTTACTGTTACGATAAAAGGAATACTTTTAATTAACTCAGAACAATCTTCATTATTGAGCATCAAATAACTACCATTTTCCAACAACTTGAACGTGGGGATGATAGCAGGAACTGGCGTGCCTTGCAACACGCAAGCCATATTTGGTCGGTGTTTGTTGCATGAACCGTGTAACTGTATGTGCCTACACATTAGTGAATGATCTGGCGTCTCAGTGCATTCCTCTCCATTCAGATAAACTTCTTGATCATCTTTGAAACATCTGTATGTGTATGGAAGCGACCAGACCTCATGAAGAAAAGCACTACCTAAAGGTTCATAACGACCTATTGGTATATATTTCATACAATTTGAAAACTTATATAAAGCAAAAGGCAGCGTTATTAAACCGTGGATAAGGCACGTTGCCAAAAAACCCGCAATCCTCTGCTGATGATGTCACTGAGCATGTCATGAATGATGTAATATGTGACATCATCAGCAGTGGATTACGGGTAATAGTATCTCTAGTTTACTCCCCTATAGCTGTCTTTCTTTTAACATAAGTGTCTGTTTCCTTCCCTTATACTTACTGTTTTTGGTTCGCTTCCGGTTCGCGTACCGGGGAGCGAACTGGGAAGCGAACTAAGAGAAATAGAGGTTGGCACAGGTCCAAATATTGTACCAATTTTTTAATAACGGGGAGGTAGTTCTGAAAAGAACTTTTTTTTTTATTTTTCAGAACATTTTTTTACTTTTTTTGAATTTTTCTGAACAGTTTTATATTTTTTTGGGTTTTTCTTGGAGGGGGCAATGAAAACGATTCATTGTAAAGGGCTCAACAGGAGCAACAAAACAAAAAAAAGAAGTATTTATTATTTTGGGCGTTTCGTACAAACTTGCATATGATAGTCAATAGCTCTGTTGATCAGAGTGATGCTTTTTTCTCCGTAGGAAATGAATCCATCGCAAAATACGCAGATGTGTTTTACATCACCAAATCTCATTTGTATATTTGGCACCATCTCCCTGCCCTCTGGTCCCGTTACTTCCGGTACAACAGATCTTCTGGCCATAATAGGGAGATTATCTAGGTCGTTCCGAAACTGTGCAGCACTGTAGTTGTTAGGATGCCACCTAGTCATATGGCGAGGCATTGTGTAGTTTCCGAAACTGTATTTTTTGTCGGTCCCTCTGGACAGTCTATCTTGACATATAAGGCAAGTTACGTATCTTGCATTTACTTTTTTCTGACCTTTGGGAATTTTAAAAAATTGCCAAATGAAGTTTTCTTTCTGGTGAGACGTCCTGGGCTGCTCAGGCAAAAACTGCCTCTCTTCGTGCTCGTCCTCCTGTTCCTCTTCTTCCTCTCCTTGTTGAATTATAACTTGAGCAGGTGGTCCACTCTTCCTTGGATGTGGTGGAGGTGGTGGGGAAGCACCAGCTGAAGCTACTAAAGAAGCCATTGCTCAGTGATCACAAAGGGTCTTTCTCTCACAATGATGAAAGTCAGAGTGAGGAAAGAAGGAGGGATTTTCATCATTTGGGAAAAACAAGAGTTCTCAACCAATCAAAAGTGTTCATTTTAGATTATATGACCTAGTCTTACATCATTAGGAAACCAAAAGTGAAATGAACCAATGAAAAGTGTTATTACCAAGTCACATGACTTGCTGTGTTTACGTTAAGCGCTTTGCAGGGCCTCCCGGTTTGCTTCCAGAAACCTGCGCTTTGCGACTCGCTTCGCGTACCAGTTCGCTAACGTTGTACGTCATATGACGTATCACGCGACAACGTGAAACGTCATGCGGACGGAAGGCGTCACGATGTTGTTTTCTAACGCGGCACTTGCGGTAAAGAAACGTTTACCGGCTCGCGGTCTATTTCGCGGCATCAAGGTCAGCTAACGGGAAGCTTCCCGATTCGCGAAGCGGGAACGAAGAAAATTTTTTTTTAAAAAAAAAATTATTCATAAACATATAAAATATATTTTTGGATTTAAAGAAGAATACATTTTACAGCTACAGATATTAGCTGTTAAAAAACCAATGAAATTCACAGAAAAAACCATAGGTTATAGACCATATATAGTTAGGAATTAGCATTTACAAAACCTTGAAAATTCACTGAAAAAACCATAGGTTATAGACCATATATAGTTAGGAATTAGCATTTAGAAAACCTTATTTTACTCACACAAAACCATTGAAATTCCATATATAGTTAGTTGCACTAACTATATATCGCGCACCCGCAATCCACTGCTGATGATGTCACATATTACATCATTCATGACATGGTCAGTGACATCACTGATGACATCACTGATGACATCTCAAATGACATCACTGATGACATCACTGATGACATCTCAAATGACATCACTGATGACATCATGACACACCAATACCAGTTACTACATAAGCACTCACTGATTCCTACGTCTACACACACATTCACTCATTCACCCATACAATCACTCATACATACAGTCACTTATTATTACAACACTATCATATGCACTCATACACCTATGCAGACAGTCACACACTGCCACTCATCCATGGAGTTACTCACACACCAAGCCAGTCCTGTAAAGAATCAATCACACTTCCATTTCTTCATCTATACAGTTAAACACAGAACACCATACTTCAGTGACATCACTGATGACATCACTAATGACATCTGAAATGACATCACTGATGACATCTCAAATGACATCACTGATGACATCATGACACACCAATACCAGTTACTACATACACACTCACTGATTCGTACGTCTACACACACATTCACTCATTCACCCATACAATTACTCATACATACAGTCACTTATTATTAGAACACTATCATATGCACTCATACACCTAGTCAGTCCTGTGAAGAATCAATCACACTTCGATTTCCTCATCTATAGTTAAACACAGAACACCATACTTTTCACACATATACTAACACATACTTACTCTCTTATACAATCACTGATACAAGTACACATTGATATGCACAGAGTCACACACCTCCCAGCCAGCCACACACACACTCAGTCTTCCATACATCCAGTCATTCTTCAATATGTAAAACGTATTTAAACTTTACAAAAACACACAGACACTAGATGATGTCATCAGTGATGTCATTTGAGATGTCATCAGTGATGTCATCAGTGATGTCACTGACCATGTCATGAATGATGTAATATGTGACATCATCAGCAGTGGATTGCGGGTGCGCGATATATAGTTAGTGCAACTAACTATATATGGAATTTCAATGGTTTTGTGTGAGTAAAATAAGGTTTTCTAAATGCTAATTCCTAACTATATATGGTCTATAACCTATGGTTTTTTCAGTGAATTTTCAAGGTTTTGTAAATGCTAATTCCTAACTATATATGGTCTATAACCTATGGTTTTTTCTGTGAATATATATATATATATTATATATATATATATATATATATATATATATATATTTTTATATATATATATATATATATATATATATATATATATATATATATATATATATATATATAATATATATATATATATATATATTACCTACTGGCGGTCGCCAGTAGGTATATATAGTTAGGATTTTTTCTCTATGGGATTTTTGAAAATTCTATGTCTAATAACTTTGGCGTTTGTGGACGGAATTTTCAGGAAAATGGAACATTTTGTTTCTGAGCAGCCACTGAAAATTTGGGGGGGGTTCGTCAAGGGGGGGCCGAGAAAAAAGGGGGGTCCCAAAACGCGTTTTTCCCATGTTAATTTCCATAGGGCGGTTGGCCTCACTTTTAGCTCGAACGGCTGAATGGATTTGCACGAAACTTGGCAAAATTGTAGGGACTGGTAGCCCGATGTGCCTTTGCTAGCTCTCAATATATGTGCTCCAGTGAGTTTTGAGAAATTAACGTTCAAAAAAATATATATATCTGTAAGCGCTCCGGGCAGCGCCCCGGTTCGCGTACTTGACGCGTAACGGAACTTTGCGAAGCGAAGCTGATTGGCTCTCCGGTGTCTGTCAACTTTCTAAACAGTCCGGAGCGGCCGCCATCTTGTCTCTCGGTAGGATCGAGAGACAAGAGGAGGCCAAAACAAAGGGGGAAATGACCATAAGGGGGCATAGTAGATCCTCCCTGACCCCCTAGATTTGATGTGGAGGCTTTAAAAGGGCCCCGCGGGGCAAAAAAAAAAAAAAAATTGTTTTTTTTGCATGGGGAGCGCCCGGTTCGCGAACCGGGAAGCGGTCCGGGGAGCGTACTATACGGAAAAAAGAATGATAGACTATGATATTTTGAAATATTGTATGTTTATTGATTGTTCTTTTTGTTGTTTTTTTTATTTTTATTTAAGTAGCAGTATTAATGATTATTAAATATCAATGTATTTTTGGAATTGTGCACAGTATACTATAAGTCTGACTTTATATTATAATCAATTTGGTACTAGTTTATGAATTACATATAAAAATGATTAAAGACTCAAACAATTTTTTAACATTAAATATAATTTTATTTTTCTGATTCTTTTTCAAAATTTAATAGAACGTCTAACATTTGACTGTCCGATATGTCCTCTTGTTGAGTGAACATAACTTCCCACTTTTGACCATCATCATAATGAAGTAAATAATCCACAGATTCTACACATTGTAGAAGTTCATGGTCTCGTGATTCATCCATGAATTCCAAGTCAATGGGTTCAATTATTTCCTCATTATTCATGTCTAGGACAATTTCAAAGGAAACGTTCTGTTCTCCTTGCATTTTTGTGCTGAAATTTGAATAAAAAATAAATATATCAGTAGAGATAGGGCACTGTTGGGTTTAAGTTCAGACAGGTACTTTTGAGGCATGAAGTAGTACTATTAAAAAGTGCCTGTGAGAAAGCCTATGTAAATTCATAATTATACCAAAGAAACCTAAATCAATCCATAATTATAATAAACAAGCCTTTCTCAATGTCTAACTCTTACAGAGGGATAGTATATAACTATCTGAAAATGTTTTCAAATTTATGAAATAATATCTTACCTTTTAAAAACAAGTTTAAGTTGTGAGTGAAAATGATTTTGCTATGTAGTTCAGGAAGTAGTAGTCAAAATGGCTGTGTTTCTCTCTCTTTTTTTATATATATTCAGGTACATAACCAATCAAATGTCAGGTAAAAAAAGTAGAAAATGAAAGTAACATTTTAATTGGTTGTCAATTCAAACACTTCAGATGTGTTTTGTGAAGTAATTTACCTCAGGGTATTTAGAGAGGTCTACAGGCTAAATGGCTAAATGGAATTCCAACCAAATTTGTGAAAATGGTAGGGATTGGTATGTAGTATGAGCAAATCTATATTTGGTGAAAGTGTCTCCAGGGTTTCTTCTGTAAATTACTTTCCCACCTTTTTTAATGGAGCGCTTCCCGGTGAGCGCCCCGGTACGTGAACCGGCAGCGTTACGGGAGTCCACCATTTTATGTTTCGGTCGAATTAAGATACAAGATGGAGGGCAAATAATGTTCAGAATGGGTAGAAGGGGGCACGGTAGACGTATTTTGACCCCCTAGGTTTTCTGAGGGTGGCTGAGGAGGCCCATATGTGCGAAAAAAAAAAAATACAAAAATTTCGCCTGGTTAGCTTCCGGTTCGCGTACCGGGTAGCGCTCCGGGGAGCGTACTTTGTTGAAAATTAGTGAAAAAAGTTAGAGTAAAATAATAATTGTGAGTGATCAGATGTAGGGTTTATGGTACATTTAGGTACTTATAAGTAGGTACCAATGCACAGTCTTAAATTCAGAATGAAAACTCTGTTCCCTTCATCTGAGAAGTGAACTCCATCTCCTCTGTAGATATCTTGCATGTAGTAACGCAAGTTATTGTTGTACATGGAGCCCATTCCATGGTCTCTCATGTAAGCTGAAACAGATTTGTTTACATGCTTCCTCGATTTCTCAATTTGTGGACAAAATTGGTTCGACCACCTCCATTTCTGTCTTTGGCATATATTTGAATATACCAAGGGAGTTTGAGGAAAAAGTGCCATCAATTGCTCAAAGGTGTCCTTTAAAAGCATTTCCAGACCTACACCAGTCAAAGTGCCCAAGTCATTACCTCCACAGTGCAAAATTAACAGGTCAGGTTTAGGCAAATGCATAAAGGTTTTCACCAATGGTATCAATTGGTGACATTTTAATCCTCTGTGGCCAAACCACTTAATTTCCACATCTTGTAAATTGAGGTTAGGTAAATTTCTGTTCTCAGCATACCTTTGAGCCCAGTAGATGTAACTATGTCCAACAATACAGACAGAAAACATGGTGAGAGAAGGTTCTGCTGCAGTCAGATGAAGTGTGGCAATGAAATGGCAGTTGGAAAAATAAGAGTTTAAAATGAAAAAAACTGTGGAGTTTCTGTGTTAAGGAAGCAGTAGCAGTGATTGGTGGATTTTGATTGCTGAAAACAGAAAGTTAGGGTGCATGGATGTGTTCTTTGAAAGATGTAATTTGAATGGTCAGGAAAAAATCATTTAATGAAAGATTGCACTGGATACCCAGGTGCACTGAGAGTTCAGAGTTCAATTGAAACATTGTTGTGTGAACTTGTAAACACCAGAGGTCTTTCAGGAGGTGGTTGCTATGCAAAAAAGGCAGAAAGGGCAGAGGGGGGAAGGGTGTTGATTTGAAAAAAGTGAGGGAAGAGTTTTGATTGGGTGACATGAGAGATATGTGTGATGAATTACAGCATTTCTGTGCTTTTCATGGCTGCAGACTCTGGAGTGCATACCTTTTGCTCTGCTAAAGACAAATTGGTGTGTTTCTGAGACTGTTTTGAAACTCATAAAGTATTTGCTAAGGTGAGAAAAGATTCATTGAATTTAGATAGACAATAGTATGCTTTAGGGAGAAAATTATGAAGAAAGTTCTGTATTTAAAATGTTGCTTTGTGTCAAGTGTTTTACAAATAGATTTTGTTTCTTTGAGTTACATAGCCATGTTAAAAGTGACCCTTAAAAAAACGCTTTCATGTGTCTTAGGGCATTTTAAGTCATTTCCCAATGAATGTAGGTATACAATTGATTTAGATGATGTGTTTAAAAACGTTTTTAGGCCTTTGAGTCTCTCTGATATTATTTTTCCCATTTTAATTTAAGACCTTTCCCCGTGGTGCAAGATCCTTGTAAATACGCCCCCATGTGTGTTTAGCAAATTTAGATTTTAATTCTTTGAGTTACATAGCCATGTTAAAAGTAATGCAAAAATGGTGCAAAGGTTTTAAAAAAACGCTTTCATGTGTCTTAGGGCATTGTAAGTCATTTCCCGATGAATGTAGGTATATAATTGATTTATATGATGTGTTTAAAAACGTTTTTTTAAATCAATTAGATTTCTGGATATGTACTGCTAGAGCTTCATAGGTTGCTTGGGGCATATTTATAAGGCATTTGAGTCTCTCTGATGTTATTTTTCCCATTTTAATTTAAGACCTTTCGTCGTGGTGCAAGGTCCTTGTAAATACGCCCCCATCTGTGCTTGGCAAATTTAGATTTTAATTCTTTGACTAACATAGCCATGTTAAAAGTGACCCAGAAATGGTGCAAGGGCCTTAAAAAAACGCTTTCATGTGTCTTAGGCCATTTTAAGTCATTTCCCCTTGAATGTAGGTATATAATTGATTTAGATGATGTGTTTAAAAACGATTTTTAAAATCAATTAGTTTACTTGATATGTAGTGCTAGGGTTTCATAGGTTGCTTGGGGTATATTTAAAAGGCATTTGAGTCTCTCTGATGTTATTTTTTTCATTTTAATTAAAGACCTTTCCCCGTGGTGCAAGGTCCTTGTAAATACGCCCCCATCTGTGCTTGGCAAATTTGATTTTAATTCTTTGACTAACATAGCCATGTTAAAAGTGACCCATAAATGGTGCAAAGACCTTAAAAAAGCGCTTTCATGTGTCTTATGCCATTTTAAGTCATTTCCCCTTGAATGTAGGTATATCATTGATTTAGATGATGTGTTTAAAAACGATTTCTGAAATCAATTAGGTTTCTTGATATGTAGTGGTAGAGTTTCATAGGTTGCTTGGGGTACATTTAAAAGGCATTTGAGTCCCTTTGATGTTATTTCTCCCATTTTAATTAAAGACATTTCCTCGTGGTGGAAGGTCCTTGTAAATACACACCCATGTGTGCTTGGCAAATTTAGATTTTGATTATTTAACTTACATAGCCATGTATGCCTCTTTTGCATCACTGTGCGTCACTTTTGTGACGCAGCGGCGGTGCAAAATATTTGCTATGTGGCGACATATTTACAACTTGATGCATCTAGGCAGATGTGTCATGCTGTAAAGTCCCGTGCCACATGAAACCGATGCAGCAGTGATGCAAAAGATGCACCATGTTGCAAGACAGGCCTCATTTCATCTCCAACAAGATAAGAAGCTGAATCTTCTGTAAATGTCAAAATTGTTGTATACACTGCTCAACTTATGTGTACTCTTTGATATGCTAGAGTCCATCTGCACTATGAGATACCTAAGCAAAGGAAACACAGGTGATGTGATTGTGAAATGAGGAAATGAAACTCCACATTTTTCAATTACATCACCTGTGTTTCCTAAGTTTACGAATGACATTGTGCAGATGAGGTTTAGGTCTGTCCACGGACACAGAAGAGGTCTGGCCTTTGTTCAAGAGTGAAGTGGACATGACTTACTTCATTGGTAGGCCTTCACATATATTATCTCCTCTGTACTCTTCAACAAGTGTAAATCTCATCTGCAACCCTGAGTAGGCCTCACCCCAAACAAACCTCTGGATAGGCCACACCTTATCGTCATCCTGAATCAATCATTTAAAATGTTAGGGACAGATTTATGATAGGTGTGTGCCTCTTTTGCGCCGCTGTGCGTCACTTTTGTGACGCAGCGGCGGTGCAAAAGATTTGCTATGTGGCGACATATTTACAACTTGATGCATCTAGGCAGATGTGTCATGCTGTAAAGTCCCGTGCCACATGAAACCGATGCAGCAGTGATGCAAAACATGCACCATGTTGCAAGACAGGCCTCATTTCATCTCCAACAAGATAAGAAGCTGAATCTTCTGTAAATGTCAAAATTGTTGTATACACTGCTCAACTTATGTGTACTCTTTGATATGCTAGAGTCCATCTGCACTATGAGATACCTAAGCAAAGGAAACACAGGTGATGTGATTGTGAAATGAGGAAAAGAAACTCCACATTTTTCAATTACATCACCTGTGTTTCCTAAGTTTACGAATGACATTGTGCAGATGAGGTTTAGGTCTGTCCACGGACACAGAAGAGGTCTGGCCTTTGTTCAAGAGTGAAGTGGACATGACTTACTTCATTGGTAGGCCTTCACATATATTATCTCCTCTGTACTCTTCAACAAGTGTAAATTTCATCTGCAACCCTGAGTAGGCCTCACCTCAAACAAACCTCTGGATAGGCCACACCTTATCGTCATCCTGAATCAATCATTTAAAATGTTAGGGACAGATTTATGATAGGTGTGTGCCTCTTTTGCGTCACTGTGCGTGATTTTTGTGACGCAGCGGCGGTGCAAAAGATTTGCTATGTGGCGACATATTTACAACTTGATGCATCTAGGCAGATGTGTCATGCTGTAAAGTCCTGTGCCACATGAAACCGATGCAGCAGTGATGCACAAGATGCACCATGTTGCAAGACAGGCCTCATTTTATCTCCAACAAGATAAGAAGCTGAATCTTCTGTAAATGTCAAAATTGTTGTATACACTGCTCAACTTATGTGTACTCTTTGATATGCTAGAGTCCATCTGCACTATGAGATACCTAAGCAAAGGAAACACAGGTGATGTGATTGTGAAATGAGGAAAAGAAACTCCACATTTTTCAATTACATCACCTGTGTTTCCTAAGTTTACGAATGACATTGTGCAGATGAGGTTTAGGTCTGTCCACGGACACAGAAGAGGTCTGGCCTTTGTTCAAGAGTGAAGTGGACATGACTTACTTCATTGGTAGGCCTTCACATATATTATCTCCTCTGTACTCTTCAACAAGTGTAAATCTCATCTGCAACCCTGAGTAGGCCTCACCTCAAACAAACCTCTGGATAGGCCACACCTTATCGTCATCCTGAATCAATCATTTAAAATGTTAGGGACAGATTTATGATAGGTGTGTGCCTCTTTTGTGCCGCTGTGCGTCACTTTTGTGACGCAGCGGCGGTGCAAAAGATTTGCTATGTGGCGACATATTTACAACTTGATGCATCTAGGCAGATGTGTCATGCTGTAAAGTCCCGTGCCACATGAAACCGATGCAGCAGTGATGCAAAACATGCACCATGTTGCAAGACAGGCCTCATTTCATCTCCAACAAGATAAGAAGCTGAATCTTCTGTAAATGTCAAAATTGTTGTATACACTGCTCAACTTATGTGTACTCTTTGACATGCTAGAGTCCATCTGCACTATGAGATACCTAAGCAAAGGAAACACAGGTGATGTGATTGTGAAATGAGGAAAAGAAACTCCACATTTTTCAATTACATCACCTGTGTTTCCTAAGTTTACGAATGACATTGTGCAGATGAGGTTTAGGTCTGTCCACGGACACAGAAGAGGTCTGGCCTTTGTTCAAGAGTGAAGTGGATATGACTTACTTCATTGGTAGGCCTTCACATGTATTATCTCCTCTGTACTCTTCAACAAGCGTAAATTTCATCTGCAACCCTGAGTAGGCCTCACCTTAAACAAACCTCTGGATAGGCCACACCTTAATGTCATCCTGAATCAATCATTTAACATGTTAGGGACAGATTTATGATAGGTGTGTGCCTCTTTTGCACCGCTGTGCGTCACTTTTGTGATGCAGCGGCGGAGGAAAAGATTTGCTATGTTGTGATATATTTACAACTTGATGCATCTAGGCAGATGTGTTATGCTGTAAAGTCCTGTGCCACATGAAACCTGCGTCAGGTTTCATATAGGTGTTTTGTTGCAGGGTGGGCATTCATTTGCATGAAAGCCCTGTAAAACTAACACAGTGAAATTTAGAAGATTTCACTGAGTCAGCTTTATAGCATTGCTGAATCAAATCCTTATGGCTGTTTGAAACAGGCATAAGGAGTGAAGCACCATGCAATGTGTGGCTTCCTCCTGTGCATTGCAGTAGACATGTCGTGTTTACGACGTGACTCGTGCAATGTGTTGCTTTTGCGGCACAGATGCGTGACGCATCTGTGCTGTTTTTACTCAATGGTGCTTCACATTGTAAATGCGGCACACCATGGGTGGCAGAGCAGCGGTGCACGTTAACTGGTGCATCCCTGGGGATGTGCCAGTTAACATAAATCTGCCCCTTTACATTTAAGTATGTGCAGGGGACACAGAGTCGGTGAGGCTTATCCAAGGTTAAGAAGAGATGAGTCCTGTTTACTGAAAACTTGGACATAGGCCTTACCTCTTCAGCATCGCTGGACATGTCTAAATAATAGCTGCAAAATGATACTCTTGTTAAACAATTTTACTATTATAGTCTCTGAGATTTGTGCCTTACTCTGCAACATCTCATTGTTGTTCTCTTTTTTTAAAGATAACGACAACATCAAGCATGAGTGATAATGAGCAATCAGTTGATCTCGATCTTATCATTGAATTTGTCATTGAAACGTCAGTGGAAGTAGATCCCTTGGATGATTTAAATCCTGAGGATGATGAAGAATATGATGAGGATGCCGATTTGTCAGAATTGTATGACATAGGGTGGGAAGCTGATCTGCTTGAGCCTATGGAACTATAAACATTTATTTTTAAGAGTTACTGGAAATCAGAAGTAAAAATGTAAACCGTTTCATGTAAAATTAAACAAAAGTTCAAAAATAGGTTGTGTGTAATGTCTTTATTAAAATAATCAAATATGCTCATAAAATTAGTTCAGATTCACATATAAAACAACACAGGTAAAATGTAGAAGCATTCAATTTCTTTGCTACTATTTGTGATTTCTAAATTTGCCAATGCACTAAAAATTGTTCTATGTAAAAATAACAAGTAGTGTGTTAAGTTTTTGATGACTGTTATTGATTTACTGTTTGGTAATAGTGGTTAATAACATTTTTTATTATATTTTACCACAGATTTAACTGCAGATCATTTCAAAATTTGAGAATGCCAACTAAGGATAGAATTAGAAAGGCTACAAAACGTCAAAGACAGCAGGTCCATCAATTATTGCAGCAGTCCTCTACAAAAAAAACGTGTCAAGTCACCAAGAAAGCACCGGGTAAGACCACGAAAACATTCATAAGAAACATTTGTAGAAAAAAAAGTAGTACTACAGAAAATGTTTTAGTACAGAAAAAGAGAAGCAATTTAAACGGAAAGGAAAGGCCAATCAAAAATGTTACTGCTAGAGCAAGAGATAACTCTGTGCATGATAGTAGAAGGAAACAACAATTTAGGGACATTCGTAAACGAATGTTCCGCAACAGGATAATTAGCAATTTGTTAAAAAATATTAAGAAAGGTCAACAGAAAGTGGTTTTTTATAAGAGAAAAAAAAAGTTGAGAAAGTTATTGATCAGGCATTTGAAATTAAACGAAAGTTATTTATTTTGATAATCAATAGAATTAGGAAGCTAAACAAGGCAATTTATGATTTCAAAAGAAATAGTAGATGGAAGAGAATAGTTAATCGTAGTAATTTTTGTGAAGTTTTTCCCGGAGAATGGATGCATAGTTCAAGTTGTGAGGCATTTTTCAATGAGGAGAGTTATTTCCAGGATAATGATTTGGTGCATGCAGTTGACACCAGCGGTCGAGCTTATGAGGTGAAAGATGGTTGTCCAGTTGAAAAAGAAAAACTTGTGACAACAGAGACAAAGGAGGTGTTAGGTAATGAGGTTTTAGGAAGACGTCCTAAGGGTCCTGTGTACACCTGGAAGTGTAGTAGTATTTGCAGTGTACGACAGGATTCCATCAATTTGCTTTGTGATTTTGTACGGACATTTAATAAGAAAAGTTTGAAGCAGAAAATGATGTTGTTGCAAGAATTAGATCCTTGCAGAGTGAGAGAAGTGACAGGTTTGCATGGTCATTCACTGGCTTGTCTTTCCAGGAGAGTATGCCAGAGTGTTTTTCATAATTTCAGGATGCTAGCAGTGCATCATAATAAAGTGAGGAAATTAGTTAGAATGTTGTATTATGCTAAGAGTCCAGCAATTATGCTTAAACAATTATGCGCTGCTCTTTTGCGTGGTTCTGAAATAGATGTGAAGAATATTTGTGAAGAAATTGAGTTTTGTTACTTTGGAAGTAAAGAGGAGAATGTTGAAATTGACCAAGAAGAAGAGGGTAATCTGGAAGATAGTGTACAGGTTTCCAGTACAGATAATTTTCAGAAGGAAATTGCGACGTTTCAGGTGAAATCAAGTGAGAGGCCTAATTTCACTTGTGTGTGTTGTCGACGCACTTATTATAAGAATCAGACTGAGTTAGTGGATTTATATGCAAAAAGTGAAAGGGAAAATAATAGTGAATGGAAGGATTTTGCAACATACTTGATGGTAGAAAATTGTTTTGATTTGGGATCGGATCAACGTGTGTGTACTTATTGTTGTAACAAATTAAATCAAAACCAGATGCCTGCTAGAGCGGTTCATAATAATCTGGAATTGGTTGAGATTCCTTCTGAATTGAAGGATTTAAATACTTATGAATCTATTTTGATTCAAAGTATCCATCCCTTTCAGGCTATTGTAAGAATGGAGCCAAAGACAGGGATATTGCCTCCATCAGATTTACAGAGAGGATTAAAGGGAAGAGTTGTTTATTTGCCTCTAGATTTGAAGAAAAACATTAACACAATTGGAGTAGAAAAAGTGGAAGAGGAACCTCTGGTTATCTTAGTTAATGGGGTTCCGACAAAGAATAAGAAAATATGGCAAGATTTAGTGGATGTTAGGAAAGTCAAAAAGGCAACATTGTATTTGAAAAAAAATAATAAGTACTATAAGAATGTATATGTTGCAGAAGAGGAAGTAAGTGAGGAAGAGGATAGCGATTTGTGTGCTGGTCAAATTGAGAAAGTAGAACCCTCTAAAAGTGAAGAAATATATGAACATTATAGTGTTCATCCTTTGCATTCCAAGGAAGTCATGGGGAATGCTATTGAGTTGTTTCAAATGAAACAAGCCAAAGGGAGTCCCATTAGTGTTTGGGAGGAAAGTTTGGAAGCTCGGTGTTTCCCACAGCTATTTCCAACAGGTCAAGGAGGAAGATATGATGAGCGACCTCATCAAATTCCTGCTTCTGAATACCGGACTTTACGATTGTATGCAGAAAATGCTAGGTTTCGACAATGCATTCCCTATTTGTTTCATCTCCTGTTTGAAAGCGATCTGTCTGGACTGTCATATGCAGTGAACCACATCTTGAAAAGTGGTATACAGATGCAAAACATCTCGGCAAGTGACTTTATGGATAAAGTCAATGTCCAAGACAGTATTTTGGATTGTCACCTGATTAATCTCATGGCGTGTCAGCGTGGTACTAATGAGTACTGGTACCGTCGTCATGGTGATTTAAAATGTATGCTGAGGAACTTAGGAACTCCCACATGGTTCCTCACTCTGAGCTGTGCTGAGTATGGCTGGGAAGACTTACTTGAATTTCTACGAGAGGCAAATGGAAACATTGAAAACATCGAATTCAAGACACCCGGAGAACTGTGCTCTTTGGATCCAGTCAATGTATGCAGGTACTTCAATCATAGATTTGAAGCTATGATGTCTTTCATCATGAATAAGAAGAATCCACCTCTTGGAGAGGTGTTGGATTTCTTCTGGAGAAAGGAGTACCAAGCAAGAGGTGCTCCTCATATACATATGCTGCTGTGGATCAAGGATGCACCTAAATTTGGAACAGATCCAGAAGACTTAGTGATGAGTTTCATACAACAGTATTCTACGTGTGCTGTTCCAAACGCAAAGGAGAAGAAAAGCCTAAGAGAAAAAGTTCTACGTTTCCAAAGCCATCGTTGTGGAAAGTACTGTCGTCGTAAATTCAGAAACAAGGACAAGTTCTACACCAAATGTCGTTTCGGCTTTCCACGAGGAAGAGGTGTGGCGCCGCGGCCAGGGCGACTGATGCTGGAATCTGGGGACCACGGTTCGATCCCCGGCTCCGGCGGCAGGTTAGCCCAGCACCATGTGACTCTGGGCAATAGCTAGCTTAATCTTCCCGACGGCCCCCAGCACCTAGAGACCCTTACGGGTGATTGTGCGCTTTACAAATGTGGACTTTTACGACCGGTGATTTCTAAAGGAAGAGTAAACAGTTTGATGTCTTCGCTGCGACATAATGTGATGAAGAAATCACCTAAAAACACACACAATTTGAAGAGGAACGAAGAGTCCAAGTACATCAACGACTACAACCCAGTGATTTTGTCCATGTGGAATGCTAACATGGATATACAGTTTGTGGCTGATAACTGTATGGCTGTGGCTCGGTATGTGACATCTTACATCACCAAAAAAGAAAAGACAGAATTGAAGGATATGTGGGAGGACATTTCCCATGAAAAGAGCCTCAGTAAGAAGTTGTACAGTTTCAGTCTGAAGATGTTGTCGCATCGAGAAATCGGAGCTTACGAATGTTCTGACCGGTTGTCTTCAGCAAGTCTCTATGCCAAATCTAGGAGTATCGTTTGGGCGAGTCTTGGTCTTGCTGCAACGCGTAATCGAGTTCTGAAACCTGTGCGGGAAATTGAGTATTTGGCGGAAAAGGAGCCAAACAGTACCGATATTTTGAAGACCAACATGTTGGATACATATTATCCAAATCGAAGCAGTCACCTCGAGAATGTTTGTCTGTATGAGGTTCTACAAAATTACATATTCAAGAGGAACATCAAAGAAGATATTGATAAAGGAGTGTATGCTGTAATTGGAAGTGAGGGATGTCTGGCCAAGCAAAGAAAATGCCACTTGGTAAACCCTCAAAAATTGAGTGGCGAATCTCCTGAAAAAAAGGAGTTTTTCTATTTAGCACTTTTGCAACTTTTCAAGCCTTGGCGTGCAGAAGAGGAACTGCTTGGAGATTTCCTCTGTTACGAAGACTCTTTCAGTGCCGCCAAGGAGACCATAGAATGTCCTGCTTTTCCCAAATATCTAGAAATGTTGAATGCGGAAATCGAGCAGGAAGCAACGATTGCAGCCGAGATTGCCAGAGACAGTTCTCAGGACAGTCAGAGTTCTGTTTCATTGAGTCAGGATCCACTAGGAGGACCTGTTATCGAAAATGAAGCTGCCACTGCCATGAATGAAGTGGAAAGAGCCATGGCACATGCTCAGGAGGATGTGGTTAACTTAGAAGACTTGGAAAGACAACTCAATGTTGAGCAGAGGAAAATATATGACGAAGTTACCAAGCAAATTGAACATGGATTAAGTCATGAGAAGAAAGAGTGCTCAGGTACGTCGTTGAAGCCTGTCCGACTGTACGTGAGTGGAGAAGCGGGAACTGGAAAAACTTTCCTCATTAAAGCAATTTCATGTTATTTGCAGGAAAGGACTGACTCATCGCTGTCTTGTGTTGTCACCGCTCCAACTGGACTGGCAGCACATAACATTAAAGGTATTACTTTGCATCGTCTACTGATGCTGCCAGTGGAGCATGATAACAAATTACAATACCACAAGTTATCTGGAGATGCTTGTTGTGAAGTTTCAAGAGTCTTGAGGAAAATGAAACTTCTTATCATTGACGAAGTAAGCATGGTTTCTAATGTCATGCTTGCCTTTGTGCATTTGAGAATGCAAGAAGTTCTTAAAACAGATTATGATGTGTTATTTGGTGGCAAACACATCATTGTTTTCAGAGATCTTCTGCAGCTGACACCAGTGAAAGGACAACCTGTGTTCAAAATGCTCACGCATGAAGATACCAGGAAGTGCCTAGGGAGCATTGGCAACGTCAATATATGGTTAAACTTCAATTATGCTGAACTGCATGAAAATATGCGTCAGGCGAAGGATGAAGATTACAAGAATATTCTCCAAGATGTTAGAATTGGAAAAGTGACCGAGCATGGGAAAGAAGCTTTACATGCACGATTACTGTCAAATTTATATCCAGAACAAGACGTTGTGCATGAGAATATTTTTCAGAAAGTTACTGAGAAGAAATCTGGAATATGTTTGATGCCAACTCTTGCAGAATGTGCCATCTTCAACAACAAAATGTTGGATTTAGAAAACCAAGAGATTGTGAAACTGGAAGCTATTGACAGAGTAGAGCATATGGGATCAACAATTATGTTGTCTGAGAATTTGAAAACAAAATTGGATTCATTAGAGAAGACTATATCTAAAACTGCAGGTTTTGAAAAGACTCTGAATGTGTGCTTAAACTGCCGTATAATTTTAAGAAGAAATTTACATGTTGAAAGAGGTCTGGTAAATGGATCAATGGGTAATGTTGTTGATTTTGTGAAATACAGAAATAGAGATGGAATTGAATTTTTAAAAATTAAATTTGATGGCATTGAGGAAGTACAGGTAATTGGTCGTTGCTCTGCTAGGTTTTTGCTTGTAAAAGACTTATATGTTCGCCGTAAGCAGTTTCCTGTTTGCTTGGCATATGCGGTGACAATCCATAAATCGCAAGGTTTAAGTGTAGACAGTGCATTGGTGAATATTGGCAGTTCTGTGTTCAAGGAGGGTATGGCATATGTGGCATTGTCACGAGTTAGAACTTTATCGGGATTGTACTTGATTGAGTGTGATGTCACAAACATTTGTGCGGATCTAGATTGTGTTAAGGAATACAATAGGTTAAGAAGAGAGTATGCGCCACATTTGCCTCAATATCCTTTGTTTGAGAAACGTGTGGTAGGCCGGAAACGAAGAAATGTGACCAATAGTAGGGAGGTTGTAGCAAAAAGACAAAAAGTCGATGAACCTGAAATTATAAGCAGAAAGAAAAAGGATTCTGTTGAAGATGTTGCTGGTTTTCAATTTGAAAACAGTTTTGGTGTCAACTGCTATGCTAATGTAGTGGTTAATGTTTGTTTTCTCTAGAAAATGTAAAAGAAGAGATTGTGGTCAATTCTGATCAAAGATTTTGCAGTTTGTTAAATTCTGTGTTAGAGAAATGTAGCACTGATAGAACAAAAATAGAAAGTGTGTCTGAAATTCGAAATCTGTTACACAGATGTTCAGGTGAAACACAATTCTCTCAAAATATTCAGCAAGATTGTCAGGAGTTTTTAATGTGTATGCTTGATGTATTGCATGCTGAAGGTGTAGATGTAGATCACCTGTTTGGGCTTTCTCATCAATGGCAGCATGACTGCGAGAACTGTATGGTATCAAGTACTACTAGTGTAGACTCAGAAAGATTTATATATTTAACTTTGCCAGACAGTAAATCAGTGTCCTTTAATAATCTAGTAAAAGCAGCTGATCACAACATGGAGTGTAGCCAATGTAAGTCTGAAATGTTGTCAACATTATTTATACGAACATATGGCCAGTATGTCATTTTAATGTTCCAACGATGTAGGCCTGATGGAACAAAATTGACAACTTTAATTAAAAACTTTGTGGCTTCACAGTTGTCAATATCAGGAAGGACTTTTGTAACTGCAGCAATTATATATCATGACGGTCCTTCAATAACATCAGGACATTACACAGCTTATTTAAAGTCTAGAAATGGCTGGTCATTCTGCAATGATTCTGTTTTAACTTTCAAAAAAAAATTGCCTTTTGACCTTAAAAATTCTTACCTGGTGTTTTTAAAACCAAAATTTTAGGGAAGGAATCTCAGGATTTGCTCTGAGGAATTTCAAGAGGTTCTAATGGCTCCTACACGATTTGGCCTTGAGGATAAGTGTAGTACAGAGTCAAAAGTTATTTTTGAGTTTTAAATAGTTCCTGGAAAAAAAGAAGATTTTCTTACAGAAAGTGGTGGGCAGAGATTAGTTGAAGGACAACAGAGTATTTCCCAAAGCAAACGGTGTTCTTACCATAACACTTGACGTCATGGAAAAATAACTGCACTTTGTATGAGTTCAGAAAAACTGTTTCTTTTTATAAGCTAATTCAAGCAGCCAATCAAAACATGGAGTAGAGGGAATGTAAGTCTGCAATGCTGTCTAGATTATTGGTCCAAACTTTTGATTATAATGTCATTTTAAAAATCCAACTATATAAACCTGATGAAAGTAAGTCTTCAACTTTAATTACAAATGTTGTGGCTACACAGTCGTTGATTTTAGGAAGAACATTTGTAACTGCAGCTATTATATGGCATGATGGTCATTTGACAAGATCCGCTTATTACACAGCTTATTGAAAATGTAAAAAAATTTGCTGTTTCGGAAATTATTCCCATTTGACTACGATACAATGTTGCCTTTTTACTTAAAAATATTCTTACTTTCTGTTTTCAGAAAAGAGAATTTAGGGTAGGTAACTGGCGTATAATGATTCTAGGGGTTGATATAATTTTATCTACTGTTTTATATTGCTTTGTGATTAAAAGTGATGTAGAGAATTAAATAATTGTAGTAGTCATAGAGGTAGTGTAAGTCTGCTTCATAGTAAGCAGTATCAGTGTCATAGGAAATGTAGAACATGAGTGAGCAAGAAGGGTAAGATATTACTAGTCCAGGATTGTGAAAGTGATCTTGAACGTTTTCTTTCTGAAAGTTGCGGAAATAGAAAATGACGGGATTTGCTTACAAGAATTCCAAGAGTTATAAATGGCTCTTACATGATTTGGCCTTGTGGAAACGTGTGGTAGAGAGCGAGAAGTCATTTATTGTATGTAACATATTTTTCAAAACGATGGAGGTTTTCTTTCAGAAAGTGGCGGGCTGAAAATAAAAACAGCACAACCGAGTGTAAGCTGGTCATAGGACATCCTTCGACGTCATGGAAAGTAAGTTACTTTTGAGGAGTTCTGATTTCTGATTGGTTATGTTATATGGGTTTTTTAAACACAATCATTTTGATTGTGGTTTTTTTTCCCCGCTGTTATATGATGAATACCTTCAAGTCACTGTTTTTAGTGAAATTTGATACATTCTGAGAACAGCAAAAATAAACCATTTAACATGTATAATTAATTCTGTACTTTTTGTATTTATGATGTACATTTAGAACTGTGTAGGAGGCATGGAGAAGCTGAGGCTTCTGTAAGTGTCAAAGTTGTTGCATACAGTGCTCACATTCTACGTAGTCTTTCATATGATAGACTACATTTCCACAATGAGATACCTAAGCAAAGGAAACACAGGTGATGTGATTGTGGAATGAGCAAAAAAAATTGCACGTTTTTCAATTATATTACCTGTGTTTCCTAACATTACACATCACATTGTGTAGATGAGGTTTAGGCCTGTTCCAGGAGACAGAGGAGGTCTGACATTTGTTCAAGAGTGCAGTGGACATGACTCACTTCGTTGGTAGGCCTGCACATGTATTATCTCCTCTATACTCTTCAACAAGCCTAAATTTCATCTGCAACCCTGAGTAGGACTTACCTGAAACAAATCTGTGGATAGGTTAGACCTTATCAGCATCTAGAAACAATCATTTAAAATGTTAAGGGCAGTTTTATGAAGGCTGTGTGCCTCTTTTACGCCGCTGTTCCGTCACTTTTGTGTAAAAGATGCACCATGTTGCAAGATAGGCCTCAGTTCATTTCCAGCAAGATACCGTCAGTTTAAAATGTATATAATTAGGACTGTGTAGGGGGCATGGAGAAGCTGAGGCTTCAGTAAGTGTCAAAGTTGTTGCATGCAGTGCGTACTCTTTCATATGCTGGACTACATCTGCACAATGAGATACCTAACCAAAGGAAACACAAGTGATGTGATTGTGAAATGAGCAAAAGAAATTGCACGTTTTTCAAATACATTACCTGTGTTTCCTAACATTACAAATCACATTGTGCAGATGAAGTTTAGGCCTGTCCAGGGAAACAGAGGAGGTCTGAACTTTATTGGTTGGCCTGCACATGTATTATCTCCTCTGTACTCTTCAACAAGCCTAAATTTCATCTGCAACCCTGAGTAGGCCTCACCTGAAACCAACGTCTGGATAGGACACACCTTATTGCCATCCTGAAACAATCATTTAAAATGTTAGGAACAGTTTTATGATGACTGTGCACCTCGTTTGCGCTGCCATTGCATCACTTTTGTGAGACAACAGCAGTGCAAAAGATGCACCATGTTCCAAGATAGGCCTCACTTCATCTGCATCAAGATACTGTTAGTTTAAAATGTATATTTTTAGGACTCTGTAGGGGGCCTGGAGAAGCAGAGGCTTCTGTAAGTGTCAAAGTTGTTGAAAAACTGTTTGTCCTTCAATCTTTTCCCTTGTCTTTTCTAATTTTTAAATACATGTTTTAATATTTTTCAAATGTTTGTTCTCTCTTTCACAGATTGAAAGTATAAAAATAACAAGTGACTAAGTTAACGACAATTATAAGGTAAATGTTTTGTACTCTTTTCGTTACATTTCTATCACATTTAACTACTATTAGTTACACTGCTTCATTTCTTTAACCCTCACTTTCCTGCCTTTGCTACTTCCCTCATTCCTTTCTCTATTACTTACTTACTCTACTCCTTCCACTCTTTTTCTCAGTCCCTTTTTTCTCATAGTTCCTCACTCTTGTTCACTCACTCCGTCTCTATTACTCTCACTGTCTCTGACTGATCACTCTTTCACTACTTGTTCATTATGCTTTCTCTGTGTAGTTGAAGCACAGTAAGGGGCATATTATCAACACATCCAATTAAATTATCACTGCTTTTATCGGCAGAAAACTGCTGCAAAAGCGGCTTTAGCGGCAGTTTTCTGCCGCAAAAGCGGCTTTAGCGGCAGATTTCTGCCAATAAAAGCAGCGAAACTTTTATCGCCTATGTTGATAATATGCCCCTATGTTATTTAGATTTCTTTGCTGTTTCAATCATTCTTTTTCTGTTACTTCTTCTTTTCTGCATTCTGTTTTTTCTCTCTGTTATTCCAATGTTTTAATCTTAATTTGATCATTCAGTCACATTCTCTAAGAAACTCTTGTTTGTAATTCTTCTACTCTCCTTTTTTTTTCCTCACTTCCTTATCTATTTTGTTTTTCACAATTATACCCTCTTAAATCTTTTCTTCAGTAAATAGATCTATTAAACAGTATCTCTAGTTTACTCCCTATAGCTGTCTTTCTTTTAACATAACTGTCTGTTTCCTTCCCTTATACTTACTCTCCTTTTTTTTTTTTTTGGTTTGTTCCCGGTTCGCGTACCGGAGAGCGAACCGGGTAGCGAACTAAAAGAAATAGAGGTTGGCAGAGTTCCAAATATTCTACCAATTTTTTTATAACGGGGAGGTAGTTCTGAAAAGAACTTTTTTTTAATTGTTTTTGTTGTTGTATATTTTTTTATTATTTTTCTGAACATTTTTTTACTTTTTTTGTATTTTCTGAACGGTTTTATATTTTTTTTGTTTTTTTTGGGGGGGGGGGGAACGTAAACGATTCATTGTAAAGGGCTCAACAGGAGCAACAAAAAAAAAGAATTTATTCTCTGGGGCGTTTCGGACAAACATGATTGTCGATAGCTCTGTTGATTAGATTGATGCTACTTTCTCTGTAGCAAATGAACTGATTACAACGCACGCACACTTGTTTCACTTCCCCGAATCTCATCTGTATATTTGGGACCATCTCGCTCGCCTCTGGTCCCGTCACTTCCTGTACAACTGATCTTCTGGCCATAGAAGGGGGATTATCTTGCTGGTCACGTAACTGCGCAGCACTGTAGTTGATAGGATGCCACCTACTCATATGGCGATGCATTGTATAATTGCCGTAACTGTACTTCTTCTCGGTCCCTCTGGACAGTCTATCTTTACATATAAGGCAAGTTACGTACCGTGCATTGACTTTTTTTTGGCCCCGGGGATATGTAAAAAATTGCCAAATATAATTTTCTTTGACATGAGACCTCCTGGGCTCCTCACGCAAAAAATGCCTCTCTTCCTGCTCTTCCTCTTCTTCCTCTTCTTCCTCTTCTTGCTGAATGATAACTTCAGCAGGTGGTCCTCTCTTCTTTGGATGTGGTGGAGGTGGTGGGGAAGCACCAGCTGAAGCTACTAATGAAGCCATTGCTCAGTGATCACAAAGGGTCTTTCTCTCACAAAGATGAAAGTCAGAGTGAGGAAAGAAGGAGGGGTTTTCATCATTTGGGAAAAACAATTGTTCTAAACCAATGAAAAGTGTTAATTTTAGATCACATGACCTAGTCTTACATCATTAGGAAACCAAAAGTGAAATGAACCAATGAAAAGTGTTATTACCAAGTCACATGACCTGTTGTGTTTACGTTACGCGCTTTGCCCCGCGTCCCGGTTCGCTTCCGGGAAGCTGCGCTTCGCGCCTCGCTTCGCGTACCGGTTCGCTTCCGGGTACGCTAACGTGGCGCGTCATATGACGTATCACGCGACAACGCGATACGTCACGCTGACGCGACGCGTCACGATGTTGTTTTCTAACGCGGCAGTTGCGGAAACGGAACGTTTACCGGTTCGCAGACCGGGTCGCGGCACCAAATTGAGCTAACGGGAAGCTAACCGGTTCGCGGACCGGGAGCGGAACAAAAAAAATAATTAAAAAAAAAATTGTATTAAAAACATGTAAAATATATTTTTGGATTTAAAGAAAAATACATTTTAAAGCTTTTGTTATTTGCTATTAAAAAACCATTGAAATTAACTGAAAAAACCATAGGTTATAGACCATATATAGTTAGGAATTAGCATTTACAAAACCTTATTTTACTCACACAAAACCATTGAAATTCCATATATAGTTAGTTGTACTAACTATATATCGCGCACCCGCAATCCACTGCTGATCATGTCACATATTACATCATTCATGACATGGTCAGTGACATCACTGATGACATCTCAAATGACATCACTGATGACATCACTGATGACATCTCAAATGACATCACTGATGACATCACTGATGACAACATCCAGTGACTGTATGTTTCTGTAAAGTTAAAATATGTCTTACATATTGAAGAATGAGTGGATGTATAAGTGTCTGGACAAAGGATTTAGTAGGTGCATGACTGACTGTATTAGTGAGTGATTAAATGTGTCTCACTGAGTGCATGGGTTAGTGACTAAACTGTCTTAATTTGTGCATCATTATGTCTGTTGTTCTGTAAACTGCTGCATGTGTTGATCAGTAGCTATATGATTAACTATATGGGTTATTGATTGGTTGCCCAAGTATTTGTATGGGAGACTGAGAGTGTGTATGGGTGGCTGGGAGGTGTATGACTCTCTGCATAGATGTGTGAGCAGTTGATTCACTAGGTGTATGGGTTTAAAAGTGCATGTGGAAACATCTGTATGGGCGGTTGACTGTGTGCATGAGTGCATTGGTGAGTGAATGGATATCTCAGTGCTACATGTCAAAGTAAGTACATATGTAAAACACAGTACATGTGAGAGTTGACATATATAAATATAAATAACTGTGCATAAGAGCCAGTGAATGTGTGAGTGGCTGTATGAATCATTGTGAACTTGTATCAGGGATTGTATAAGAGAGTAAATATGTGTTAGTATATGTTTGAATAAGTAAGGTGTGTATAACTGTATAGTTGAGGAAATGGAGGTGTGATTGATTCTTTGCATGACTGACTAGGTGTGTGAGTAACTCCATGGATGAGTGACAGTCTGTGAGTGTCTGTTTACACTGAGTGTATCTAAGGTTATATTAGAGTCTGAAGAGGTTCATTGTATTATCACATGAATGATGTCATCAGTGATGTGATCAGTAATGTCAAATGAAATGTCATCAGTGATGTCATCAGTGATGTCATTTGAGATGTCATCAGTGATGTCATTTGAGATGTCATCAGTGATGTCATCAGTGATGTCATTTGAGATATCATCAGTGATGTCATCAGTGATGTCATTTGAGATGTCATCAGTGATGTCATTTGAGATGTCATCAGTGATGTCATCAGTGATGTCATTTGAGATGTCATCAGTGATGTCATCAGTGATGTCATTTGAGATGTCATCAGTGATGTCATCAGTGATGTCACTGACCATGTCATGAATGATGTAATATGTGACATGATCAGCAGTGGATTGCGGGTGCGCGATATATAGTTAGTACAACTAACTATATATGGAATTTCAATGGTTTTGTGTGAGTAAAATAAGGTTTTGTAAATGCTAATTCCTAACTATATATGGTCTATAACCTATGGTTTTTTCAGTGAATATATATATATATATATATATATATATATATATATATATATATATATATATATATATTCACTATGGTTTTTTCAGTGAATATATATATATATATATATATATATATATATATATATATATATATTCACTGAAAAAACCATAGGTTATAGACCATATATAGTTAGGAATTAGCATTTACAAAACCTTGAAAATTCACTGAAAAAACCATAGGTTATAGACCATATATAGTTAGGAATTAGCATTTAGAAAACCTTATTTCACTCACACAAAACCATTGAAATTCCATATATAGTTAGTTGCACTAACTATATATCGCGCACCCGCAATCCACTGCTGATGATGTCACATATTACATCATTCATGACATGGTCAGTGACATCACTGATGACATCACTGATGACAACATCCAGTGATTATGTGTTTCTGTAAAGTTTAAATATGTTTTACATATTGAAGAATGAGTGGATGTATAAGTGTCTGAATGAAGGTTTTGGTAGGTGCGTGATTGACTGTATGAGTGAGTGATTAAATGCGTCTTACTAAATGCACGGGTTAGTGACTAAACTGTCTGAAAGTGTGCATCAGTATGTCTGTTGTTGTGCAAGCTGCTGCATGTGTTGATCAGTAGCTATATAAGTAGCTATATGGGTTATTGATTGGTTGCACAAGTATTTGTATGGGAGACTGAGTGTGTGTATGGCTGGCTGGGAGGTGTGTGACTCTGTGCAGATCAATGTGTACTTGTATCAGTGATTCTATAAGAGAGTAAGTATGTGTTAGTATATGTTTGAAAATGTAAGGTACTCTATGTTTAACTGTGTAGATTAGAAAATGGAAGTGTGATTGATTCTTTACAGGACTGACTAGGTGTGTGAGTAACTCCATGGATGAGTGGCAGAGTGTGAGTGTCTGTATAGGTGTATGAGTGCATATGATAGTGTTGTAAAGATGAGTGATTGTATGTATGAATGATTGTATGGGTGAATGAGTGAATGTGTGTGTAGACGTAGGAATCAGTGAATGCGTATGTAGTAACTAGTATTGGTGTGTCAATGGTTTCAAAAATTATACTCTGTATTTAACACTGGGTGTAACAGAGGTTATATTAAAGTGTGAGGAGATGCATTGTATTGTCACATTAATGATATCATCATTGATGTGACCATTGATGTCAAAAGAGATATCATCAGTGATGTCATTTGAGATGTCATCAGTGATGTCATCAGTGATGTCACTGACCATGTCATGAATGATGTAATATGTGACATCATCAGCAGTGGATTGCGGGTGCGCGATATATAGTTAGTGCAACTAACTATATATGGAATTTCAATGGTTTTGTGTGAGTGAAATAAGGTTTTCTAAATGCTAATTCCTAACTATATATGGTCTATAACCTATGGTTTTTTCAGTGAATTTTCAAGGTTTTGTAAATGCTAATTCCTAACTATATATGGTCTATAACCTATGGTTTTTTCAGTGAATTTCATTGGTTTTTTAACAGCTAATATCTGTAGCTGTAAAATGTATTCTTCTTTAAATCCAAAAATATATTTTATATGTTTATTAATAATTTTTTTTTTTTATATATTTTTTTCTTCGTTCCCGCTTCGCGAATCGGGAAACTTCCCGTTAGCTGACCTTGATGCCGCGAAATAGACCGCGAGCCGGTAAACGTTTCTTTACCGCAACTGCCGCGTTAGAAAACAACATCGTGACGCCTCCCGTCCACATGACGTTTCGCGTTGTCGCGTGATACGTCATATGACGTGCTACGTTAGCGAACTGGTACGCGAAGCGAGGCGCAAAGCGCAGGTTTCTGAAAGCAAACCGGGAGGCCCTGCACAGCGCGTAACGTAAACACAGCAGGTCATGTGACTTGGTAATAACACTTTTCATTGGTTCATTTCACTTTTGGTTTCCTAATGATGTAAGACTAGGTCATATAATCTAAAATGAACACTTTTCATTGGTTGAGAACTATTGTTTTTCCCAAATGATGAAAATCCCTCCTTCTTTCCTCACTCTGACTTTCATCATTGTGAGAGAAAGACCCTTTGTTACCAGTGAGCAATGGCTTCTTTAGTAGCTTCAGCTGGTGCTTCCCCACCACCTCCACCACATCCAAGGAAGAGTGGACCACCTGCTGAAGTTATAATTCAGCAAGAAGAGGAAGAAGAGGAACAGGACGACGAGCACGAAGAGAGGCACTTTTTGCCTGAGGAGCCCAGGACGTCTCACCGGAAAGAAAACTTCATTTGGCAATTTTTTAAAATTCCCAAAGGTCAGAAAAAAGTAAATGCAAGATACGTAACTTGCCTTATATGTCAAGATAGACTGTCCAGAGGGACCGACAAAAAATACAGTTTCGGAAACTACACAATGCATCGCCATATGACTAACAACTACAGTGCTGCACAGTTTCGTAACGACCTAGATAATCTCCCTATTATGGCCAGAAGATCTGTTGTACCGGAAGTAACGGGACCAGAGGGCAGGGAGATGGTGCCAAATATACAAACGAGATTTCGTGAAGTAAAACAAGTCTGCGTACATTGCAGTGGATTCATTTGCTACGGAGAAAGAAGCATCACTCTGATCAACAGAGCTATTGACAATCATGCTCATGTTTGTCCGAAACGCCCCAAACAATACATTCTTTTTTTTTTTTGTTGCTCCTGTTGAGCCCTTTACAATGAATCGTTTTCGTTGCCCCCTCCGAAAAAAAAACCAAAAAAATATAAAACTGTTCAGAAAAATTCAAAAAAAGTAAAAAAATGTTCAGAAAAATAATAAAAAAAATATAAAACAACAAAAACAATTAAAAAAAAAGTTCTTTTCAGAACTACCTCCCCGGTATTAAAAAATTGGTACAATATTTGGAACTGTGCCAACCTCTATTTCTCTTAGTTCGCTTCCCAGTTCGCTCACCGGTACGCGAACCGGAAGCGAACCAAAAAAACAGTAAGTATAAGGGAAGGAAACAGACAGTTATGTTAAAAGAAAGACAGCTATAGGGGAGTAAACTAGAGATACTATTACCCGTAATCCACTGCTGATGATGTCACATATTACATCATTCATGACATGCTCAGTATGTATGGAAAGGGGCAGATTTATATTAACTAGCACATCCCCAGAGATGCACCAGTTAACGTGCACCGCTGCTCTGCCACCCACGGTCTGCCGCATTTACAATCAGATAGGACAAAGCTGCATCAAAACCCTGCACCTGCTTGAAGCATGCATAGATCTTGACGCAGGTAGGCTGAAAGCTAAAGCAACAACTAAGTGGCGTGTGCAGAAGTTGCAAAAAAGGAAAAATGGCGTTTAAACCAGTAATGAGCCCATGCTAACTTAACACAGTGTAAAGATATCCAGGATCTACATCAGTTTGGGGTTCACGAACCTGGCAGGTACAAGGCACTGAGGCTTTGCACCGTGCATATCTCATCCCAAATCATATGTTGTTTGTGAATGAAACAATTTCCCAGACCAAATGCTTTGGATTGGCTACTTCTAAAAAATGAAACACCCCTACTATCCCGGAGTTAGAGGAATATGATGGTTGGAGTAATTTTACTCGGTTGTCCATTAAAAATTTACTGGCCCTACTCCATAATTCTTCCTTTAACATTTCCAGTATAAATCCAAAAGGTTGGCTGCTTTGGCAACGTGCCTTATCCACGGTTTAATAACGCTGCCTTTTGCTTTATATAAGTTTTCAAATTGTATGAAATATATACCAATAGGTCGTTATGCACCTTTAGGTAGTGGTTTTCTTCATGAGGTCTGGTCGCTTCCATACACATACAGATGTTTCAAAGATGATCAAGAAGTTTATCTGAATGGAGAGGAATGCACTGAGACGCCAGATCATTCACTAATGTGTAGGCACATACAGTTACACGGTTCATGCAACAAACACCGACCAAATATGGCTTGCGTGTTGCAAGGCACGCCAGTTCCTGCTATCATCCCCACGTTCAAGTTGTTGGAAAATGGTAGTTATTTGATGCTCAATAATGAAGATTGTTCTGGGTTAATTAAAAGTATTCCTTTTATCGTAACAGTAAGTGAACGGGTTATTTGCTGCAGAAATGTTCTATTTCCTCCCACACATGAACATAGGGAGTTTTCAATCTGGCCACAAATACCAACCTTGGGAGCAGATTTCAACGGCATGGCAAGAATAAGAGCTCTTTTGTCTCAGAGAGAGGTGGCCTTGAGTTCGGCCCGTGAAACTTTCGTGCTTCACATAGCGAACACCCGTACAGAGGTGCAGACCCTTTTAAATACAGATTTGCCTTTCCATTTCAGCAAGATGGTTCGGACTATCTTTAACGCGTCCTCCACAAAGGGCCTGGCGCACTTTTTTAAAGTTGTTACCAGTGGTCTCTTGACTTCATTTGAGAAAATCTTTGGAGTCATCCCTGCTTTCTTTCATTCTATTTTTTCCACTGTGCTTGGTGGATTCCCATTTTTACTTGCATTACCAGCGGACGCTCTTGTGCTTTTTTACATTTTTAAATATGGATGTCCCTCCTGTGCAAGCTCCCGCCCTGCAGCTGCTGACGCTGTTCCGCAATCGCATGCTTGAATATTATGGCACAATGCCGTTGGCGATATTAAGCACGGCATATGGATTATCTTTTCGATTCTCCTACTTCACCTGTGTCCAGCCTGTATTACACTGCCTGACCTGTGATTTCGATTGGGCCATTGATTTGTGTCTCTGCGGACCGGTTTCTCCTGACGTCGACTTTAATCAGCTGATGACTCCTATCATTACTCACGAGTTGGTTTGTCCTGGCGAAAGGATTATGGCTGTGGCATTGATGCATGGACTAATTGGTCCCTGGAATTTACTGGCGGCAACACAGTCTTTCTTGGAACAGAGCTTTCTTGAAAACCCACCGAGCTGTCCTCTGATGGTGATAGAGGATCCGGTGCTGGGAGAGCACGTATGTTCTTTTCCGCTTTTAAATTGGATGGCTGAACTCTTTTCGGATGAAGACGGTGACTTCCTATTGGAGGCTGTTGCAGCTTATTTTGCATACACAGTTATGTCATAGACCTTTTTCATGTTTGATATGCTGAGTACTAGCATTTCATTGAGAATTCATTGACTTATTTGTCAAGTTTTTATTATTTAGCTTGCCTATTGGCTTAAGCCTCGATAAAGTAATTGGCTGTTTTATTTTTCTTTAGCATTAAATTTTCCTAGTTTTTAATGTTTTACCTTGCGGACCGTCCACATATAAAGTTGCAATCTGCTCTCATGAGATGCCACTTCTATTATCTTATTCAGTTCGTTTCCGGATCATGGGGAGGTGTCATCTAGATCCTGGATATCTTTACACCGTGTTAAGTTAGCATGGGCTCATTACCGGTTTAAACGCCATTTTTCCTTTTTTGCAACTTCTGCACACGACACTTAGTTGTTGCTTTAGCTTTCAACCTAGTAGTTCATCGTGGTTTACATGAGAATAATATGTTATTGCTCTACTATCTGCTTTGCTTGTTAAACTATATCTGTACAGCGACTGCTGAAGTTTCAAGAACAACACGATACAGAATTGTTATGAGGTCTGATCTCCACGACATAAGGCGGGTTTTATATTGCTTTGCCGAACACACATACACAACACTTGATGCGGTTCACATGAAGAGAGAGCTGGTGTATGCTGATGTGATTCCTTCAAATCTAAGACACTAAAGTATGGGCACGCCCTAAACCAACACAAAGAGACCTTCTTAGCAAATAATTTAATATGTGTATTAGGGAGGGTCAGATATAAGCAGCCGCGGGCCGTGGAGGGAGTTACGGTGGGGCAGGGAGGCGGGGAGGGGGAGGGGCAGGGTGGAGCCCTCTCCACCCTGCCCCTCCCCCTCCCCGCCTCCCTGCCCCACCGTAACTCCCTCCACGGCCCGCGGCTGCTTATAAGTGTTGCTAACTCTTATTCATTTACAGCATGTTAACATACTGTCACCATTCGCTTTTTATGTACTAGTAACTATGCTGGTAATTTTGCTACTGATAATATGTGTACTTGTATTATCTAAGATACTACGCCTGAGAAGACGGCATTAGTAAATAAACATTTCAAATACACATGTGTTCTTCTTAACTCCATGTTCTGGTTTCTAAGAAATATATAACGACCGACTCTTCATGAGTTCCACGTATCCTGAGGTACTATAAGTTCATATTCTGGATTGTCTAAACATTGAGAGTTTGTTATATCCAATGTGACACTGTACCTAGCTTGCTAAGGGGTTTTTGATTACTAAGGTGAGTTTTGGGGTACCCTAATTCGCCGAGGTTCCAATCCTCTGTCCACAGTTCTGTGTGAGAACAGAAACCCTGCGACAGGGGCACCCCTGAGCCTTGCTGGAGCTTCATCACACTTGCGATACAACTCCAGCAATGCGCCACCTTTACAGCACAGATACGTCACGCATCTGTGCTGTTTTTGCCCCATGATGCGCCGCATTGTAAATGCAGCACACCATAGGTGACGGAACAGCGGCACAGAATGACTAACACATCCCTGGTGATGCGCCAGTCATCATAAATCTATCCCTATGCTTCTTATCTTGTTAGAGATGAACCGCCATATGTATTATCAAAGTTTTTTGCATTTCCTAAACAGCGAACTTTAAGGAATAAATAGCGATTCTTTACCATTCCTAGTTTGCGATGAGCTATTTGCTAATTACAAATTACCCATTCATTTCCATGCAGCAGGAGGCCCATAGGAATGAAGGTGCAATTTGCGATTAGCAATTACCTCATCGCAAATTACGAATTTTTCCGAGGGTGCAGGGGTGTCTCAAGAACACCCTGCTGCACCCCTGAAAAAGAAATTTGGGGGCATATGGCGCACATAAATTTTGAAAACATTCCTTTACCTCAAAAACGATTTTCAACTCATAATTTGAAAACACTGCACATGGGGAAATGACTTAAAATGTCCTTAAGACACATAAAAGCGTTTTTTGATTGCCTTTGCAGCATGTTTCAGTCACCTTTAACATGCCTATGTAACGCAAACATTCAAAATCTAAATTTGCCATGCACAGGTGGGAGCATATTTACAAGCAATTTGCTCCACAGACAAACTTCTTACATTGAAATGGGAAAAATAACATCAGAGACTCTCAATTACCTTATAAAGAAGCAGACACCATTATGTCCTTGTCATCAATATTAAAACCATTGCTTTTTCTCAAAACGATTTACAAGTCATAATTTGAAAACACTCCACAGCTCCTATGCACATAAAAACCCTGTCAGTACTAATACTTCACATTTTCTCCAATTACAATTTCTCAAAGAAACAAAATCTATTTGTAAAACACTTGAGACAAAGCAACATTTGAAAAACACAACTTTCTTCATAATTTTCTCCTTAAAGCACACTATTTTCTATCTAAATTAAAGAAATCTTTTCTCACCTTAGCAAATACTTTGAGTTTCAAAACAGTCTCAGAAACACACCAATTTGTCTTCAGCAGAGCAAAAGGTATGCACTCCAGAGTCTGCAGCTATCAAAAGCACAGAAATGCTGTAATTCTTCACACATATCTCTCATGTCACCCAATCAAAACTCTTCCCTCACTTTTTTTCAAATCAAAACCCTTCCCCCCTCTGCCCCCTCTCTGCTTTTTCTGCATAGCAACCACCTCTTGCAAGACCTCTGGTGTTTCCAAGTTCACACAACAATGTTGCAATTGAACTCTGAACTCTCAGTGCACCTGCATATCCAATGCAATCTTTCATTTAATGATTTTTTCTTCGCCACTCAAAATACATCTTTCAACGAACTCATCCATGCACCCTAACTTTCTGTTTTCAGCAATCAAAATCCACCAATCACTCTTACTGCTTCATTAACACAGAAACTCCTCAGTTTTTTTCATTTTACACTCTCATTTTTTCAACTGCCATTTCATTGCCACACTTCATCTGACTGCAGGAGAACCTTCTCTCGCCATGTTTTCTGTCTGGATTGTTGGACATAGTTACATCTATTGGGCTCAGAGGTACGCTGAAAACAGGAATTTACCTAACCTCAATTTACAAGATGTGGAAATAAAGTGGTTTGGCCACAGAGGATTAAAATGTCACCAATTGATACCATTGGTGAAAACCTTTATGCATTTGCCAAAACCTGACCTGTTAATTGTGCACTGTGGAGGTAATGATTTGGGCACTTTGACTGGGGTAGCTCTGGAAATGCTTTTAAAGGACACCTTTGAGCAATTGATGGCACTTTTTCCTCAGACTGCCTTGGTATATTCAAATATATGCCAAAGACAAAAATGGAGGTGGTCGAACCAATTTTGTCCACAAATTGAGAAATCGAGGAAGCATGTAAACAAATCTGTTTCAGCTTACATGAGAGACCATGGAATGGGCTCCCTGTACAACAATAACTTGCGTTACTACATGCAAGATATCTACAGAGGAGATGGAGTTCACTTCTCAGATGAGGGCAACAGAATTTTCACTCTGAATTTAAGACTGTGCATTGGTACCTACTTATAAGTACCTAAATGTACCATAAACCCAAAAGCTCTTCTCAGAGCTACCCTACATCTATTCACTCACAATTATTATTTTACTCTAACTTTTTTCACTAATTTTCAAGAAAGTACGCTCCCCAGAACGCTTCCCGGTTCGCGAACCGGGCGCACTCCACGCAAAAAAACTAAAAAAACGATATATTTTTTTTTTGCCCTGCGAGACCCTTTTAAAGCCTCCACATCAAACCTAGGGGGTCAGGGAGGATCTACTATGCCCCCTTATGGTCATTTGCCCCTTCGCTTTGGCCTCCTCTTGTCTCTCGATCCTACCGAGAGACAAGATGGCGGCCGCTACGGACTGTTTGGAATGTTTACAGACGCCGAAGAACCAATCAGCTTCGCAAAGCTCCGTAACGCGAAAAGTACGCGAAGCGGAGCGCTGTTACAGATATATATCTTTTTTTGAACGTTAATTTCTCAAAATCCACTGGAGCACATATATTGAGACCTAGCAAAGGCACATCGGGCTACCAGTCCCTACAATTTTGCCAAGTTTCGTGCAAATCCATTCAGCCGTTCGATTATTATTATTTATTTTTTTTTGCCCCGCGGGGCCCTTTTAAAACCTCCACATCAAACCTAGGGGGTCAGCGAGAATCTACTATGCCCCCTTATGGTCATTTGCCCCTTCGCTTTGGCCTCCTCTTGTCTCTCGATCCTACCGAGAGACAAGATGGCGGCCGCTACGGACTGTTTGGAATGTTTACAGACGCCGGAGAACCAATCAGCTTCGCTTCACAAAGCTCCGTTGCGCGAAAAGTACGCGAACTGGAGCGCTGCCCGGTCCGCTGTTACAGATATACATCTTTTTTTGAACGTTAATTTCTCAAAATCCACTGAAGCACATATATTGAGACCTACAAAAGGCACATCGGGCTACCAGTCCCTACAATTTTGCCAAGTTTCGTGCAAATCCATTCAGCCTTTCGAGCTAAAAGTGAGGCCAACCGCCCTATGGAAAACTCAATGTTAAAAACATGTTTTGGGACCCCCCTTTTTCTCGGCCCCCCCTTGACGAACCCCCCCCAAATTTTCAGGGGCTGCTCAGAAACAAAATGTGCCATTTTCCTGAAAATTTCAGCCAATTCCGTCCACAAACGCCAAAGTTATTAGACATAGAATTTTCAAAAATCCCATAGGGAAAAATCCTAACTATATATACCTACTGGCGACCGCCAGTAGGTAATATATATATATATATATATATATATTCTACAGTTCAACGCCGCCATAGAAATAAAACCTGCGGACAAAGGGGGGAATATTGTAATTTAAAACAAAGGAGACTACTTGGAAGAAGCATACCGCCAACTCAACAATGCAACCAACTATGAAGTGCTAAAAAACAATCCAACGACCAGCATGATGATTAAATTACACAAATGCATAGAAACTTGGCAAGAAAATGGCCTACTAAGCGTGGAAGAAAAGAGATTCTTGACAACCACACACCCAATAATGCCAACAATATACTTTCTTCCAAAGATTCATAAGACTCTTGTAAAACCACCAGCCCGTCCAATAATATCTAGCTGCGGCTCATTGTGTGAGAACTTATCTTCCTATGTCGACTTTTTTTCTAGCCCCAATCGTTCCTACACTTAGCTCCTATATCAAGGACACTGGGGATTTCCTCAGAATCATAATGGGAATTCAATGGCAACCAGAGTACTGGCTAGCAACCATAGACGTGGTTTCGCTATACACATCAATCCAGCGGGATGTGGGAGTAACTGCAACTAAATATTTCTTGAACCAAAGACCTATATCAGAACTACGACATACCAACATGGTAATTGATATGATGACTTTTTGCCTAGATAATAACGTTTTCACTTTTGACAAAAAAAATTTCAGGCAAACGTGCGGATGTGCCATGGGTGTTTCATTCTCTCCAAGCTATGCGAATCTCACCATGGGGTGGTGGGAGAAAAACATAGCTTGGAGAGAAGAAAACGAACCATACACCACGGATGTGGTTATATGGCTTAGATTTATAGATGACTTGTTCCTCCTTTGGAAAGGTTCAAAAAAGAAATTGCAAGAATATATTGCAATCCTCAATGACAACTCAGTAGGATTAAAATTCACGTCAAACATTCAAAAGGAAGAAATAGACTTTCTGGACACTAAAGTGTATGTGAAGAACAACAAGCTTGAAACAACTGTATATAGAAAAGCAACGTCAACAAACAGCGTATTGCATGGAACTAGTTTTCATCCTATCTCCCTCAAGAAAAGCATCCCGTACGGGGAATTTTTAAGAATGAAAAGGAATTGTTCTGATGAAAGTGAGATGGAGAACAAATTCTAAGAGACCAAAGATCGCTTCTCCAAACGTGGATACAAACATGCTGATATAATAAAGGGAGAACAAAAAGCGAGAGCGAAAACAAGAGAGGAAACATTGATAACCAGACCAAAATTGAGTACAAACAGCATGGAGGAAGAACAACCAAGACTAATAATAACATACTCCAAGGAAAGCTACAAAATCCTCCAAATCCTGTCCAAATACTGGAATGTTCTCAAAAAGGACAGTGAAATTGGCAGTTTAATTGGCGACAGACCTCTGGTAACATATCGCAAAGCTCCATCAATCCGCGACACACTGGTAAACAGCCACTTCACAAGAACAAAAAGTAAAAACTGGCTGGAAAAAGGACAACTGGGATTCAGTAAGTGCATGACGTGCAAAGCATGTAAGATTGGGAAGAATCTAAAATCAATAACTGATCCCAGGGGAAGAACATTTGTTATTAAAGACAAAATAACGTGTGAGTCAAAATTTGTTGTATATCAAATACAGTGCTTCTGCGGGAAAAAGTACATCGGCTCAACAATCTGTCCACTCAAGAAACGAATTCTTGAACACACAAGGGCAATTCAAAACAATGATCCAACCTATGCAACAGCCAAACACCTGAATTCACATCCTGGAAGAACCTGGAAGGACATGAAATATTCAGGAATAGCAGTGATTGGTGAAAATGAAAGAGGGGGTGATCGAATTATTGCTTTGAGGAGGTTGGAATCTAAATTGATAATAAGATTCAAAACCAGGAACCCTTGGGGTCTGAACGCCGATGAGGAACTTTATGTACACTTATAATTTCAAAACTATAATAACAATGCAAATTCCAGAATCCCTGTTTACTGCTGAGTATAAAAACAGACATCAGCAGTGAAATGTTTGACACAATGATGAATGAACAACATGAATTTAATATTTGTGACATTTGATAAGTATAATTTATATTTTAACTTTCTGTGCTCTGTGAATGCTGTTGATCCAAGCAGGAACCGACATGATGCAACTCGTAGGCACTTAGCCATGACAATTTGCTTTGGACACTCAGTCCTATAATTGTTCTTTTGGTGGCACATATATGTGCCAATAATGTGAGTTAATTGTACCACATTTATAATGTCTACAAGACCAATGTGTGCACATCGGTGAACACCACATTTATTTAGAATCGAGTAATAAATCATGTCGTTGAAATGCTTGGAACCGGCATGGTGCAGTGCACAGTTTGGAGTCACTTTATTCCACAAAACTACTGGGCCCACAATGCACCTTAATTGCCAGGTGGTGACCACAGGTATAAAACCTAAAAAGTAATGAAGGACTAATGTTTGTACCGTAACCAGGGACAGATCTATGTCCGAAACGCGTAGGTGGTGGGAAACCCACAGAAAATAAACCAAAATACTTGATAAACGGAGTAGTGTGCGGCGTGTTTCTTTATGGAGACAGTTTTGCTGAAAAATATATATATATATATGCATTGCTCTATGCTTGACATGGTATAATTTGCTTATGCTGCGTGCTCCCTTCTGTCTAGACAAATCTATACCTCTCTGAAGAGCTCTAATGAGAGCGTAACAGGTGTCAGGTGTTGCTTTTGTTCATTTCAGGTTCGCTTGGTTGGTATTTTACCAATTCAAAGCTACAATACTGTGCCTGGAGTGGCAAAATGCTTTTGTCATTTTATGGCTCGGCATTGATAGCACTGAGCTAGTCCTATACTTAAAAACGTTGTCGTAGAAATGGAAAAATACTTTGTCCCTTTCTATCTAGGTGTGAATGGCACTGTGCTAATACTATGCATTAAGACTTTGGTAGAAAGGCAGAGATTTGAGGTGAGCAGATTTAGAGTGTGGCTGGTGTTGAGGGTGCTCTATACAGGGGCTGCTTTCCACCTAAACTTGAGAACTACCCAGAGTTGTCTTAGAAAAAAAAAATAATCCCACAGTCAATCAATCCTTCTTTCTCAAAGATTGCACAGAGCCCCAATTCTTTATCAGCATGCTTTATTTCATTTTCAAAGCTATGGCAAGCACTGCCCGACGCGTTTCGGAACCAGAGTTCCTTGATCACGGGTCAACCAGACGTTTACGTGTGTCACATGATATAGTGCAACAATACAAAAGAAGGACTTCATTGCTGCCTTGACTTTGTGACTACCACAGCCACCATTTTCTAATGGTTATTTTATGCTGAATAATACCTATTATAATGGTATCAGTGGCATGAGTATTTATACTTCAGTCTACACGCATGAGTCTTTTCATGGTTAATTTACAAAAATGAAAATCCTATACGATTTCAAAATTAAACTTTACATTTTTAAATATTCACACTTCATATGTCCAAGTGGGCAAATCTCACAATTTATAAAACACATTAGAGCTCCAAATGAGCTCATACTAATATGTGGAACAATTCTACCCCAGTGGGTGAATATTCACAATTATTCTCACATTGTCATCAGCTCGTTCCAATTCTGCCCAAGTGGGCTAATATCAAAAAACGTATTTCCAGTTCATTCAATGACACCATATCAGGTGGCTTAATCTGTAATTCTTCACAACAAGGCATAAGCTCCGTCTCCTACAAAATAAGACCAAGTGTACCCATCAATAAAACATAGTTTCATACCTACTATTTAAAAACAACACAAACAACATTTACAAGAAGCAACACGTCGAATATCATTAAATTGAAAAATCATTAAATTTCCATAGTCAGGTTTTAGTTACATCTCAGCCGAGATGAACTGATATTTCTTCATCCTTATTGATGCCCCCCAGATACATAGCTTTGTACTTTATTATCAAACGTGATTCTAATCTACGCAACTCTTGGATCCTGTTACCTCCTCACTCAGACATGGAGATTCTGTCAAGGGCAAAATATCTCAGCAAACTTGTATCTTTGTTATGGCATACTTGAAAATGCCGGGCGATGGGATACTGCCTGTCCTCATTTGTTAAGGCTCGCATATGTTATAGAATGCGCAACTTGACTTGGTTGATGGCACTGCCAATATATACCAGTTAACAAGGGCATATTAGTGCCTAAACACAAAAATCAGACTTGCAGCTTAAATGTTTCGTTATGGTAAACGGTTTCATGGATTTAGACAGAACTATCTGCTTACAATTGAAACTGTTCCTACAAGCTTTACATGACGTGCATGTATAAAATCCCTGAATGTTGGGTCTAATTTCTTTCTCAGAAATTAAAGTGTTTCTGCACAATACATCTTTTAGGGCTGGACATCATTGAAATGTAATTTTTGGGTAACTATCAATAAATTTCTAAAAGGTATCGTCTGCACATAATACCTTCCAAAATGTATTCAAACACTTACTGACATCACCTGCCTGATGACTAAACGAGATAATGAATCTTATAGTCTCATTTTCCATCTCTGCATCATCTTTAGGTTTAGGCAATTCCTCCCTTTTAACTTAATGGCTTTCTCACATGCCTTTCTGATTACTTTTTGAGAGTACCCTCTCTCTTCAAATCTATTCTTCATAGTACTCATCTCTCTGCAAATGCATTTACAGAGCTACAGTTTTGTCTAGCCCTTAATAGTTCCCCGTAGGGTATGCTGTTGATGAGATTCATTGGATAACAGCTTTTGGCATGTAAAATGCTATTTCCAGCTGTAGCTTTACGAAACAACTTACTTTCCAGCTGATTCCCATTCGTTGTTACTTCCACATCTAAAACCTCAATAGACCTTCTATCGACCGTACAGGTAAACTTAAGATTTAAACTGTTTTCATTGAGGGAATCCACAAATTTGACTGTGTTCCCTTCATCTCCCTTCCAAATGCAGAATATATCATCGATATACCTGGCCCAGAGGACGACATGATGGTTAAAGGCACCTGCTCCTCCCACCTGCCACGGTACAAACCAGCATAGCTTGGGGCGAAGCAGGATCCCATCGCCGTTCCCCAGGCCTGACAGTATATCACATGATCAAAAATGAAAAAATTATTTTTGAGGCAAGTCTCCATCATGTTCAGTAACATCTCTGCGTGCATAAGATAACATACTGGTCGATCTTTGAGATAATACCTGCAGGCTTCTAAGCCTAATTCATGGGGTATGCAGGAATATAGACTGTTAACATCAAGTGTTAATAGCAGCATATGTTGTTCCCAAATTACATCACTAATCATTCTCAAAAAATGTCCCGTATCTTTTACATTTGAAGGCAATGCTTGCACATATGATCTTAAAAAATGGTTAATATATTTCGAGGTGTTTTCAAACATACTTCCAATGGAAGAAACAACAGGACGTACTGATGGAACATCTTTGTCCTTATGCATTTTTGGTAATAAATACATTGCTGATAATTTGGGGTACTTACAGTAAAAATACCTATACTCGTCACTCGTGATCAAATTTTCACTTTTCCATTCGTCCAAATTATTTCTATATACATCATTACTTCTCTCATAGTATCACTTTTCACATAACTCTCTTTATCATTGAGTTGTCTTCTTCCCTCTTCAAGGTACATGCTGAGGGGCCATACAACTACGTTCCCTCCCTTATCTGCTTTTTTAATTACTATGGATCTTTTTAGTAAGGTTACTATTGAACTGAGGTTTGACTTTCACCAAATTTTTACATTCGTTCAATACCCCTTCCTCAAACACCTCTTTTGATTCGTTATACAATTGGGGCAAAAATACAGATTTTGGTTTGAAACCACTATTACAAGATTCATTTAGTACCACTTCTTGTGCTAAGCTGATCAAACAGTCGTCCACCCATTTCTTAGCCCCCAGTTATATTAGTGTATGCAGTGTCTCAATAACACCAATTTATAATATCGGTTCCTTATCCATAGTTGCATGCACCATCTGTCTCTGCTTATTAGTATGCCACTTTTTTAATTTCAATTTACTTGTGAAAAAGAATAGATCAATCCTACTTTCTGTATAATTAAAACTTCCAGTCGGACAAAAAGTCAGTCCTAAAGAAAGCACATCAATTTGCTCATCAGTCAGTAAAAAATTAGAAAGGTTCAATACCGTGAGGGTGTCCTTCATTTTCTGGCTGTACATATATCCACACATGGCATTAGTGAGTCCAAATCAAATCCACTTACTGCATGCAAACGCATTTTGGCATTTCGCTTTTTTCAATGCTTGCATTCTAATAGAACACTCTCAAGGTGCTGGGGGGGCTGCTGCTACTGCTCGAAGAACCAGGTCTTGAGTAGCCTCCTGAAGGTAGGAAGGTCTTCGGTCTGCCATAGGAGGATGGAGAGGGTGTTCCAGGACTTGACGACGAGGTAGGAGAATGATCTGCTGCCGGTGGTTGCTACCTGGATGCAGGGGATGGTGGCGAGGTCGTTTGTTGAGGTATGCTGGTCCGGTGTTGTGGAGTGCTTTATGTGCGTGGGTGAGGAGCTTAAAGGTGATCCTCTTGTTGACGGGGACCCAGTGCAGGTCTCTCAGGTTGGGTGTGATGTGGCTGTGGCTGTGGCGATGGATGTCGAGGACCAGGCATGCAGAGGCGTTCTCTATGGGCTGCAGTCATTTCAGCAGTTTGACCGGGGCTCCCGCGTAGAGGGCGTTTCCATAGTCCAGTCTGCTGCTGACGAGGGCCTGGGTGACCGTTCTTCTAGTGTCAGTGGGGATCCACCTGTAGATCTTTTGGAGCATGCGGAGGGTGTTGAAACCGGAGAATGAGATGGCATTGACTTGCTTGGTCATGGAGAGTGTTGAATTGAGGATGAATCCCAGGTTGTTTGCGTGGTCGATGGGTGTTGGTGCTGTTCCCAGGGTGGTCAACCACCAGGAGTTGTCCCAGGCAGAGGGGGTGGAGACGAGGAAGAGGACCTCCATCTTGTCTGGCTTTCATTCCTTCATGGAAGTTGGTTTTGGCGGTGAGAGGGTCCTTGGTGAGTGAGAGGATCAGTTGTGTGTCGTCGGCGTAAGAGATGATGTTGAGGTTGTGCAGTTTGGCGACGTGGGCGAGAGGGGCCATGTAGATGTTGAACAACGTTGGGCTGAGGGAGGATCCTTGGGGTAAGCTGCAGATGATCTCGGTGGCTTCGGATGGGAAGGGGGGAAGGCGGATGCACTGCATTCTGCCGGAGAGGAAGGGGTGGTCCAGTCCAGTGCTTTGCCTCGGATTCCTGTGTCGTGGAGGTGAGTGCGTAGGTTGCGGTGGCAGACTGTTTCGAAAGCGGCTGATAGGTCCAGGAGGATGAGGGCCGCTGTCTCGTCGTTGTCCAGCAGGGCTCTGATGTCATCGCTGGCGGCGATGAGTGCAGTTTCGGTGCTGTAGTTGCTGCGGAACCCGGACTGGGACGGGTCCAGGATGTTGTTCTCCTCGAGGTAGCGGGTCAGCCGTTTGTTTACAGTAATCTTGATGATCTTCGCCAGGAACGGGAGCAGGGTGATGGGCCGGAAGTTCTTGAGATCCTTGTGGTCTGCTTTGGGTTTCTTGAGCAAGGCGTTGAGATTGGCGTGCTTCCAGCTCTCTGGGAAGGTCGCGGTCTCGAGGAAGATGTTGATGGCTTTTTGGAGGTGGGGTGCGATGGTGGCGCTGGCTTAGTTGAAGATGTGGTGAGGGCATGGGTCTGATGGGGAGCCGGAGTGGATGGTGCTCATGATTTTGATAGTGTTGTCGTCATTGATATTGGTCCGGGTGAGTAGGGGGTTGCCGTGGGTGGTGGCTGTGGGGTCTGAGGTGTCTTTGGCTGCCGTGGTAGACTGGTTGTCGAAGCTTTCGTGGATGTCTGCAATCTTGCAGTGCAAGAAGGAGGCCAGGGAGTTGCACAGGTCTTGCGAAGGTGGGATGTCATTGGTGCTGGAGCTGGTGTTGGAGAGTTCCTTCTCAATGTTGAAGATCTCTTTGCTGTTGTATGCGTTGTTGTCGAGGCGGTCCTTGAAAGAGGTCTTTTTGGTGGACCTGATGAGGTGGTGATGTTGGCGCATGGCGTTCTTATGGCTGCTTGGTTCTCTGGTGCCTGTTCGTGGCACCATTTCTTCTCCAGCTTTCAGCAGTTTTGCTTGGAGGTCTGGAGGTCCGCGGTGAACCAGCTGGCAGTGTTGTTGGTGCGACTGTTGGTGGGGTTCTTGATCGGGGTGAGGGTGTTGGCACAGTCGTTGATCCAGCGTCTGAGGTTGCTGGCGACGGCATCGGAGTTGGTGGGTCTGTGGGTGGGCTTCGGGCGAGGGTGGTGTGTAGCTGGTCTTTGGTGATTTTTCTTCAGCAGCAGCAGGGGATATGTTGGGTGTGGTGGTGCGTGGTAGGCTTCTTGAAGGTGAAGTGGATGCAGTGATGATCGGTACAGTGGAGTTCGGTGGTGTGACTGAAGGAGAAGTGGGAGCTTGCGGAGAAGATGTGATCAAGCGTGTGTCTGGCAGAGTGGGTGGGAGTTGTGATTAGTTTTTTGAGTATAAGGTTGGCGAGGTTGTCGAGCAGGGTGGTGGAGTTGGTGTCGTTGTTGTTCTCGAGGTGGAAGTTCAGGTCCCCGAGGAGGATGTAGTCCATGGACACAAGGGCGTGCGTGCTGACGTAGTCGGCGGTGAAGTCCCTGAACAGTGGTCTGGGTCTGGGGGACCTGTAGGTCAGAGTTCCTCTGATGGTGGTGTTCGGATCAGTGCAGATCTGTAAGTGCAGGTGTTCAGCTGGGTTGAGGGTGTCGTCAGAGATGATTGAGACCTTGAGGGTGGATTTGTGGATGATGGCGATTCCACCTCCTACTCTGTTGGTGTGGTCTCTGCGGGTGATCTTGTAGCCGTCCGGGATGGCTATGGCGATGTCAGGTGCCGAGGAGTCATTCATCCAGGTCTCTATCAGGAAGGCAACTTCTGGGGAGGACGTGTCGAGCAGGTCCCAGAGTTGGACGGCATGTTTGCATGCGGAGCGGGTGTTCAGGAGTATGCATCTGAGGTGGTTGTGTGCTGTCCTGGTTGGTGGACTTGCGGGTCTGCTGCTGGGGAAGCTGCAGTTCCGGCAGGAGAAGGGTCCTTGGGTGCGTTTCGGGACGGCCTGGAAACAGGAGTGTGCTCATCCGGTGTTTAGTGCATGGAGGGTGCTGGCATCGTAGCGGAGACGGGCGCTGTGGCATTCGCAGGGGCCAGGGGTTCTGGCACTGGTCCCGGTCCAAGCGCGAACGAGTGCAGACGGGCTTGCCTTAGGCGCGCCTTTGGCAGGCCAGCGGCGGGACCGCTGCGAGCGTCCGCTGCGTGGCTGCCATTAGAAGGGGAGGTGGGAGGGAGGAGGCAGCTGGGAGGGGGGCTGGGGACGCAGCGGTGGGAAGGCTGGACCGGCCAAGTACACAGATGTCAAAAACGGGCATAGCATAGCAGGGGGAATGAAAGGAGGAGAAAAAACTAGCACAAATAAAACAATTGCAAAAACAGGCAACAGCAGCAAAAAAACAGGCAAAAAGCAAGTAAGCAAACCTAGGGCCTACCACTGGCCACCAGGGATGAGGTGCAGGTGGTAGCCTGCGGGTGGAGGCGGGCCTCGAACTCTCAGCAGCAGCTGGGCCCATGACACGGGCACAGACTGGTGGAGCTGTGCGGCATGGGGAGCGACCTGCCAGGATCAGGGTCAAGGGTCAAGGTAGATGAGAAAGGACTACTAGTGTCCTAGAGTGTATACTTTACTGATGGCAGACATGTTGGTGTGTTACTTTACATTTCAGATGGTAAATGGTGACAACCATGTTGTCAATTATTATTGCTAAAACCATCGCAATGGACCGCACACCGCTAGCCCCTCCTCCGGATCGCCCCTAGGGACTCTGGTACATGGAGTTCTTGAGTGGTTCACCCCAGTGGGTGCAAGTAAGTACTTGTTGAACTGATGATCTCTAGACCCGATACATGTCCCGGGTTTTTGGATGTCGCCCGAGACATGGCTCGGGTTTTGGGATAACTTCCCTCATCAGTAGAGAAAAAATAGTTAGGGGTGGAAGAGAAGGCTGCCAAGCAACCATCAATGGCCTCGATGCCCGAACCGGCACGCAGGTGCGTAGTCCAGGAGCCCGTCGACTGAAAGCTCAAGGGAGCCAATTTGTAGAAACCATCGCAATGGACCGCACACCGCTAGCCCCTCCTCTGGATCGCCCCTAGGGACTCTGGTACATGGAGTTCTTGAGGGGTTCACCCCAGTGGGTGCAAGTAAGTACTTGTTGAACTGATGCTCTCTAGACCCGATACATGTCCCGGGTTTTTGGATGTCACCCGAGACATGGCTCGGGTTTCGGGATAACTTTCCTCATCAGTAGAGAAAAAATAGTTAGGGGTGGAAGAGAAGGCCGCCAAGCAACCGTTAATGGCCTCGATGCCCGAACCGGCAGTTATCCCGAAACCCGAGAGATGTCTCGGGCGATATCCTAAAACCCGGGACATGTATCGGGTCTAGAGATTCATCAGTCCAACAAGTACCGACTTTCACCCACCTGGGTGATCCACTAAAGAACTACAAGCACCAGAGTCCCGAGGGGCGATCCGGAGGAGGGGCTAGCGGTGTGCGCTCCATTGATGACTAAACACAATATGCTCCCTTGAGCTTTGGGCCGACGGGCTCTTGGACGATGCACCTGCGTGCCGGTTCTGGCATCGAGGCCTTTGACTGTTGTGTGGCGGCCTTCTCTTCTACCCCTAACGATCTTTCTCTACTGATGAGGGAAGTTATCCCGAAACCCGAGACATGTCTCGGGCGATATCCTAAAACCTGGGACATGTATCGGGTCTAGAGATTCATCAGTCCAACAAGTACCGACTGCACCCACCTGAGTGCTCCACTAAAGAACTACAAGCACCAGAGTCCCGAGGGGCGATCCGGAGGAGGGGCTAGCGGTGTGCGCTCCATTGATGACTAAACAGGATATGGCTCCCTTGAGCTTTGGGCCGACGGGCTCTTGGACGACGCACCTGCGTGCCGGTTCTGGCATTGAGGCCTTTGACTGTTGTGTGGCGGCCTTCTCTTCCACCCCTAACGATCTTTCTCTACTGATGAGGGAAGTTATCCCGAAACCCGAGACATGTCTCGAGCGATATCCTAAAACCCGGGACATGTATCGGGTCTAGAGATTCATCAGTCCAACAAGTACCGACTTGCACCCACCTGGGTGATCCACTAAAGAACTACAAGCACCAGAGTCCCGAGGGCGATCCAGAGGAGGGGCTAGCGTTGTGCGCTCCATTGATGACTAAACACAATATGGCTCCCTTGAGCTTTGGGCCGACGGGCTCTTGGACGACGCACCTGCGTGCCGGTTCTGGCATCGAGGCCTTTGACTGTTGTGTGGCGGCCTTCTCTTCCACCCCTAACGATCTTTCTCTACTGATGAGGGAAGTTATCCCGAAACCCGAGACATGTCTCGGGCGATATCCTAAAACCCGGGACATGTATCGGGTCTAGAGATTCATCAGTCCAACAAGTACCAACCTGCACCCACCTGGGTGATCCACTAAAGAACTACAAGCACCAGAGTCCAGAGGGGCAATCCGGAGGAGGGGCTAGCGGTGTGCGTTCCATTGATGACTAAATTATTATTGCTAAGACAGTCTTAGATGACAAATGAACTGTAACACCTTTGATAGGCTCAGACGAATGTTGGGATGGTAATTATCCCTCGACATCCACATGCTAAATTACACACGTTCCTCTCACCTCTACTCCTGCTCTATGTAAGCCCTTACTGGAGCTTTGAGATGTATTATTCTTCGATAGTTCAATGTTCATCTTTTGCCCCTTGTCACTGCCATAATGTGGAAGTCTTTAAACATGTCCCATGGGAGTCAGTCAAATGGCTGTGATTCCTGCAGTCTCAATACCTGCCAATTCATTTCACCAAGCAGTTCAGGCAATACACAGTTAAACACGCTTCCACGCCACCGAGTGATTTGTCGAACACAGAATGGGTACACTCTATATGTACCAAAGCTACACAGAATCTTCTAACACAAAAACAGATCATGACAAAGAGATTTATAGAGTTATCCCAGCAGCGAGCTAGGAGGACAAGTCTGGAGAATATAGGAATTTATTTACTCAGTCCTGAAAGTTAAGACACAAGAAAGTTACTCTAATGTAACCAGGTTTATTACCATGTACAGCATGCCTCCGCCATGCACAGTTTTCTCATCAATAATTTAATTGCAAACGTTGCAGTGAAATTATCAAAGATGTCATAGAAGTTGCCTTGAGTGATGCAATATGTAGGGTAAGTAGCAGTGCATGCAAGGGCACGAGTTATAGTTATCGTAGTACACTAGTTATAGTTACTTGACATAACTATAACTGGTACACTTCTGAGTTTTAATTTAGTTAAAACATTACTTTAACCTTTGTTTTTTGTCAGTAAATTTCTAGGTCTATTTTAATGTAAAGTACTATTTTGTTACCATATCTAGAGCCAACCCCATGTCACAGGGCCTGCATCCAACCCCCTGCAAGCAGCCAACCCCATGCTGGGAGGTTGGCTGCATGGCCTGGTCTGCAGCCAACCCCCCCAAAGGCAGCCAACCTCTTGCTGCACAGACCCTGTGAGTAACCCGCCCCAGAGTCAGCCAACCCTACACTCTGCACAGATTTGCGCAGTGAGTGGTTGGCCACATGGCTAGCGGCCCTCTGTTCCTGATCTTTCAAAGGGCCTGGGAACCCCTTCCCCAGAGGTGGTATCTTATTTAAAAGGGGAGGGGTCCTAAAGACTTAATAAGATTCAGAGACGGGGGCCACATGGCTTCCCTCCCTTTTAAAATAAATTTTTCCCTGGGGGATGTTGGCACAAAGGCTACTGAGACTCAAGGCGGGCGGGAGGGGGGCAAACAGCCCCCTCCCCTTTTTTTATCAGTATCACCTCTGGGAATGGGCACAGCAGAGCCTAATAAGGGTCCAAGAGAGAGGCTGCGCAGCCCTTCCACCCATTTCTTCATCATAACATTTTCCCTGAGTCAGTTCCCAGGCTGCTTAGATTTTTTGAGTTGCAATCCATCTGATGGGGTTGGGCAGAACTAGCAATAGTGTGATTTGGTCTCTTCTATGCTGCTTAGTTGGAGCATTCTGGCAATTTGCTTCCCTGTTCAATGGAATTCAATCTTTTTCTGAGTTTGTATCAGTCTGTGCTCTGCTTCCTTAGGGCGCAAAATTGTACCTTTGCATTGTTCATTTTGTGCTCAGATGCATTTTATTATGTTGTACTATGCAGGTGCTTACCAGTAAGATAGCATTAGCATTTCTTAACATTTATTTTTGAAGTGCACATTCAGCCATGGGTCTCAATAGCAGATGTTTGTTGTTAGTCAACTTAATAGTACTCATTTTGTAAACCTCAGAAGGATTAAAGACTGAGTAATAACACATTCTTTAGCCTGCCGGTTCTCGTTTTTACAAACTTTTCACCTGATTCCTGCCATTTATTGTTTAAACTTCCATGTGTGGGTATATGATGTGTACAATGACAGTTTTCTGAAAGTTGCAGTTAGAAAATTCAGTTTTTCTTTAATTGCTATGTCTCTGGTGGTAGCAAAAAAATCACTCTACCTGTGGAACACACTCTGTAGCTTGGGGAATACTCCAAGGATCCATCATCTCTTGCGGTCTTTGCACCATAAATGAAGCCTCTTGGGGTGCTTTTGGTCACTTACAGAGTCAATGTTCTCCAGTATTCCGATGTCAAAAAATATATCTGAGCCTCTCCACTAACTCATATAGTAGCTCACATACTGCCTCATCTTCATGTAAGGCTGAATTTCCTGTACCTATATCAAAGTGAACCAAACAGCAGAAGCAAACAATCCCAGATCTACAAATGGCTATCCAACATGAAACAGCAGATTAACACACTCACTCTCTTCAATGTTCAGTACATTTGGGTACATCCTTGACAGAAACCTCTCCTTTAGAACAACCACTGCCAAGACAATTCATACTAATGCTATCAGCTGGCACTTCTGCACAGCGTAAAGCCCTACCTTTCCAATACTGACCTCCAGCCTATCATCCTTGCCCCGGTCCATTTCCACTTGAATGGTGGCAATGCCAAAATTCACCAGCAACGTGGAATGTCCCCTAACTCAACTAGATTACCACTGAAGAGCTTCATGTATATAACCGCTCAATTCAACAAAGGAGTAATGGTGACATTTCTTATCACCACTACCTGAGTGCCCTAAACTGGATGCTTCTGCAGGAATGCATCATCTTCAAGAGTTACACTACCTACAGTGCAGTACAAACTCAACACTCAACCACTCTGGCACTACGCTCTATATGTAGACCACAACTCAATCCACATGTTTCTGATATAACAAGATTTCAAACGAGGAAGTATGAAATGTTTACTTGTGCTGTGGTCTACCTTACCAGGGACCCGCAGAATCAAATAGCTATCATTGTGCCACACCTGGCCGCCATTTTGAGAGGGTTGCCACTATAGCTTTTTCAATGCTAAAGCGGACACGCATAAAAAGCCAATATCAGCCTTACTTATTCAAAGGCGTGCCAAAGGCAAGCCCATCTGCGCCCGTCCGGATCCTGACTGCAGCCAACACCAGCCATGCTACAGGTTTTATATCACTCCCCCCAATAATGTACTCCTCCTCTTCCTTACAAGTTATGACTCATTCCAACCCCTGCCTCCACAGAAGCAAACCTAGAGGGCCCCATTGGCTGCTGTAAGTATTGAAAGGAGATTAACATTGCTCAGGTTTCTACAGCCAACAATTCAACTCTCTCAGGACTCCCTCATGCATTCCTTTGCTCACAGAAGAAAGAGCAGTTCTGGCTGGGTGGCCTACTAAACACTCACTCTACACCAAAACACTGTACCAACATTTAAATTCTCATCATAGACAGGAACTTTGAGTTCATATTACTCACCGAAACATGGCTCAATGATCTCTCCAATGCTGACATCCCCATGGCCATTCCCAGGAGTATGGTATCACCAGGTTGGATAGGGCAAGAGAACGTAGCTTTGCCTTGGTCCACCATACTAAATATCTATACTCTTTGTTCACAGTGAATGAGCTAAATGGGTCAGACTGCATAGGCTTCATGTTGACATATTGAAATTATAAGAATAGTTCTCATTTACAGGAATACTCCTTCACCACCCTACTAGTTCTTGCTCTGAGATCCTAGAAACCCTAGGTGATAACATCTTCCACATTGAATGCAGTTAGCTAAATTCACCATGTTAGTTGATTTTAACATCCATGTAGATGATCTCAACAATACAACGGGGCAAACACCAATGGAATGGGCCTGCACATTAGATCTGGAACAGAAAGTTCATGAGCCTACTCATTCAGCACAGAGCAGGCTGGAACTTATTTTCTCACATCAGTCCTTTCTGAACTTGTAGGAACCTGAACCCTTTATCTTGACAGGTCATTACTTGTTTCAGCTCTGAATAAAACAGCCTGGACCCTCTACCAAGTCACAGTCTATAGGTCACTGGATGCAACACTGCGGACTAAAAGACAATAATGAGACAAAAGTCTGAGAAGAATTGAAACTAACTCTCCACATCAATCACGGTGACCTTATGAGGGGCACTATCGCAATAAGGGTATCATGGAGGTCCTGTAAAAACCTCCACCTTTAGAATGCCCAAGAACTCATGATCTGTCCAACTCACTCTTTGGTTCTCCCCATTCCTAGTAGTGTAGAGAAAGGCCTGCAAATGGCTGGAGAGGAACTGTAGAGAGAATTACTCTGACACTGATAAGTATAATTATAAGGTAGCATTAAAGAAGTACCGTTGAATGATAATAGACGGACATACGGTATACTTTAGTGAGAAGATCCAATCAGCAAAAAACTCCTCTAGGGAAATATTTAGCATATCAAAAGAATTCCACAGTCTTAAAGCCATCGCTAATGTCATCCCGCCATCTCAAGAGATTTGTAACGAATTAGCCAGCTTCTTCAAGAAAAAGATAGATAATGTCTATCCGGAAGTAGCGAACAACGAGGAGAAGAATGCTGTCCTGATACTTTTAAATGTGTTAGCAGGATTCAACATGGTTCTTCATACATTGCAGCTGATATGTCTGGAAGAAGTGGGGTACTGGGGACTGCTTTGAGGTGGTTTTGTTCTTTTCTCACAGACAGAACTTAGACGGTCATCTGGAGCCACCCCCATTCAGATATGGGGCCCACCAGGGTTCATCCCTCAGGCTCCACCCTTTTTAATATATTTATGACCTCTTTGGAATACCTTATCTAATCCTTTGAGATCACGGTTATATCATATGCCTTTGACACCAAGGTGATTTCATTTCAAGATTGGGCGCTACCATTATACATGACATCTTTTAATGTCACTCCTGCAGCACCTTTAAAGAACTTTCCAGCAATTGAACAATCTAGAACTAGAACACTGCTGTGCATAAGTAGGCCCATCTCAGAAGATGCTTCTTCTTTTAATGCGGCTCTTGGAAGAGATAAGTACCATTAAATATACATTAATATTTTCTTTCAGTTGCCAGAATTGAATGTTTTCGAATTATAATGAGTAGAGTTTCAGAAATGTTAGTATAATTGGTAGGTTGTAAAGCTTCTAATTTATAGAAGCGCGTGTACTGTGTTTTCAGGAAAGGATATTCATTGTTATAGGTTAGAGTAATGTTTGTAAATAGAGCTTGCAGGAGAGTTTTTATGGTTTTTAGGGCAGTTGAGAGCATTAATAAGGTTTAATCGACCGTGAAAGGGCAGGGAGCTCGATGGCCTCTAAGGAGTCAGTCTTCAATTATAACGGGCATTTGGACATGCACGCATGCTTACCGGGTGGTCTGAGGAGTCCAAGCTCAAGTGCAGGAGATTTCCCTCAACGGCTTCTTCACGTGCTTGATGCACAGGCTGAAAGTAGAGGAAACTCACACAAGTGTTCTTGCGAGATTTGGGCACCATATTGGATTGAACCCAATGGCATACATAAATATACAGGATAAACCACAGTGTATTGTGGAATGTTGGCTTCCGTTTGAAGAGAAGAGGCAAAAATGTATATGAAGCCTGTTTTTAGGCTTCCAAGAGTGGCATAACCAAATTTAGGTGATTTGTTTGATGTGTGGGAAAGATTAAGTAGGAATTTAGTATAGGTAGAGCTGTTATTTTTTGTGCTAATATATTGGGCTAGTACAGGTTAGTTTTAGAGATTACTTGGGATTTCTAGGATTCATTTAGAATAAGATGAGATAAGAAGTGCTGGGATTCGTGGGTATTGTTGTTTAGTTTTAGTATATATATTTTCTGTTTAGTGGAGCTATTATTATGGAGTCAGAGTGGTGTAGCAATGCATAGACAGCTGGAACAGTTATAAGTGAGGAGTCTATGAGAAGAATGATACAACAGGAGATGAGAATAGACTTCAGGATATGGTTGATAGTATTTCCAAAAATAAGAAAAGAAAGGATTTTGCGTCTGATGAGGAGTTCTTTTTCCCGTTAGAGCAGGAGGAACAAAGATTAGAAAAAGTAGGTAAGAGGTTGAGAAAGACAAAGCCTTTGGAAGACAAATGTTTGTCTAAGAAAGAGAAGGATGGTTTGAACAACATCAGAAGAAGAGGAGTACTTTGTGACACACAGAGATCAGGGTCCTTAGAGGCATGCAAAGGAGAGGTGTCCTTGGCAGCACACAAGGGGATGAGGACATGCAGATTGATATGAGTCAACCCTCTGTGACAGAGGATAATAACGAGTGAGATGAGTGCATTTTGGATTTACAGCAGGATGATGAGTTTGTTGATGAATTTGGGAAATCCGGTAGTGATGGTTCTGCTGACGTGCTTATTGACTCTTTAGGTGAGGAGATGTTTTCTCTCTTTAATATTAGACATCCTTGAAGTGGTGATTGGTGGCCCATGGAGCATGTGGGAAGTTTAACCTTTGGATAAGGAAGTGAGACTAGTAATGAGAGTAGAATGCTCTATGCCAGTCAATGACGAAAAGGTGTGTATTATGCCTAAGTTGTCCAGAATTAATACGTTATTTGTTTTGGTTAGTGAGGGACCCTAGGAAGGGTCTTGAGCGATCGTTAAAAAAATGTGAGTACAAAGTGTTGGATTTAATAGGTCCATTAGCCAAAATGTTCGATATGGCTGATGACACTCCTTTCAGTGAGACTCTTGTTGATGTAGAGTTGCTCTCAAGGGATGAAGCCAGAGAGCTGTAATGATGTTAGGCAACACAAAAGCAGGGTTGCTGATGGAGAAAAAGAAGACAGATCTCATGAAGATTGGTCCTAAGTTAGATGACATGCTCTGAAGAAACCTAACAATGATGCTAAGAATCAGTTATTTGGTGAAGGGCTAGTGAAGAGCCTTGGTAAATACATATCAACTTTTACAGACCTGGATAAGGCTTAAACAAATATGAGAGAGGTGTTTGGAGGATGTGTTTTTGGGCGGACCAGTAGAAGAGGATCCACTGCTGGCCGAGGGATACAAGTGTCCCAATATACTAATCAATATAGAGGACGAGGATATCAGGCCTCAACAGGTTTCAACCCTAGTCGAGGGAGAGCTAGGAGATCTGGAAGGGGAAGATTCTCCCGTGAATGAGGCCAGAGTTTATTGAGGACTCAAGATGAGTGCGTGGATTACTTTTGGTTCTTCCCAAGAAAGAGTTTTAAGTAATGGGAGAAGTTAACGCAAGACCCCTGGGTATTGGAGACGGTTCACAAGTTTGTAATAGAGTTCCTAGAGTTACCACACCAGAGAAGGGAACCAAAAGATTTAATAGTAACAGAAGAACAGAGGAAGGTAGTGGATTGCGAGACAGCGTCCATGATTCAGAAAGGGTCAATAAGGCTAATAGAGGAGACGACGAAGTTCTTTGTAGTACTATCTTTTTGGTCAGGAAAAAAAGACAAAGGATGAAGGCCGATGATAAACCTCAAAGAATTAAACAAGTATTTGGTTTACAGACATTTAGAAAAGGAGGGGATCCATTGACTGAGATCCTTGTTGTTGAGAGACGGTTGCTTAGCGAAGTTAAATCTGAAGGATGCGTACTTTAAAATTCCCATGGGAAAGGAGAGTTGGGAGGTATTTGCAGTTCCGTTGGAGAAGACTACTGTGTCAGTCTCAAATTTTTCCATTTGGGCTTTCTTCTGCACAGTGGTGCTTTACAAAAGTAATGAGAGCGGTGATGGCATATTTACAAGAAAGGGGAATATGAATGATTGTGTGTCTAGACGATATAATAATGATGTCTTAGGATTTAGAGGATCTGAAGAGGGATTTAGTTCAGGTGATGTATATTTTGGAGAGCTTAGGACTTATGATAAACAAAGAGAAGTCTGTTTTGGAACCATTGCAAAAGTTGGAGTTTTTATGTTTCCAAGTAGCTACGAAGGAGGTAATGTTACAACTTCCAGAGAAGAAGGTGAAATTGGTAAGGAAGGAGATCTTGCATGTGTTGAAGAATGAGATCTTGTCTTTGAGGGACCTTGGCTGGATAATAGTATTGTTATTATCTTAGATTCAGTCTATTGTTCTGGGTCCCATACATTATCTGGCTTTACAGAGGTAAAAAGGGGATGCCTTGAGGAAAAGGCTTTGATATGAAGACAGAATAGCCTTGAATACAGAGGCAAAGTAAGATACTTTGGTGGTTAAACCATATGCAGGTTTGGAATGAGCAAGACATTTTTAGAGGTGTCCCAGATTATGTGTGAGAGATGGATATGAGCCTCAGAGGCTGAGGAGCTTGATGAGAAGATCAAGAGACAGGAGGAGTTTGGGCAGAGGATGAAAGATTGATTCATAGAAATTGTCAAGAAATGAATGCTGGGTTGTATGCACTCAAAGGTTTCAGAGATATTGCAAGCAGGTTAACTTACCAGTTAGACACTTACTACAGTGGGATACCAAATCCAGGGGCATCAGTTGTGGATGCATTCCAACAGGTTTGGAAGGGGGAGGAGAGCTTACGTTTTTTCTCCTTTTGCAATGATGAAAAGAGTAATATTGAAAGTGAGAGAGGAGAAATGTCAGATAGTTTTAATGACACCATTTTGGCTCTCTAACATGTGGTTCCTGACTGGGAAGAAATTGGCTTGTGTAGTGCCATGTTTGATACCAGTAGGAGAATGCCTTCTGAGGAATGGAGGTGGAGAATAGCATCCCTTAGTTCAGGACAGGGTGGTAAACTTTCTTGTTTGGAAGGTGTCAGGAGATCTGACTGTTTCAAGGGACGTTCGAGCAGGGCTGCAGAATTATTGGAAGAGTCTTGGGCTCCAGGGACAAGGAGAAGGTATAAGGGAATATGCAGAATATGAGCATGTTGGTGCTTGGAGAGGAATTTGGATCATGTGCAGGTTCCTATTTTGGAAGTGATAACATTTTGGGTAGAACAGTATGAAAAAAGGATTAGGTTACAGGACTGTGAATTGCTACAGGTCTGCAATTTTTGCAGGTCATGTTCATGTCAATGGTAGATCTGTAGACAATAATGTATTGGTTTGTAGGATTCCTAATAGCATGAGGTTGAAGAGACCTCCAAGGGCAAGATATGATGTATTAATGGATGTGAATTTGGTTTTGTCATCAAGCTTGGCCCATGAATACATATTTGGACTTTAAAGAAACTCTCAGGAATGTTGGCTATTTTTTTCTGTTTGAAATCCTGCAGTAGAGCTTCTGATGTGGAAGGAGGTAAGCAGTAAAGTTTATGGTTCAGATGCAGTACATTTCAAAATCTGGAAGAGAACTAAGACCATGTTGGAGTCTATTTTTTATCCAAACGTTGTTAAAAGAGAAAACGCTGTGTGTGGTTGATTGTTTACATGACTATGAGAGTAGAATGATGGAGCAAAGAGGCATGGAGAGAACCTTATTGATTTCTTGCATAAAACCTCACAATGCGGTTAGTAAGGCAACTGTCGCCAGATGGGTAAGAACATTATGAAGCAAGCAGGTTTTGATGTGGAAAAATGTAAACTGCATTCTTTAAGAGGTGCAGTGGCGAGTAAGTTGTATATGCCTGGGGGATGTTTGGAAGAGATTCCTAAGGCAGCTGTTTGGTCGAATGCTGGTACATATGCAAAACATTATTGTAGACCAATAAAGCATGTGTCAATCGTGGTGTTGAAGGGCTTTCAACATGCATAATGGTAGCCTCAGGTCTTGAAATGAAATGGCGATTCTCTGATTAGAATGAATTGAGAATCAAGATTTCATTAAGGACAAGGAGTCTAACATTATCCTGCCTTCCACATTACTTGTTTTTACTGTGCTTAAAAAAAATAAAGGGATATGTTTCATTTAGAGTGACTTCAATGATAGCGAGTTAAGAAAATAATGTGTATGGATATGTTTTAATTTTGAAGGATTAACTATTTTATTTTGTATGTAGGTTTAAGTCAAAAGTAAATATATATTAGTGACGTATGGTATTTTTTCTAGAGACACAGTGGAGATGCGAAGGTGGAAGTAAGCATCGGCAGATAAAGATGAAGAGGATGTTGCAAAGGAGGAATAAAGTCACTGCATTTAAAGAGGAAGAGTGTTCTGAGATGGTCTACTTATGGACAGCAGTATTCTACTTCTAGATTGTTGTAATTTTTGGAAAGTTCTTTAAAGGTCCTGCAGGACTGGCATTAAAAGATGTTGTGCATAATGTTAGCTTCTGTGTCTTTAATTAAATCTTGATTCTCTATTCATTCCAATTGGAGAATTGCCACTCTCTCACTAAAGTGATAACCTTCCAGTTCTGAACTCAATTTCCAGAAAAGTCTAGTGGAGGAATTTAACTGGATGAATCACAACCACCTAAAATGCAAACATGGAAAAAACAAAGAATATCCCATTTGGTAAATCCAAAGTTTTCTCGCCAACAATCTGGTGGCAAGAGCATGTTGTCCTCCCAACTCTTTCTCCTCCCGCCACCATTGCAAAAAACCTGGGTATAAGGTTATGCTCAATATTTCACCAACTTGTTTTACGCTGCTGAAAACCTTGAAAAAATGTCTTCCCTTCTTATCTCTAACTGCTCGCAAGACAGTGATACATGCCCTGACCACTCCGTGACTGGATTAAGGCACTTCCCTCTTCTTAGTTTGCCAAAATACCTTATCAAGCGCCTCCAGATTATCCAAAACACAGCAGCAAGGACAGTGCTAAAGCTTACAAGAAGGACCTTGGTGTTGCAAGCTCTTCGGACCTTGCATTGGCTCTATGTCCATGAAAGGATCCAATTGAAGGCTTTGACACTGGCCCAGAAAGCTTTCAGAGGGATAGGGCCACTCTACCTCAGGAAGAAGATTTTTCCCCATGTACGAAAAAAACTTCTGTGTTCCTCTAATGCACATTCACAGGGGATCCCAAGATATATGATGACCACCAGAGGTGGCATGCCATTTTCCATTCAAGCCCCCACAGATTGGAACCGACTCTCCATCTCCCTAAGGATGGAATGGAATGCTTCCTGATTCCGCAAGCAAGTCAAGACCTGGCTTTTCTCTCAGCAAGGTAATTAGTCAGACTCACTTTTTATGCATCTCAGTCTGCACACCAGAGACACTCAGTTTCAGCTGTGCCAGAATGCACCGTGGGCAACGGAGCTCTTTACAAACACAACAAAATATCTAATATCAAAAGTAAAAGGGCAGTAGGCAAGATTGTACAATCACACGCCCAAAATGCACAGCAGCATCCTGTCACAAATCATGCTCATGCCTTTATTTATGCATATTAGAAGGTAGGGACTTTTCCCTTTCAATAACTCCATATCCACCAATGATAAGAAAGTTTCCACCTTCATCTGACCAGGGAACGAACAAGGCTGAAAACTGTCCTGTAATTCACTCTTTCCCTCCTGCATTTGCTTACAACGCTGCTCACTACCCACTCAGGAAACTCGTGGTCCATGATGTTCAGTTTTCCCCTGTGGTAGGAGCACCTGCTCCCACCAACCAGATGCCTACGAGATCGCTTGTTTACTCATCCTTGAGTTACAAAACAGTTGACAGTGAGGCAAAATTTGCGTGGTAAGCCAGTGTAAGGAAATCAAGTTCTTGGGTTGTTAAAGGGATACATCTGGTATTTGAATAGTGTGAACCTTGCCAAAGGCAGCATACACTGCACCGGGTCAAAGGCAAGGATAAAGTGATAGGTGCATCATAATGTACTGTTCTTTAAATGAGTGTATTTTGAACCCTTTTCTGAATTGGCGTAAGGTTGGATTGGACCTGATAAATATGCGGATGTTGTTTCTGATCCTAAATTGAAAAGGTCTCTCACCAGTCGAATGGTGTCCTGGCTGCAGGTGTGCTGGCATCTGCCAGAAATGGTGAGTTTGCCAGGTAGATGCACAGTTGCGTAAGTCATGCTGGCAGATTGGATGGACAAGCTTTTGGTTCACGGAAGTGAAAACTCTTCATCTCTACCTGGCTTTGTGCTGTATGTGGATGTGGACTTGTCCTGGCTGAAGGTCCAGGATTCCATCTAAACCCTTTTACCACCGATTGGTATGTGTCCTAGTGATTTATCCCTCATCACCCACTCTGATAGGAGAATGAAAGACAGGTGGGGACTAGAGGACCCCAGCGGTAGCTCAAGACCAGCCTATTGCTGATCTATCCAACCCTTGCGGCCCTAAGGATGTTGTTCATTTGGATTGCAATACACCCTGTCAAGTTTGGGGATCTCCAGCAGGACCTCTCTGCATGTAACAACTACCAGGGGGCAGGCATGGACAGGCTCTCCACCGAGGCTTCATTGTGTGGCACAGGTTTCAGCCACTCTCGTCACACACTAACTAACCCCTTAATTCAACTCCGGCACACACAGACACACCAGTCCATCTCCCACACACAGTGGCACTTACTAGCCATAAATACTGCAAGGGCAGCATCTACTGCCTGGCTGTATGAGAGCAGGCGCTGTCGCAGCCAAGCTCAAACATGTGTTTTTGGGTTTCCCATCACACTCTTATGTGTACTACCCTGGATAAGGTCTCAATACTGTGCTCACAAAATGTTATATCTACTACATGCACATATACATACACACATTGCTTAGTTGCCTGCAATTCGTAACTAATTTTACACAAGGAATAGCATATTGGCACTTGATTACTCGTGAACACTTTTTTTCTGATTAGTGCCAAAAAGCATGAAATGCCCATGTGAAGATTTCCTGTATTTACTGAGCAGCACTAAGTTTCGCGATTACTGTCTGGCCAGGTAGCCCCTAAGTAGCTTTAATATAACACTACGCACACAATAATGTTTGGAGAGTCAACTGCTGCCCTGGCCTAGAAAATGACATTAAATTTACTGCTAACATTCAACAAGAAAATGAGGGTTACCTTAAATGTAGAGTGAAGAACTAGGCAATGAACCTACAAAAGACTGAAAGAGAGTAAGATTATGTCTGTGCTGTGTGCATTTAAAAAGAGTCTTGAAATAACAACTATCTCAATAGTAACTGCAAAGAGGACAGACTTGAAATCAAACCCTAAGCTTCAAAACCCGAAATACTTACAATATTTTGCCGTATGGCAGCACCACAGGCCTTCCTGCTGCCCTGTCCTACGGCAAAAGAAAAGGGCAGGAATGTGCTGTATCTATCAGATACGCTGGATTCATGCCCTCTTTTCCAGCTCTGGCACTCAACTGTCTGACTTGCACCACCGCAGGCACCCTTGCACCATAGTGCAAGGGTGTCTGCATTGTAGGGATACCTTCCTGCACAAAAAAATCAATGGGGGTGATTTCCTCTTTCTATGTGTTCTGCTGAATCCAGCACACATAGAAAGAGGGGAAAACGAGGAGAAATGAAATGATTACTCCATTCCATCTCTACAAGGACATAAAAAGCCATTCATGGTGGCTTTACATGGCATTGCAGATATCTCTAAGCCCTGTGCGCCACTGGAAGATCACAAAAAGTGACGTTCTGGCAGCGCACAGGGCTTCTAAACGAACCCCTTAGTTGCTAGGCAGCTCATGCATCCAGAGTGGCTCCCTGAGGAAATATGCATCAACGGGGTGACATTATTGTGTGCCTTGCACAAATGTGATTTATAAATAAATGCCCAGGCACAGTTCAAGTGTTCTAATGCTTTTTGAAGCTGAGGTCCTCCCTAGAGCTCAGAGTGTTCTTCAAGAGTTGCACTCGTTATCCGATATAGCTTTGCAGGCGTGTGCTAAGAGGCAGACACAAAAACATTCTTGCATCTACATGTAAACACAACGTGTTTACATGTGTTTACAAATTTCAATTACATTTTTCATTTTTTTTGCTTGTGAATTAAATCAACAATTTTATAATTTGTATATTTTCAAAGCTTGGGTTTTTTAATGTGTTCTATTGGACTGAAAACACTTTGTGGCCTACCGCCTCATTATGACATGTGCGGTCGCATTCTGATTTTTCCCTATGTAAGCATGTGTTACAGCCGTAAACCGGCTGTATTGAATGCTCCCATAGGAAAATGTGAGATGGGGTTAATCCCTGGCACCTGTAGGGGTGTAAGGATTAACAGGCCCTTGGCCCTAAATCAGAGGCAGAAAAAAAAAGGGTCCTGCTAGGGGCCCTCAAACACGCTTTCCGGCAGGGTTTCCATGTCGGAAAGGTCGGCATGGAAACCCTGCCAAAAGCTGTGCATTGTAATCCGTACAGCGTAAACCACCATCCATTTGAATTACGGGCCGGTTCCGACTGGCCGACAGGCTCCTTGAGCCCGTCGGAAGCCAGCCGTAATGACTGGCTGGTTTCAATTTCGACCGGCTAAATCATAATCAGCTGGCCGGTATTGAAACAGACAATCTCGGTCGTAGGCCTTATGACCAAAATTGTAATAGGCCCCATAGTGTATAACAATGATTTGGAGTGAACTATAGATGCATTGGAGAAAAATTAACAACAAAGACGTCATTTCTTAAAAATTGTTTATGGGGGCATGTTTTTAATCTGTGTATAATACATGATACATGAAGGATGCACGTCATTGTTTTTTATTATTAGTGCTTTTTACATGAAAAAATATGAATTACTTTGTATATAAGGTAACAGAGCCAGTCAGTTTTTAATCGAAATTAATCTACTCAATGTATACAATCATTTAGTGCATTTCCATGCAGCCGAAGGTAGTACAATTGGGTTTCACAGAAACAAATCTACACAAAAAGGAAATTCATTTGGTTTAAGTACACATGAACCTTACACAAAGCTGTCAAGGCTACTAAGGCTCACTGGCTGGATTGGCCATGAACCATTATGTATCCCTACCAACAAGAGTTGTTCATTGTTTGAAATGAGATCTCAGGTTGGCTAGGGCAAGCGCCTAAGCCAGGCAGAAACCACCTTTCTAGTCAGGGCAAGGGAGTTACACACTGAAGATAACCCCTGCTCACCCCCTTGGTAGCTTCGCACGAGCAGTCAGGCTTATCCCAGAGGCAAGGTGTAAAGCGTTTGCGCAACAAACTGACACAGCAGAGACACCCCAGGCACACCACAAAAGAAACTCCTCACAAGATTACATCAAAAATAGCCTTTGTATTACTCATAAAACACATTAGAAAGCAATCACATATAGGCACCGTGCCATCTGGCACTTAGGTATCACTTTACAGGGGATTATAAACACTACAGGGCCAATCTGTCCACTGTCATACCCATCCCATCACATAATTAGTGAAAACAACCAGTAACTACTAGAAACATTGCATGTAACATAAACATCTGTGGCTTGGGCATCCTAACACTTCTTAGTCTAGCATATTATGCTAAACATAAGCATTACATCAGGCCCCCTTAGGCCTATACCCCGTCAGCAGTGCAGGGTATAAACCAACATCTCTCCCTGAATGGGACATGCAGCTCGTAATGAAGAACTAACACATAAATCAACCTCTGTCACAAGAGGACAACTCACACTACTAGAGTCTGAGAGCACAGGGCTTGTGCTGCAGGTACCCCCTGTACCATCAGGTTACTCACCCAAATGTAGGTTACAGGGCTGTCTGCCCTCCTACCACAGTGAATGCAGTTTTTATCCAGGTGCTGCGAAGGCCCCCGGGTGTGAGCTCAAAAGTGCCTCTTGGGCCTGGGAAATCAGCCTGGCAGAATGCAGTGAAAATCCCAAAAGGCACGCCCTCCCTGGACCTTCAGTACTGGGGAGACAACTGCGACAAATTGCGGGTATTCCCAGCAACTCAGAGCGGTGGTGGGGAACCACGCTGCGGAGGAGGTCTCATGCGGGGCAGGGCCCTCTGCTCTCTGACCGCGGCTGCCCATAACCACGTGGTGCAGCCGCTCTGCCTCTGTAAGGGAGCATCTCTTCACGGCTCCTTTCATGCTGCGGGACATGGAGCGAAGTCTCTGTCGGCTCGGCTCCCTTCACTCCGGGCTTACCTTGGCTGGGTCACGTCGCCTCGCTGATGTCAGTGTTGCCCCAGTAACGCTGAGGAATCCCTGGCCGAGATTCCTCACTGATGCACAGGTTTGCAGCACAAGGGAAACACAGGCAGTCGGGCACGGAGCAAAGCCTCTGTCGGCCCTGCCTACCACCAGGCATCTATTGCCTGACTTCCTCTCCCCTTTCTCGGTGGCTTCCAGGCAACATGCTGGACTCCCCCTCTCCTCAAGGGAGCCCCGCCTAAGGTCAGTCACAAGCTTGCCTGACTTCCACCCTCGTCGTCGCTCGGGCAATCCTCAGCCGGGATTCCCTGCTGCCGGGTTCTTTCTCAGGCAACACGTAGCATGCCTCCTTCTGAACGCGCTCCCAACAGTGTCAGCAAGGAGCAGCAACAGTCTCCACACGCTGCTGCCGGGACCCTCGCATAGGGTCAGGAACATAGCGCTCACCAAACGCTGATGGAGCCAAGCGCCCAGCTGGATGAAGCCCAGTCCTCCTGCAGACTTTCCTCCTTGTAGCAGGGAGAAACAGTAAGGAACAGTCCAGATCCTCTACTGGAGTCATTTGGGTCCCTGAGACTCCCACCAGGAGGCCAGCACGCAGGGCCTCCCAGCAGACAGCAGCAACTGGGTCCCATGGCGGTTCCTCCTGGCAGAGTGTTCCTCCCAGTTCAAGTAAGCACAAGAAGCACACCTACATGGGGTCACAGCCCCAATACTTATACCAGCCATGTCTTTGTTCTCTCCCCCTGGCCCAGGCCTCGGCCCAGTCAAAACCAGTTCTGGGGGTCACTTAGGAACATCCTTTCAGTGCGCAACCAACCTCCTTTGTCAGTGTAGGCTCTGGCCACAGACACACCATAGGGGGGTGGAGCCCGAATTGTACAAGACAGGCACAAACCTATTCAGAGTCAGGGGCTACTCCTCCCAGTACTCCAAATGCAGATCTGCCTATTCAGCCTAGCGCTGACTCACCCAGCCCCTCTGGAGCCACTGCACCTCACCAGCCCCTGTTACTCCGGAGTCAGACATGCAATACACATCAAGTTGGCACAAAGACACATAGCACACAGAAATGCCAACTTCTAAAAGTGGCATTTCTAAAATATTGATAATAAATCTGTGAACACCATTACGCAGCATTTATTATTACTATTCAAAACACACCAAACTTGACCACGCAACTCCTCTCATGTCAGGAATTACCACTGAAACACTTATCAGGGAATCGCCAATGCATTCCTATGAGAGGGCAGCCTCACAGTAGTGAGACAGAGACGGTCACTCCCTCCGCCTGCATCTTTGTTGGAAATCGTGCCCCATCGCTGCTGCTGAATCTGTGATTGAAATCGTGCCCCATCGCTGCTGCTGAATCTGTGATTGAAATCGTGCCCCATCGCTGCTGCCTGCCTACCGCCGATAAGTACATTGTGCCTGCATCTTAACTTATAATTGTGCCTGCATATTAACTTATAATATTGCCCCTGTAACTATAGCACAATATTGCACCATACTCGTGCTTGCGCTCAGCGTCCGATATCACCCTCCGGGCCCCTGTGATCACCGTGCCTCCATTTGTTGTGATCCCTCCTCGGCCGTGCTTCCTGCCGCTGCTCCGGCCCCACCCCCGCTCCCTCCAGCTTGACCGCTACCTTCCCCACTCGCCACCGCGCTCCCGCCTCCCAGCTGCTCCTCCCTCGCTCCGTCCCCCTCAACTCTCCACTTATGGCAGAGCCGCGTACGCGCAGCGAACGTGCCCCTTGTGCTCCGAAGGCGCGCCAAAGGTAAGCCCATCTACGCCCGTCCGTGCCTGGCCCGCGCCTAGAGCCAGACCCCCTGGCCCTCACAAAATCCACCCCACCCGCCGAACGTACGACGCCGCAACCCTCTCGGCACTCAACACCGGCCGGCTCCCCGACTGCCACCAAGCCGCACCAGGACGCTCCCATGGACCCTTCACCTGCCAATCCTGCAAGTTCTGCTGCATCAGGACCCACACTACATCCACAAAGGCCACACAGAGCCCCGACAATAACCACCTGAAGTGCATCCTGCTCAACACCTGCTCGGTCCACAGACTCGCCATTGAACTATGGAACCTATTCGACACCACAACGCCAGACGTCGCCTTTCTTACAGAAACCTGGATGAACGCCTCATCAGCGCCCGACATCGCCATAGCCATCCCGGACAGCTACAAGATCATCCGAAAGGACCGCATCAACCAAACAGGAGGAGGCATCGCGATCGTCCACAAGAACACCATCCGCATCACGACCAGCTCTGACGACACACTCACAACCGCCGAACACCTTCACTTCCAGATACACACCGACCCCAAAACCACACTTAGAGGCACCCTCATCTACAGACCACCAGGACCCCACACACAATTTTGCGAAGACATCACTGACTTTATCAGCCCACACGCCCTCCCCTCCGAGGACTACATTCTCCTAGGGGACTTCAACTTCCACCTGGAAAAGAACAACGACAGCAACACAACCACCCTTCTGGACAACCTCGCCATTCTCGGACTCAAACAACTGGTAAACACACCCACCCACTACGTCGGACACGCGCTCGACCCAATCTTCTCCTCCAGCAAGCACGTCTCCTTCTATCACGCCACAGGACTCCACTGGACAGACCACAGCTGCGTCCACTTCAACTTCAGAAAGACCACGTCCCACCACCATCCACAACAAGTACCCCGCAGAAACTGGAACAAAATTACCACCGACCAACTCACCTCATCGCTAAACCAAATCCCTACCACCAAATTGTCGGACCCAAACCAAGCTGCAATCAATCTCTCACAATGGATCACCCACTGCGCTGACGAATTAGCACCCTTGAAAAACCCTCACAAAAAGCCAGGGTACAAAAAAAGCCTCCTGGTTCAATGACGACCTCAAGAACTCCAAAAAAAACTGCCGCACCCTCGAGAAAGCCTGACGAAAAAACCCAATCACAGACAACATGACCACCCTCAAGGACGCCACCCGCAAACACCACCAGCTGATCCGATCCACCAAGAAATCTGCATTCAAAGATCGACTCGACAACAACGCCCACAACAGCAAGGAACTCTTCAGCATCGTCAAAGAGCTTACCAATCCCAACGCCTGCACCAACGACATCACCCCCTCTCAAGACCTCTGCGACTCCCTAGCCTCGTTCTTCCACAGAAAAATCACTGACATACATAACAGCTTCGGCGACCAGTCCACCCCCCTTACCACCGAGCCAAAACCCCCCACCACCACCCTTCGCGCCTGGAACCCAATCAGCACCGAAGACACCATCCGCTTGATGAGCTCCATTCACTCCGGATTACCAACCGACCCATGCCCCCACCACATCTTCAACAAGGCCGACTCCATCATCGCACCCCATCTCCGGGATATCATCAACTGCTCCTTCAACACCGCTACCTTCCCGGAAAGCTGGAAACATGCCGAACTCAGTGCCCTCCTGAAGAAACCTACAGCAGACCCCACAGAACTACAGCCCCATCTCGCTCCTCCCGTTCCCTGCCAAAGTCATAGAGAAGACCGTCAACAATCAGCTCGCCGCCTTCCTCGAGTCTAACGGATCCCTCGACCCCTCACAGTCTGGCTTCCGAGCCAAACACAGCACCGAGACCGCCCTCATCGCAGCCACAGACGACATCCGAACACTACTCGACAACGGGGAAACAGCGGCCCTCATCCTCCTGGACCTCTCCGCAGCGTTTGACACAGTATGTCACAGCACCCTTATACAACGCCTCAGCAACGCGGGGATACAAGGAAAAGCAGTGGACTGGATCATCTCGTTTCTCGCCGGAAGAACTCAGAGAGTCCGCCTCCCCCTTTCAGATCAGAGGCCACCGAAGTCATCTGTGGCGTACCACAAGGTTCATTGCTCAGCCCCACTCTATTCAACGTCTACATGAGTCCCCTCGCATCCATTGCACACCAGCACAACCTCAACATCATCTCCTACACCAACGACACACAGCTGATCCTCTCCCTCACCAAAGACCCAAACACCGCCAAAACCAACCTACACGAAGGGATGAAAAACGTAGCCGAATGGATGAAGAACAGCCGCTTAAAACTGAATTCAGACAAAACGGAAGTCCTCATCCTAGGATCATCCCCCTCTGCATGGGAAGACTCATGGTGGCCACTGGCCCTGGGCAGCGCACCCAAACCAACGAACCATGCTCGCAACCTGGGATTTATTCTAGACTCCTCCCTCTTGACGACCAAACAAGTCAACGCCATCTCATCATCATGCTTTAACATATTACGTATGCTCAGAAAGATCTTCCGATGGATCCCCACCGAAACAAGAAAGTCGGTCACCCAAGCACTGGTCACAAGCCGACTGGACTACGGAAACACCCTCTACGCCGGAACCACAGCCAAATTACAGAAAAAGCTCCAACGCATTCAGAACACCTCCGCCCGACTCATCCTAGACTTACCCCGCCACAATCACATATCCGGTCACTTGAAAGACCTTCACTGGCTTCCCGTCAACAAGAGAATAACGTTCCGTCTCCTCACCCACGCACACAAAGCCCTCTACGACCTAGGACCCAAATACCTCAACACGCGCCTGACCTTTTACACCCCCACCTGCCAACTACGATCGTCCAATCAAGCCCTCGCCACGATTCCACGCATCCGAAGAGCCACCATGGGAGGAAGATCTTTCTCCTACTTAGCGGCCAAAACCTGGAATTCTCTCCCCACCCACCTCCGCCTTACACAGAACCACCTCTCCTTCAGAAAACAACTCAAAACCTGGTTATTTGATAAGTAGAGAACCCCTCTCCCTCAAGCGCCTTGAGACCCTATGGGTGAGTAGTGCGCTATACAAATTTTGACTTGACTTGACTTGAGAAACAAATGCCCGTAGGGCTAGCTAGGGCCTTCCTTAGGGGTGACTGATATATAGTAAAAGGGGAGTCAAAGGTGTGGCACCCACTTTATGTGCCACATCACAGCGAAAGTAAACTGCGGGTGCAGGCACGGCAACGGCAGAGGCCTAAGACAGGTTTTTAATGGCTACTTTGGTGGGTTGCGCAATCAGCGCTGCAAGCCTACCAGTAGCATTTCATTTACTGGCCCTGGGTATCTAGGATACCGCTTTACAAGGGAGTGATGGGTAAATAAAATATGCCAAATAGGTGTAGGCCAATCTTACCACGTTTTACCATGGAGAGCAAATGCTCTCTACACTGGACAGCAGTGCTAAAGTTCCCAGAGTCCTAAAACCACCAACACTATGTCAGAAAAAATGGTAGGAGGAAGGCAAAAACTCCAGGGATGACCCTGCAAAAAGGGTCAAGTCCAACATTTATGCATTTAAAACCTGTGCAAAGATACTGCTTATTATTAAAACATAAAGGTGCAGTCAGTCACCAGTCCAGAGTTCCTGTGTGCTGTTGACAAGTTCCAGCCTTCTCCCATTATAACTATTGCACCTTAGTGAGAAGTGCTGGTACTTTTCCATTCAAAACAAAGAAGTACAGTAACTCAGTACCTGCCCATTTGAAGCAGATCACGTATGTTTAAAAATAAGCGTTCCTGCATATGCAGACACATCCAATCAATCACGCCTATACTCATAAAGACAAATTAACTAAATACACGTCAGTCATAAACACAGCAGTGCATAATTACAAGAAAACATACATTCATGTAATCAGAAACATCCCTAGATACATCTGTGCTCATGTAAACACATACATTTGCAAGCACGCTTTGAAAAAAAAAGAGGTACAACCAATTATACATATTTGTATCCATTTAAGAAACCCTCTGCTTATAGACCAGTAAATATATTCAAACACGCACATATGGTTGATCTCAACCTGAAGGCACTTTTGGGACTGCTACAGTTGTTTTTTTAAATTTACTTTAGTTTTTTTCCTCCCCTTGTTCTGTTCCATACAATCTTTGGGTTGCTGCCCAGCTCCCTGCCTTCTGTTTTCCTAAATCAATTTGTTGTTTTAATTAAGCTGCTTATTTAATTGTCACATTTTTGTAAGCTAGAAGGGACACAGCTTTCAGTTTTAATTCTGAAGTTGAGCTTATTTCCACACCATCAAGATGCTCAGAAAAATCTTCAAATGGCTCCCAATGGACACCCGCAGGACAGACATGCACACACTCATCACTAGCAGACTAGACTGCAGCAACGTCCTTTATGTAGTCATAAGCGCCACGCTCACCAATAGACTTCATGTGGCTTAAAAATTGGCTGCAGGCTCACACTCACCCTCCCTTCGTGATCACATATCTTCAAACATCTAAGAGACCTCCACAGCTCCCCGCTTAGAAAAGTGCCACCTTCAAACTCCTCTCCTTCACCTACAAAGCACACCGCAACTTAGGCTCTGCATAGCTTATCCACTTCTACACTCCCAAAAATACCTCGGATTGGCTGGAAGATTCCTGTCTCACATCACCTGCATGAGGCACACAAAACCAAACTAAGACCCCATTCCAGTTACCGCCCAAAGACCTGGAAGGAACTCCTCGTCAGAGCTGCCAGCTTCCTCCTTGAATTCAAAAGTAAATTGATATTCTGGCTTTTCAGCTAGGCTCCTCTTAGACAGCGCAGCTATCTCCGTCTAGGGCTGTTGGATGCCCACCCGGGTGATTAGCAAGCCGTACCAGTCCCCATAACATAACACAACATAACATATTTTCCTTACAATTTGTTCAGAGTGTGGCTGGATGTTGGGTACTCCAGTAACTAACCCAGCTCACCTTTTGAGTGAATGCTCAATGTTGGAGCTATCTTCCAGGCTTCTCTGCTCCTTCTCCTTACTACACTGGCCTTTATGTTCAAGTCTACGTATTCTGCTACAGGCCCTTTGATTGTTAAAAATAAAAAAACACCCAAAGGTCTTCTTGCAAGCCCGCTGCCAGTGCTGCTGAATGTCAGATTTTCTGATTACCAAGACAGCATATTCTCATGCCTCCTTCTTCACCTCTCTACACGTCATGTCTTTTTAGCTCTCTTTCAACTTTTTTCATCCCTGTTTTCTCCCTTTGTTATTGTTTTCCTATCTTTCTCCTTCTGCCTCTCTTTTTTTGCTATTACTCTGGGTCAACATTTGATGATACCAAAATAAGTGATTGTTCCTAAATAAAGAATTTTGGTGAATTTTCCTCAACCACCAGCACAAATTAAGCACTGGATAAAGGGTGTACTACTTGATAATAATAAAGCTTAGCTCATTAGTACCTGTTGGTGTGTAAGCCCTAAATTGGGTGCAGAGGACCCACCAGGCCCTTCTTTCTGATTCCCTCACTACATGATCCCGGAGGATTAGCTGAAGTTAGGTTCTGTCTCACTATACCTCTCTCACTGCTATGAGAGCCCTACACTGTGCCAAATACTCCTGTCTCTGATCTACTGGTGCTATGTATGTCTTCTTTCCCATCATAAGGCCTCACCAAAAGCTTTGGTGCACCTTACCAATACTGGTTGGGGTAGGTGCAATAGCATGGACTCTTCCTCAGGGAAATGACCTTTGAACTGTTGGATCTCCATTTACTCCAGGGGGCTCTAGTTCAGGAAATTAGGGTCACTATCAGCATGAATCGACTACAATTCTAATACAAGGGCTGTACATTTTGGGTCAACAACTAATACTGTTGCTTTTCACTGAGGTGGGGTTTCATTTATCTCTTGACTAGTGTAGGAACTCTTGCACCAATAGAAGGTTAGGTAGCTGTTGTAAGGTCCTGATTAATTGCTGTAGATCCTTAGAGAGTTGAAAAGCATAAAACATGTTGACCAATTATCAACCAATTACCACCAGACCAACTACAAACCAATAACCACCAAGTGAGAATACATGGAACATTATTTTTAGGCTTTCCAATTTTCAGTTTCTATTTTTTGTCAATTCTGTGGGGAAATTAAAAACAACAGAAACAGGGGTTTTCCGGTGTTTATGGAATGTTTTGTTTTTTATTATTTATTATTGCCTTCTTTCCACACTAATAATGCATGTTTATAGACAGTGGGCGTACAGGCCTGGGGTGTATTTGTGGTTCAAATACATTTTTACAAATCAAATTTATTGTAGCACACCCTACAATACTACTTTAGTGAGTCTTTGGTCATGTACGCTCGTTCTTTTCTTCCCAACTAAATGTTTGTCTGTGAAAAGGCCCTCTCAACATTGACACTTGAGACGGGCAACGCCAAAACATCCAGTGCACAGTTTGCTAACACTGGCCACTGACATAGCTTTTCATGCCAATACTGGTAGTCCTGAAGTTTGTGATTCTCTGGAACAGGTTCTGCATCATATGCGTTGAACTCGGCGCATATGCCCTCAGTTATCGAAGCAGTCATAACTGAATCAGTGCTTTTCAAAGTCCAGAGAAAATACACCTTTACATAAGGGATCTAGAACTTGTGCAGAGTACCTCAGTGAGGCTTCCTTGACTTCAAAAGGCATGGTTGATGAAGGACCACTTCTATGCATCATTGCAAGCCATTTCTCATGCACTGTAAAATTAAATTTCCTGATTTGCTTCTCAACATGTCTTTGCTTACCAAGTGGCTAGAACATGTTGCATTGCCAATCACTAAAAGTAAGACCCAGCTTCGCTGAAGGAGATGTTTCACATTTACACCAATTGCGCTGAACACTTGGCAGACAAGGGTGTTTTCAGACTCTAATTTTTTGATTGTGTCCACTAATCCAAAGGATGGTAGGTGGCAGCACTCTTTTCACATATACCTACCTAGTGTTTAAACCCTGGGGTGTTTGGCAATTCACCTGCTATCAAAACTAACTCGCTAGAAAAGGGGGCTGATGTATAAAAGGGTTTCTCTTATTCGTTGTCTGTGGGTAAATGTGATAGTACATAATGGAAAAAGTCTCATGAAACCAGCCATTTTACCTATCAGTGAACGAATCAAACGTAGCCAAAATATCAAATGTGATTTTGATATTTCCTGAATCCCTACAGTTTATAAAATAATTAAATAAGACCTAAAAGATGCTTCTAAATACTGCATCTTTACACCAGACCACAAAAGTGAAAAAAGAAAAAGGAAGAAGAAACAATATTTTAGCGACATCCTTAAACAACAAAACTAAAGCAGAATAATGTTAGCCCAGTATTTCCTGCTGCTGCCTTGCATAAGAAAGTTAGATTGTATTGGCCCCTTTAGGAAAAAATAAAAAAGACTCTTTAACTCACCTTTTCCTTTCTTTGAACAGCATTTAGTTCGTGGTCTATACAACAAAACCTTGGCTTCTATATGATAGATGAAATGGCACCCACGAAACTCAATATTCCCTCACAAATAAAATTCTTCTCTCTATGGTGCAATAAGAATCAAAACAAAGAGAGGAGATAGTGTTTATCAGTAGAAGAAGGTGTGGTATTGAAGCAGACTTAAGTTCAAGGATTCTCAAAATAGTTTATTGCATTTGAACTCTAGCCAACATGTTGAGTACAGAAGGGCCCAGGACCTTTCCCCTACTGACAGTTCAACTGAACCAAAACACCTACAATTTCTGGAACAGAATCTACACTTATGCTTTACCTAATACAGTTCTGAAGCACTAACAAACAAGGGAAATCAAAGATAGAGGATACCACACATCTTCCTCTTTTATAGAACAAAACAAAACAAAGAAGAAGAGAACAACAAAGAGTGAGGAAAGAAAAAAAAAAGAAAAAAACAGAAAATATATTTTTCATAACAACAAAAAAAGTAACAACCATTGAATGTTCAATCAACAGAATTCTATGTACATGACTGTTGATCACTTCATGCATATTTGATTCAATCCAAATACTTTCTAGGTGATCTGCACACTCTGGTGCTTCTTCTTAATACAGACTTCTGATCATTTTGACTGTTCTTTTTGTAATTTTCAAAAGCAGAATACAGACCCATCATCTCAGTTTTTCCGATTTTCTATGTTCCACCATTGGCCATCAGAAACACGTATAGCAATGCTGTAGTGTAGTTCCTATATTTACAATATTCTCTGCGCATTGGAATAATATATCCTATAGATTTGACGTAGGACTTGGGTCGACTAGGTCTCTATCGAATATATTAGACTTAATTGTGAGTGCCAGCTAGCTCAGAGGTCACTAGAAAGTTTCTTGAATAAACAATAAGGGATTAGTTTCTGACAACCGCATAAACATGACAACTTTGTTTCCCCAAGAATAAAACGTATCCTCAGAGTCGTGGAAACAATAGATAGATATTTTACTCAGTCAATTGTGCATGCTTCGTTTCATCAGATGTGCAGGGAGACGGGCGTTTTCAATAAAAAGAATTTATTGAACAGTCTTCTTTCTCATGCAAGTAAAGTGAACTGCTACAATCGTAAGACAAGCTGTAAAGTATCTTGCATACAGCGAGAAGAGTATTAAAAAATAATACTGTAAAACGATTGTATGATTTCTAAACCATGGATAAATACCTACGTAAATAACAAAGGCTAAAAGTACTCAACTGGTGCTTCTAAAATACGCCTACCCCGATGAACCTAACCTAAGTCTAGTACGAGGGAAGAAGTAAGTGAGATGTAGCGTAGGTTTATTTTTACTTTGCCAAGAATCTATCCAATATTTCTCTTAGGGTCTAATCAGCTCCGTACCTTAGTTTAGAATGAAGGAGGTCTGGTATCCCTGTCTCGGGGCTTGATTTCTCAACACCCCACGAGGGGAGCTTGGAAACACTGGAGCTGGATTCTCAGTAAGAGAAAGGACAGCTTCTCGATCAGTGCGTCAGCTGGAGGGTCGTTTTCCTTCGGCACTTGCTGAAGCGAGCTGTGTCGGGCAAGTAGATAGTTGAGCTGCTCCGAACCACCATGTGTTTGCTAGGGCAAGTGTAGGCATATTTATATCTGGAAGGTGCCTATTTTGACAAAAAGTCGGGCATAATAACGTCATCAAATAACCCGAAGGGAATGGTAGTTCTCTGAAAACTCCATGAATTCTAGGACAAATCAGTATTCAAGCAAGGGGACATCCCTGACTGCTTAAGCCGAGTTTCCCAAGAAATCGTTGTGGCTTTTTGGAACGAGTAGCCGTGCCTGTATTTGGACTGCATGGGCCATGTCTAAATATGGTTATGATTTCTATGCCTATATAAGGGCAATGTGAATTGTACCTATATAAGGGCATGAATCATTAAATTTTGCTCGGATCCTAAAGCGCCATACAACACCCACTCCACTTTATGTTCCACATTACTAAACTCTAAGCATGTAAAACATATCTAAAACATGATGTGTAAAAATCCCTCCCAAAATACATCAAATGCATTCAAAATGGTTGTACACGAAAGAGAGCATTTGTGCTGTACGCATTTTAAAAGCAATGTTTTCATTCAAAGCATATAGTATAACATTGGAAATGCTATCCGAATGAATCACTAAAATACATTTATGAAATGGCTCTTAAATACAGAAGAAAAAAGGTCGAGACCATTCCATGACATAGTTTATAAATTCTTTTGATTGTGGATAAGTCCAAATATTGTCTCTTCGGAAGTATTCAAAGAATTCTTGTTCTCTAAGAATAGTTCTACTTTAAGCAGAATACTTTGTGCCAAAAACGTTCAATTTTGGAAAAAGTCAAATCGCAGAAAAATTGAGTTCTACAGTTGGAAGTTTTGTTTTGAAAAGTGAAGGTCGAAAACAGAGTCCCATAGAACGCTGTGTGCTAACTTCAAAAGTTATTCTCGTTGTTTGGAGAAATCATCAAATCTTCTAAGCTGGTAAAGAATTTGTCTACCACAGTAGGTGAAAGTTGGACCACTTCGTTAAGTAAACCGATTGCACAAAAATGTGAAGCATCGCCGTCAGCGCTAGCCGCATTAGCAATGTTTGAAGGAGATGGAGATGGTACCTGTGTGCCTGTCGATTCGCGTATCTCACCGTATCTCACCGTCAGCAGATTGCGTCTGTGAGACCTCAACGTATGCCATCATCAGGATTGGTAGCCGCTGGGGACAACACAATGCATGGGCTGTTACTGAACCAAGCAAAGTATGAACGTCCGTTGGTAGTGATGATGGAAGTGTTAGACAGGTGTCCAACACGCATTTTTCTCCACATAGCTGGCATCGTAGAACAGGTAAGATGCAATCTTGCCAGATTGGTCGGAATGATAGAAACCATGTGGTATTCAGATCTCTTAAACGAGCCAGGCCCAGAATCTGAATCATGCACTCACTACACTTCACTGCCAGGAGAGTGTTCTCTATGGTAATCTGGGTGTCGCTGGTGACTGGACTTGCCATATCGGAGCAGAAGGACCAAAAATAGTATTTCTGCTACGAGTCCCAAAATGAGAGGCAGTCCGCCAAACACAGAGTGCACAAAGTTTGGAAATATGCCGAGGACTGCTTCAAAAGGTTCTAACAGTCCCGAAAAACTGTCTTAAATACATGTACAATACCACTAGTATCAGACATGCTTAAGATACGACCTAACATTTCTACGAAATGTGCAGGGCAGTCTGTTGATAAAAGGGCATCTATCTCTGCAGAGGACCTTGCAACTTGTAGTTCATACGTCTCTTTGGACAAGGTCAGTGGCACAGTTTTTTATAAAAGAATGGCTTTCGTTCTGCTTAAAGTATCAATTAGTATAGAACAGATGTTCAGTAAAGACCCTAACGGCGACTCCCCGTCTGTCTTAGTTTTAGGAAACAATACTTGCATTTAACAAGTGACCCTGGCTGACACAGTTACTAGATAGGCTATTCCTGGCAACATTCCACAGCAGCTGTGATCATTCAACATTATATAGCTCCCGTTAGAAAGCTGCCTACAAATTGGATCGATCACTGAAGCTGGATAACTTTGCAGGTGGCAGGATAAGTTGGTCGAAGAACCGTCACAAGCTCCGTGTAAGTTAATACCCTGACATAAAAGTGTACCGCTTAGTGCACTTTTGCAGTTTGTACCACTAAGAAATACTTCTTTTCCCCCACTCCAACATCTGTGTGTATATGGTAATTCCCAGGTTGACTTAATGTATTCTTTACCCAACCTTTCATACGCGCCAGCTGCTATATGTTTCAAACAATATTGAAAATGGAAAATTGTGACAGGCAGATTGATTGTCCCATGTATTAGCCATTCTGTTGCAGATTTTTCCGAAACAGTTAATGATAATCTTTCCAGTTTTTCAATGCTCAGCACAGTATAGTCTGCTCCTCTTTGTGCTAAAGTGATTTGTTTATCTGTAAGGTTAAATACAGAAAACAATGAGGTGGTGTTGATTAGACGCCATGGCACATATCCAGAACAAAGATTTTGTAACGTCCAGCCTAAAAGCATTATAGAACGCAATTGTGACTGTCCATGCAGTAGCATGAGCAAGTCCTGTTCCATTATGGCTATGACAGAGGATACTATGCTGTCCAAAGAATAAATTCTTGATGGCAGAGTTGTTAACCCATTGTCAACTACAGAGAGAGCTTTCTCTTAATTAATACGATCAATTTCTCGTATTCGTTCTGCAGTCTCTGCTTGTGTAATATTCCAAGCCTCATTATAAATGGCATATATACCAGCATATATAAAACGTTTATGACACCGTTTCGCAGGTCCTTGTAAGAAGCCCCTTAAATCAACGCCATCTTTAAGTAAAGATAAGTGTTGTTTTACCTCTGTCAGTGTGGATTTTTGTAGCCAATCAAGGCACAGTTTTCCTACACTGTATGTTGTTACTATCCCTGGATGTGATGGTGTCTCTGGACATATCTTGGATCTGGCCTAGTGAATGTAAACCCTTGTGTCTTATTCAGGAATCTATCTTGACAGTTATTCGTGTGTGTGGGCCAGATTAACCATTTTTTCCTATCAGGATCAGTTCTGTTTTTAAGTAAAATAGTTTTTACGTCGACCCCTCCTTCTGAAGTGTTTTTACTATCAGCAGCTGCGGCCCGTGGAGGAAGTTGTGGTGGGGCAGGAAGGCGGGGCAGGGGAGGGGCAGGGTAGGGGGTGCTAAAAACCAGAATATGGATAATTGGAGGTAAGTAAACAATTTAATTAATAAAACGAATTTCGGTATTCCGGTTTTTAGCACCCCCACCCTGCTCCTCCCCTGCCCCGCCTTCCTGCCCCACAGTAACTCCCTCCATGGGCTGTGGCTGACTATCAGGTGTAGGTGTAGGTATGGACGGTTTGTTCAAATCTTTTATCTTGGCTAGGCCAAGGCAGGATGTCTGTTGCACAGTGTCGTTCAAAAACATTAATTGTTCAGGGATAATGCAGGCTCAAAATAAAGCTTCTACTCCCTGCACTTTCCAGTCTTTTGTGCCCCAGACAGTTTTTGTTTCTATCTTGTCACTCCAAAAGTCAAAACCTAATGAGGACAGCTGGGCATAAAAGGCTGCAGAATAATTTTGCTTAGTATTAGTCAACATACGTTTCATTCCTGTCTTATTAACTTTTTTAAAGTAAAAAGTTTCTGCATTTGAGACATTAAAACCTGAGAAGTATGGACATTTTTCATAGATTGTTTTTGAACTGCCTTTTGGTGGCGTAGGACAATGCTCCCATTGATTGAAAGTAAAAACGTTTCTAGGGTTTGCAGATTTGTGTAAATAATGATGACCATAGTGATTATAACAGTACATTTGTTCATAATCTGATGAACCATCTAAGTATTCATGTTTTGTAAATTTTGCAGACAAATGTACGTCTGACATCATATTATTAACAGTCTCAAAGTCCCAATCATCATAAAATGTGCTGGGTGAAACAAAGTCACTCAAGGAAACCTTGAATTGAGGTGGAATCTTCAACAGCTCTGCAGGGCCAAAGATGTCATAATCAGTTCTGTCCCATGCTATACCAGCAGGTATAGGAACGGCTGTGATGTTCACTGATGTCGTCTCTTTGTTCACAATGAGATAATTTGTGTGACTTGATGAGCAAGTTGATGTTCTTACTTGCTGTGTCCATTTTACTATACCTTCCATTTATCAGCATTCCCAAAGTTAATATAAGGATTAGCCAATGTAGGAGAAAAAGTACACCTAGCACAATCCAAAGCTCAACCCATGGTGAAACCAGATAAGTTTTTTCATGTTGCTGAAAAAGTTCTGTTACTTGTTCTTTAAAAGTTTTATTTGCTGATGTCGTTTCAGGCTCACTGGAATCCTCGGAAAACGTATCAAAGTTGATGAAATAGCCAGAAGCAGTTCTGTCAATGGTTGGTATTGCATCAGGATTACTTGAAATCACTGGAGCTACTGGATCCCTTGTCATATTAGTATAGTCATAGGCTACATCATTGTAGACAGGTGTTTCTTGACAAACTGTTATTAGTGTTTCAAGAGGCACAAGTTCCACAGCTTTATTGCTTAGTCCTTCTATTTGCACTGCAGATTCCTCAAAAGTGATGAGTCTCTCAGTTTGAACCTCTTGGATAGTAGCAAGATTTGGTCGTCTGCTACATCTTTGGAGTCCACTGGGCATACTACTTATGATTGGCCACATGATGTGGTTTTACCAGGTTGATAGATACAAACCTGTTCTCCTTTCTTCCAGCAAGGGGAGGCAGTAACACTGTTCTTGATCCGTGGATTACTAGCACAGGTACAGGTTTTCTGTAACAAGGCCCAAATTCCTTCCTGTCCGCGATCTTTTCTCTGACTAGATCCCCAATCTTTGCAATCCAGACAGGCCTTGCTGGGACGGTTGGTTCTCTTTCAGAAGTTGTTGGCTTCTGTATTTGTTTTGCTTTGACTTCTCCTTGTCTCATATAAGTCCTGCAAAACAGCCAAAAGGTCTTTGATATCAAAAGGTGTTTGTCCTACCACTGAAGTGTGACAATCAAGGTCCTGGTTAAGCATTCTAGTACCAAAAAGGATTTTGTATGGAGTGATGCCACCCAGAGAACTTCTTGGCAGATTATTTAGACTATGTTGGACACTTATTAGATGTTTGACCCACCCGTCACCCGAGCCTAATACCCTAGCTGTTATAGATTGCTTTATGTCCTGGTTTTTCTTTCCACTACAGAATTTCACTCAGGATGGAATGGACTAGAATACCGCAATGCAACACCCAGATTGGCAATGGCCTCCTTGTAAGCTTTGGAGCTCAACGCAGGACCCTGGTCAGAATGTAGCGTGCTGACTGCATATGTGCCGATAAAGACTAGCAAATATTTTATAATAGTTCGGGCGTCAGGCCACTGAGGCCACATCCAAATGAATCTTGAGCATGAATCCACTACGACCATGATATATTTGAAGTTACCATCCCTCTGTAAGGGACCACATTGGTCCAGGTAAAAGCAGGCTAATGGTTTATTTCAAATTAAGAGGGGCGTCTGCGCTGGGCGTTTCACTTTTGAAACCTTCATCTTTTTGCAGATTTCACATTCCAAAACATAGTTTCTGGTCTGTTTCCTCATGCGCGGCCACCAGTATCTTTGTTTTAATAATGACACTGTGGCGGAAACACTTGCGTGTGCAGAGGCGAGCCCTTCATGTGCTGCTAAAATTAGTCCTAATCTATGTTCCATGTTTGGAATTACTTTATCCCCCACTCCAGGTATTCGAGCAAAAGGAACATTATTTGCATCAGTTATATACGAGTATTTGAGTGGAAAGCCTTTTGGTAATGTTTTACTGCTGTCTTTGTTGGAAACGGCGACAGCCTGCATTATTTTGCTGTCTATTTTTGTTTCCGAACGAGTGATTGTAGCTACGGAAGCCGTTTGCACAGCTGCCTTCGCCGCTTCATCAGCCAATAAATTCCCTGCAACGTGAACGCCATCACGCTGATGACTCAGTGTATGGGTCACATGAGTCTTTTGTAGTTCTTTTTGCAACTGAACAACTTGTTCCCAAAGCAATTTATGCTTGCTCGTGCTACCTTTTGCATCTTTGAAACCATTTTGAATCCAGTTCTGCAAGTATTCGTTGTAAGATTGGACGCAGTAATATGACTCGCACACTATGAGTGTGGGGAATTCGCGATCAGTATTTTCAAGCGCCATCTTGAATGCTTGTAGATCAGCTCGCTGAGCTGTACAATCTCAGAGAGATTGCAATTTTTGTTACCATAGGTCGGAATTTACCATCGCGTCAGTGACCTTTGACGATTGCGCACGCAACACTATAAGCTTGTTTACACCCAATTGTGGGCTGTGCTGATCCGTCTGTATAAATTATACATTCATACTGTTCTAGAGGCAGAATCTCAGTGGGCAGAGGACATTCTTGTTCGTATTGTAGAAATTCTTATGTTTTCAAATAGGGGTCAAAAACGTATTCAACCTCTGTTGCAGCAAGAGAGTTAACCCATTGTATGCATCTTGGATGTAAAGTATTAGCATTCGGAATGCTTCCTTTTGTCATTGCCTCTAATGCAGGTACAGGAGTAACGACCATTATGCGTTTATCCTGTGCGAGAGCTCTCTCTTTTGCTACTGCAGTTTGAACCACTTGGAGAATTTTTTCTGTTGAAGTGAATTTCATTTCAGCTTGTGTGTACAAGTGTGATTTGTAAGCAATTAGTACTTTTTCACCTTTATGAAAGGTTAAATACGTGAATCCGCATCTTCCTGGGATTATTCTGATTACAAGGTTGCGTACGTTTACGCTTGTCTGTAAAAGTGTTGTTACTAAAATGTCCATTTGCTCTGAAAGCAAACTTTCTGTGTGTTTTTGAGTCCAATTAGTAGTTTTGAAATCAGGTTTGATTAATTTGTAGAGAAGTTTAACCCTTTCTGCGTAATTTATAATGTATGTTCTTCCAAAATTCAGATAACCTAGAATTGACTGTAAGTTTTCAGTGTTTTTGGAGGTTGGAGCAGCGCACACTTTTCTAAAAAGTTGGCTGCCAGGCTTTTGCCTTCACTTGATAACTTGTATCCTAGAAATGGACGTTGAGGTGGGCAATTCTGGATTTCTTAAAGTTTAATTTATACCCTTCAGAGGCGAATCCAAGTATAATAGTATTCACTCTGTTCAAGTACCTGTCCAAGTCATCGTCTGTTAGACAGATGTCATCGACATAAGATAATGCCTCATCATCATACGTTTGTAGTAACTATGGGGCATATTACCAACCAATAGAGATAATTTTTGTCTCTAACTTGTTTAGAGACAAACATTATCGCCGCACATCGGCGATTTTTATCGCAGATAAACCTTGGTATTAGCAAGGTTTATCGCAAATGCGATAAAAAACGGCCGCAATGCATGAATATCGCTGAAAAGTCAGCGATATTCATGCATTATCGAGCAAATGCTCTTAGCCATGTTATCCACCTCCCATTGGTTAACATGGCTAAGAACTGCTCAGGGCAGGTGTTAGCTTTTGGAGATATTCGCGCTTAGAGCGAATATCTCCAAAAGTTGGTAATAGGAGATAGCGATGTTAGCGACTGTTTCCAGTCGCTAACATCTTGGCACGCCCACTTTGCATGTCATTAGTGATAAATATCACTGACATGCAAAGCGGGGCCCAAGATGGTCGCTATCTCCTATTAGCTGTCGCTAACTGGTGTTAGCGACAGCTTGGTAATAGGGAGATAATTTTATCTCCGCTTTCTTGGCTTTTAAAGCCAAAAAAGCGGAGATAAACCCCCTTGATAATATGCCCCTATGTTACTCTAGATGAAAATAACCCTGGACTATTCTTGAATCCCTGGGGAAGACAACAGAAGTGTAGTTGTGTCCCCATGATTGAGAAAGTGGTCAAGTTCCTGCTTTCAGGTGAAATGTTTTGACAGAAGAAACCGTTTGAAATATCTAATGTGGTTTTATATTTTTTTACGCACAATGTTATTCATTAGTGCTGCACTGTGTGCATTTTGTACTGCAAACGTTTTGCAACAAGAGTTTAAATGTCTGAAGTCCAAAACTTGATGATATGTAATGTCTGGTTTGGAGACAGGAAACAAAGGATTCTTTATTGACGAGGTGCATGTTTCAATCACCCCTTGATATTCAAGTTGATCTAATATCTCCCTGACCTGTTTTTTAGCTTCTTGCTTAACTGGATACTGCCTCTGTGCAGTTGGTTGAGTTGTTAACTGGATTTTATGGTGAGGCGAATCCTCAATCCATTCCTATGTGATTTTTATATAATGCTGGAGCCTGGGCTACAGCCCATTTTCTGGCATAGGTGTATTTTAAGTGAATTGGAATATGATTGGAGAAGGCTAGCGTAATGATGTCTTCGCCATGTGGGCACTCCCTGACATATTTTGGCGGCCAGTCTTTTTCAGCTAGAAGAATGTCATAACCCTTAGAGAGCTTCTTCCAAAAGAATGCTCTTATTTTCCTAGCAATGTCCCTCTCCATCCGGAGCGTTACTTCAACTTGAATGTACTCATTCAAGTCCACTGTCTCCAGATGATCCTTCAAGATCTTGCGAGCTATGGTGACATCTGCTGCGCTGTCCAGCATTGTCTGGGCCCACTCCCCGTTCTTGAGTTGTGCCCTCAAGATCCTCGGCATGTCTGATTTTTAGACTTGCTACCTTCTTTTTGGTTTATTGGGTTTTCCTATTTTTTGGAACGTGTTGATCGTCTTTGGACTTCACGCGTTCTTCCTTGTGTTCTGACTCTCCTCTTCTTTCCAATTTCTGTGAGGAAGTCTGAAAGGTACGAGAGGAACGTATATCAGTATTTTGATATCTATCAGGTTTCTTCAAATTATCCCTGTTCCTGAGGTTATACCTCTTTTCAGAGGGATCCTTTTGAGGAGACCTTCCCTGGGACTAAGAACGCTTCTCTTTAGAAGTTTGTTTAGTGTTCTCCCACTTTTCTTTTTAGGAGTAGTGAGAGTGTTTTAAAAGACCTTTTCAGGACTTTCTGTTAGTTGGGTTTAACTGGTTTCCCACCCAAACTATCTCTACCTAGTTCTTCATAATATTTTTCAATTATTCTGGCCAGTTCATATGGTTGCTCAGTTACATCAAGTTCTCTTAATTTTTGGCGGATTGCCACAGATGCTGCCTCACCTTTAATATTAGCTAATAATATAGCTGAGACCTGTTTGAAATTGCTCAGTACTTTCATACCCTGATTTAAAGCAGGCTCTGCCCTGTATTAATTTTGAATCTGTTTCAGGACATCTGGTATTACCGCCATAGATGGAACACCATGTTTTTTTGTGTAGATTGAAGCAAAGACTGTACCCCAAGTGTCGCAGTCGTCCAGGTGTGGTGCAAACCCCATTGGTAAACAGATTGTTAAAATTCTGTGTTCCTCATCAGGGGTAGCTTCGGGAAATACTGCCTCAATTTGAGTAATTTTTTGAGCTATCCAGAATGGAATTTGTTCCCTTTTTGCGGGCAACTTACCAATGACTGATTGTATAGTCTGTGCTGTGATTTTATTTGTGTTCCCCTGGTGAGAGGTTTGTTGTGGAATCCTTATAGGAGGTTGGACTGTTAGAGTCTGCATGACATATTGAACCAATTGTCTATGTATTTTGATTAGTTGTTTTAATTGAACTAATAATTCCTCACCTGACATTTCTTCAATGGCAGGGTGTGGTGTATAGCTGGCTAGTAATGGCCATGTTGCTCCTGGTCTACCTAGTGGACCGAGCCTGGTAATGTGATTTGATGTTGTAGGGCGCCTTGTGTGTAAATATATATCTAGGCAATTACAGTCGCTTGTATCAAGAAAAAGATTAAAGGCTAAAGATCATTCTCAAAGGTATAGTACTAACATTTTATTGACAATATTTCAATTCATAAAAATGTATTAAAAACAATCATTTAATGAAACAAAAGAATAAAAATGACCCTACTAAGGGCATACAGTACAATTATAATAAAAAATTACAAACAGGAATAAATGAGTAAAGGGTACAGAATAAAATATGTGGCACAAAATATCTAATCTCAAGGGCGCCTTTAAACCAGAGCGCATGCTCTTGGTAAGTTAGTGGAATTTCAACATCCTCGAAACGAGTGTATTCCATTGGAGTTTATTCTTCTTTGTAGAAGTGAAACACATGCAATACTGGATTTGCTCAGGGAAGAAAATCCATGAGTAGAATACCTGTGTTTGCCGATACTCATGTGCCTCTATGACAAAAATTACCCTACCACCTCTTGGTGATAGGCCATTTGCTATAAGCTTTAAAATTATGGTTTTCCTTAAGTTTTCCTGGATGATTATAGCATCCGGGTCATCTTGTCGGAAACCTGTCATGTCTAAACCCGGTTGGGCTGTAGACGCTGCAGTTCCACTGGCCCCGGGATTATCCTCATCGGCCATTTTGTTGACTGAAAGTTTGCAGAGCAAGTTTCAAGGAAACAAAGATAAGGTGCACAATATTTTGGAACACTGTATCCTTCAACGTTGAACAAACCAGAAACTAATGCATAGGATTTTCGTCCTACTCAGTTGTGGCGGATATTTGATCCTTTTACCCACTCCAGACATCTGTTGGAGTATTTTAAGGGAAAAAGGGGTCTCTTTGAAAAGCACGACTGAGTTATTCTAGTATCTAGCGTTAAATTAGTGCCTTACCAAAGGTTGGGCGCCATGTAGTGTAGTTCCCATATTCCCAATAGACTCTGCGCATTGAAATAATATATCCTATAGATTTAAAGTAGGACTTGGGTCGACTAGTTCTCTATCGAATATATTAGACTTAATTGTGAGTGCCAGCTAGCTTAGAGGTCACTAGAAACTTTCTTGAATAAACAAGAAGGGATTCGTTTCTGACAACCGCATAAACATGACAACTTTGTTTCCCCAAGAATAAAACATATCCTCAGAGTCGTGAAAACAATAGATAGATATTTTACTCAGTCAATCGTGCATGCTTCGTTTTATCAGAGGTGCAGAGAAAATAGAGAGAAGGGCGTTTTCAATAAAAAGGATTTATTGAACAGTCTTCTTTCTCATGCAAGTAAAGTGAACTGCTACAATCGTTTGTAAAGTATAATGCATACAGCAAGAAGAGTATTATAAAATAATACAGTAAAAGTATTGTACGATTTCTAAACCATAGATAAATACATAAATAAATAACAAAGGCTAAAAGTACTCAACTGGTGCTTCTAAAATACGCCTACCCCGATGTACCTAAACTAAGTCTAGTACGAGGGAAGAAGTAAGTGAGCCGTATCATAGGTTTAGTTTTTCTTTGCCAAGAATCTATCCAAGATTTCTCTCAGGGTCTAATCAGCTCCGTACCTTAGTTTAGAATTAAGGAGGTCTGGTATTTCTGTCTCGGGACTTGATTTCCCAACACCCCGCAAGGGGAGCTTGGAAACACTGGAGCTGGATTCTCAGGGAGAGAAAGGACAGCTTCTCGATCAGTGCATCAGCTGGAGGGTCGGCTTCCTTCTGCACTTGCGGTAGCGAGCTGCATCGGGCAAGTAGATAGTCGAGCTGCTCCAAACCACTGTGTGTTTGCTAGGGCAAGTATAGATATATTTATACCTGGAAGGTACCTAGTTTGACGTAACGTCGGGCATAATAACGTCATCAAAGAACCCCAAGGGAATGGTAGTTCTTTGAAAACTCCATGAATTCTTGGACAAATCAATATTCGAGCAAGGGGATGACTGCTTAAGGCGAGTTTTCCAAGAAATCGTTGTGGCTTTTTGGAACGAGTAGCCATGCCTGTATTTGGACTGCATGGGCTATGTCTAAATATGGTTATGATTTCTATGCCTACATAAGGGCAATGTGAATTGTACCTATATAAGGGCATGAATTGGGAAATTTCGCTCGGATCCTAAAACGCTATACAAAAATACCTCTAATGTCAATGATGCTAACAGCATCTCTAAACTTTGCAGAACCCTTTTTTTTTAGCAGAATAGATTCTTTGATGCGCTCACGATCACCTATGGCAAACTTAATATTCCTTTTGGATGAGCTTTTAAGAATTTAACATCTTTGAAATCTTGCAATACTAAATTCATCACTCATTCTTTTAGCTTCTCCACAATCATCAATGACATTAAAACTCTGGTCTTTCATTATCATTTTCCAAAATGGGCATAAAGAAGAAGTGACCTTTTCCCCCTTATAAACTCAAATTGAACTTTTTGACCAAATGAGGGGTACTTCTGTAAGCCCTGTCTAGATTTCATGGTAGTCCTGTCTAGATTTCATGGCACTTTGCACATTCCACTAAAACACCCTATTAAATCTCTCTACTCCACCATTTGATTGAGGATGTTAGAGTGGTGTGCGTATATGTTTAATACCATACCTTTTCAATAATTCTGACAAAGCAACTGAAGTCAATTGTATACCATTATTGGTCAAAGTTTCCTCAGGAACACCCTCTCTGGTAAAAACATCACTAAAAAATCATATAACAGCATTAGTATTAGGTTCAGCCACTCCACGTACTCCCACGCAGCTGGAGAGATGATCAATCATTACTACCAAATATTTCATATTGTGCAATAATGAATGAAAAGGTCCCAGAAAATCAACAGCAATTCTTTGCCAGACCTTTTTAGGAGATAAAACGGGAATCATATCTGGAATGGCAGTAGCTAAATGTTTGTCGCTATACCAACATTGTACACAAGTTTTCACCAAAATCTCCACATCACCATCAACATCAGGCCAGCAGAAATAATTCCTCACTTTACGTTTGGTAGTCGTCATCCCTAAATGACCAACATGAGCTGTCTCCAAATCCTCTGATGAAACATTTGCGGGGGTACCAATCTCTCTCCTCTTGCTAACAGTCCTAATGGCAACTCATTGGCCACTTTACAAAAATTTTGCAAATCGATTTCCAGACTTTTTTCTTCCGGCCAACCTCTTTTCACAAAATGTATAACCTGACTCAGAATGGTATCATTCTCCAATTGAGTGGGCCATGCCTCCATATATGAGCTAATCACCAAATCTTCAACCCTAGCTACAATACATTCTTCAATCTCCTCTTGATCTTCACTATCATCCGAGTGATCAGTAACAGGAAGATCTGACAAGATATCTGCTCTGGCATGTTCCCCCTGCAAAGTGAACTACACAAAAATTGAACTCTAACAACTTAGTAGTCAACCTAGCTAATCTTGCTGTAGACTTCTTAATTTTTTTTCCTGATAAAATATCCACCAATGGTCTTTGATTTGTTTTTTTTTCAAAATGTTCTGCCCCAAAGATAGGATTTGAATTTCTCTACCCCCAAACACATACCAACATCTTCTTTTTTTATCACAGAACACCATTTTTCCACTTCTTTCATTCTCCTGGATGCGAAACCTACAGTTACCTCCTTGTTACCATGCAACTGAAACAAAACAGCAGCCATGCAATAGGAGCTGGCATTTACAGTGACAAATGTCTCTCTTCCTTCAACATACAGTTGCAAGAAAGGAGCTGCTAATATACTTTGTTTGATACACTCAAAACTTTGCTGACACTTGGTAGACCATTCATAGCCAAATCCTTTATGAACTTGGAGTAAAATTCATGCAGGCCTACATAGGATCTTAGATGTTCTCTGTCAGTAGGATGTAGAGCTTTGATAATACCATCAACGATACTTTGTTTGGGTTTAACACCATTTGCAGTCAACACATGTCTTAAGTACTCTATTTCATTCACCCCAAAAATACAGTTGTCTTCACACATAGTAACTCCGTTGATTTCTAAGATTGGTAAAACTTTTTCTACACACTCATTGTGTTTTTCTTTGATTTCTGCAAAAACTAAAATATCACCTTGAAAAATAGCAATATCAGACACATCAGCAAACATTCGGGTTATAACTTTCTGAAAAACAGAGGCAGCTGAGGCCAGCCCAAATGCCATGAGGCAAAACTGAAATGTACAATCAGGTGTGAAAAACGCAGTAAGATGGGGACTTTGTTCATCCAACTCCACCTGATGATACGCCGCTTGAAGATCCAGTTTCGAAAACCACTTGGACTGACCAACAGCATTAATGAGATCATCAGTGCATGGTAGTAGAAAGTTTTCATCCCTTATGGCATCAAATCAATACATAACCTTGAATCTCCAGACTTTTTTTCGCTAATACAATCGGAGAAAGCTACAAAGTAGCATTAACAGGTTCTATTATTCCATCATTTTGTATCTCTTTTAAAACAACAGAAAGTTCACTCCTCACTCTATGAGGTACATTTTGAAGTCGGTGTTTTACAGGTGTCACGCCCCCCCATCACTTTATTTATAACGTTTATTTATTTATAAAGTTTTGTATAGCGCAAACAAGACCCAAATGGGTATCAGAGAGCTTCATAATTTGGATTGTCGGAGGTATGACAGGGGGAAAAAAACAAGGAAAAAGAAACCTCATTTGAGAATTATTGCAAGGATCAATGAAGAGGGGGTATCAAAATAACAACACATTTAGATAATATAAAAGCGTGCTTCAAGAAGAACAAACATAACTTATGATAGTATAACCGAGCAACTCTGGGCTTCACAAGTGATAGACTCCAAACGTAGTTTATCCAAGGGTGGTGAGTGAGACAGACGAGCCATGGTCATTTAAGGCAAAAACTTGTTCATAAGGATTGTTTTCACTTCCTTTTTTGAAAGAAGCTGTTGATTAGATTCTGCGGACTTCCGTTGGGAGAGAGTTCCAATCTGCGGAACCTGAGAAAGCTTTGTGCTTCATTCTCTTTTTGTGGAAAATCTGTGGTTTCAAGAGGAAGGAGTTTGCACTTCTTGATGGTCTGCCCCCTTCTGCTAGTTCTAGCTTTTGCACCAGGTAACCGGGGTATTGATATGGAGGCGTTGTGAGTCATGCAGGCGATCTTTAGTTGTATTCTAGCTTCCAATGGCAACCAATTTTAGGTTTTTAGGGATGGGGAAATTTGATCATTTCTCTTTCTACCCGTAATCAGTCTGGCTGTGGCATTCATTCAAGGAAGCACTTAGAGGTGGCAAGATATATTTGGGGAGGACACAGAGTGTAGCACTGCCATAGGCTAGTCTTGGCAGAACCAGCGCTTGAGGTCATTTTGTGGAAGGTTAGGTATTTCTAAGTAACCTCAACTGGTGGTTAGCACCCTAGTATACCTTACTAATATGATTCTTCATTTTCAGGTGCATGTCTAGAGTGATCCTGAAAGATTTGGCTGAGTCAATAATATGAGGGGAGCAGTTGAAGGCTTTGAGGAGTTTCATCCAGCGACCTATCTTGGGGTTGTGATTAACAGTGTCAAACACAGAAGAAAGGTCAAGGAGGATTAGGAGGCAGGAGTCGTTTTTGTATAGCATTTTTAACATATCATCCATAATGTGAGTACGCAAAAATTATATTTTTTTCATGTCAACATCCACCACAGAATTGACCAGTGTTACTGGATGTGTGTGTCCAGGTCTGATAAATAAATTGAGATCTGCCTGATGCCACCAACCCAGCACAGTTAATTCCTTTATGAGCAACATACACCTTGTCCTTGATGGTTTTGGTCTCAAAGAATACATTTGCACAGAATTAACCCATAAAATCAATTCTGCTGCCTTCAAATGCTATTGTTATGACGTCAGGAGGCAGATGTCCTTTTTCTGCCCAACATTCCTCCTATTTATGAATCGAAATAATAGTAATTCTTGCTCCAGAATGAAGCAATAAAGGAATTTGCACCAATAAAAGGTAAGTTTTAAATGTGCGCTGAGTTCCTTTGAAGTGCAGAATGAGGACAACCAAGACTTAGGGCCAGATGTTCGCCATTCACTTCAGTGAGTTGCAAATTGTGCTAAATTGCGACTCGCTAAAGTAAATGTACAACAATGTCTCAGACACTGTTTGCGATTCCCAATGGGCTTGCAAATTGCATGGCTCATCAATATTCATGAGGCAAGCGTAATTTGCGACCCCATTGTAAATGGCTAGCACTCACAGGGATAGTGGCCTGCGAGGATCAGCAGCTGATCATGTCTGTGACTGCTTTTTAAATAAAGCAGTTTTTTTTAAATCCATCCCGTTTTCCTTGGGATGCATTTATAAAAGAAAGATTCAACTTTTCAGTTTAATTTTTTAAGGGCAGGTCTCCCATAAAAAATATTTTTGCACCCATTCACAAAGTGGAAGGGGTCCCCTGGGAGCCCTTCTCGTTTGCTAGTGGCTTACCATGTAATTGAAGTAGGTGGTAAACTGCGAGTGTTTTGAGACCGCAAATGCGGTCGCAAAACAATCATACATTGCTGTGAGACTCGCTATTAGGAAGGGACGCCCTTGGCATGCCCCTTCTTAATAGTGAGTTGTAAACCATATTTTGTGAGTCGGTAATAGGGTACCGACGTGCAAAATATAGTTTGTGCATGGGGCAGAACCAATTCTGTGGTTGCCAACTGGCCGAATTCCCATTTGTGACCACAAAAACAGTCGTACATCTGCCACAAAATCCTATGTTACCACAAATACACATGAATTCAACACTCGTAATGCTGTATAATGAAGGGTGTATTCAGCGCTGGTAACACACTAGAAATAAATATTCAGTATTGATGCCACTGACTGTATGTGATTCTCCACTTAAGCTTTTAGAGCTATGCAAATGACGTTAGGCAATCGAATGAGAAAAGAAAAATAAGACTTCTACAACTTTGAAGGAAATACAATGCTTCAGTTAAATTCCAAAGGTATCACGATGTTGTGAAGACTTGATACGCGCTAGCATAGCACACACTGCCACAATTCTGAGAAAATCTGACTCGTGCCAGAGGAGCGCGTAGTTGATTAAAGGAGCTAAATCCCTAAAAAACTGTTAAAATATTATAAAAATAATTCGGCAGGAAAGGAGCATCACTTTAGTAAAGATTCATTGGATTATAGCTGCTGTCCATGTAGGCAGGCCGCACAGTGGTCTCTGCCTGGGCCCTTGGGAAATGTAAAAGAAAAAAAATACCTTAAAGTCCAGTGAGCCTCGATGAGGTATGAGGTAATCCCAGATCTTCGCCAATTTTGTGGTATTGAATCAGACTTAAGTCCAAGGAGTCTTGAAATTGTTTATTGCATATGAACTCCAGCCAACATGCTGAGTACACAAGGGCCCAGGATCTTTCCTCAACTGACAGTTCAACTGAACCACAACACATAAACATTCTGGAACCGGATCTACACTTATGCTTTACCTAATACAGTTCTGGAGCACTAACAAACAAGGGAAATGAAAGATAGAGGATACCTCAGAAGATGAAGAAAAAATCCCTCAACCTTGCATCTAACTCAACTTCAGAGTGAAAGGAGAAGGTAATAGAACAACCCTCTTCAAGGTGAAAGCTACTTTTTTTTACATCTCATCTAATCCAGATGAGAAACGGTCTAAAAAACTACTTTACCTCACGATCAGCAAACATGTATTCAGCAGGCAACCACCTTTTCTTCCCACCCCATAGAAGGGTGCTTGCTGGAGTAAATTCAAAGAAGTGGACAAAGCTGAACTCATCCAGACAATGACTAATGCAAGACCCAGAGCATACACAGTGTATCTGACACCCTCTACCTTAATCAAAGAATTTAGCAATCACTTCTCCGCTTACTGGATGCAAGTGAATAATTCCTGGTTGACCCAAGATGAAATTCCCGACTTGTCTGAAAATAGAGCTGGTTACCTTACTCTTGAAATGGGTAAGAGCTGATCATGGACACCATTTGGGGTTAGTCAGGGGTCACAGCTGTGACTTTTAGCTGGATCCTTGCTAGTCCTGGCACTTCCTTTGTGACCCTTGGCTTCAGAGGATGAAAAGGAGTTGCCCCCTCTGAGGCCAGGGTCGCAAAAAAAGTGCCTGGAGTAGCAGGGAGAAAGCTGGAGGTCACAGCTGCAGCCTCAGACCACCCCCAATGAAATCCTTGGAGCTGACCCTGAAGACTTGAACAATTTATTTTCAGTAACTAAACTTCTGTTCCTAAGACAAGTTAGAAGGGCTGCATCTTCACCCAACTCAGGCAATTTATTGATGGCAACAACCTTCTAGACAACTTCAAATTAGGTTTGATAGCTGTGTACAGCAGTGAAACATCTATTCTGCAGTTCTTAGAGGATACTCTTCATATACTGGACAAGGGAGATTCTTGCCAACTCAGACTCCTTGATCAGTCAATCACGACATCCTAATAAAACTCTCTGAGGAGATAATGGGGATAAACAGAACAGTCCTAAATTGATTCTCCTCATACCTGAACAACTGATCCCAACAAATTAAACTGAATTGGATACTATCAATACGACTCTCATCTTCTAACTGGTATCGTAGGTTCCATAGTATCCCCTTCTCTCTTTAGTCTTCGTGTTTTGGGTCTAGAGGATAACTCTTTCTAAACCAAATTTTAAAGAACATTCATTCAACCACCTAATACTTAAGCTGATGAAGACAAAATTCCTCCTCGTCCCTCTCACCCCAGTAGTGTACCCCCCGTTCAAAACTGGCTCAATTCACTAGATATACTAAACTACAAACCAAAAATCATTGATTCCACCACATCACCCGTGTCAAGAATCTGAATCTTCAAGCTCATATCAATGCTACAACAACCAACTCACACTTCTCAAAAAGATCTGCAATGAAGCCTGCTATGAAGACAGAGCCACCTCTAGGGGGCACGAGCTAGAGAGGCTCAACACTCCACAGGTTAACCACTCATAATCCGCTAACTAATCCGACCACCAGAGTACCCCGATGAGCTGGAATATTCCCTGGGGGGGCAGCAACCACTTTGGTGGGGGTGAACTAGACTGCCGTAGCCCCAAACTGGTATGGGGTAAGCTCTGGCCTACTGGAAGAAATAAACTGCAGTATTGAGTTGACGGCCCAACTGAAGGCCTCGCAGTTGTTACAAGGTGCTACCTCAACAGTGAGGCCCGCATTGTGGTTGTGGGTGGGCTGTGGATTGGAGATTGGTGGCTCTGCCTGTGCCACCCTCTCCTCCTCCCTTAGATGAGCAGCAGAGAGAGTGGGGAGAGAGATAATAAGCCCAGTGCTCCATGCAATCTATAAAAGATAGTTGACTGCGGTCTGGAAGTGAATGTCCAGACAAAGGCCAGCCTTAAGGTTCCAGATTCGGCAGCTAAGGTGGCCTCCTGCCGGTCAGAGCACAGACTATCGGACCCACCACGGGGCAGCTAAGGGCAGTTACCTGGCATGCCAGGCAGGAAAGAGGTGTGGGTGTGCACCCATAGTACGAATCAGTGCTACACTGGATGATTGTGCAAGGTTGCACTAAGGAGGAGGAAAATTGTGGATGCCTCACAAGGATCAACAGTGATATCGGGTTGTAAAGTCACTGTGATACACCTGGTGAGTACGAGGACCCTTGGCCCAAATGGAGAACCGGAGGAGTGAGGTGCGGGTTAGGGCTGTAAGCACCCCACAGAAACAACGCAAGGGAAATAGCTCTGTGCCGGTGGCTGGTCTATGATCTATTGGAACCAGCAAGGTGGCAGCCATGCAAAAGCAGTGAATAAGAACACGCATGAAATACTGATCAGAGGCAAAATTGACGGGCTGACCCCACTCGTCAGTCATACAGCGGAGGCCCCGCTGAGATGGCCAGTGCCATCAAGTTCTAGCCTTGCTCGAGGAAGCCCATTCAGAGCCGCGCTCCTTGACCCACAGTTCAGAAGTGAAGGGAGTGGAAACAAGGGTCCCTTTCTGAGAGGGGCGTGGCTGGAGCCTGTATTTGCCTTACGAAGAACTAAAGGGCATTAAGATGCTAATCACCATTCAATACTGGAGAAACAATAGGACAGCCATTGGTGAATCGGAAAATCCATAGCAAAAGAGGTAGAAGAGGCCAGGCCCAATCACACCTGAGTAAGATTGCTGATATGCTTTCACTGCAGTGGTCCACAATAGCCATAAGAGGGATTACTGCTGAACCCCCCGTATTAGACCACCAACGACATCATAAAGAAAGCCCTTACTCCTCGGGGGGAAAGCAACAGGCTGAGTGGAGTGAGCTCACCCTCACGGTCAGGTGGCAGTCACTTATTCTGAGGTAATGAGGTGCTGGCCAGGCGGGTGTGTTCTCCCTCGCGAAACGTGATGTCTGGGAATAAAGGCCAAAGGGGGACACACCAAACCAAATTGGACAAGTCCACAATGCACAAGCTCAGGATGCAGAGGTAGTGACCCAGACTCAAACAACTGCTTCAGCCTCGCCAGTGGCAGAGATTGTAGACCCCACACTGAGAGATGTTATGGATGCAATAAATGGGGGGCGTACATCATTGGAAAGTCGAATGGACTCCATCACTTCTGAAGTATCGTTAATCTGGCAGACCTCCAGAAAATTAGTGACAATGTCAAGACTGTGGAAACTATCATGGTGGAAGTCCAATTGACTCAAAAGTCATGAAACAACAACTCGAGGAACAACAGGCCACAAGCTGTATGCTGGAAACAGAACTTGACGACGGGCAGATCAAGACGTAATAACGTCAGAATATTAAGATTCCCGGAATGTGCAGAGAGACAGTCTGTGGGCCTCTTTGTTGAAGATTTAGTGATGCAGTACTTGCAACCACGGGGCCAAATTCCTTTCTGTAGAGAGGGCGCATGGAGTCCCGGGAGGAAGCCTGAAGCTACACATAGATCTCTGATAGCTAGATTGTAGTATGGCATCCCGGTCGCAGAAGTTGAACAAACAGCTCGGAGCGCACCACCTGTAAAGTTGAAAAAAAGCACCATCACCTTTTTTCCCGACTTTCCTGACAAAGTTTAGAAACAAATAAGATGGTTTATGCTAATTAAAAAGATGCTTCGAGATAAAGGAATGAAATACTCCATGCTATTCCCCACAAAACTGTGGATCAGGCCGAAGGCAAGACTTGGTACTTTGAGACTCCGGAGCTGGCATGGGAATGTTTGGATGGCTGGAGAACTATTGGGGGGAACAGCCCTAGTCCACAGCAACATAGACACCTGAAAAAGTCTTCAAAACGCAAGGATCAGAAAGCATATAACATCAGTAAAGAGAATCCAGAGGATGAAGGGCTTTGAAGTGAGATGTCTTTCCTGGTGGCAGATAAGTTGAAAGCACAATAAATGCACATGGAGAGTGGGGTCCAAATGAATGCTATGCTGAAGATGTTAAACTGTACCTGTATGGGTCCAGACTCTTGTATAAGTAATTTGAATAGTGCTGGCACCCTGACACTATAGAGGGGATATGGTGGACAGAGGGGAGGAACCCAATTCCCCCACAATTTAGATTGGGATAAAGCAGCAGGCACTCTGCATAGATGAGGAAGTGCATAGTTTTACACCTGGATTGCAGGGAGGCAGGGAGGGAGGTACACTGCTCTATGTTATTCATGTTTATTACTTATTGAGGGAAGCATCATGATACAACGCGATCATTTAGGTTGCGGTACATTACAAAGGAGAGGCCGAAAATCGGTATTTTTGGCCGTTCCCGACCAGTATTTGGATACCTACATCTTGCCCCTGGTGCCTCATTTATGAGAATTGACGCAATGCTGCGTGAAAGCAGCGATGCGTCACTTCTCAGTGTGCACTCCTTGCGTCATGATTGATGCGTCATATTTATAATATGACGCATCATGTCGCAAGGAGTTACAGATAGGTCCGTATTTCTGATGTATCTGTAGGCGCAAAAGTGACGCATTGCTGGAGTGTGTCACAAAAGTGACACAACTCCAGCAATGTGTACTTTCACATGGGCAAATCCCATGTTGTTAGTGCCTGCATCAGTCTTATGCCTGCCATGAAGCAGGCCTAAGATTTTGACGCATTAGCGGCCAAGAAATGGCGCAGTAAAATCTTATATATTTAACTGTGTCACTTCCATGACTCTTTCTTGCGTCAAAACGCCCCCCCTTGCATACAGTATACCTGGCGCAGGTATAATGTGGCGCAGGGGTTTACAAAGTGACGCATCTACGTAGATGCGTCACTTTGTAAATATGGCGCAACAAGGCGCATTTTTTACGCCACTGGTGCGTCACAAACAATGACGCACTGGTGGCGTAAAAGTGACGCACAGCCTCATAAATGTGGCCCTAAATACCTTTACCCCAAAAATAGATAGTATGATTTCATCGAAAAGGCGCATGCGTATTTGGAAAAAAAGGGACACAGTATTCTTAGAATGAGGGTGGCAACCCTAAGGGTAGGCAGAAAATGGGGGTAAAGACACAATGGTGGGACGGCAGGAGGCAAGATGAAGAGAAGGTATTGGAGGGAGCCCTAGTTCCCTTAAAAATAGATGAGGAGAAATCTCAACTGAAAAGAGACATGGAAGAAAAACTAATATTTCTGGAAGAAATGTTTTCTTCTAGTTAGTTTCACCCACCTGGTGAAAATCATTCATAAAGAAAATCAATAAAAGATGGGTCGGAAAAATAAATTTGTAGGGAACCATTAGCTTTATTTTTATTTTTCGCGTAAAACACATACAATCAATTTTTTCAGATTACTTAAGTTCTTAGCATCTTCAAACAGCTCCCGAATGAAGTAAGATGCATCCTTTTTTATTACATTTATGTTCTGTTTTATTCGTTCTGAAATCATTTGCCATGCAAGCGGTTCACCTTCAAATAAAGCAAACATATCATCCCATGTGCCACATTTAGCAGTAAAAAATAGCCACCACTAAATAATGGAAACGACTGCATTTCCCATTTAGTTTCCTTCACAAGTATATTGGCATTAAAAATTTCTGTCTGAAAACGATTAAGTAAAAGCTTATAACATGGATAAATCTGTAAGTTAAAAAGGTATTTTGTTGTTGAAGAAAAAAGTTAACTCTAGATTGAGAATTTATCTAATAGGAAAATAAAACTGAAACAAGCATTACAAAGTCAATAGGTCTAGCATTTGCAAATCTGCAATATCCTTTTTTTAAAAATCTTTATATATTTCCATTTTCAACTGTGAAGAAAAAGACAGTGAAAACAACATACAGTACCATGCATATCACATGTTTTCTGTAGCACACATATAGATAAATGCACTTGCTTTTGCCACTAGAGGGTGCCAGAGAGCCGTTGGTCGCCAGAACGCCAGAACGCCGAGCAGGAGAAAGGAGCAAGGAGAAAGGAGCAAGGAGCTGCACGGCCGGCCTGCCACTGACCGCCGTAGGCACCGCAAACCCGTGATTGACCTGCTTGACCTGCTTGGGCCCCCGCTTGGACCCCCGCTGCAATTGCCGGGCAGTACACAGAACACAGAACAGGACAGGCTGCATTTGTGGCACGCTGTGCCGCACTGGAGGGGGAGTGAACTCCCGTGCAGGTCACAGGTCACAGGAAAAAACGTTCTTGGCACGGATCCAGGCAGCCTGAGCAGCCCGTGCTTTCGTGGCTCCTGGCATCCCGAGGTTGACCACACCGCAACTCCGACCCGCTCCACAACATACAGCATCACACAACAAGGAGTAAGAGAGAGGAGTGGCAGCAAGTAGCGGTGAGTCGGTGCCGGGAGCGGTGAGCGGGAGCGGGTGCAGGCAGGGCGGGGCGGGGGGGCGGGCTGCCAGCTCTAGCCCCAGCCCCTGAGGCAATACCCGGCCAGCTCTCCAGACTCGAGGGTCTTTGGCTAAAAGGGAGAGCAGCAGAAGTAGCAGTGAGCAGCACCCCTGCAGGGATTCAAACACGGCAGAGTTACTGGGGGACCAAATGCACTACTTCAACCCTAAGCACCAAGTTAAGCATTTTTTAACTACAAGCGACTATACAAGCACCAGCACTTAGCAGGCAACAGCATAACCACGGTGGACTGCCTATTAAAACCGAATAAAACAGCTACAACAATATAGCTTGAGAACTTGTGCCCTGAGGCCCCAACAGAGATATCCAAGTAGGCACCTTAAATTTTGATGGGACTGATTGTAAGTGACTGGACACGATAGAGACAGCCACCACATTGCCAGACACCACCAGACACTGCAACACTCCAACGCAGTCCCCCCCAGACGGCAGCTGCCCCATTCCTGTGTCGTGTGTCGTGCCCCAAGCCACCCCTCAGTACCTTACGCCATACCCAGCATAAGGGTCGGCAGCCGAGGAGGTGACACGGTGGGGGAGTTGTCACGTAGCAGGACGCAGAAGGAGCAGACAGGCTCGGGAGGAGGCGCTGGAAGTTGGGAGTGAGGCGAGAGTCCGAAGGAGAGGCGTGGTGAAGCAAAGCAGTGCCCCCAGAATCCCTGACTTGAGAGATAAGAACACCCTGGCAGCGGGGGGGACAGCCGTAACAGTGGAAGCCACAAAGAACATCACGGGGATCAGAACAAGTCGCCGGGATCAGTCACATCACCAATCACATCACCAATCGGAGTAGAGAATTGGGGATATGCGGTCAGGAAAAGTTCGCCAAGCCCCCATTCATAAAAACAAGAAAAGAGCGATAATACGGGATCAAATAAAAGAGGCTAATAAATCTGGAAACAAGAGCAAGCTAAAAGAGGATTCCAACCCACAAGAGAAGAGTGTGATCCTTACTATAGCTACAGAGCCATTTAAGTTCGGTGGGAAAAACTTAAAGCACAAATTCCAATTTTTAAAAGACCCGATGGCGGCAATATATGCAAACACAGAAGAGGCTCAAAGCCTACAAACTCCCATAAAACCGATACACGTGACCACACCAAAAACAGCCGGAGACAAATGCCCAGAAGCAACGTTGAGACAACCAGAAGAGTGTCAACAAAAAGAAGGGAGAACACTAGAAGAAAAGGATGAAAGACCGGTTCGAGAGAAATCTGCTTTAAAAAAATGGCTTCTTAAGACGACAGCACAAATACATGCACCGGCACCCATACATACATCCCTACCAACAGCTCAACATACAGCCATTCATGAAAGAAGCAAGGAAGAAATAACCGCACAAAGGTATAAGTTAAGGGAACAAAGTGAAGGCGGAGAACAAGTTATAGAACTAGAAAATCCCCAAAAGACAAATTGGTCCAGATCTTTTTCAATAACAGAGGAAGAAGACCTCATAAAGATGTTGGAATTTAAGACCCAAAAGGAGGGGGAATCAGGAACAACTAACCCGGGAAAACGTAGAGACACAAGCCAGAAGGAAATAAAGGAAATGGGAGCTCAAATGGGAATAGTATCAACTCCCATCAAATTCACACCTAGCCCCATTCTCTGGAAAGAAGTAAACACGGGGCGAAGTGGACCGCCACTAGGAGGCAAAAAAACACAGTCACCAATCACCATTTCATCGGTAAGCGGGTTCGATTCCATATCAGGGATCTTAATCCAACCAACAAACAAAGAAACAACCACTTGGAGTGATTCGTTACTAAAAAGCCTACAGCAAGCTATCACGGTATTACATTTTCAATCGGACAAATTGGATGTCCAGGTAGATTTAATTAACCTGATAGCAACCCACATTGCAGGAATCAATAACAAGCTGGATAAAATCGTAGATCAAATAAGTAATGGAACAAATAAAGACAGACAAAACAAAAACAAAGTTTTGGACCAAAGCTGCGGGTGCGGCAAAATAATAGATAAACTGACATGTCTACCAGAAATTTTGACTGGGATCCTACGTGCAGCACAAGCAAGTAATCAAACAGAAGAAACATCGTGTTTAGAAAATAAAGGTAAAATTATAACGATTGAAAAACAAAGAAATATGAGGCAAAGCACGGAATCTGCGGAATACTCCACGGAGGGTGAGGTAAATATAACAAATGAGAAAGGCAATAGGCACGGCGAAAACAATACATCTGTCGCTCCAAGTGTACTGGAAAATCAAACCAAAAGACAACGCAAACGAGCACGGAAAGCCAGGAAGAAAGTCAATTTAAAAACCAAGCAGGGAAAAAAACAAAACTATGCCATTTTTACACATAACGCAAACAATAGGGCACAAGAGCAAACAGTCGATGTTCTAACAACACAGCAAAATACCGAAGAAACAAATGCACCAGTCAATTTGAGGGATGGCAAAATATTCATGCAAAGCAACCAGCCCGAGCCTGACCCTGCTGACAGCAAAGCAATAAAAGGGTGGAAAGCAATCGAAAAAACAAAAACTAACATAGAGGTGGAGACGGAAAACGTGATAAGAAGGGATAAAAACAGACAAACTACAAGATCACAAGAAATAGAAGACACGTCTAAGAAAGCAGCACCTGAAGCAAAAAGCGATGATGGCTCTAAAATCAAGCACCAGGAGGCAATGACCAAATGGATAACCAATGAAGATAAAACAAATTGGTCAAAAAGGGAAAATAGCCCAGGACTGTACACAGAAAGAGCCACAAGTACAGACTTCCATTTATTAATCACCCTGGACAAAAAAGGTAGGACGTGTAAAACATTATCGGACAAAATTCAAATGGAAAACACTAGGACAGTAAAAACACTCAGCAAAAAGGAAGACAATAGAAGTCAAAATGAAGAAGAAGCCACAACACCGAAATTAAGCTCAAGAGGACAGCCCACCATCGAGCGCACGATCTATGCTAAGGTGGGGGAATGGACAAGGGAAAAAAGGGAACAAAAGGGAAATCAGGTCCCCCAACAAAACCCAGTAGAAATGGGCTGCAAACTAATCTTTAAGCCCAAATATCAAACGAAGGGAAAAAATGACATTCTAAATAGGGGTAACATAATGAGATTACTCAGAGAAATCCCAAAATTAAGGGAAATCCCATTGTCCGATCTCTAGGTTTTAGAATTCGTCCAAACAAACACGGAGACGGATTCGGAAGTAAGTAGAACAACATGGGCATCGATTGAGACAACGGAACTGATCTTCTCTACCAGGGAGACCTTTGCAACTTGGGGCATAATAATATCATATCCACCGTTAATTAAATATCCATACCCGTTAATAAATGACGAGGCACCCGGGTTTCCAAAAACAAAGGGAAACTCTCCTACGGTACTAAAAGGGGCCAGAAGTACGTCACCAAATCAAGATACATGCAGGGGAGCCGGCGTGCAAAATATTACGGATAGGAAATCAATCACCCAGTCGAAAGGAAATCATGACTGGTCCTGGTTAGCCCTCGCCTTGAATTCACATCGATCCTGAAGAATACAGCACAGCAAGGGGAGAACAAAACAATAAGGCGGTAATTCAAAATGAGAAAAAGACCATGATCTGCTCCTGGAACGTTCACGGTTTTAACGAAATGCAACAAGACCAAGAAACCCTTACCTATTTAAGTAACTTCAAAGTAATACTCTTACAAGAGACTTGGAACACTTCTCCAAAGCATTTGGAAGGCTATGAAGAATTCCACATAATGGCCGAAAAAACCTCCAAGTATGGGCATCCAAGAGGGGGGTTGTCCACATACATTGCAATAGACAACGACTGGAAAACGGAGGAAATGGATTCCGGAGAAAACTGGATCCAAATAGTAAAAGTTGAAGAAAACCTCCCCGCACAAGGAGAAGGCGGGGGAGATAAGCTAATAATTCTCAATATAATATATTCATCCGGCAAAGAACAAAAAAGAGGAGAAACTGTCATCCTTACTAGACTTAATAAAAATACTACAAGTCACACATCAATATCACGATATGATTATATCAGGGGATTTTAACTATATTCTGACAGGAGGAAAGACGATTAAGAATAAGAAAAAAAAACAAAATATACGAAACGAGCTGAATAAACTAGGCCTAGTCATCCTAAATGGAAACATGAAGGGAGATCAACCGGCCGGTATTACCTTTTCCTGTGGAAAAAACCAATCAATTATTGATTACACGATAATTAGTAAAGAGTTAACGCCCCGGGTTGACAATTTCCACATCTCAATACGACCTGAGAGCGATCATTTCCCACAGGAGACAGTATTATACTTAGACATTAAGCAAAAGGAGTATGTAGCATCATTAGCTGCATGGCCTGAAATATATAATTTACGGAAGCTTAAATGGAGAGGAAACATCATGGAAGACATAATGAACATGGTGAACGAACACATAGCGAACGCTGAGGAGCTGGCAGGACAATTATTATTAAGTAACTGGGAAAATTTATGTGAAGCACTCCTGGATAAATTTCCGGCAAAACCAATAAGCAAAGGCAATCACTGGGCTATAAAAGAGCCATGGTATACAACACAGCTGAGAATCAAAAAAAGAAATATTGCCAAAGAGGTAAGACAAAAAGCGCAAGCAACTAAAATGGGGAAAAAAACAGACAGTGGAAGGATTCAAAAAATGAGAAAAGACTATAAGGTGGAATGTAGAGTGGAAAAAAGGAAATACAGAGAAAAGTTATGGGAAGTAAATTACCAAACAGTAAAGAATTTTGGGGCATAATCAATAAATTAATGAAAGGATTTGGAAAGCAAAGCAATATCGGAATAAGTGAAAACACCTGGTTAGAATACATTGAGAATTTGTACAACCCCGAACTAGGAATAGAAGAGGCGGATGCAGTAAGGTCACTGAATGTAAAGGAAAAAGAAATGCACCCCGAGACAACCAGTACAACTATCGAAAGTGAAAAAATCCAGTCTAGCTGGGAAGCAGATGATCAAACTCTGACAACCGTTAAAAGCATAAAAACATTGATAAAAAATCTGAAATCGGAAGGAGCAGCGGGCCCAAACGGGCTACCTAACGCCCTTTTCAAACGAGACCCGGACGTTTGGGCAAAATATCTAACACCTCTTTTTAACCAGGTTTGTCGAGATAAAAAGATCCCACAGTCCTGGAGCGGTAACCTGTTCCACCCAATTTATAAGAGCGGCACCAGAACAGATCCTGGGAATTACAGGTTGATTGCCCTGATCGACGTAGAGGCCAAACTCTATGCCTCATGTATTCTGGAACATCTACAAGAGTGGACAGATGAAAATAACATCATCCCAAAATTCCAAACAGGCTTTAGACAGGGTATGGGCACTATTACTAACCTAACAGCCTTGACAATTCTTACGGAAAAAGCTGAAAGGAAAAAGGGAGTATTATTGGCTTGCTTCATCGATCTAAAAGCGGCATTCGATAGAGTGCCGCGGGACCGTTTGTGGAAGAAACTTAAAGCGTGGGGATTGCCACAGTCACTGATAAATGCAATACAATCGCTATACAGTGAAACATGGGCCACTGTTAAACTTGGGGACGGACAAAGAGTCTCTTCAAAAATAAATATAACAAACGGACTAAAACAGGGCTGCGTCCTTTCGCCATGCTTATTCAATTTATACTTAGCAGACTTGAACAGTCATTTAGAACAGATAAATGGACACCCTCCGATTTTGGCAAAGGAGCCGGTTCAATACTTACAGTACGCAGACGATATTGTCCTTGTAAGTCAAACTCCGATAGGGCTGCAAAGGACAATAAACAAACTTATAGACTACCTGGATGCTCAAGGTTTAGAATTGAATAAATCAAAAACCAAGGTGGTAAGACTAGCGGGCCCAAAACAAGGAAACTATAAATGGTATGCAAAGAACTGTCAAATAGAGGAAACAAGAGTATATAAATACTTGGGCATCAAAATGACAAGAAATCTGTCAACGGTGGAGCAGAAAAAGGAGATCACAGCAAAAGCCCAATCCTTAATATTTGCCTACAAGCAATTATCGAAGAAACTGGAAAGCCCTTCACACGGGCATCTCCTAAAAATCATGGCAGCCCAATTGCTACCAACCTTGTCCTACGGTCTGGAAACCTGGCTTGGCCAAGAATGTAACATCTTAAACAAATTACAAACCAAGGTTTATAAAACGGTATTTAACCTCTTTAAAGGTTCATCGCCTGCACAAATCCGTTTGGAATTCGGATTACAGAACCAGGAATTCCAAAGGAAGGCAACCATGGTAAATCTCTGCTGGAAACTCAGAGCAGCAGAGTTCGGTACTTTAAACAACTTATGCTGGTTGGAAATAAAACAACAAATGGAGCAAAGAACCCCAAATACGTGGGGGGCCCAACTGCGGCTAGCACTGGATGCATTAGAGATAAATGGGCTTTGGAACAGCAAGATGGAAAAGTCCACATTTAAAAAAGCATGCAATAACAAAGTAAAAGCATTATCCTTCGTGGAGAGGGGATTGCTTAGACGCCGCCACGCATGGGTCATAATAAATTCTTACACACGGCTAAGCCCACAACCCTATCTAGCAGCTCATTTCCGATTGTCTTTATAAAGGAGATTCATGGCATACAGATTCGGAGATCTGAGTTCATTAGACTTGGCGCCAACTTGGAAAAACAAGCATCAAACAAAGGCATGTCGTTTATGTGGCTATCACACTGAAACTCTGAGCCACTTGCTGTGTGTCTGTGAAACTGTGAAATTAGAAAGAAGGAAGTTGCTGAGAACAGTTTTTAATGATTTAAATATCCGTACCTGCAGACAGGCGGCGACAAGTTGGCTGGGTGCCACATCAAACATCTTAATATGCAGGGGGATAAAATTTATGATAGTGGTAGAAAGCTTACTTATAAATGGGGGCTAAGATTGAAGGTTTGGTGCCACAAAGGAATTAAGTGGAATTTTAAGAACTGAAAAAGTTTTTTAAATGAAATGTGTTTTTAATGTTTTATGGTTTGTAAAAACCAAATAAAGTTATTTTTGACTGACTGACTGACTGATAAATGCACTTACAATCCGGATTCCGCGTCAACCACAGCACCGCGACCGCCCTCCTTGCTGCCACTGATGACTTCTGCACTCTCCTCGACCAAGGACACACAGCAGCCCTCATCCTACTAGATCGCACTGCAGCCTTCGAAACCGTCTCCCACTGCACTCTCACCACCAGACTCCATGACACCGGCATACAGGGAACTGCCCTCGACCGGCTCCGCTCCTTCCTTACCGGCAGAACCCAAAGAATCAGACCCCCACCCTTCCTCTCCAAACCCACAGAGATCAACTGCAGAGTACCCCAAGGATCAGCGCTCAGTCCCGTGCTCTTCATCATCTACATGGCTCTCGCCCGCCATCGTCAGACAGCATGGACTCAGCATAGTATACTCCCCAAACGACACCCAGCTCACCCTCTCCCTCACTAAGGAGCCCCACAGCACCAGACTCAGCTTCCAGGAAGGAATGAAATATGTTGCATCCTGGATGAGCACTAGCAGCCTGAAGATCAACTTGGAGAATACAGAAGTTCTCGCCTCAGACCCACCTCCTCAGCATGGTACATCATCTGGTGGCCAACCGCCCTCGGAAACCCCCACACTCCCACAGACCACGCCAAAACCTCGGTATCATACTCGACTCCTCCCTCATAATGAACAAACAGATCAACGCCATCACCTCCACCTGCTTCAACACCCTCCGCATCCTTAGCAAGACCTTCAAATGGATCCCCCAAATCCAGAAAAACTGTCATCCATGTACTCATAGCAAGCAGACTGCACTACAGGAACGTCCTCTATGCCGGAATCAACAAATTCCTGCTCTGCAAATTCCAGACCATTCAGAACACCGCAGCCAGACTCGTCCTTGGCATCCCACGACATGAACACATCACCTAACACCTGTGAAACCTCCACTGGCTCCCCATCGAGACGAGAGTATCCTTCAAGCTACTCACTTATGCCTACAAATCGCTCCACAACACCGGACCCCAATACCTCAATGAAAGAGTCTCCTTCCACGTACCCAAGAGAAACAAAGGCAAACTGCACCACCTAGGCTAGTCACAGAAAGTAAACTAAGCTCGTATTGCCCACTTCAAATGGTTAGCTGCCAGATGACCACAGACAAATTCTAAAATAAAAGCTGATGAGAGGCAACACAGAGAATCAAAAGGTTATAGTATACACAAAGCACAGCTCAGTCTAGGCGCCTTGACGCCCTTGGGGCTAAGTCCGCGCAAGATAAGATCCTTTTCATTCAGATGTTGATTGCAAGTCTTTTTATTTTTCAAAAGTCCTTTTTGTACATATGGAAAACAGCCAGCACGTTTCACCCTTCACAAGGGCTTCTTCAGGGCAATAAAGTGTAGGTAGATTCATGTACCAGTGTGTTGGTACAAGCAATGAGTGAAGTCGCAAAACGTCCCAGTTGATGGACAAAGACTCCATAAATGAGGCCTGAGGCCAATGGTGAGTACCCTTATGTCCTCAGTCCAGATCAAGACGTACTTGCCTTCAAACGGCGAAGAAATAACTCTTTGGGGAAATTGGTAAGTTTCGGAACTCAACGCAAAGATAACAATAGTACTATTACTACTTACACTGGAGGCTTACCAATTGCTCCAAAGAGTTATTTTTGTGAATCATCTCTGGCCATTGTTCTGTCTCGTCCATTGCTTTGCCATTTCTAACTGCTTTTAGGTGCCTCTTTTCAGCTAATGTCCATTATGTCACATTGCTCAGTGACCTCGTGTGAGGGCCCTCTCATGGAGAATTTGTGGATCGCTATTCACCTTTTCCTCAACAGCAACCAGTAGCGGCTGCTAATGGACCCGGGTCCCGGGTGGTTGAGTGAGGGGGTGGTAGGTAAGCAAAAAGAAAAAAGAACCCTTACCTGTGACAGGTGGCCATCTCTTCTCCTCCATCATCTTCTTCCTGTCTCCGTCTGGCAGCAGGAAGCAGGAGGAAGTACCCAGGCTCCCCTGAGCCAATCACAATGCAGCATTGTGATTGGTCTGAGCACCGTGGATTGATGCTCAGACGGGAACAGCAGGTTCCTCACCAGGCTGTGTGATGAAGCCTGGTGGGGAAGATGCGAAGTACGCAGGACTGCTTGGCCAGCCCAAGAGGGCTGGCCAAGGGAGGACTGTCCAAGCAGTCTTGTGCACTTAAGGAGTACAAACCACTCTTCTCCCTGCTCTAGCCAGCCCCGCCCTGCCCCGAGAGTCACTGAAAACTAAAATGATAATAACATATTGTTATTATCGTTTTAGTTTTCCTTTTGGGGGTGAGGCAATGCTCCTCCACCTTAGCGGACGAGCCGCCACTGACAGCAACCCTAGGGCAATAAACATGCACAGCATTTTTCCCTTCTTGGGTCTTGACAGGAGCCCCAGCACGCACTTCATGGTGAGGGTCAAATGCATGACTATTCATAAGGTCTCAACTATCTCCTCCGAGTAGTTTCACACTGCCCTACCCTCCTAAAATATATGGATGAAAATTGCTTTATCTGAGATACATTTTAGGGTTGTTTGGGAACCATTGTTGAAAACGTTTTGTGTAGTCTCATTCGGGTCAGGTATGTCTGGTGCTCCATGTTGAAAGAATAAGAAGCAGATAATCAAAACACATAGCCTGACATTTGACCTTTGTTTGTCAAAGCTCAGCAAATGAGACAAGATGATTTAAAGGCATATTTGCTTATTCACAATCTGAACTCAAACTATTTATTTTGGGGTTACTGTAGCACCCACCTTCCCCCTTCTTTCAGTACCTATACTGGTGAAAACAGGGGCAGCTTGTACATTGGAGCGAAAGAGCGCCGCTCCATTTAAAAGCCCCCAAAGGTGTGAAATAAAATGGTAATTTTTTTTTTTTCTCCTCATCGCACCGCGTCAAGTCTTTGTGGAACCTTTACAGCCATACTCTCTCACTGTGCGCTGCCAAGCTGACCACACTTTACTTGGGTCGCCAGACCTCCTCCCCCTTAGTATCGGGGACATGGTGTAATCATTGGAGTGACCGTAAGTTTCTACCCCACCTCATTAGAGGGTGCCAGATGTTGGACGGCTTCTCCTCTGCCCTTTCGTATTCCAGTCGAGCCATACTGAATGATGCTTTTAGCCAGTCCTCACTGCTCGGGCGAAGACGATCTTTCCATCTTTTACATATTTCCCTCCATGCCAACAGTATCAAATATAGGAGAAGCCCTTTTTCCTGACATGTAGCTTGCTGATAGAAACGTTCATCATCTCCAAAAATAACAAGTGAGGGGTTTACTTTAATTGTTGTACTGAAAAGTCCCGACAAAACCTGTCCTATCTCCTTCCAGTATTGATCCAGCTCTTTGCAATTAATAAACATGTGGATGTCATTAGCCATTAGTTCCTGACATCTTGGGCATTTCGGTGGGGGGATAGGGGCAAATTTCCCGATTTTGTAGGGGGTGTAGTAAAGTCTATTAATCACAAAAAAAGTGATTCTTCTTCAGACAGGCAGGCTTTATATGTTTATATAAGAGCTTCAATGATGGTTCAAGCATGTCCTCTGCCTGCAGTGCCAATACAGTGTTGTTCCAAATCCCCTCTGCCGGTGGTATCCCCAAGTCTTCTCCCTCTACTAAATGTTTATACCATGTTGAGATTTCTTTTGGTATCAGTGTGGGGGATTGGCTAAGCCTTTCAACTACCTCATTGCTCCCCGTCTCCTCCCGTTCAGCTGTATGCCAGGACACTAATTGGAGATATTTGAACCTTGATAGATCATTCCCTACCTTCGCCCTCAGATATTCCCATGGGTGAACCCCCTCCTCATCCATTAACTCATTCCACCTCAAAATTCCGGCTCTTTTTATGGGCATGGCCAGAACATCATTTAAACAGTCGGGGGTGCCAGGCGAGTCCCAGATTGGAGATGAGGCTGAAAAGTATCCAATCCCACAGACTACCCTTACTCTGTACCATACCTCCAAAGCCGTTTTTAATATCTTCAGGCGGACCCTTTTGAAGTATTTTGGAGAGCCAAACTTATACAAAAATTCATCATTCCGCCCTTCTACTCTCACCATTTCTTGCAACAATTTACCCCAAGATGAATCATCAGGTCTGGTGAGAAGCATACGGAGACTCTTGAACATAAAAGCCACAACATAGAGATTAATATCGGGGAGGGCTAGCCCGCCCTTTAACAACCTTCTTCTAAGTTTTTTCCAAGTTAGTCGTATCCCTTTATCTCCCCACACGAAACTCCCAATTTTACTCTGTATTTTTTTTACAGCCTTCTTAGGGAATAGTAACGGTATAGTTGAAAATAAGTATGAAAGCTTGGGCAGAATAACCATTTTAACTAAATTCACTTTCCCATAGATTGTCAATGGGAGGTTCCTCCATCTACTGAACAGACGGTCTATTGCTTTAGTGGTTCTATCCAGATTTAACTTGGGAATCCGATCTAATTCCCTCACAATGTAGATCTCCAGGTACCTGAACTCCACACTCTCCACTCCTAGCCAATGATCTATGTTCCAACACATGACCACGGTTTTTGATCTATTTGCCATATACCCCGACAGTGCACCGAACTCTGCTGTCAATTCCTCAATACGAGGGATAGCTGTTACTGGGTCACTTGTGTATAGAACTAGATCATCCGCATAGAGGGCCAACTTGGAGCTATACTGCCCAGACTGAAAAGGTGTTATGTTAATGTTAATGTTATGGGAATTTGTATAGCGCACGGCTGCCCCAGCCAAGGGGCGTCCCGGCGCTACGAACTGACCAGAATGCAGAATGAAGGTGCACAAAGAAAACAGATTATTGGAAAAGATGGGTTTTGATGGCCTTTCTAAAGGCTAAAAGATCATACATCCCCCGTATGGTTACAGGCAAGCTGTTCCATAGCTTGGCAGCAAGGAGGCTGAAAGATCGGCCACCAACTCTGGCAAGTCTAGTGCGGGGAATGATCACTAGATGTTGTCCCTCTGAGCGGAGAGATCTGCTAGGTGTGTACTCAGACAAGAGGGGACTCAGCAGTGGGGGAGAGGCGGTTTTGAGGATCTTGAAGGCTAAACATAAAGCCTTGAATTGGATCCTTTTTCCCACCGGGAGCCAATGCAGTTTTCTCAAGGTTCCTGAGACTGAAGAATGGCGAGGGAGGCCGACCAAAGCCCTGGCAGCCGCATTCTGGACTCTCTGCAGTCTGGTGGTTTCGGCCACGTTCGCTCCCAAAAGGAGAGAACTGGCATAGTCCAGTCTAGAAAGGATCGTCGCCTGGACGATGAGCTGGCGGGTGCGGCAGTCGAAGAACTTCAGGATAGGCCTGATGTTGCGTAAAATGCCGAAGCACGTGGCAGCCACTTTCTTGGTGTGGATGGTATATTTTAGAGCCGAGTCGACCCAGACACCTAGATTTTTAACACAGTCTTTTGGCTTGGGGGGTGGGCCCAGAATGTCAGGCCACCAATTATCTCCCCAGGATGCGGTGTTTTTTCCCAAGAGGAGAATCTCGGTTTTACCGGCGTTTAATTGGAGAAAATTCGCCGTCATCCAGTTGGTGATGTCAATGAGTGTCTGTTTGAAGTGATGGGCTTCCAGACCACTGTTGTTATTCAAAGCCACCACCAACTGGGTATCATCTGCATATGATACCAGAGCCATTCCATTCCTTCTGGCCACCTCCGCTAACGGACGGACATAGACATTGAACAGGGTAGGGCTAAGGGATGAGCCCTGCGGCACTCCCTGTCCAATGCTATGCTCATTCGAGATGTAAGGGGGGGTGGAGACTTTGAAAGACCTGTTAGACAGGAAGTCTCTGAACCACCCCAAGGCTGCCCCTGTGACTCCAATTTCCTCCAATCTCATCAGGAGGACCTTATAACAGTATCGAGCCTAATAGCCTGGGCCAAAGGTTCAATGTATCAATTGAACAGCAACGGGGAGATGGGGCACCCCTGTCTGGTCCCCTGCTGAATGTGAAACGCTGATGTTAATGCTCCATTTAGAAGGATCCTGGCAGAGGCACCTCTATAACAGCTTTTAAGCGTATTTATAAATAGTGGCCCAAACCCCATTACCTCTAGGACTTCCCAAAGATATTTCCAACAAACTTTGTCAAACGCCTTGGCTGCGTCTAGGGCTACCACAGCCAAGGGTTCAGATTTTCCCACTGCAAGGTCGATGTTTCCCAACAGAAGGTGAATTTGATTTTCAATGTGTCTACCAGCCACAAAGCCCTTCTGATCTTCATGGATTAATTTAGATGTTAATTTGGCCAATCTCACTGCCAGAATGCCCATAAAGATTTTATAATCTGTATTTAGCAGGGAGATTGGTCTATATGAATCCGCTCTTTGGGGATCCTTCCCAGGCTTCAAAATCAAGACTATTATAGCTTCCTTCCATGAATTTGGGACCCTGCCTGTAAGTGAGTAGATGGAGTTGAAAATAATTTCTAATATTGAACATAGATCGTCTGATAGATATTTATACATCTCATTAGGAAGTGCATCCGTCCCGGCAGCTTTTTTGTTTTTTAACTTCTTAATCTGTACTAATATTTCTTCTACAGTTATGGGAGCATCCAAACTATTTCTTCCCTCCTCAGACAATTTTGGCAGGTTCTTATTGCTCAGCCAAGTACGTATAGCTTCGATGGGCGGCTTTACCTCATCTTTATACAAATTTGAAAATAGAGAAAGAAGGCAACTTTGCATATCCTCAATGTTCCTTCATGTAACCCCATTATTATTGATTATTAACTCCTTGATATCATTCCTAGCACGGTCAGATCTTGATTTCCATGCTAGTAATGCTCCTGCCTTTTCCCCATATTCAAAATTATCCATCCTACTTACATCCCACTGGGCTTTGCACTTAGCATCTAAGCGCCCTCTATACAATTGCTTTGCTGATTCTAAATCCATTTCGATCTGAAGAAGTCTTTCATGCTCGCTACTGTGCACATTGATCCTGTCTTGCTCTAGCTGACCTATTCTATTCTCAATTTCCCTTAGTTCCCTCACTTCCATTTTGTTCTTAGCACAAACTAATGCATGGAGCTTCCCTCTAAGCCCTGCCTTATAAGAATCCCAAACATTATCCGGAGTGGTAGACCCCATATTAAATGTAAAAAATTCTGAGGTAAATGCTTGGATCGATTGTATAGTCTCTGGACTGGACAGAATAGCCCCCTTTAATGTCCACCTAGACTGCGTCTGTGTTGCACCTTTCACAAACACTAACTGTATAGGAGCATAATCTGAAAAGAGACTAGGCATCACTTCTACCTTCTTGATGTCATTAATTGAATGCCTATCTGTGAACATATAATCTATCCTAGAGGCATGTTTAGACATCTTACTATAAAATGTATGTCCCTGTAGTGAACCATGCTTAGCTCTCCATACATCCTCCAAATCTAAATCATGGATCATATTGCGTAGTGCACGCCGTATCTTTGGTGCCCCTACGTATTTACTCAAATTAGACCTATCTTTGATGGGGTCTAGTAGTACATTTAAGTCCCCTCCCAAGATATAAGGTGGTGCCTCTAACATCAATATGGATTGTAGTTTCAAGAGATAAGATGGATCATCCATATTAGGGCCGTAAAACGAAGCACATACAACCTCAATGTTATTTAACGACATTTTAACAACTATCCATCTGCCAGAGGAGTCTGTATGTACCCCCCTAATTATTACTGAGGTGCCCTGTTTCACTAATATAGCTACTCCTCTATTATGTGTTGTCTGCTGTGAAACCTCAAAGTCTTTTATCCATTTGACCTTAGAGAATATAGATCGACTTTCAACTGCACTCAAATGGGTCTCCTGTAGTAGAAAAATCTGAGCACTTGATATTTCCAATTGTTTTAGAATAAGTCTCTGTCTACGGGGACACCGCATTCCATTCACATTCCAAGTGATAAAAATGGTTTGTTTACTCCCTATACTTTGTTCTCCCATCGCTCTTTCTATTCCCAAACAGGCTTAATTCCTTAACTCTAGTAAGATGAGTATTTTTTTGAGTTTTATCCCTATGCTCCCCCCCGGTGCTCCCCCTGTCCCCCCTCCCCACACGAACTCCCCCTGTGCCCTACCCCCCCATGAGGAACCCTCCCTTCCAATAGGCAAGCCTATTTGGCTGAGCTCCCTATCCTGGATGCAGTTTTCTTTTCAATTAATTTTATAGTGTTCTGTCATTCACCGGTCTTTATGTTACGGTCATACATACATATCACCAAACGGGCATATTGAGTCCTATATATCAATATATAATAGGAAAGACCTAGACAAGTAGAGAAAAACTAATACCAAGATCAGAGAAAAAGAAGAACTTCTGTCCTCAACCTATACACCTCTCACCACCTACTCCTTGCCTTTTGTACCCTGTTCTTCCCTGATTCTCAAAATATCATCAGCTTCTTCCCCTGTTTTTACCAAATGCATGTGATTATTCCACATTACCCGTAAATGAGCCGGGAACTTTAGTTGTGCCTTGACCCCCAAACCATTCAATTCATCCAGTCTTTTCCCCAGCTCCCACTGTCTAGTGGCAGTCACATGAGAGATATCAGACCTTATTTGAAAATGAAACGGGTTAGAGCTGTTGAATGCAATTGTTTTTTCTTTCAATGCTGATAGGAGAATCTGCTCCTTTACAGTGTAGGTCAAGAAATTTACCAACATTTTTCTTGGCTTTTGTTTAGCAAGATTTCTTCGAAAGGGGTCTCGTTGCACCCTCTGTATTTCCTGAGTTAGATTGACCGTCTCGTCCCCCTTCAAAACAGTCCCCTTGAGCATTGATATCACAAAGCCCTTCAGATCGGCTCCTTCCATTGCCTCTGGTACATTGAGTATTTTTAAGTTGTTCCGTCTAGAATGATTCTCTAACCTCTCAATGTCCTCTTTTAATTCTCGGTTTTGTGCACTCAACTTTGCAACTACTTCATCCGTGGAGCGAACCGAATCCCTTATTAGTGATAGTTGTTTCTCCAATGTTTCAGTCCTTAATGTTACGTCATCTAGTCTTTTTGCTAGGGCCTCACAGGAGGCCTGAATGGCTGCCTGATTTGCTTCAGAGGTCGAAAACCGGCTAGCCAACTCAGACTGATTGTTCTCAGAAACCGTAAACCTATTTGATATTTCCTCCTTCATAGTCAGAAGGATATCTGCCAGTGTTGAAGATGTCACATCCGCTTTAGTGGCAACTGACTCACTAGTACAAATCCGCGCTGAACTCCCCTGCAGCTCAGGCCTTTCATCCTTCTTGGGAGACTGATGACTGAGATGAGGTATATCTCCCTCTTCTATGTTACCGTCTATCAGCACAGAGTATTTGTTAGAGAGAGTCACATCTGGATGTATAGACAGATTGTCTGAATTGACTGTCTCAGTCTCACCTACATCCACTTCATCCGCCCTTTCGATTGCAACTACTCTGTTTGTCTCATTATTTACAGGGACTTCCACGGAGACTTTTGCAGGTTTCCTCTTATTCTCACTGCCCCCCTTAGCAGGGGAATGTTTCTTTTGCTCTGCCCCTATTCCTTGCTTTATGGCATTCATTTGGGGGGTTGAGGCCAATGGTGGTGAGGATGTCTGTGTTTTCGAGGGCTTTAGTGGTTTGGATGTTGTCTGAGAGGTACTAGAAGCCATCACTTTGTAGTAAGTTTTCAGTGAAGGGGTTACCTTGGTATATAGGGGGACGTCTTTCTTAGTTCTAGTCTTCCTTTTTGGCGTTCTTGTTCTTGCCACAGCTTCTTCTGGACAATTATCCGGGCTATCAATTTTACCCCTACCTTGCCTAGCTTGCCTAGCTAGCCTATTGCTCGACCTTACAGTAGAAATCAGCGGGGACACTCTCGTAGGGTATCCTGAGTTTTCTTGCAAGGCATCACATATTAACCTTGCCCTCAGTACATACCTGTTGACTTGTACACCACAGTTTTGTGCCTGGGCAGCGCCTCCCTTCTGCCCCACAGAATCCACTGTCTCTCCCACAGGTTCCACTGCCTCAGGTTTTATTTGGTCATACACCCCCCACTCATTGGCCCCCTCTGAGCATACAATTGCATCATCCATCCATTCCCCTTTCTGTAATAATACAGTAGCAACAAATTTATCCGATATTTTCAGTTTAGACAACTCCACTAACTTGAATAGACCAGCTCGATCAGCTCGATCAGCCCGATCAGCCCTCTCTGAGAGGTGCCTTAAAATATAGTTCCTGTGATGCCTCTCCACAGCAGCAGTTATTTGTTTTACAGCTGTAAATTCTATATGCACACAAAACTCTGTACTCACTCTGAAAGCGCTGATTGGAAAACTTGCATCAACAGCACTGAACGTACCCCCCTTGTTGCTGCCACTTTTGCCCTGGTAAAATGTCTCTCCTCTCTTCCTCAGTGCTATGTGCACTCCAAACGCTCCCAGGGAACTGCGGGCGGAATCGCGTCTCCTTTTCGCTAGAGCTGCTTCCTCCCACTGCGTTTGACAGGACCTCCCGCTGACGCCTCCACGAACGCCGACACCCTTTTATTTTTCATGCCCCGTCCCGAACAGAGCATCAGGACGGGGGCGGGCCGCCGCTGAGTGTGCAGCAGCAGGGAGGAGGGTGGGCTGACTGTGCACTGTTTAATGTCTTTTTAGCCAGCCTTCTTGCTACGGCCAGCCTCACATGTACACTTTAAACAGCTTTAAGACAGCTGGGTTAAAGCAAGCCAAAGCCTCCAGAGCGCTGTGGAGTGCAGAGTGAGGCCACTCCCACCAATCAGGGTGCTGCCAATATGCTGGTGAGGTATATAGAGAAAGAAGGGTCCCTGTACACATTAACAAATTCATAAAACACTCATTATTTAATCACAATGTGTTTTTAGCTGTACACATCATATCATTTGCGATCATATGATTGTATTAGTGCCCCAGGGGTTGGAAGGGTGGGCGGGGGTGGTATGTGAGAGAAAGGATGTGCAGAATCGGTCATTTATGCAAGAAACAATCAAAGCATAACAAGATATAAAAAACACATCACTCTGGCTTAGAACAGAGAGCCAGTTTAAACATTAAAGCAATCAATGCTCTATACAATGTGAAAAAAACATGCTATCAGCGCATATATTAATATTCCCAATATGTTGGAAGCTCAAGCTGGTTCAGGGTGGTATCTGTCGGCGTTTCGACCCCCAAGTAACAGGTTAGGTACACGCATTTAAAACCACAATAGTCTAAGCTTTTAGCAGAGACCTTACAAATTCGCAGACAGTGTTGAATTGGCAGCAATGAGATGAAAGCCTACTTGTCCTGGCCTTTCCAGCCAGTGTTTGTGTGTGTGTGTGTGTGTGTGTGTGTGGGAGAGGGGGTACTGTAGAGCGGGTTACCTTATGACATGTGAGAAAATGGGATGCTGTTATGAATTTTATAGCAACAATTTCAAAGACACTGCCTGATTAGAACCATATAATTTAACTTCAGTACGGCAGGGTTCATATAAATATTACAAAAAATGATGGTAGGGCAGACAAGTATACTGCTCCCCAGTAGTATTCGATGGTTCGTCCTTCCAAAAAGATAATAAAAAATAACATACGAACGCAGCCTATTTCAGTACACTTCACCTAAATGTTGACTCACGAGCAATAAAAGTCACAGTCAATTTGACATTTTTAAGATGTAGATTCCGTTTTTATTTAGTTGTACTTTTCTCCTCCTTTCATTTTTCCGTATTGACCTTTCCAAGTAGATTTTTAGTTGTATGCCATGACATGGCACTGGGAGCGTGGGGAAATCAAATCATAAAAACTTTATGCTTCCACATAAATTATGAATTGATGCCCAATGCAGTAAGAGCCCGTAAATGCAAGGAAATCACATAAACAATAAGCTGACCATGAATTGAGGCACATTTTTACTTTATATATAGGAAGGAAGTGAAATATTTTTGTACCAAACTTCAGCGTCACACAGTCTGAAAAACAGACATATATTATTCCCAAACTGCAGCTTTTAACTTTAGGTAAATAAATTCTAGTCCACCACACACATATGTTGCATATTTTCAAAATAACTTTCTGTCATCTAAATACTAGCTACTCATTTTCAATCTCGCCTGCACAGCACATGCGCTGCGCTTCTGAGGGATATTGTTTACGAAAATGGCTTGCAGCCCACCCATTGCTTACCATTCATTGCCTTCATTGTCACTCTTCTATGAGGTGTCATTTTTTTTTTTCTTCTGTGGAACAAGGACCAAGCGAGGATTGATTCAACATAACTAGTATCCTTCTGCAGCTCTTGCTGTGATTCAGGTACTATTTCTATTTCTGCCACCTGTCTCCATCTTCTCTTTCTCCAAGTGATATATGCCAATCTACTCTACGTCACTCCATTCCACTGTATGCCACTCCACACCAGTCGACAAGACTCTAGGCAACTCTACTTCACTTTAAGCCACTCTACTCTAAGTGACTCCATGCCACTTTATGCCACTCCACACCTCTTTACTCTATACCATTCTACTCTACACCACTCCACTCCGCGCCCCTCCAACCTATGCTGCTCCACTTTACTCAACTCCACTCTCTGCCACTCTAATCCACACTATTTTATGCCTCTCCACATGCTAGATAATTCTAGGCACTTTAGTCTACACAACTCCTTTCCACTCTGTTGCTCCATACCTCTCTACTCTTTGCCACTCTACACCACTCTACTCCACTTCATTCTACACATCTCTATTCAATGGCACTCTACTCTGCGCCACTCCACTCTACTCTATGCTTATCCACTCTACTTTTCTCACTTTGCACCACTCCACTCTACTCCACACTACACCACTCCATTCCACTCTAAGCCACTCCCTTCCACTCCTCTCTACTCAACACACTCTTGACTGCACCACTTTGCTCTACAACACTCTGCTCAACTTCATTCTATGCCACTCCACTCTGCCACTCTACTCTATTCTACAGCACTCCAATCAATGCTACTGTAGTCAACGCCACACCACTCTACGCAGTTCACTCTACTGTACGCCATTCCACTCTCCACTCCCTGCCAGTTTGCTCTATGCCACTCTGTTCTCTGCCACTCTGCTTTATGCCACTGCACTCCATTCCACTCCACACCACCTCACTCTATGCCATTCTACTCTATGCCACTCTGCACTGCGCATACCATTCCACTCTATGGCACTCTTCTCTACTCAATGCCCTCTACGCCACTCCACTCTACACCACTCTACTCTACACCACTCTACTTTGCACTACTCCCCTCTATGCCACTATACACCACTATACTCCAGGCCACTCTATGCCACTCCATTCTACGCCACTCCACTCTTTGCCACTTTAATCTATGTTACTCTACTCTGCACTACTCGGATCACTGAAATAATATCGAGGGACAGAATATCGACCATCAAAAATATCGTTGAGAAAATATCGACAGTCAAAATATCGAGTTTCTATCTACAAACAGGTAAGTACAAAAATTATCGAGTTAAAAATATCGTTTACAAAAATATAGTTGTAAAAAATATCGTATTTACTAAAAACAGTGTTAAATTATATTAATATTAATAATTCATTACTAAAATATACTTAAAATTACTTAAATTAACTTATAATAATTAAATAATTAATGAATATTAAATAAATATTTTTTTATTTCATATTTATTAAAACATATATATATATAGTAACAAAATATAATAAAATAATACCCAAAAACTGAAAACTGACCCTGAACCCTAAAAATACCCCTGTACCCAAAAACCCAAAACTGACCCTGAACCCTAAAAATACCCCTTTACCCAAAAACTGAAAACTGACCCTAAACCCTAAAAATACCCCTTTACCCAAAAACTGAAAACTGACCCTGAACCCTAAAAATACCCCTTTACCCAAAAACTGAAAACTGACCCTGAACCCTAAAAATACCCCTTTACCCAAAAACTGAAAACTGACCCTGAACCCTAAAAATACCCCTTTACCCAAAAACCCAAAACTGACCCTGAACCCTAAAAATACCCCTTTACCCAAAAACCCAAAACTGACCCTGAACCCTAAAAATAAAAACACATTTTTTTACTATCTATATTATATACTTACATATTTTCACTTTCTATATTATTTACAGTCGATATTACTTCACTTACCTTAAAAACGATATTTTGGCTGTCTATATTCTGTCCTGTCGATATTTTGTCCAAACGATATTTTGGAGTCGATATTATGTCCAAACGATATTTTGGAGTCGATATTATGTCTGTGCACCGCACTACTCCACTCTAATCCAGTCCACATCACAGCACTCGTCTCTACTCCACTCCACTCTATACTACTCCAATCTACTCTACACTACTCCATTCTCTGCCTCTTTATTACATTCTACTCCACTCCACACCACTCTATGCCACTCCACTCAACACCAGTCCATTCCTTGCCACTCTATTCGACGACATTTGACTCTACACAACTTTATTTCATGCCACTCTCCATCACTGTATGCAACTCCACTCTATGCCACTCTCTCTACACCACTCCACTTTATTCAGCACCACTCCACTCTATTCTACACCACCTAACTCTACACGGCTCCACTCAACTGCACTCTACATCACTCCTGGCAACTCTATGTCTCTCCACTTCACTCCAGGCCACTCTATGCCACTCAACTCCACTTTTCTCAAAGCCACTCTGCTCTATGCCACTCTACTACATTCTACCCTGTGCCCCTCCACTCTACACCTCTCTACTCTACAATACTCTTCTCTATGACACTGTATGACACACCACAAACTTTTAGCTACCCTGCATAACAGCCACGCTGCTGTACAACATGGGCAAAAGACATTGGCTTTGCCAATGCTTTTTGTCAAATGCTTACCTGTTCTACTGCCCTGCAAGGACAAAGTCTGCCTAGCAAATTCATGTACTCCAATGCCACAGATGAATATCATATGCTATAAAAAGCCACTAAGGCATTCTTTTCGAGTGGTCTCCTTTAATTTTACAGTGGCAGAACAAAGTAAAAACAGGATTACAGTTGGTGCAATCTTCCTGTACCCAGTGTTCCCAAGTAAGGGAATACTGCATATTTTACCACGGACAAATCCCCTTGGTCATACCAGGAGGAGTTAGTCATTGGTAAAATAGAGTGTCATTACGTTTACATGCTGGAATTCATAACGAAATATGCATGTTATTCCCCATTCCAGAACGGATCCAGTATAGACCCTCCCAATAATACTGCAATCTACTCTCATTGATAATACTAGGACTGGTGATCCCTGGTGCACCATTACCACTATTAAAGTCTTGGCAACTAATAAGCCTCGATATACTAGGTCCCCACCTTATGTGACAATGCCTAAAAAATATCCATTGGTGAACACCCCATACCAAAGATAGCCTCAATTATGTCTACAACCAAGAACATGGCAAAGGAAGCTGAAATTATGCCGATATTGGCCAATTTATTGAAAGGCTACCATCGTACTTGGAACGGTCAGTACTATTATTCTTACTCTCTTCTTTGATCTTTATTTCTTTCTTAACTCTCATTTTTTCGTTCTTCAAGTTCTTACTTTTTTCGTTATTGCTGACTTTTCACTATTTCTTTTTTCTTCTTTTTACTACTTCACTCACTCTTTCTTCTCCTTTTTTCTTACTCCTGCTTGCCTATCTTCTTACCTTCTTTTTTCTTCTCCCCTTTATCTTTTTTCTAAAAACTTTTGTTTTATCTTCTATCCCTTCATCCTGTTGCTCTGTTTTGTTTTGTCTCTTTCTACTATTATTCTTCTTTCATCCCATCTATCTTTCTTTTTCCCTTCTTTTTTCTCTCCTTCTACCTTATTAGGTCTCGCCTATGCAGCGCGCATGCGCTTCATAGGAGGGGACCTCTTGGAATCGATTCGCTTTTTCGGGCAAAAACATGCACGCTTTGCATTGCTTTCAATGGCAACGCGTGAACGTTTGGCGATTCCCTTCCGGGAGCGAGCTTTGGCGACATCTGTTTGTAATTAACTTGCAAACAGATGGTGCCCTTGCTTGCTGCCCCAAAGGAAATGCTTTGTGGGTCTGTTTTTTTTTTTGTTTTGCTCGTCTGTTTTTGTTTAGCAAACCAATACGAGCATTGACGCCTTGGAGGTTTGGAGTCGTAGATTCTTACTGCCAAGTTTATTGCTGTTTGGTGGAGGCAGAATGTGCCATTGAATGTGTTGTTGTATAAATCACCTTTCCTTTAGGTTGCCAGATGTGTTCGCTGAGTATGTAAATCATTTTAAGTTTACGAAACAACACAAACGATAGAGAGAGACCGAAACACACATGTGCGTGACTCCCAAACAAAAATACATGCTTTTGTTGTACGGGTCACTGGTATATTGCAATTGTACATAGACATGTACATTTCTTATCCATGACTGGTAAATTATGTTGTGTGTTTTTAGTGCTTCATAAGTCCGTAGCAAGGCTGCACGCCCAAGAGGTTACTGTTGCGTGTTCTTTTTATTGACTCCTAAACACAGCCAAATAACCTCATTTTCCCCAGCACGCTTGAATAGGACTGACTCTACTGCTGAAAAGACATCAAGAAATAGTCCGCTGCAGTCTGTGAACCCACGCATCTGCAGGCCCCGCCAACCCTGCGGCAGCTCTGTCGCTGACAGACAGTCACAGCCAAAGGTGCGCAAAACCCTGGCACACTTGTAAGTTTGCATCGGGCTGTGTGTTTTAATCACGGTCTCCCCGCTTAGCGCATTGATTTACTCTGTATTGGTATGGACCGCATACCATTAACAGTGTCACCTTTTATATGAGTGCGAGGGGAGCCTAAAATGTCATCCAGTGGCGATATAAGTAACTATACACATGGGACATGAAAGTGTGGAGGTCTACGGGTCCGCTGCGTCCAGGTGGGGCACGGCGGGCCTCCAGGGCCCCGGGTGGCACCGAGGCTTCTGACTTCGCTGCCTGCAGATTTGCGCCCAGGTCCGCAGTCTTCCCGGCTGCCTGGTCGGCACTCGCAGCCACCTGCTGCCGCCATGAGCGGTCTCTACCAGCCCTGCATGGCCCAGGCAGCGCCGTTGGGCTCTATGCGGTGCGACCCTGGTTCGAACCGCTTTCCGCCTCCTCCACAGTAGCCTACCCTGCCTTCCACCACCCGTACGTGGGCGTCAAGCCCGAGAATTTGCCCGCCAAGAAGAGCGAGTGCCCACCCTTCGAGCCCCAGCCGGATGTCTGCAGATGTACCATGTACAGTGTTATTACTGACACTGCAAAACTGTATTACTCTCCAGTGTCACATTACGTTTCGGTGTCAACTCGTACTGGACTTTTGTTTTACTGAGTGTGAGGTAGGTTCTATGCAATATGTTAAACTGAATATATTTGAGCTTTGCATTACGTGATACTTTTTGATGATCTGCTATGACCTTATCCCACTCTGTCGTTTAATACTCGGTGGCGTCTACAGTAAATAAACAAGCATTGGCATAGTCAATAGGTCTCGCCTTTGGGACCTTATAAGTGTTTAGCCATGCAACAGTTGATGTTGTTGCACCAAGGATATTGTGCTGCATAACTAAATACTTATAAGGTCCCAATAGCAAGACCTATTGGCTATGCCAATGCATGTTTATATTCTTTGCTCTCTTCTCTTTTTTTTCTGCCACAACTTCCTACTTCTTTACTCCTTTTTTCCTTTTCTTTCTTGTTGACTGTGTTTCTTACTTCCTTTTCTTCCACTTTTTCTCTTTTGTTCCCTTCTTTTTTCCTTGCCCATTTCCTTCTTTCTACCTTTTTAATTCTTCTTTAAGTTTTTACTTTCATCCTTCCTTACTTCAATGTTTCAGCCTTTCTTCTCTATTTCTTCCTTTCATTTTCTTCCCTTCTTCCTTCCCTTCCTAAACATGTTTTCATTATTTGTACTATATTTCCCTTCCCTTAATTCACCCTCTCTTACTTTTTCTCCTTCTTACCCTTCTATTCTTCCTCTTTTCCTTGCATCCTTTCTTTTTCCCTTTAACTTTTCTTTCTATCACTCTTTTTCTCCTCGTATTTATCTCTTTCTTCACCATTTCCTTCATTTTCATTTTCATTATTCCCTTCCATTTGCCTTCTTCTCTTACCTTTCACCTTCATTCGTGCCTCTTTTCTTTTCTTTGTTCTTCCCTCCACCTTCTTCACCCATACTTTTCCCCTTCCTATCTTCCTGTTTCTCTTGCTCTCTTTCCTCCTTCGTGCCTTCTTGCCTTTATTTCTTCATTTCTTCTCCTATGCTTCCTTTATTCCTTCTTTTCTATTATATTTCCTGTCTTTGGTTCTTCTTTTTCCTCTTCTTTCTGTTTCTTCCCCCAGTCCCTTTCTTTCTTCCTTGCCATCCTTTTCTCCCTTCTGTACTTGTTCCTTATTCTATTTCTCAAACCGTATCCCTCCATTGACCTTTTATTTTCTTAATTCCCATTTTCATGACTCCTCTGCTCCAGCTAAAGTTAACAGCAGATTAACAATGCCACTGCATGTCACTCAGCTACAGACCTGGTTATCACTTCTTCATGTCAGTGACTTCATCCCGCTGAGAGTGTGGATACCTTCCTGGTGAGTGATCCTGAGATCACCTCCCTCTGCAGAAGGTGCCCATGCATGGTCACTAACCTTTGTCAATGGCTATCAGGACTGATGGGTAGACCACTCCCAAGACCACTCCCGCTCCCAAGCAGTCTACATCCAATCAGCTTCTCCTCCTGCACATGATACTGGTGATCATGGTGACCTCTTTTTTGTGTTTACTCTCTCGTCTTGTACAGGGTCCTGATGTCATCTTGCAGACAACCCCCTGCTATGCAATGCCACAATGCATTCCTCTTTTTCAAGTACCCTGGTGAATTGATTCCCTTGCTCAAGATATCTTGCTGCACAGGGCTCTGCCAGCATAGTCTACCTGCACTTTCGCTTTTGTTTCCCAGGTTCTCTTGCTCTTGGTGCAAGCATAGACACAAGTTGCCTTTAGTAGATACCGATCATAGGTAGTGAGGTCTCACGACTATTGAATGCAGCTGGATTAAGTTGGCCACAAATGCTGGAGGCCTCTTGAGGTGGATGCAGGTAGCTGGTCCATGTTTGATGTGCTTCTTTTCATGAGAACAAAAATCAGCACAGCCGTTTTTTTGGGGGGAGAGAGAACAAACTCGACCTTCCCGAAGGTATCAAAGCGCTTTACATGAGCACCAGTTGCGTTACAGACAGACAATTTAATTTTGTTGGGCACAGGAAGTGATTTGCCTAGAATCACAGGATGTTGAGAGTCCCTGCCGGAACTCGAACTAGACCGCTCTAGCTGTTACTCGAACAGTGCATGTCACAGAGAATAAATCCATTTACAGACACAATATTTTTGCCTTTCCTCAGACTGCCCAATGTGAACTACAATCAGACCTGAAAAAAAGAGTTTCTCTCTAAAACTGTCATTCCATTTGCTACCCCTTTTTTCTTTTCAAACATGAACCCTTCTAGGTTAATTTTTCAAGGATGCTTCCGCTTTCAGCACTGTCTGCCTTACTTAGTCATTGTTATGATCTGGATTTGCAGCACAGCAGTCACCAGACAATTATGAGAGCATTACTAAAGAGCTGCTTTTGCTCTGTCCACGTTAGGAGCTAGAGTAGGTACTGATTGGACAGACTTTGTGTGCTTCTACAAAAGAGCTTGCCCCTCATACAGCTGTGATCATTGTGTTTATTTATTCAGCTGCCTCGATAATTGATGTTGTTTTCTCTGGCAGTAGTCTAGTTTGCAGGAGGGCAGTCATTAGCCCACATGGGCACTTTGGCCTGGCTTGAGAGCTCAACTGTCACTTGATCTTTTAACCTCCACAAATATTATTTTGCAGTTGTTTGATTCCACATAACCGCATATTCATACCCAAGTTATTTACTTGCAATGCTTCACATTACCATACAGCATTTTTTTAAAGCCGACCAATTGGCATTGCCAATGGTAATTTTTATTTTTTCACTGCAAGAGGAGTAGTGAATCTCAGACACCTGCTCGGGCTTCCTGAAAAGCTGTTCAAAATTATAGACAGTAGGACTAGAACTGCTGATAAAAGCAGTAGCCCACTGCCTAAATCAGCCGGTTTGGCAAGTCTGGTTGAAGTAAAGCATTATGAAAAGCTGGTAACAGGCCAAGCAGAACTTCGCTCAGAAGCAAATCTAGGAGCGAATCTCTCTTTTACAGAGATCCACTTCCGGGCCACAGGAACCCCCCGCCCCCACATAACAAACATCCCGCAAATAACACACAGACACAAGTGTTAAGATTGGGAAAAATTGCTGCAGGTTTATTGTTACATACAACATTATGTAATCACGTTGGGTTATCTTACGGGCAATCCAATGGCAGGCCGCATTCTCGCCACCTGCCCGCCTGATGAGCCAATCAGCACAGTGGCGAACCACCCAGCTGCTGATCATTATGGTAATACACTACTCACGCCCCTTGCGGGGCGTATCTAGGCAAACCCCCGGTTGCACAGGCCCACAACCACCCGAAGGACTACTGGGGTGCCGACTCGGATTCCTAGACCTCCCATGAGGTTCTAGGTTAGGCTCTGGCACCCCTATGTGCCCGCTGAAGTACTGTGTTGCACCTCTCTGTTTCCGGATTGCCCTGTAACTCCGCCTGCAACGAAAAAAGGAACACATTAAAACTCCCTCAGGAGCCCCCCCCAACTGACACTCAGGGTTAGAGGTAGGGAGGGAAAGAGTGTCCCGACGTGTCCGACGCAACATCCGGAGCGACAAAGAGGCCGCAAAATGGCCAGAGGGTGAGATATATCCTCTCCCAGCCAGTGCCCCGGACGTGCGTCACAGGACCGCCCACCTCCACCGGGCAAGCCTGCCTATAGGAGGGGTGGCCAACATACCCGCTGGGGGGGGGCGGGGGCAGCCCTACGTGACTAAGGGCCCGCCCTCCTGATGGCCACCGGGTGGCCTCGGGCAGGCGCATAGTCACTTCAGGGCCACAGGAACCCCCCGCCCCCACATAACAAACATCCCGCAAATAAAACACAGACACAAGTGTTAAGATTGGGAAAAATTGCTGCAGGTTTATTGTTACATACAACATTATGTAATCACGTTGGGTTATCTTACGGGCAATCCAAGGGCAGGCCGCATTCTCGCCACCTGCCCGCCTGATGAGCCAATCAGCACAGTGGCGAACCACCCAGCTGCTGATCATTATGGTAATACACTACTCACGCCCCTTGCGGGGCGTATCTAGCAAACCCCCGGATGCACAGGCCCACAACCGCCCGAAGGACTACTGGGGTGCCGACTCGGATTCCTAGACCTCCCATGAGGTTCTAGGTTAGGCTCTGGCACCCCTATGTGCCCGCTGAAGTACTGTGTTGTACCTCTCTGTTTCCGGATTGCCCTGTAACTCCGCCACAGCCCGTGCGATGGTCCCCGCCGCCGCACGGGCCCCCCACCAACGCTACTACCTTTACCTGCAACCTTTGCTCAGAAGAGCCTCTTTTCAATCGAGGAGGAATAGGTCAACCCCCACAGGCGTGAGATGAACCCCATCCGCCTCAAAGTAGCCTTAGACTTTGTCCTGAATCGTTTCATGTTTGAAGAAACCCAGCCCCTCCGTTGGGAAAATTTCTTCATGGCGCTGTGCTTTACTTCCTAGACCTTACAATTGCTTGGCACAACTTAGCGCCCCACCAGAGACCTGATCCTGACATGACAAACATGCCTGAAGAAACCCAGGCCCTTCTGCCACTAATCTGCAGATACCCCGGGTCTTACTCCTTTACAACATTAGTGTAACCATCCACGGGTCGTGTAGTCATACTACCAGGTAAGTGACAAAGTGAAGAGGAGTGGCCCCTACTGCTGAAGGCGCTTCGTATAAATTAATAGGCGTTCCAGCACAAGCCATGAAACTCAAACACCCTTCACGACAAGCGCCAGCAGGCTACACCCAGCTAAGTTACAACACTGCTGTAACGCTGCTCTCCGCATAACAGAAAGGCGGTGTGCTCATGATAACGCTTGTGCTGCTATACTCAGAGCACCGAGGCATAGAAGTATTAACATATCATACTATATAACTAGGACGATGTCCATGCATGTGCCAATACAGATTTGAAAGGTATTAACAGCAGGCATCACCTGCCCTCTCGGGTTTTAGTCTGGAACAGCTTAGGCCATGCTACCTCTAAGATAGCTTGTCTGTAAGATAGACTTACGATCACCACACAGGGATTGCAGGGACTGAAACCAAGTGCCCCCTTAAGATCCCGACCTGCATACATGACATGCCTGCTGACCAAAAGCCCCTCTGACACTATTGAGCATATACCCCCGGGAACAAACCCTCTACAGCAATCGTGTAGACTATCCCAGGTTCGAGGGGTCATACCCCTGGAAAGAGCCCCGAGATGAGGGGGCCTCTCCTGCTGATATCTCTCCCTGATCTAACTATAGGTGAACCAGCGCATACCACTAAAAACCCCACCACACACCTTCACACAAAGCATCAGCAGACTACACCCAGTAATGTATGACTTCTGCCGAAGCGCAGTTCTCCAATTCAACTGTAACTGTGCTTGTGAATGCTTATGCAACTATACTCAAGCAAAGTACAGAGGGGTATTTCAGTGCGCTAAGCGAAATTGGTATAACTTGCGAGGTGGACTTACATTTTATATACAGGATGGCAAAGGTAAACAGCTGGTATCACATGCCCCCAAGACCTGGAGGAAGCTCAACCATGCTACCTCATGACTAGCTTGTCTATAAAGTTGACTTACGACCCCCGCCAAGGGGTTTCTGAACCAAGGTGCTCACAATATTGGCAATATCAACCTCAGGCCATCTCCTCACCTAAGGAGGAGCACAAGGAAACCAACGGATACTCAGATTCATCACAAGGCTGTTTGGACGCAAGCCAGGGGAGCCAAACCATGCTAACCCTGAGCGAGAAACCGTGAGTCCAATTCCTGCTATGAACCCATCGTGCAAGCCACCACCCATAATAGTGAAACGAACAACAGGGGGCTGGAATACCAGATAGACATTCTGAGTCTTCATCCAGCTGTTACTTTAATTCCTGAGCAATTCTATATTGAGAGACTTCTGGGGGCCCACTTCTATCAGTAATATTGGCAGTCCAGGCTCAGGCAGTGGTTGCAGTTGCTCCACTAGTACGTGAACTGAGTGAACACTGCAGGCTGTAGACCCTACATACTACTGGGAGGCAGCAGGAGCTCCCGAGCTGATGGCTCAGCGGGTAGGCTGCCTTCCAGATTCCAGAGCCTTGAAGAACAGACAGACGACAGCAGAATTAAGGACGAGCCGAAAAGCGACAGACCCTTCGCCTTGTGCACGTGGCCCCCTCCATTGTCTGGGCGGAAACGTAACTGCCGCCGAACAGAGCCACCTGGAACGCGAAGGTGCAGCACCCAGCGGCACCGAACACCCACCACGGCACGGTAAAGCCCGGACATCCCGATCCACTAAAAGGAAATCGGCCGGGTGGGGCGGCACAGACACCGAGCACAGGCCACGCCGCTACCGAGCCTGTAACCCCCACCTCCACAGCGGCCCGACGCAAAGCGGGCCGCCTGGCCATAACTCGGAAACCTCCACTGGGAGGGAGTAGGCGGAGGGGGGGTGACGCCCGTAGGCTCAACCCGTAGGCCACTCACCGTAAGGAGTGTCCCGCGAAAGAGTGTCCCAACGTGTCCGACGCAACGTCCGGAGTGACAAAGAGGCCGCAAAATAGCCAGAGGGTGAGATATATCCTCTCCCAGCCAGTGCCCCGGACGTGCGTCACAGGACCGCCCACCTCCACCGGGCAAGCCTGCCCATAGGAGGGCTGGCCAACATACCCGCTGGGGGGGGGGGGGGGCGGGGGCAGCCCTACGTGACTAAGGGCCCGCCCTCCTGATGGCCACCGGGTGGCCTCGGGCAGGCGCAGAGATCCACTTCCGGTTACTAGATACTGGAAAAAACATGGCCAGCAGGCAAAGGAGGACAGCAAGCCAAGGACCAATGCTACTGGCCTACAAGCGCGTCGTGAGCAATCGCCCAATCACTATTCAGACAGATTGGGGCGTACAGAGTGCCCTAAACTGATTGGTTAAAGGGTGGCAAATATGGTTACTGAAAGAGCAATCTCATTGGTCGCCCTCTGGAAGCCATTCCACATGTGAATTGTGCCTGTGCATTGTTATTAGTTCTTTCACATTTCGGCATGAATCTGTTTTTGTCCAAACTGCCCGCAAAGCTGATTTTGGCACCTTTTCTTCTGGAAAAAACGCCACAACTGGCAGATGTCGGTCATTTCAAATGTCTGTGAAATTATTTGTCCAAGAATAAGAGGGAAAGTGGATTTAGCGAAAGGGAGGAAATGTGCTATCTGCCTGTCACGATAAAAGTTGTATTCTGCAGTAAGTAGCACAGTTTTCTGTTATTATAGTTTCCTGTAAGTGTATTTCAAAACCATTGGCTTCGTAGTGCGATTTGTGAGCAGGCTGGTGTTGACAATTGAACTCACCCGTGGCATGTGAGATGGAAACAATGACGTTGCTGTGAGATGGAAATAGAGTGCCTGACTTCTTTTGGTAGGTCTATCTACATGTCAATTATGTGTGTATGTTTAGCTTGAAGTCGCTGACTAGGGGCACTGTGTCTAGCCATCCGCCCAGGGGATGGCCGTCACCATGGAGGGTTAGGTAAACTCACCCGAGTCTCTAACAAATGGAAGACTAGTAGATTCTTTAGGAGAGTTTAGAGGGCCACGTGCTTGTGATTAACCAGGTAGGTGAGTGAGTCTCACCTGAGGTTATCAGTATCTGGGGTTGAAGGGGGAGCAGGGGAATCAAACAAAGATCAAAGGACTTATTTGGAATTTAATTCCTTAGTGGTTATTGTTTTGAAAATCTGGCACGGATCCAGCACTTTGGACCGCCACTGAACACCTGTACGTAGGGTTTGCCATCTGACATCAAGGTTTTTTTGTCGGCCTGACTTGTATTGTTAAATTTGAGGCAGTGAAAATATTGGGGAAAGCAGTGCATTCAGGTATTTATACCTTCTGAAACATAAACATAACACAGCAAGCACATAAAGCAATCAGTTAAAAAGTATCTGACAGCTGTCTAAATCGTTTCAGAATGGCTATTGGAGTTATGAAGGGTCTGGTTTCTATGATACAAAAGATTCCTGACAGTTTTACACAAATTATTTCCCACCTAGCAGCCCTTGACTGTTCCAGAATAGCAAAACGTAAAGAAACGTCCAGTACGTTTTTCTATTAAAGGTAATAACCCTACCTATGTAGAGGAAGCTGGATGAGCAGAAGGTAGATAACTTGTAGGAATGACACAAACACATGTGTGTCTTACCTGAAATACGACACAGTGAATAAACAATACCACCAAACAGCTTAACTCGGTGATGGAGTTCTACAATGCACTCTAATATAATATAAACACGTTATGTACCTAAATTGGCATCATGCCCATAGATAAACAGTTCTCCGGAAGTGTATTTGAGGTCATTTGAGGGGCATTCCGTTACGAAGATACCAGACGTCACAGGATGATTTCCGGGAGACAGTGTTTGGTGGTATTGTTTATTCAGTGTGTCGTATTTCAGGTAAGACTCATGTGTTTGTGTCATTCCTACAAGTTATCTACCTTCTGCTCATCCAGCTTCCTCTACATAGGTAGGGTTATTACCTTTAATAGAAAAACGTACTGGTCGTTTCTTTACGTTTTGCTATTCTGGAACAGTCAAGGGCTGCTAGGTGAGAAATAATTTGTGTAAACCTGTCAGGAATCTTTTGTATCATAGAAACCAGACCCTTCATAACTCCAATAGCCATTCTGAAACGATGTAGACAGTTGTCAGATACCTTTTAACTGATTGCTTTATGTGCTAGCTGTGTAATGTTTATGTTTCAGAATGTATAAATACCTGAATGCACTGCTTTCCCCAATATTTTCACTGCCTCAAATTTAACAATACAGGTCAGGCCGACAAAAAAACCTTGATGTCAGATGGCAAACCCTACGTGCAGGTGTTCAGTGGCGGTCCAAAGTGCTGGTTCCGTGCCAGATTTTCAAGACAATAACCACTAAGGAATTAAATTCCAAATGAGTCCTTTGACCTTCGTTTGATTCCCCTGCTCCCCCTTCACCCCCAGATACTGATAACCTCAGGTGAGACTCACTCACCTACCTGATTAATCACAAGCACGTGGCCCTCTAAACTCTCCTAAAGAATCTACTAGTCTTCCATTTGTTAGAGACTCGGGTGAGTTTACCTAACCCTCCTTGGTGACGGCCATCCCCTGGGCGGATGGCTAGACACAGTGCCCCTAGTCAGCGACTTCAAGCTAAACATACACACATAATCGACATGTAGATAGACCTACCAAAAGAAGTCAGGCACTCTATTTCCATCTCACAGCAACGTCATTGTTTCCATCTCACATGCCACGGGTGAGTTCAATTGTCAACACCAGCCTGCTCACAAATCGCACTACGAAGCTAATGGTTTTGAAATACACTTACAGGAAACTATAATAACACAAAACTGTGCTACTTACTGCAGAATACAACGTTTATCGTGACAGGCAGATAGCACTTTCCTCCCTTTCGCCAAAGCCACTTTCCCTCTTAGTCTTGGATAAATAATTTCACAGACATTTGAAATGTCCGACATCTGCCAGTTGTGGGCTTTTTTTCCAGAAGAAAAGGTGCCAAAATCCGCTCTGCAGGCAGTTTGGACAAAAACAGATTCATACCGAAATGTGAAAGAACTAATAATAATGCACATGCACAATTCACATGTGGAATAGCTTCCAGAGGGCGACCAACGAGATTGCTGTTTCAGTAATCATATTTGCCACCCTTTAACCAATCAGTTTAGGGCACTCTGTACGCCCCAATCTGTCTGAATAGTGATTGGGCGATTGCTCACGACGCACTTGTAGGCCAGTAAAATTGCATCGGTCCTTGGATTGCTGTCCTCCATTGCCTGCTGGCCATGTTTATGTGAGGAGGTGTGAGATTTGCTAGCTGTATGAGATGGAGTGCAGTGCCCATCAGGATGCCAGCAGCTAGGTCTGGGCTAGAAAGGGAGGCACGCGCGAACACAGCAAAGGGAAGCTGCCGCTCACTACTGAGATAGTTTGGTTTGGATCCGCAGCATGCGCTGGCACAGCTTGCGATAGCAACTGCGACAATGTTTGGGGGGGGAGTGTTCCCCCTCACCATCAATTTGGCCAGGCAGGACTTCACTTTCCTGGGTAGGGCGGCACAGCGGTAAGCAACGTGGTCCTCCTTGGGTACAACGAGCAGCAATTTAGTTGAGTATTAGTAATGGAGCAATAACTAAGGTGCGCAGTGTTCACGAACAATTACACAAGTGGTGACAAGATGGCCTTTACTCATCAGGTGTCAGGTGTGGCTGCGGGAACACTCGTACGCTGCCAGGTTGGCATAGCGCAGTTGTATGTGGGCTACCCCGGGACGGGATGGAAGAGCAGGCAAACAACAGCTCTCTTTAGGGGACCCCCTCCCTTGTCCTGGTTTTCCCATGCAGGGGGCAAGGACTAGTAACCATGGGGAGGAGGGCACTTTTACAGGCAATGCAAAGTTATATAGCGGACTATCAGCAATAATTGGGGCCATGCAAGCTAGTGTGGTCAGAGATTGTCCAAGTAGGGAACGGCGGGGTGCCAGGTCCATAGCTGCTGTAGAGCATTCATGCAAAAGGGCTCAACGTGGCCACGCAGAGGTTGCAGAAGGGGAAGGCTGGGGGTCATCAAGCAGGCACTATTGCAGAGGCACTATTGCAGGCAAGAGTGGAAGGCTATTATCAAAAGGATGGCGTGCACTGTCCAACGTCGGGATGGATATGTTTCTCCTTGATATACCGATGCACGGGAAGCTGCCAGATGGAAGTAGGGAGCTCGGAGGTGGGGGGCTCTGTCATCGACGGTAGCCTCCTCCAGAGCTGTGGCGGAGTTACAGGGCGATCTGGAGGCAGACTGGTACAGTAAGGGTACCTCTGCGGCAGACTGGTACAGTAAGGGTACCTCTGCCTGGCACAGTAAGGGTGCCTGAGCCAAGGACCTGAAGCCGCAGGAGGTTCCGGGAAACCGCGACGGTGCCCCGTTAGTCTTTCGGGCAGTCGGGGGCCTGAACCGACCAGGGGTGTGCCATACCGCTCCGCCCTGAAAGGGGGGGCGGGAGTATAAGATAAGGATCTACAAGGTGCTGCTCTGTCCGAGCGTTGACTCACCGTGCTGGCTGGCTCATTAGGCAGGCGGGACAGCGAGGGGCTGCCTGCCTTGGATCGCCTGTTAGATAACCCATCAAACGTCATACGCTTGTTGTATGAACATTAACCTGCAGCAGTTCTTACCCATAAACAATGTGTCCAGTGTAATAATTATATGGGCAAAATGTCTATGATGTTGGGTAGGAGCGAATGACGGTGTGGGCACTATGCCGCTGCCCGCGTCCCACGCAGGGGGACATTGGCAGGGCAGCCACCTTAGTGGCCACTAGTCGTAGCCACCCCCGTGTCCTGGGCTTCGAAGGAGGCGCGGCGAGTCGTCTGCCCCTCCCCAGGGTATCCATGACGTGCGGCCAGGGGAGAGCTTACCAGTGGCGGCGGGCCAGTTACTTAAGCTCCGGCCGCCCCTAGCTCTGCCTCTGTTCCTGCTTCTGTTCCAGTCCGCCCAGCCTGAGCGCTGCACCCACCCTATCCTCGTACCCAGCGGCTGGACAGGCGGCGCGGATATGTTGAATATTTGAATGTTTTTTCTTGTGTTGCAGGCGGAGTTACAGGGCGGTCTGGAGGCAGACGGGTACAGTAAGGGTACCTCTGCGGCAGACTGGTACAGTAAGGGTACCTCTGCCTGGCACAGTAAGGGTGCCTGAGCCAAGGACCTGGAGCCGCAGGAGGTGCGGGAAACTGCGACAGCGCCCCGTTAGTCTTTCGGGCGGTCGGGGGACTTGAACCGATCGGGGGTGTGCCATACCGCTCCGCCCTGAATGGGGGGGCGGGAGTATAAGATAAGGATCTACAAGGTGCTGCACTGTCCGAGAGTTGACTCACTATGCTGGCTGGCTCATTAGGCAGGCGGGACAGCGAGGGGCTGTCGCCCGTAAGATAACCCATCAAACGTCTTACGCTTGTTGTATGAAAATAAACCTGCAGCAGTTCTTACCCATAAACAATGTGTCCAGTGTAATCATTATAAGGGCAAAATGTGCATGATGTTGGGTGGGAGCGGATGACGGTGTGGGCACTAAGGGAGCCGATATCGCAGCACTGCTGCAAAACCAGCACCCACCACCCAAAACCGGCCTCCACCCTACTAGCCCACAGTTAAAACACCTTATGCCTGCAATGGTCAGATAGAATGTTCTGGCTTTATATAGTCTATATTCTCTGCCACAACGATAGAAATAGGATGACAGCTCCTGCAGGGCGATAAGCTGGTACTGCACCAATGGTAACCTAACCAGCCCTTCAACTACCCCCATACATTACTATTTTGAAGCAGCCAGCATGTACAGAGATTTCACATTTTCTAATATTTAGTCCATTTTGCAAATGTTGGCCACAGTAAAATCAAAAAATATCCTCTACTGAGTGTAGAACTGCTCATCAGCGGAGGGCTTGCTGGGCATGCAGGACCCCATACTTGCCACTTTGTGCATGGTGGGCCGATGCACAGACCCCCTTCCTGGGGTCCCCACCTTTCTCTTGCCAGAGCAATACCCATTCTTGCAATCCATGCACACTGAGTGACAGAGGTAGACGTTAGAAAGCATGTATCATGCCTCTCGAACACCTGACTGGGCTTGAAGCTTTAACTGAGTCCTCAATTTGACTTCTAGGGCAGCTCGGAACCCTAAAAATTAAGTCACCTGAAGAAAGTGATGTATTTTGGTTATTTAAGTACAAAAAGTCACCAGTAGGGGCGTGGCCAAGATGGCGACGGAGTGAGACGTTCTCTGCGTCCCCTCCGGCGCCGAATTTCGCAAAGCACCGAATAGCACCCCCGGAACCGTGCTTTGACCGGTGGTTCTGCTGTCAAGGGGCACCGGAGCATAGTGGCTGAGTGCTGGTGGCGGCGCTAGTCCCTCGGGGCGTCCCACGAGGAGAAGCGCGCTTCTGGAGCGGAGGCGACGGAGGGCCTATCCGACGCCGGCCTCGAGTAAGAAGGGAGGCCGACAGGAAGTACAGGCAGAGCGATCGCCGTGCTGAACTGGCGGTCGGCCGGTAGCTGGAGCGGCGCCTCGATAGAATCAGCAACCGGCGGGATTCCCGGAGGTCAGCGTCTGCCCCCCTGCCCCCCGCCCGTATGTAGAGCTGTGTGTGCGGTGGCGGAGCCGAAGACTGAGTGCGGCCCGACGGGGCAGTAGTTACACGACCCCCAGCAGTCCCTGCAGACCGGAGGGAGGTAAGCGCCTGGAGGCGGCCAGGGGGCTCAGGGCTGCGATCTGGCTCGTGAAGGGCACTGGCTGGGCCGGACTGCTTGCGAGGAATCGACATTGGGCTCTGGCCGGCTGCGACGTCGGCCTTGTGCGGGCTGGGCGGCCACCTGAGTGGGACACTTGAGGACTGCGGCCACAAGTAGCCTACGCCTACAAGGCTCCGTGATCGGCGGCGGCCTCTAATTGAGGGGGGGGCGAGACGCCTGGAGCCTCAGCTGAGGCCTACACCCTGAGTGAAGCTTGTTCTGGAGGACCTGGTCGTGCGGCGACCCAGGGCGCCATTTTCCCCACGGAGCAGTGACCCGGGCGTGTGAGACGCTCTCTGGTCTTTGGGGGCACGCGCACCATTGCCCTGTGACCTGGTGGGGACTGCAAGATCCGAAGGACTGGCAGTGCAGAGGAGCGGCCCTGCCTTAGCAGCCCTGACGCTTCGAAAAAGGTTTCAGGGAGGCCCGCCGCGTGGCCGGCTGTTGCTGCCGTGGGTTGTGGTCGCCGGAGATTTGTGACCTGAGGAATCGCACACGACCGGTCTTGAGATGACGAACAACCAGAGGAGGGGGAAGACTAACAAGGATGGCCTGTCCAGGGGCTCCCAACTTCCGCCATCGCCTGGGGGGAGCTCCTCTTCCGCATCAGGGGACGGAGAGGCGCCGGTCACGAAAGCGTTCATGACTGAGCTGTTTGCTTCCATTAAGGATGATATCTCGGAGCTGCGCTCCCAGCTCGCATCGGACCTTAGAGAGGTGAGGAGAGACCTGGATGGTGTTGGCGAGAGGGTAGCCACCCTGGAGGACCATGATCTTACCCTGGCTAATGATGTCCATCAGCTGCAACAGGATGTGCTGCGTCTTAGGGAACAGAATCTGGATCTGCAGTCCCACGCTGAGGACCTGGAGAACCGCTCCAGACGGAACAACATCCGTATTAAGTCGGTGCCGTGGGACGGGGAGTCCGGAGATCTGAGAGGCTATGTCCTGGAGCTGTTCCGGCAGATCCTGGGAGACGAAGAACTACCGGATGTTCAGATGGACAGGGCACATAGGGTTGGTCTTCCTAGGCGCGGAGGGGGCCCTCCGCCTGACATCCTCGTTTGCGTCCACGATTTTCAGTTGAAAGAGCGCATTCTGAAGAAGGCCCGGGAGGCTGCATCTATCCAGTTTCGTGGGCACCATCCGCAGTTGTACCAGGATTTGGCGGCTTCTACTCTGCAGAAACGGCGTGAGTTTAGACCAGTGACTGCCTTCCTGCGGGACCGCAACATTGCTTACTCATGGGGCCACCCGTTCCGCATCATATTTCGTTGGAACAACAGGCTTGAACAGATCAGGTCCCTTCAAGTGGCCATGGAACTACTGGGGATCGACGGTCCGGATGCTTCACCTGGCGGTGGGAGTCCTTCTGCACGGAGCCGGCGAAGATCCCCCTCCTGGCATAGGGTGGGCGGGGAGGGGGGGAGGAGGGTGCCTGATAGGCCCACCAGCATGCAAGAACGGGTCGACGCGGTGGCCTCGGTTGCCACTGTCACGCTGTCAGCCTCTCAGCTTGGTTCCGGGGCGGCGTGATTTCTGAAGAGAGATCTGGAAGGCGCCGGAGGGGCGCACCCCTGCAGGTACCGTGGGTTCATATGTACTTTGTGAGAAGACGCCCAGGTACGAGATTCGAGGGGGACATCGGCCGATGTCTCCTAGCCCTACCAAGGAGGACTTTTTTGGACTTCTGATGGTTTGTGAGGGGGTTTTCGGGGGGGGGGAGGGTCTTGGGGGGGCTGTTTGGGGTGTTGGGGTTGGGGGGGGGGGGAGATGGTGGTGACGCGGTCGTGTTGTGGATAGTGTTGTGTGGTGTTGAGAGGGAGAATGTGTGGTGTTGTTGGTATGGGGGAGGCGAGGCGGGAGGGCCTTGGACTCGAGGTTGGGACAATGGGGAGGAGGGCTGGCGGGACACTGTTCTTCACGTGGGCTGTAACCATGGGTTCTTATGGCAGGGGGTGGTGGGCTTGCCCCTGAGTTATGCAGGATTCTGGTTTTTGTCTCCCGATGCCTGTTAGCATAGGAACCTGGAATGTCAAGGGACTGAACTCGCCGCAGAAACGGCAAAGGGTGTGGAAATATATAACGGATCACCATTTAGATATAGTGGGTCTGCAGGAAACTCACCTTACACGCGCAGATGAACTACGTCTCAAGCATAAGGCGTATCCTCTGATATACAGATCCTCTGCGTTCACCAAGCACAAGGGGGTGGCCCTCCTCTTCCATGCTTCGCTGCGTTTCCAACCTGAGGCGATCCGCACGGACAGGGAGGGCCGCTGGTTGATGGTGAGGGGGCTGGTCCAGGGGCGGCTCTGTACCTTTGTTGTGTTGTATGCTCCTAATACTGGCCAGAATAAGTTTCTGCAGGGCTTACTGCGTAAAGTGGGTGATTTTGTTGAAGGGCAGTTGTTCATCATGGGGGACTGTAATTTGGTGTGGGACGGAGCGCTGGACTGTTCTGGCTCTCGCAGGGCGGATACTGGTGTGTTCTCAGAGGTGTCGCGGCAAACAGTTGAGGGCATGGGGTTGGTTGATGGGTGGCGGTTTCTACATCCAACGTCCAGGGACTACACATTTTTTTCTCATGTGCACCGCTCGTATTCCCGATTGGACCATATATTCATAGGCCAGGCTCTTCGAGGAGATGTCCTTGACTCCACCATACTGCCCCTCTCGGTCTCGGATCACAGCATGCTGGTGCTTACACTGCGCTGGTCGTCGACAGGCTCCGGGCAACGGAAGTGGTATTTCCCGGCCTCGGTGCTTCGGGACGAGACGTCTGACAAGGCGCTGCGGGTGGCCATTAGGGAGTTCTTTGCCCTCAACCCACCGTCTGATACCTCGGTGACCAACACGTGGGATGCCTTTAAGGCGTCCATCCGGGGCACTTGCTTGGGCCTTAACGCACAACTCAATAGGATGCGACGCAAGGAGAGGGAGGCCCTGGAGGCTGAACTGGCTGCTCTCGAGCAGGCGCACAAACTCAACCCCTCGAGGGTGACCCTCCGGCCCCTCACGGCGGTACGGGGGAAACTGAAAGCCCACTATAGCAACAGGGCGGAGTTCACCCTACTGAGGCTGGGCCGTCAGTCCTACTCTTGTGGTAACAAGGTGGGGAGGCACTTGGCTCGACAGCTTCGTGACAGGCGGGAGCGGGAGTACGTTGGAGGGATCCGTGATTCTGCTGGACAATTGCAGCATCGGGACGAGACGAAGGCGGCCATCTTTGGTCGCTTTTACTCGGACCTCTACAAAGGGGACCGATTGGGAACGGCTGCTCAGGAAGATTACTTGGGGCGTCTACCCCTTCCGCAGGTGTCTAAGGAATGGAATGAGCTCTTGGGGGCGCCGATTACCAGGGACGAGGTGCTAGCGGCTATTAAGAACTTGAAGCTTCACAAGGCACCTGGCCCGGACGGGTACACTGCTGTGTTTTATAAATCTTACGCCTCCGAGCTCTGTGACTTCTTGGTCACCCTTTTTAATGACATGGCCACCTCTGGTTCTTCCACTGGCTCCTTAGCGGAGGCGATGATTACGGTCTTGCCGAAGCCGGGGAAAGATCCGGCACAATGCGCCTCATTTCGCCCGATAGCGCTTCTTAATTTGGACGCTAAACTGTATTCGGCGATCTTGGCGTGTCGGCTACAAGACCTTATGCCGGCACTGATCCACCCGGACCAGTCTGGCTTTATTAAGGGTCGCCAGACGCATGATAACACACGGCGGGTGGTGCATCTGATAGAAAAGGCGGAACGATTCCGTATACCGGCGGTCCTAGTGGGCCTGGACGCCGAGAAGGCCTTCGATAGGGTGGATTGGGGGTTCCTATTCAATACCTTGACTGCCTTTGGTTTTTCGGAGACCTTCATCACTATGGTAAGGGCTAATTACTGCTGCCCCCGGTCTCGAGTTGCAGTGAATGGGCATTTATCAGCGTTCTTTGCTCACACTCGCGGCACTAGACAGGGCTGCCCTCTGTCCCCCCTGCTATTCGCGCTGAGCATCGAGCCGCTGGCGGTGGCGGTGCGGGAGCATGAGGGGATCCGAGGTTTACCGTTTGCGGGGGAGCAGCATAAGATTTCGCTCTTCGCGGACGATGTCTTGCTCTCTATTGCTGATCCGGAGAGCTCGCTTCCTTGCGTTAGGGAGGCCTTGCTGGAATTTGAGGGAGTGGCGGGCTTTAAGGTCAACTATAGCAAGTCGCACATCCTGAATCTTACCCTGTCGCAGGCTGAGGTGGACCGGGTGCGGCCGCTGACACCGTTGGCCTGGGCCGCGGGTTCGCTTGTCTACCTGGGGGTCCATTTGACTCCGACGGTGGGCGGGCTGTTCCAGGCCAATTTCCCATCCTTGCTGGCGAAATCTCGGGCCGAATTGGACAGGTGGAAGCCGAAATTTCTGTCGTGGCTGGGCAGAATCCATGCCGTGAAGATGGTCCTCCTCCCTAAATTCTTATATTTGTTCCAAGCCTTGCCTATCCCCATGGGCAGCGATTTCTTTCGGCACCTCAAGACTTCCTTACTGCGTTTCGTATGGCAGGGGGGTCAGGCACGGGTGTCATATGCAGTTCTCCGTCGACCGAGATCAGAGGGTGGGGTTGGGCTCCCAGACCTGCAGTTATATTACAAAGCGGCGCAATTGAGAGTTTTGGTAGAGTGGTCGCAACAGACCTCCGAGAAACACTGGCTCCATATGGACCGATGCGTTGCCGGTAGGTCGCTTTGGGACCTGGCCTGGAAACCAAAGAAGGACCGCCCCCTCAATGCATATATCAGCACCCCCACCGGCACGGTATTGAAGGTGTGGGACTCCCTGGCGGGAGATGACCGTTGGACCACATTCCCTTCGCCGTTTACGCCCTTGCATTACAACCCAGCTTTCCCGCCGGCACTACACGAGGGTCCGTTTGCGGTGTGGAGGGAGGGGGGGTGTCGGGCGTTGACCCATTTGTTCCACGGCCGGGACACCCTTACTTTCGCTAATTGCATGAGAGATTATGGGGTCCCCCAGACTGAGCGATTCCGGCATGTTCAGCTGCTGCACTGGGCTACGTCACCTGGAGTGGTGGAGGCGGCTACGAGACCGCCGACGCCGTTTGAAGCCTTTATTTTGCGGACGTCTGCCATGAAAGGGGCCATCTCCTTCATTTACCAGCTGTTACTTCAATCGACAATAACTCCTCGACCTCGCTACATGGGGCAATGGGAGGAAATGTTGGGGCGGGATGTCTCGGACGCGGAATGGTCGGCGCTGTGGCGCGACTTGACGTCCTTTAACCATTCCTTGCTCTTGAGGGAAGCCCACCTCAAAACGGTCATGCAATGGTATATGTGCCCGGCTAGGCTTCACCGCATTTTCCCGGGGACCTCGGATAGGTGCTGGAGGGGTTGCGGACTTCTGGGGGATTTCCGCCATATCTGGTGGGACTGCCCGGTGATCCGTCCGTATTGGGAGGAAATCCTTTCCCATATGAAGGACATATTGACTTATCCCATTGATGACTCTATGGCTTGTGTCCTGCTAGGGCTGCGTGACCCTGGCCTCGTCTATCAGACCAGGGCGGATAAAAAAAAAATTTTGTGGCTGTGCCTCGGCGCAGCGAAGCTTACGCTGGCTGCGGCCTGGAAGAAGAGGGAGGCTCCGGCGATCTCGTTGTGGCATGCGCGGCTGTGGAGGTTACTCAGTTTGGAGAGAGTGGCGGACATCTTCTTGGGACAGTATAAGAATTTCCGATATCAGTGGGGGCCTCTGGTTACGTTTCTCTCTAAGGGATTGCCCTCGGCCGTGTGTCCGGCTTCTGTGAGATCGATGCACCTCTTTCAAGTGTGAAGTGGATCTGTATGAGTGTTGAGTGAATGGCGTCACCACCGGGGGGGAGGGAGGGGGTGGGTAGGGAATGTTGGTTGTTTGGGGTTTTTGGGCTGTGGAGGACTCGCTAATTGGCTGTCTACATTGCCTGTATGGAATCTGGAGGTCTGGGGTCCGGCACATTGCGGCACTGGTCACCTTAGTTGGCCCGGCCTACTGATGAGCTGATAGCACACTATGTTCAGTGATCTTCAATGTTCTGTTGTCCTGAGCCTGGACTGGATATACGTTTGAAATGCTTGGGTCATTGCTGTTGTGCTTACAAGGCTTTTACCTTGCTTTTGGGTACTGTGCGGTCTCCCGCAGCCCTGTGTTTATTTCTTATGTACCTCAAAATAAAATAAAAATTTTACAAAAAAAAAAGTCACCAGTAACATTAGAATGGCACATTTTTCAGCAACCAGGTAGGCATGATAAATTACCACATATATACAATTTCGCACAGCCCTAGTTCGCACCTCAGTGTGTCCAACTCTACTGTCTGCTCTTGTGAAATGCTAACACCTGCTTTTAAAAGTGGTTATAAATGGCATGAGTGTGATTTGAAGAACAAAATAAAAGTATGGGTGACAAAGCCGAAAGGCTTAGCTTATTTTAAGCGTTTATGTTATGTTATGTTATGTTATGTTACGGTATGGATGCAATGCTTTTTAAAATTTTATTGGGCGACAGCTTCAGAAGTGCTGCCAGGATCCGATTTAAACTCATGCCAACAGGCAGAACATGTGGTCTACCAGAGCTGGGGATGCCCCAGGAAATGGGACAAAGTGTGGAACAGCTGGCGTACATACGGTTATAAACAAAATATGATGAATCAAGCAGAGACTTCTGATATGGCTGACAAGTTTAATTGCAGCACAGGAACAAACGTGCATCCCACTATCTGGCCAGGCTCCAACTGCCCCAGCTGGAATGCTAGCCAGGTAGTCAACAAGGGAGAATATTCACAATGTTCTAAAGAAGAAAACTACTAAAGACATTAAGAACAGACTACACAAACCAGACAAAGTAAAATCATATTTACAACACATCTCCCTCCCTTGAAACTCTGAAAAGAAACAGAACACATAAGACAATCAAAATCAACAAATATAATCGTCCAGATATACAGGTGGACGACGAGTACGAGAACTCCTCATGCTGTTATTGATTGAATCATTGTAAGAGGAGAAATTATTTCGAGAACTGAAACTTTGATCCTGAACACCAATACCACGCGAGGCATCACCACCACCCTCTTCCCTCCTAACTTCTGACAGGACTGAAGAATTCAAATTACTTTGGGTAGATAGCATATAGCCATTATAGTTGAACAAGAGTCATACATAATATAATTAAAATTAACATCAGAATATTTTCGATACAAAGCAACTCTGCGATAATTCCATTTCTCATTATTCTCCAGAAGAACAAAATGAGGAAAGACCTGTTTGACAGAGAAAGGACCTCTAAACTTCAAAAGCCCTTTGAAATTCTCCCCGGGTTTAACTTTGACCAGATCACCAACAGAAATTGGCACAGAAACCTTATCCGCCACTACTTGGGAGGAACATTTCGCATTAAAACTTTTTTAACCAAGACGGTGTCAGTTTTGTATTGGGAGGCCTACCTCGCATTAATTCGAAAGGAGACTTGAGGTCTTGCTTGTGGGGAGTGGAGTGATAAGCCCACACCATCTCCTGAACTCTATCATTGGAAAAACAACCCATTTGAATAATGCCCTTTACCAGTCTGTTAACCCTCTCACACTTATCATTACCCTGTGGGTTATACAAACTTGTCCGATGATGAGTTATCCCACAACTCTCCAAGAACAATCTCATTTTATTAGACGTCAATTGGGTCCCGTTGTCTGTTATCAAAACAGAAGGGAAACCCTCATCAATGAAAACACCCTTAAGAAAATTAATTGTGGAATCAGTAGTGATTTTTCGCACGGAATGCTAGCCAGGTAATCAACAAGGGAGTATATTCACAATGTTCTAAAGAAGAAAACTACTAAAGACATAAAGAACAGACTACACAAACCAGACAAAGTAAAATGATATTTACAACACATACCAAGGCAACTGATGGGGTGGAGGGGGTTAGGCAAACTTGTGTAGCATCCTGTTGTTAAAATCATAGTCAGGCAAAGTTCTTGTACCATGTGTATGCTGTACACAATAGGAGTGCTATTCCTGTGTCTACTTGCAAGCTGGCTCTCTTACCTGTGCAGGATATCAAATGTCTCAATCCTGTTATAATCTGTATTCTGTGCTTGTGTTTCTTCTTTTATGCAATAAAGTGCTTCCCGGAAGCCAGCTGGGTTTCAATTGGATCGAGAAGCACAGATTATAACACAATATTCTTTAAGATGACATTCTAAGTAACTCTAAGGCACCCTAAATCGACAACAAATCTCCCTTTCTCAGTTCGAAGAAAACGAAAAGGCAAATAAGGCTGAATTTCTAAAAGTACATTTCATAGAATGAACAAAATATATAAATCAATATGTATAAATGTTACCTAACAAGATTGGGAAGCAGGATGGGAATTAGGATTATGGATATGTATATACACCCAAAAATAATGGAAAATAACAATACCACAAAATTCCAGATGAGTGGCCTTCGGAATGCGCTAAGAATCAGCCTAAAGCTGCAACACAAAGCTAGCCAAAAGAGTGCAGAGCACTATACTGTGTCAAAATCAAGGATACATCATCAAATAATTGTAGTGGTAGCTGTTGTCTGGTAGGATAAATGTATTGTTACTGAATCATGATGTGGTCTTTTGGGGGTTGTGGCTTATCAGGCCAAGATGGCGGATGCTCATCGTTTGAGCTCTGCACCATAAACCGTGTAATCCACCACAATCCGAATGCTGGGCCAGACAAAACCAACAGCTCACTCTACAGCATTACTTCTGGTAGTGGTGCCTGGCCGCCATTGCCGTTTGAGGCCAGGACTGGACTGCTGGGTCCATGTGGCCGACCTTGCCACGAATCACTGAGGAGGTCGGAACTTCATGCTATACTACATCAGGCTCGGGGAAATAGGTGCCCAGATCGAGAGTGGAGGGTACAACGAGGAAGCAGCGTAACAAGTAGCTGCGCCAGAGGCCGCATGGCCAACGGCCACTCTGGAGGTTATGCGGCCTAGCAACAATGCGGCCAGCACTTCTCATCTGAGCGGGGAGCCGTCCCCAGAGGAACAACATGGAGCCCCGGCCTGTCACAACATCGGCAAGGGCTGGACACCGGCCTTATCTATCCTCCTCTCCTGCTGCATGCAAGGACCACAGAGACGCTGTGGTGGTGAGGGCCGACATGCTGTAATAGGAGCTCACAGCCACCATCAAATGACGACTGGCCAGCTGTAATGGAGGGATGACCCTCTGCTATTGAGTGGGGTGAAGCTGGCCGGGGGCGGGCAGAGGAATGTTCTACTTCCCTCCCTTCCCTCCCCATGTCACAGAGATACCCAGTGGAACAATAGCACTACAAGTGGAGGACTCCTACTCCCCATGATCCACTGATAGGACTGGTTTCATCCCTCTAACCTTGAACCCTGGAGTCCCAGATACACATCGGCGTTGGCCTGGGCACGCAGTCTACTACCGTCTCACTTAGCAGCCCATGGAGACCGAAGCCATAGCACTCGCACCCTGCTGGCCACCACTGGCATACTAACTCTTGCGGCATACGTTGCTTGGATCACTGGTACTTCCTGTGAGCCTCCAATACACACAACCCTGGGCAGGTGAAGTCATCAGGGCTGCCATTTAAATGGGGTGACTGCCCCCCCGGTCTATAATACTGGATACCACGCTGCAAGGGGACACGCAATGCCTCACTGAGCCTGCAACTGATAAACTAGATATGGACCATTGAGAACTCCCGGTTATCTATGGAGTCTAAGGTGGGCTCCTTGGTAGCTGAAGTGATCTTCCTAAGAGATGATCCATGGAAGCTTGTGGACAGAGTCACCAATGGGGAGAAAACATTGCCCTCGCTACACCCGCTAGTCATAGAAAATCAGCGTGCCCTCCTGGACCTGCAGAGCTGTGTGTGAATGCTGGAGAGGAGAGCGGAGGATGCTTCTTTAGGAGCAGCATATTAATCCTGGGCCTGCCAGAGTTGAAGACCAGGATCTACTGGCAATTTTGGAAACCTGGTGTAAGTCCTTTGTCTCTGTTTCGGACATCAACTCTTTCTTCTCTCTGGAGTGTATCCACCTGGTGCTCCTGACAAGGCCCATGCTGGCCAAGCTCCTGCACATCAAGGGCCTTAAAAGTAGAAGACAAATCCTCATGCTCTTCCCTGACTTTACCCAGTGGTACAAGATAAGTGCACCTCTTTTCTGGAGGTCAATAGGCTACTCAGACAAATGGGAATTCAATACTTCTTGCTGTGCCTGGCTTGCCTTAAGATCCTCACTAGCGACGAGTTTTTTACCGATCCTAAGGATGCATGTGATTGAGACAACAGGAACTCCACTGCCTCCCCAGTTGGAGATACAAGTGGACCCCCTTGACCCTCCCGCCTCCCACACCCGGGCAGGAACAAAGAAATCTTTCTCGACTGGACCCACCCTGAAGTCTCCAGAATTGATGTCCCCCACCCTGGAACAAATATTAGGAGTCCACCGGTGGGCCCTCCGGGTGCGGCTAGCCTGGGTGCAGAGACTGGGCTCTTGGGCAGTAAAAGTTTCCCTCACATTTTTCCTCAGATGTAAAATCCAATTCGTCACATGACTCAAGTCGGGAGTCACAAACTCCACGACTGGTGACTCCTCAAACAGCAGACACTATAATCTAATCTGGCGCCCCAATGTGAAGACCCAGGTTGACTGAACCCCTGCTTCCATACTTACCTAACAGCTGATGAGTCTTTAACCTGTTTATTATTTAATAATCTGTGAGCTTATGTCCTCTCGGGATGCCACAGCGAAGGTGTTGCCACCCACTCCCTCACTTGATCATAACCGGGCCAAGTATACCACAGATGTTGACATGCAGGGCAATGCAGCTCTTGGACCTTTGCCACTCATTGTTAGGCCTCCACCCCACATACCTAAATGGTTGATTACTGTACCCAGTTTGACTGTACGGCCATTTGTGGTAGGCTCTGTGAATTTTTGTTTGTACATGTTGAAGCCCTTCCACAGTCCCCCTCACAACTCTACAGGATAGGCAGACATCACATGTCACATACAAGTAGGGTGGTGGGGTGTTGGCTCAAGAAGCTGACCGCCAGAGGTTTTACACTCACAGGGATGAGTTTTCATCACCATATACACTATGGATCCACTTAATACCACTAGATTCCTTACCTTGAACATATGTGGCATGCACACTGCGAGGAAACGCTATCCTGTATACTCCTATATTAAGCGACAGCATGAACAAATAGTATTGCTCCAGTGAACACACATCACAGCTGGGGAGCTACAGAAACTACAAAAGCAATGAAGGGGTCCGTGTATGCCACCACATAGTTTGAATACGTGTGAGGGGCCATGTTCTGGATCCTACAGGTGGTTACTTTCCATGTGCCAGTCACACCAATAGACAGGTAAGGGAAATACATATGGATTGAGGGCCAACCTGATGGCCCACATATTCTCATAGGGAGTCAGTCTACACCCTGAACACTGGCCAGTGAGCCTTCTGGACTACGCTGTCCTTGGAGTGCAGGCCCATAGGACCGAATTTCCATGGGTGGTGGTTCAGTACTATAATTGTGTAATCAACCTTCACCTAGTTCACTCTCACTTGCTGCTACTCTGCATCTTCCCCACACACTATTGCAGCACTTCACGGGGTGTGCTCATCAATGGGCTCTAGCAGACTCATGGAGGGCCAGTCACCCAAGCTCCCAACTCGACTCCTTTTACTCTCACTTCACGATGCAGATGTTGTTTACTTGTTATGGGTTGCCCGGCAGCCACCGACTCCACGACTCCTCTCCAATACTGCCAGGAAGATCCAGTCTACTGAAAAATACAGGAGTCCCACACACAGCAATACTTTGGCCAGCCACGGTCTGTGCAGGTAACAGTGTGGGGCCGGGTAAGGGGGGATTTCGAGGGACTATGCAAAGGGACAATTAATTATTTATTTAATTTTCTCTCAGCATCGCCCCTCAAAATCCCCCCTGACTGGGCCTCACCGCCCCACCGCAGTTACCTGCACGGACGGCGGCTGACTTTGGCAAACATTATAACTTAGCCTCTTGTAGGACAATTGTGAGTGGGACGCCTTCAAAGTAGTCACAAGAAGGATCTGCATACAGGAAATAGTGGAGGTACACAGGACACTTGAGAAAGAGATAATGGAGGTGAAGCGGCTCTTGCTGCCACTAGATAACAACAGAGAGTGACATCGCTAAAAGGACGGAGCTAGATGAGGCTAAAACCCAATAGGCAGGCCTTCTGGTAGGTCTACGATGCTTTAATCTTGGTTCATTTGTGGTCAAAACCCACAGAGAGGGCGACAAGTCTGACAACCTCCTTGCATGGCCAATTAACTTGGAAACCAGCTTGATACCCATTCTGGAACTCAGTTCACAACATGGTGCCACCGTTTATGCGCAACACAACATCTTACAGGTGTTCCTCAGGCCATTTATGAGGCACCCCTACCCCAGCAGCTTTGGGCATGATGGAGATGTTTCTGTCAGCTCCTGCCCTTCCTTAGAATCGTGATGCTCAAAGAGACAGCCTTGCTGCTGTGATCTCAGCCACAAATGTCAAACAGTCTATTACGGATCTTGTAAAAAACAAAATCCCAGGCCCTGATGGGTTGCCAATGGGGCACTATGGCATTTGTACCAACAGCCTTGCACCCCGTTTAGCAGAGATGTTTAACGATGCCCTTAAATTTGGGGAACTACCTCCCTCCCTCCGGGAGCCACGCTTGGTATCCATTCCTTAGCCTGTCCTCGTACCAGCCTATTGTCATTCTATGAGCCAGCAGATATGCTCAGATTCTTCCTAAGCTTATTCATTTGGATCAAAATGGCTTTGTCCCGGGGCGGAGCACTTCCCTTATCAGGTGCCTGTTTGGTGTACAGGGTCATTAAAAAAATATATATTTGTTATTGCAGTTTTAAACAAACACATTAATACCAAACACAACCCACTCCCATACCACCCCACCCCACACATTATGCAGACATATCATAAAAAATGCTAATCTCTTGTATCACCACTTACACAGTTAATTGGATGCAGTTTATAAAACAACAATTCATTATAATACAGTACAGTTCAATCTAAGCTAATAGCCCTCCCTTACCATATAAAGTGACTCGTGCAATAGCAGCCAAGTACTATATCAAGAGACCCCTAGGGTTCCATAATTAGAGGATTGACTAACCTACTTGACAGTCATACCCAAACTCTCTGCCCCTTTTTCAGTGACCGATTACCCTTTCTTGCATAAATACCCTTCTCTAAATTAAACACCGATAATAACCAAGTCAACCATTGCTGAAAAGTTGGGGGATTAGGATCCAACCAGGCTGAAGCTATACATAATCGTAAAATGGCCATAGCGACACATAACAGAGCTCCACCATCCTCTACTCCCTCTCCTTCTTGTACTCCCGGTAAAATCAGAGTCGGGGTTATGGATACCTTCAGCCTGAGTTTAACTTAAAAAAATCTAATAATTTAATTTTTCAGTGGAAGAAGGACTCCACACGAAGTGAACATATGTACTATATCAACTTCATGTAAATTGAGCTGGGGGTAAGAAGTTCCTTTACCTTCCCCCATTTAGCAATCCTGTATGGTGTATAATATAAAACAAAAAAAAACGTCCTTTAAAACTGAGCTTGTTTGCTTGTCGACATTAAAACAGTACGGGCTAATAAAAATGATCTATGAAATATAATTTACGATATGCCCAATTCGTTTTACCATTTTAAGGAATATTTTCCTAGATCATCTTTCATTGCAATATTCAAAAGATGGTATACTGTCCCAATTTGACATTTATTCTGACCCATCAGTCTGTCTAACAATTAGATTTTTTTTAACCTGCGGTCTCCCCCACCCCCCTGCGTTGCAAGAAGTCTCTTATTTGGAGGTATTTAAATAATTCATAATATCAAACTCAGTTTTAAGTTCATTAAATGAAACAATATTGGTTCAAGAAAAAAATGCCCTTAATCCATTCTGCCCGGCAATAAGCCAGGTTAACATGTATTGATCCCTGAAAATCTCACTCTTTTGTAGAGCCAAGTTCAAGCGGTCGCCAAAGGTAGCCCAATGCCTCCACACTAATGAAAAGTTCAAAGGGAGAAGGAATACGATCCTCTGCATCTCTATTAGGGTGTTCCTGTAATAAAATAGTACAACACTGTTGAGTGGTGGCCCAGTAAAATAACTTAAGTTTAGGCAGAGCCCACCCATCCCTCTCTTTTGGAAGCAAGAGAAATGTAAGTGATCTTCTAGTTCTTGAATATGCCCGTAAAAACTGAGAGAATACATTGTCAAGTTTCTTCAGTCCTACTGGCAGGCAGGTCACTCCCCATGCTGTTGCATGGCTCTGCCTGCATTGTTTTTGCCTAATCTTGTATTTTTCCCCTGTTCCTAACTTGCATTCTTTCCCAGAGTTGTTCTTTTCCCCTTTGCCTGTACTTGCTTTCTTGCAAAGACTTGTTTTTTTCCCCTGTTCCTAACTTGCTTTCTTGCCCAGACTTGTTTTAATTCCCCTGTGTCTGTACTTGCTTCCTTGCCCAGACTTGTTTTTATTCCCCTGAGCCTATACTTGCTTTCTTGCGGAGACTTGTTTTTATTCCCCTGTGCCTCTACGATGCCAGAACCCTCCACGCACTCAACACCTGACGATCACACACCTGCTTCCTTGCCACCCCGAAGCACAGTCACGGAGCTATCACCTGCCAAAACTGCAGCTTCACAAGCATCCGCCCCACCATGCTGCCAACCAGGAAAGAACCCAACCACTTCAGATGCATCTTTCTCAACACCCGCTCCTCCTGCAAACACGTCGTTGAACTCTGGGACCTACTCGACTCAATCTCCCCAGACGTCACCTTCCTGACGGAGACCGCCAAAAGGGCTTCCTTCAAAAACCGCCTTGACAACAACGCGCACAACAGCAAAGAGCTCTTCAACATCGTGAAGGAACTCTCCAACCCCAGCTCCAACACCAACGACGTCCCACCCTCGCAAGACCTGTGCGACTCGCTGGCCACCTTCTTCCACCGCAAAATCGCAGACATCCATGACAGCTTCAATGCCACGACCGCCCAACAACCACTGAGACCTCCACCCCCACGACCACCATCCACACCAACCGCCTGCTCTCCTGGACTAACATCAACAACGATGACACCATCAAGATCATGAACACCATCCCCTCCGGATCTCCGTCAGACCCATGCCCACACCACATCTTCAACAAAGCCAGCACATCCATCACAGCCCATCTCCGGAAAGTCATCAACACCTCCTTTGAGACAGCAACCTTCCCGGAGAGCTGTCAAGATCAACACTTTACTCAATAAACCCAAGGCGGACCCCAAGGACCTCAAGAACTTCCGGCCCATCTCCCTGCTCCTGTTACCAGCAAAGGTCATCGAGAAGACCGTCAACAAACAACTGACCCGCTACCTCCAGGAGAACAACATCCTGGACCCTTCCCAGTCCGGGTTCCGCAGTAACCACAGCACGAGACTGCCCTCATCGCTGCCACGAGGACATCAAGTCCCTGCTGGACAACGGAAAAACGGCAGCCCTCATCCTCCTGGACCTGTCAGCCGCCTTCGACACAGTCTGCCACCACACACTACGAACATGCCTCCACAACACTGGGATCCAAGAGAAGGCCCTGTACTGGACCAGCTCCTTCCTCTCCGGCAGAACACAGAGCGTCCGCCTTGCCTCCTCTGAAGGCACCAAGATCATCTTCAGTGTACCCCAGGGCTCATCCCTCAGCCCAACTCTGTTTAACATCTACATGGCACCGCTCGCCCACGTCGGCACGACTTCAACATCATCTCCTACGCCAATGACACCCAGCTGATCCTCTCCCTCACCGAGGAATGAAGGCCGTCGCTGAATGGATGAGGAACAGTCGACTGAAGCTGAACTCGGAAAAGTTGGAGGTCCTCATCCTCGGATCCACCCCTTTGGCCTGGGACGACTCCCGGTGGCGACCGCACTGGGAACCGCTCCAACACCCACTGACCACACACGCAACCTAGGGTTCATCCTTGACTCCACCCTCTCCATGACTAAACAGGTCAACGCCGTCTCCTCCTCCTGCTTCAACACCCGCCGCATGCTCCGCAGGATCTACACGTGGATCCCTACTGAAACGAGAAAAACGGTCACTCAGGCCCTCGTCAGCAGCAGGTTGGACTACGGAAATGCCCTCTATGCAGGAGCCTCGGCCAAACTCCTGAGACGGCTCCAACGCATCCAGAACGCCTCTGCACACCTGATCCTCGACATCCCTCGCTGCAGCCACATCAGACCCCACCTGAGAGACCTGCACTGGCTCCTAGTCAACAAGAGGCTAACCTTCAAGCTCCTCACCCACGCACACAAGGCACTCCACAACAGTGGACCAACGTACCTCAACAGATGACTCAGCTTCTACACCCCCAGCCGCCAGCTCCGCTCCACCGACCTCGCCCTCGCCACTGTCCCCCGCTTCCAAAGAGCGACCTCCAGCGGCATATCATTGTCCCACCTCGCCGCCAAGACCTGGACACCCTCCTTATCCACCTACGGCAGACCCAAGACCGGCTGACCTTTAGAAAGCTCCTCAAGACCTGGCTTTCCGAGCAGTAGCAGCATTCCCCACCCTAGCGCCTTGAGACCCTCACGGGTGAGTAGTGCGCTTTACAAATAATATGATTGATTGATTGATTGATTGATAGCTCTAAATAAGTACAGGATTTTGTGGTAAAATATATTCTTAACTATATTACGTCTGCCCACCAATGAGAGATGTAAGTTATTTAATCTACAGAGCTCCTTTTTAGTCTTCCCAATCAGAGGGTCCAGATTTTCTTAAATAATTTAGGGCCAGATGTAGGTAGGCTACTACCGTCCGGTAACAGGCTTTTCCTATGTAGGTGGTATATTTACTAATTCGGTAAATAACGAATCGGTATTTACCGATTCGGTATTTACCGAATCATCATTTACCGATTCGGTATTTACCGAATCGGTAAATGAGATGTAGGAAGCACTTGGAAGAGTGCTTTTGTGCTTTAAGGATTTGTTATTTACCACCAACTATTGGTTGGTGGTAAATAAGGAATTCCTCAGTAAATGCAAATCTGTGCATTTACTCCTGTGCCATGTGACAGACTTACATGCCCTTAGAGCATGTATGTATGCCACATGTGCACACCAGCACTATTCAGGGGTGCAACAGGGTGTCAAAGTGACACCCTGCCACCCTTAACTCTTTCCCTATTTTACCGAATCGGTATTTACCGATTCGGTAATTGCCATTCATTCCTATGGGCCTCCAGGCCCGTAGGAATGAACGGCAATTACCGAATCGGTACATTTTTGGCAAAGGGCCAGGAACCTAGGGGAGTGGCTTTACTATCTGTGTCCGCAACCTTTCCTGCTGGTAGACTAGTCAAGACTAACAGGATCTTTTCCCACTGTAACGGTCCTTCTAAAAACTCTTGTTCTTCTCTGGATAATTGATCCAGAGTTATTGTATTTAGATACTCATTTATATGCTCAAGTTCCAGATTGACCTCCCATTTGGTAGCCTCCGTGTTCAAGGATTGATAACATTTTTGAAAGGAGGCTCTAATCTCGACAGGATCTGAAACCCCCCTATAAATTGGATCTCTAATGTCCATACTTAATTATGCATGTTTTCTTGTTATCTTCTTTTTCGCTAGCTGGTGTCCCATTTGTTCACTACACTTGTAAACTCCTTCTCTCCAAACTGTTAGTTTATCTGCTGCTTTTTTAACGAATATTTCTGAAATCGCGGCCCTTGGCCCCTCTCTACCTCTCTCCACCGCCGCACAGCTATTACCAATGTTTCCTCTACCAAAATCAAAGTTTGCTGTCAGTCCTGCAGTATCCGCTTTTCTTCTTTCCCCTGGTTCAATGAAAACTGTATTATCTCCCCCTATATACACTTTCATAGTGTCCCAGACCACCCCTATTGGCACACTCCCAACATTCTCTTTTAAAAGCACAGGGATCCATGTATACAAATGTTTGCAATATTCCTCATTAACTAACAGAGTCTTTTGAAGCTCCAAGAAACCAGGTTCCTTTTAAACCTTTCTCCATGAATCTCTAGCTCTAAAGGTTTGTGATCCGACAAAAACCGAGGGTAGCGTTCAATTCTGCCGTCAAGTATTTAAGCATGTGATACATAGAAATGTTCTAGACAGGTATTTGATTGATGTGACCCTAGCTATCAAAGACTGTAAGGTCCTAGAACGAGCCTGGAGACGCTCCTATGAGCCCACAGCCAAAACATGCTATAGAGACAACATCAATGCATATCGTAAACAGTTCCGGAAGTCGAGGGCCGCACACTTTGCGAACAAAATAAAAAACAGCACTAAAACTATTTTATCTCTTCTAAAGGGCATCATAAAACTATCATTAGCAGCTGAGCCCAATATTTCCACTAACATCTGATGTGATGAACTGGCCAAGTATTTAATTGGGAAAGTGGAACGCATTTACGATAACTTTGGTCCAGATATCAAGGATCCATATTCACATTCTGTGATGTCCTCTATATACCCTTCCAATGCAAGACCTTGTAGGCACAAGGTGGATAACCTGAGCACTCCTATGTGCTAATAAGACAAATTTTTTCAAAGTATAGTGTAATAGTTCAAAGTTTTATTCACTTTGTCTTCAATCTTTTGAGTAAATATATGCTTGTTCTTTGACAATTCATGCAATTTCATTTCCAAAGTAACCAATTGTCGTAACTTGAAGATATCCAAGGTATTCAGAAATTCCAAACTTTACATCATGTACATGGTTAAAATCCCCAATGCATTTCGAGCAGCAAGCTCTTCGTCAGGGGGTTCGGTATGTACTGTAAGTAAGTAGAAAGAGAACGTGTAAGTCAGGAACCAGGTGTAAAAAAAGAACTTGACGGTCTTTGTATGCAGCCAAAAGAGAGATCAACCAACGGTTATATGCGAGCACATTAATCCGTTATCACAACGTGTCAAGAATCCCGAGAGGATTACGCATACCACTAAAATCGACTCTATGTAAGAACAACACCAAATTTACTGAAAGATGGTACGGAATACTCAACAAGTGTTCACTCGACCTTATCCTACTCATAGTTGAAGAATTATCTAAAATGCTTGAACACCTCACCACAGAAGTAGCTCAGCTCAAAGTTGAATTGACCTCCAAATTGACCCCAGAGGAATTGAGCCAAACTTTGGAAGACGTAAATACACAACTCGAAAAATATACAAAAGAGATTAATGAATGCAAACTGCGTACGTTCAAACGTGATACAGTAGACTACAAGCTTGGCGAGGTATATAATTGGGCCGAAATCTATGCGGCCAGAAGACAACAAAGATCACAATATAATAAATCATTCGCAGGCGAAACATCTTCCTCAGATGGTTCCTCATACAATCGTCAACCCAGACAAGATTCTAGACAAACATCACGTCCAGTCTCATCGCAACAAGGAGGAATCCCCTCCAGTGGACCTTCCGTAAGCGATGCATCAACTAGTCATGCTACAATTCAAAGCACTGGACCGGTGCCTTTTTTAGGGGTAGGCACAGACGCAACAGGAGATCCCGGCGGACGCAATTTAACAGAACAACAGCGACCCATCGCACAATCAACGAGGAGCCACAGAATCTGATCATAGATATATCTCCAATACTAACCTTTCAAACACACAAAATAAAGTTTTGCAAAAAGGGACCTCCTTTGTCCCCACCTATAATACCAATGATCTTGAGTCTCAAGTAAGTTTTTACAAATTCATGCGTACTCTACGATTACGACACTTTTTTTCCAACGTGTGTACAACTTCCACTACCACTGAAGATAACACCATCATGGATTTACGTCCTAAAAGTACCTTCTTGGCCCCCGTGACCCATAAAACCCTTGACATATTTGAAGCCCTAGTACAAAAAGATCTAGACAACATCCAACAGACCACAGTTCGACACAGACAAAACCTCACAAGACAAGAAAAAATTGCATTGAAGCAATTAGCGACAAACAATGAGATCATGATCTGCCCTGCTGACAAGGGTGGCTCGCTGGTATCATGGACACCCAATTCTATCTGGACAGCGTGAGCAATCATTTGACAGAGTCCAACGTCTATGTGGAAATACATTCAGACCCCACTAAAGAATATGCTGCAGTTCTCCAAACCATCATTGATAAAGCAGTATCCAGAGGCACCATCACTACCAAAGACCGAAACTATCTCATCAAAGCACATCCCAGCACTCCATACTTGTACATGATCCCAAAGATCCACTAACATCCGATTAGACCACCATTCAGACCCATCGTCAGCACGTGCAATTCCATTCACGAACCGTTGGCACCTACATTGATCGTCACTTGCAACCTTCTGTGAAACAAATGGCTAGCTACCTTCAAGACACCACCGATTTCTTATCCAAACTCATACTCATTAAGATCGATCCTCATACACCAGTTTTGCTCTGTACAATAGACGTTAAGTCACTATACACTTCCATCCCACACAATCTTGGCATTCAGGCGGCAGAAGCAGCACTACTCAAAACTACTAAACCACATGAACTACAGGTTTTTCCCATGGAATTGATTGAATTCCCTCTAATGCATAGTTATTTCAGCTACCAAACCAAATTTTTCAGTCAACTTTCAGGAGTAGCCATGGGCAATTGCGCAGCCCCATCATACGCCAACCTTTTCATGCAAGACTATGAAACCGAAAACATCTTAACTGTACCGCATTGGAAAAATCACCTCCAAATTTACTACCGTTACATTGATGACATTTTTTTAATATGGACCGGAACAGAAGCACAATTAACCAAAGCTATCAATCATCTCAACGGTGTAAATGAAAGAATTCAATTCACATACAATTTCAACCGCTCCACGATATCCTTTCTAGACGTCAAGATTACCATTAAAGACAACAAACTTGAAACATCTGTTTTTACCAAACTTACGGACCGAAACAACTACCTACACTATTCCAGTTTCCACCAACCCAGTCTAAAGAAGCACTTACCCTATTCTCAATTGTTAAGAGCGAAAAGAATTGCCTCTACTGAAGAGTCGTTCGTACAGGATAGCATCAACATCATGGACAAATTTTCCAAGAGGGGATACCCACAACATATCATCACATCAGCCTATACAAGAGTGAGTCCCATAGACCGCTCTTCATTACTCATACCTAAAATCAGGCAGAGTTCAAGCAGTCAACCCAATGTTTTTGTCAGCAAATTTTCAACCAAAAGTCATCTTATCAAAAGAAGCATCAAAACTCACTGGCAAATACTACAACTAGAACCTGATTTCAACAATTTGTTCAATCAAGTACCAATCTTTGCATACCAAAGATCCAAAAACCTGCGATCACTCCTTAAACCACGCACCATTGAACCAGCCATATACAAAGGAACTATTCCCTGTCACAATTGTCAAAACTGTCACAACATCATTTCAGGCAATTGCATAAACCATCCTAGCTCTGGAAAACAAATTCCTCTTAAAACCAACGCAACTTGTGACACCATGAATGTGGTATATCTCCTGAAATGTCCCTGCGGGCTCCCTTACGTAGGGAAAACCGAAAGAAAAATAAAGACGAGACTTAATGAACACCGGAGTAACATCCGCAACAAAAATGTAAAGTCTTGTGTATCAGCCCACTTTACTCAGTCTAATCACAACAATAGCCAAATACGCTTTCTAGTGCTCGAGGTGGTTGAAAAACCAAAAGGTATGGACCCGAAAAAATACTTGCTGCAACGAGAACTTTTTTGGATTTTCAAACTTGGCACCACCGTCCCAAAAGGTCTCAACGAATGTTTGGAAATCAGCAGCTTTCTCTAACTCGTATTCTCTTTGAAAAAGACTAGCATACGTTGGCTGTTCACAATTTTGTGCTAGCATACTTAAATTGTCACACTGTATAATTTTAAAATTGATTTTTTCATACCGAATTTTTTCATACTGCATTTTCATTTTATGTATTTTTGTACTCTATTTACCGTTCCTTTCTCCACATTCTCCATTGCACATCTTTTTACATGTTTTATTTTTTGTACCATGTTTCATTTTTTGTACCATGTTTCATTTTCACTCCTCGCACCAGTTTCCTCGTACACTCTTTTCATTCTTGATCACATCACAACTTTTATCACACCATTATTCTCCCGTCATTTCGATTTTCCAGTCTGTTTTCCATTTCCCTTCACATTTGCGTTCCACGGGATTAGCCCATTTTCCATTTTCACACACCTAAACGCATATAGACGCATGCGCACTGCCAACATCGACTTCCGTGTTTCACCGGATGATGTCTTTCCACCGGCACGATTTCGAATTAACCCTGATACTTCAGGTAAGCAACTCACCCCTTGGTCTTCTTATTTTCGTGGTTGTCCGCTGGTCAAATCACTTCGTTTCACGTACTACTTGGAACGCTTTCAGGACTGTTTCTCGCATGACCACCATTCATTCTTTTCACGATCACGGGCGCACTTTCCAAGTTAAGCCGAATTTGCACCTTTAAGCCTAGTCAATACACTTCTTCCACTCCCCTCTTATTTTTCTCTGTTATCCAGTCCGTTCGTTTTCCACAATGCATCGGTTTCGCTCCACCCAATACTATTGGCACCTTTTATTCGTTTCTGACCCTCTCACAATTGCATGATCACCATAAGACCGTCAAGTTCTTTTTTTACACCCGGTTCCTGACTTACACGTTCTCTTTCTACTTACTTACAGTACGTACCGAACCCCCTGACGAAGAGCTTGCTGCTCGAAATGCATTGGGGATTTTAACCATGTACATGATGTAAAGTTTGGAATTTCTGAATACCTTGGATATCTTCAAGTTACGACAATTGGTTACTTTGGAAATGAAAATTGCTTGAATTGTCAAAGAACAAGCATATATTTAGTCAAAAGATTGAAGACAAAGTGAATAAAACTTTGAACTCTTACACTATACTTTGAAAACATTTGCCTTATTAGCACATAGGAGTGCTCAGGTTATCCACCTTGTGCCTACAAGGTCTTGCATTGTAATTTATCCTTCCGCCCTTCCTGGACAGTAAGGGCAGCATCCTGATCACCCTAAGAGAATTAACTTTCTTGGAGTACCCAGCTAACTATTTATTTTTATCTTGGAGTGCATCAGACTCTCTCCTCCTCTATATACCCTTCCCCATCTCTCCTTTCCTCCCCCTATGTCCTTTGAAGAACTTCTAACTCTATGTAATAAGGTAAATTCAGGTTCCCTGGACAATCCTCTCAGACCCGACCTAGTCCTAAAGTTTCAGAACTCTCTGCTTCCAGAATGTCTGGATCTGATAAAACTGTCTTTGTCTTCAGCCTCTGTACTGGTTAGGGGAAACATGCTAAAGTTATTCCACAAAAAACTGTTTTGGATCACTCCAAGCCTGAAAATGTTCATCCTATTTCTCTGTTTCCCTTTTTCTCCAAAATTACCGAATCTCATATCAATACTATTCTAACTAAGTTTCTGGAATCCGATTTAATTTTGGATTCCTCCCAAAATGGGTTCCGGTCCCGATATAGCACAGAGCTCCTAAATGTCTCACTTGATGAGGGCAGATCTTCTGCCCTGATTTTGCTTGATTTCAGTGCAGCTTTTGATACTGTATCTCGTAAGATCCTGCTACACCTACTGCAGGAGATTGCTATTGGTGGTAAAGCTTTCACCTGGTTCACCTAATTCCTATCTGACAGATCCTTTCAAGTAATATCCCCTCCCTACCCATCCCAGACTCAAATGCTTCACTATGGGGTCTCCAAGGGCTCTGCATTGAGTCCTATTCTGTTCAATATTAACATTCTCCCACTGGCTTTGATTCCGAAATCTCGCAACATCCTAAGCTGACGATAAGCAGCAGGTGTTTTCCTTTTCCAACGACCCTATGCAGAATTCAGCCAAATTTCAAGAAGACTTGGTTGTTGCCATTTCTGATTGGATGGCGCCCAATTGCCTCTAGTTAAATTCAAATAAATCTGAAATTCTTCTCATGGGGAGAAATACCGATTCATAGGGCAACCACAGGTGGCCTCCCTTGCCAGGACTACCCCTGCAGCCCAAAACAGCTGTTAAGAAGCTGGGAGTCTGGGTAGCCGGTGCCTTGTCTTTTGAAGCTCAGGTTAAATCAGTAGTGGGCACCTGTTTTGAACTCTTACGTGGTCCAAAACCTATTCAAAGTCTCTTTGACTCCCATACGTGTCCGATGATTATCCAGTCCATAATACTGTCTAGGCTGGATTACTGCGACGCACTGCTCCTTGGGTCCAGTATGACAGTGATTAAAAGGCTTCAGCTAGCCCAGAATGCTACAGCGCATCTCCTTTTCACCCTTCCTAAGCTCTGTTCCGTCTCTGGTTTTATCTGCCTGCTGCATTGGTTCCATGTGGAGTAGAGAATCCTCTTTAAGGCCCTATGTATCTTTGACAAAATTATCGTGGGCCTCGCATTTTAGCTAATCTGCTCCACCCCTATGACCTCTCTTGTGCCTTGCGCTCGGCTGAACTCCATTTAGCAAATGTTCCACCAGTGAGAAGCGCAAGAGCCTGAGGGCACTCCTTCTCTGTGAAAGCTCCCATCATCTGGAACACTCTGCCACTATCTATAAGGTGCACCCGGGATCCCTGGGCCTTTAGAACAGAAGTGAAAACCTGGCTATTTCCTGTCTATCCTCTGTCTCTCCTGCTGATCTTGTTTTCCCCAAAACTAGCGATGGTACGCCCCATTGCTGAGGCAGCCATGGGCTTTACAAATACTCTAACATAACATAGTATGTGTAACCATGTTCAGTAGATCTTTTACTATGCCATATATTGACCAAACTGTGATCCTGTGCTTCAGTGATTGATATATTGTAGGTTCTGTCCTATGTATGTTTGATAATCTTCCATAGATCAGTTACCGGGTAGATCAATATCCATATCCCCACACAATATTGTTGGCAAGAGCTGAAGTGCTAGCTCGTTCAAAAGCCATTCAAATACACCTGGATCGTCTATTATACATCCATACACTGAGCATGTAAATTTGAATCCAATATAGGACTGGCAATCAGCAATGACCCATCTGCCATGCGTATCCACCTGTGTTTGTTTGAACTGTACACCCACATTTCGGGCTAAAATTGCCACCCTACTGGTACGCCCACCTTGAGACGTGCACCCATCAATCTATACCAAGTGGATTTAACACATCCCTCTGTGCTCCTTCTATATGAGGTACTTGCAGACAGGTAATATATGCATATAACATTTGAAGCCCCAATGGAACTCTCAGCCTTTTTTTTTGCATCATTCATCCCACAAATATTGATAGTAGCTATTCACAGCTTCCCCCTCCAACCATCAAGTCATCCTAAATTCCAGGCCTTGCATGCCCCCTCTAGGTCCTATATACAAGATAAAACACAGATCTGTTAACTTTTCTTCTTGTAACATCCTATTATCTATCTCAATAACCCACCAATGTGGGAAACGCCCCTTCCCAACCACCCAAAACCTCACCAGATTGGATTGATGTTTTTTCAGTGTTAAGGAAAAACAATGCAAACGTTGAACTTCTATGTCCCATTCCCATTTTGTCATGTCAGGAAATGTGCCTTTTAAGAGGTTTACAACAAATGCTCTTGCATTACCCTCCTTCACACCTTCAGGTATCCCCAGAAATCTTAAGTTATTACTTCTGTGCCTATTTACCTGGTCTTCTGGCTTCCACATGACATCTGTCATGATAGATTTTTGGGATGCACTTTGGGTTTTCTGAGTGCTAACCTCAGTCTTGAGGCTCTCAGTTCACCATTTTTAACCTGTCTGCGATGTCTGGACGCGTCTTATTCATTTTCCTCACCTCACTCTGCAGGTTTTTTAAGCTACCCTAGCCCGATGGCTATCACTCCGAGCTACATCCTGTAGTTATTTAACAGGAAAAAGAAAATCTTAGACAGAAGGTTTCGAGAATTAGCTGCCACCATGGTATCCCCTTCCACCTCTGGTTATTTCTCGGGTTTCTCTTCATCAGGCTAAATAAGCTGTGTGTTGGAATAGTCCCATTATAGTTGCTGACTATTCTCCTTCTTATTCTCTTTTTTTAGTGATGATTTCTTTTGTTGAGTCAATATCACAGACTCTTCCATCAAACTACTGCTGCTAAATCTAAAGCTGCATCATCACTTGAAGATGAGCTACCAAGATTAGAGGATTTATATTCATCAGTTAAAGAGAAAAAATTCTCACTCATAGTTTCAGTTGAAATAGCTGTTTCCTGCTTCCTATCCTCTAGCTTACACCGAATAGTAGCCAGCAGAAGCCAATATTTCTAAAGGGTATATTTGTGTCACTACCCTGTCCCACTGTAGCATCCGGGGGGCAAACATCTTGCAAAGTCTCTGAAGTATTTATAAAAAAATCTGCAGCTTTCACCTCCATTGGAACCCCCGAAGATATTGACCCGACCTGCATTTGAGAAATTAACGTCTTTGTATGCACAACATGTGTGTTGCTCCTGCAGTCTCCACATATCTCTGATGGGGTTTCCATTAAAGGATTCTCAATTATGCTTGATGCAGGTTTCTCCTGTAAGTCTCCCTTTAATCGTCTGGTGTTAGGAGCCACAAACAGGTTAACAATTGAGGGCTGAGATCGTCCATACACTGGCTGCAATGCTTTACTGGCCAGCCGCTGTGATGATTTCCTCCAAGTCTCATGCTTTCCCTTTCCGGCTGTTTTGCCGCCTTTAGATTCCTGTTTGGATTTGCAGCAAGTCAGTGCTAACGTAGATGTTTTGGAAACTGCCCAAACTACCGCAGTAGCCATAACCACAGGAACTGATGGTCAAGACGTTTTGTTTTTTTGTTCCCAGACCTGTCATGACCTAGGGCAGGCGTTCTCTCTGGGTCCAGATCCGTTTGGTTTCAAGCCGGGAAAAGTGCTATGCCAGCCTCAAAACTGTTGCAAGAACAAGCCAGTTCAGTGCCTTATACTTAACACCACTATGGCCTGGCGTTACTGAGGCTCTCTCTGCTATACTAATATGTTCTGATAAACTAAAATAACTCACTTGTTTATATCAGCCTTGAAAACGCCTTGGCCAGCAGGCCACAGGGCAAAACACGTGTTGTCTGTTTCTGCTCTCACCTGCATTTTCAGAAAATTATAAATAAAAAGGACTAAACTACAATGACTTTTATGTTTCCTTCCTGTATACCACAATGACAGACCATACCAAGTCGCTTTGATACCACCTTAAGTTTTGGGATTACACCAACCCTGAGGTTGAAGTCAATTTTGAAGGCACAAAACTCTTTCATCTTGAGAATATCTATCTCATTCCTGGTGGCCTTTTGGTGAAACCACCAACTTGGGTTGTGTCAGTAGCTACAATTGGGTCCTGTCTATTTGTGCATGAACCTTGGTGGCACCCACCTCCTTCTTCTATTAAAAAAACTGTTTTGAAAAAAAACCTTTTGTTGTAGTCTTTTAACAGGTGGGTCTTCAACTCTTTCCTGAATTGGATTAGGGGTGTGGCAGTTCTGATAGACACAGAGATGTTGTTTCAGAATTGCATGGATGGAAAATGACTGTTGCCTTGTGTTTTTTTTTTTACACTTCTTTTTTGTCTGCTAATATCCTGTCTGGGGCTGCGCTAAACGCGACCAGAGATTGTTAATGCTATTGTTAACTGGGATATATGGAGCCCATGTTCACCGACAGGTGTGTTAGTGCGGCGAGAGAAAGAATAAACCCCGCCACAGATCAGATGTACAAACACCCGGTCTGGGCCTATGATGTGCCCAAGGCTTCTACAAAAAGGAGAGTCTTAAGTTATTTCTTGAAGGGGAGAAGGGTGGATTCCCTGCATAAGCACTCCAGTAGCCAATTCCACCGTTGAGGGATCACTACAGAGAAGGCTCTGCCCCCTTTGGAGGTAGTGTTGAAGTGGGTACAGACCAGTAGGCCTGCCTTGGACGAGCGGAGGGTATGTCCTGGCATATAGTTTTCGAGTCGCTCCTTGATGCCTGGTCATGCATGGCTTTGTGGGCAATGCAGAGACCTTTGAACCTGGCTGTCTGTTTGATGGGGAGCCATTGCAGCTGCTGCAGTAGGGGAGTACCATGTGCCTGTCTGGGGAGCCTAAAGATCAGCCTAGCTGTGTCGTTCATGGCTACTTGTATATTAGTTTTGTAGATTCTCAGTGAGACCAGTCTACAGGGTGTTGCCATAGTCCAACCGCGAAACAATCATTTCTGACACGTCCATCTGTAGTGTGATAAATAAGTGGAGAGGAGCCGTTTTCTGCAGTTATCTCAGTAAGTCCACGCAGGTCCCAAGCCCGGTGGACACTTGGTTCGACATGGTGCTATTGGCATCTATCTTATGCCAAGGTTTTTTATGACCAGGGCTGGCGTAGGGGTGGTACCCAACTCTCGTGGCCAGAAAAGGTTGCTCCAGGGGTTGTTTCTGGTGGTGATGACAAGAACCTCGGTCTTGTCGGGGTTGATTTTAAGTGAATTGGCTGTCGTCCAGTTAACCGTATACCTAAGTATATTTTGCACGCTCGTGTCGGCTAGGGAGGTATTTTCAATATGGATGATTAATTGTGTGTCATCAGCGTAGTTGAATACTTGGCAATCCATGCGTGCCATGAGCAGCTGGAGATAGATATTAAAGAGAAGGGGAACAGTGCTGAACCCTGGGGGACTCCGCATCTTAGTGCACCAATGCTGGACACCCGGTCATCAACTGGACCCTTTGGGATTGACCTGACCAGAAGGACGTGATTTATTGATGTGCGGGCCCACAGACACCCAGCTCTGAGATCTGGGACAATAGTTGGTGGTGATTGACCATGTTGAATGTTGTGGATAGGTCTAATAGGACCTGGGAGCATTTCCAGTGACCGATTGAGCAGGTTGAGGACCTTCCTCTCTACCCCAGGTACCGCAATTCGGAACACCCTTGGTGGGCAGTGTCCGCTGGCGAGCCAGACTTGACACAGTTTATCAGATGGATCAAAGAGCCTTGGAAAGTTGGTAAAAGGCTTGCCGTGGGCGCAAGATGCTGGGTCCACCACCAGGGGGCACTGGTCAACGGGCATTTTGTGTGTGTATGTCAGTTAAGATGTCCTTGACTTTGTGGAGGAAGAAGGACTGGAACTTATTGCAATCTTCTGGGCTAGTAGTGGATTTCTGTTCTTGTTTCTGACAATTAGAATTTGGATGGGTTCTTTCTGTTTATTATCAGCGTCCATAATCCTGGCCTTGTAGTATTCTGTCTTCCTGGTCATAATAGCTTTTTTATATGTAGCTAACACAGCTTTGTATTCAGCAAGAGCCGATGGGTCATATGATTTGCGTGAAGACCTCTCATGTTGGCGCAACATTTGTTTCCTTCCGCTCAGGTCCTCCTTGAACCAGGGGTCCCCTTTGCCCTTGTTCCTAACTCTCTCCCTCTGAGCAGGTGCCACTTTGTCTATGTCCTCTCTCAACCTGTCAATGAGGGACTCACTTTCCTGATCAAGGTTCGCCATCATGTTCCTCTTAGGGAAGATTCTGCCCAGAGTACCCACTGAGTCGCCTGCCTCGATTTTATTCCACCATTACAACACTCTCCATTCCGGGGGTGGTTGCGCCGGTCAACTGGCAAGTGGGACCCGGCATCTGATCAGCTAGTGGTCCAACCAAGTGCATGGACTGATGTCTGACAGGCTGGCCGATGGCTGTGTGGTCCACACGAGTTCGAGGGTGTGTCCCTTATCATGGGTAGGGAAATTGACAAGCTGTTGAAGACCCATTGTGGTAATAGCCTCCTCCAGCTGACTAGCCTGTGTGTCTCTGGGCACCTAGTCCCAGTGGTAGTTAAAGTCCCCCACCACCAAGAGACACTAGAACTGTGAGCGTAGATCACTGAACTAGTTCCGTGAATAGCTCAGTGACCTAGGGAATCGACTGAGGAGCGTGCTACACCACCAGTAGTGCTAGGCAGGCAGAGTTGGAGCAGAGTTTTGCCCCTAAACTTTCCACGCCTTCGAGGCTCTCTGCAACCAGCTTCTTTACGGCTAACTGTTTATTGTAAACTATAGCTTCGCCCCCTCCTCTTGTCTTTCCCTGCCTATTATGCCATAGGACATCGTATTCCGGGGATGAAGTATCCTCTAGCCAGGTTTCTGTCACTGCCAGGATATCCATGGAACAATCCTGGAGGAGTGAGAAGATCTCTGGGTTGTGTTTCTGCAGGCATCGGGTGATTAGTACCACTATCCTTAGTCCCTGTGGGTTTGCTAAGCACCCACCTTTAGGGGGAGGTGGCAATGTGGCGGAATTCCATCCTCCTCCTTGTTTCCCAGTATGCTTACAGACATAAGCGTATCTTCCACCAGTTTGTCCAATGGGTGGTTCCAGAGCGCTAGTGCCCGCAATTCTCCTGCTGAGTATATGAGAGATTGACATTGACCAGGGGTCCTGGCCCCTGGCCCCGGTCGGGCGCGGATGGGCACAGACAGGCTTGCCTTTAGCGCGTCATTGGCACGCCAGCTGCGCGTCCGCTCCAGTATGGCAATTTACCGGTTCCCTCCGCCCACTCACCAATCAGCCCTGCTGTGCAGCAGCTGATCTCCCTGTGAGCACTAGGGGCCAGATGTAGGTAGCCAAATACTGGTCATTAACTGCCGATTTTGGCCGTTACCGACCGGTATTTGGCTTTTGACATGTAGGTGGCTCTGAATTTACAGAATCGGTATTTACCGATTCGGTAAATTTACCACTTCAGTATTTTTCCGAATCTGTAAATATACCGATTCTGTTAATCCATATGTAGGTGGCACAGTTTGCAGTGCCACAGGCCCTTAGGATTTCTTATTTTACCACCCAATCCTATTGGGTGGTAAAATACAGAATTCCAGTGTACATGCACATCTGTACATGTACACCTAGGGCATGTATGTGTGCCACATGGCACACAAGCCTGCAATTGGGGTGCTACAGGGTGTCAAAGTGACACCCCGTTCCCCCTGCCAGGATTCGGTATTTACTGATTCTGTAAATACCGAATCGGTATTTCCCATTGATTCCTATGGGCTTCAAGGCCCATAGGAAACAAAGGGAAATAACGATTCGGTATTTACAGAATCGGTAAATACCGAATCTTACAGATTCGGTTATTGAAAAATAAAAATTACCTACATCTGCCTACTTCCAATTTACCTACTCTTAAATACCGAATCGGTATGATTCGGTATTTAAGAGTAGGTAAATCGGAATTACCTACATCTGGCCCAGATCGCTTTGCTAAGGTGGAAGTACGAGTGCTGGTGCTGGTGCTGGCGTGTGTAATATGGGTGATGAGTGCAGTGCAGTTCCAAGATAATTCAAAGATTCAATTTTCAAAGTCAACAAAGGCTAAAAAACATTAAGGTTTTATCGTGCGTTGTCCAAATCACCTAGAGGGGTTTAGAGCGTCTCTCTCTCAGATGGGGAATTTGTCAGCCAGATCGAGGGTGAGGGGTAAGTTATAACACTGATTTTGAGGATGGTGCAAAAAATCAGTGAAATTGAACCAGAGTAAAGATGATGTAATCATACGATTTCAGTCCCTACATGAGATGTGCTGTGACATGCAGCATGTGCTACAAAGGGAGGTCATTATGGAGCAGGATATGTCCACCATTAGCTGCAAGAGTGCGGGAGATTGAATAGTAGTCAAGAACTCACTTGCTGGAAGGAAGAGTTTCAGTATCTTTTTAGTAGTGTGAGCTGGCACCAGGGTATAATTTTTATATTGTCAAAGTGTTCATTGAGTTTGAGGCTGGTGTCCAGGCTGAATCCAATTGACTTGTCATTGGTTGAGAGTTGAAATTGGAGAACCAATGCCCATGTCATTGAGCCAGGTAAGGACTATTTCTTGCTTGTTGTTCTAGGCAAATAACAGTTCTTCTGTTGTAATGTAATCTAAAAGTAATTTATAGAGCGCAAACTATGCCTGAAGGTGTCTTGGTGCTGTCAGAGGCAGGTCTAAGGCATATCAGTAGAAAGAAGGGAGGTTTCTTGCTGAGCTTAGGTGCCTGCTAGTCTTGCAAAAAAAGCCTGTTCTTTAAAGCTTTTCTGAGGGAGTGTAGGGAGGAGGCCGCTTTTAGGGTCAATAGTTGGCTGTTCTAGAGCACTGCTGTTGACATGAAAAAGCTCTTTCTGCCCTAAGTGGTCCTTTTAAATGGGGGGACAGTCAGGTTCATGGCCGAGCCAGAGCGGAGAGTCCTCCCTGGGATATATCAACTAAGCTTCTCCTTGAAACGTACTGGTCCCTTGCCGTGATTTATAGTCTAAACATTATGCTTTGAATCTACAACGTTGTCTATCTGGTAACCAGTAGAGTTTCCTAATGACTCCCCTAGCCGATTCATATTTTGGAATTTTAAGAGGAAACGTGCAGCTGCATTTTGTAGAGTCTGGAGGCTCTTCAAGGGACCTGTTGCAGGGTTAAGGTAGAGACTATTACAATAGTCAATCCTTGAGAGTATCAAAGCGATGATCACAGTTTTTAATAGTTCTGGGTGTAGGAATTTCTCAATTTTGTTACCAGTCTCAGAGCACAAAAAGAGGTTTATGTCATTTTATTCACCTGATCTTTGAGTTTCATTTAGTTGTCTAACAAGAAACTGATACTCTATATTTTTTTTGAGGGTTCCAGAAGAGGGCCCAACTCAGCCAACCACCAAGCTGGTGTCCACAAAGAGGGGTTATTTCCAAAGATGACAACATCAGTCTTAGTGGCGTTCAATTTAAGACAGTTATTGTCCATCAAATTGCTAACTTTACTCAAGCAGGTCTTGAATGCAGAGCTCAAGTTAGTTTCTGGTTTCGTTAGTGACACCACAATTTGTGTATGATGCAAGAGAGAAACCAGAATGAGTATCGCCAGTGGTGTTACATAAAGATTGAAGAGTGTAGGACTCAGGGCTGAGCCCTGGGGGACTACCAAGGCAAGGAGAAAGGCCTTGATGAGATGTTGCCCAGTACCACACTTTGTTGTCTATTTGCGTAAGGGGTTGGAAGAGATCTAGTGCAGTGGCCTTGATCCCTAAGCTCCACATACGGTCAACCAGGATCTCATGGATCTCATGGTTAACAGTATCAAACGCCGCAGAGAGGTCCAGCAAGACCACAGCAGCGGCCCCCCCTGTGATCCAACCTTTCTCTGATGTCTTCCATCGCTATTATCAAGGAAGATTCTGTACTCTTGTTTTTCTAAAACCATGCTGAGTATCATCCAGAAGAGAGTTGCTCATTTAACACCTTCTCTGCCAATTTGGCGATGAAGGGGAGTATTGATATGGGGCAATAGTTGCTCGGGTCCAGTGAATTCAGGTTATCCTTTTTTTATCAAAGGCTGAACAGAGGCCAGTTTCCAAATAGAAGGAAAAATTCCCTTGGGAAACAACTTGTTAAAGATTTTCTCAATGTTCTGTGCTATTTGTGTAAAGATTATGAGCCAGATGTAGGTAATTACAATTTACCTATTCTTAAATACCGAATTTTACCGATTTGATATTTAAGAATAGGTAAATGGGATGTAGGTAATTTTTCTTTAAAAATTTCCGAATCGCTAAGATTCGGTAATTACCGAATCGGTATTTACCGATTCAGTAATTACCATTCATTCCTATGAGCCTGGAGGCCCATAGGAATGAATGGCAATTACCGAATCGGTAAATATCGATTCGGTAAAAGGGGGAAAACATTGAAGGGTGGCAGAGTGCCACTTTAACACCCTGTTGCACCCCTCAATTGGGTATGGGTGCTCATGTGGCACACATACATGCCCTACGGGCATGTATGTCTGCCACTTGGCACCTTTGAAAATGCACTGATTTGCATTTTCAAAGGTATTCCTTATTTACCACCAACTTATAGTTGGTGGTAAATAACGAATACTAAAATGGGAAAAGCACTCATTTGAGTGCTCCCTACATTGCAAATTCGGTAATTTACCGATTCGGTATTTTAAGGAATCGGTAATTTACCGATTCCTTAAAATACAGAATCTGTAAATTACCGAATTTCCAATTTAGGCCACCTACATCCCAAATGCCCAATACCGGTCGGTAACGGCCGAATTTCGGCCATTACCGATTGGTATTGGGCCACCTACATCTGGCCCCTATGTGCATTATTTTAAACTGCAAACTCAGTGCAGTAATTCTATTGTAAGATCCATACTGACAGATGCTACAATTAGCCAACCTAATGCGACAATAATCCCAGGCAATTGAAGCTGATTTTGGACCATGAGATACTGTCAACTGCCCACCCATTATACAGTTGAAGATAGGGGGAAATAAATGTGTTCTTGATCTCTGTACCTGTCTTAAATCCTCTCTCATGACCGCTATTGTCTCTTTATAGCTGAAGTGGGTAATTGAAATAACACTTCTGAACAAGAAAATATTGGACCATGAGATACTGTCAAAAGATTGATTTATCATTCTACTCCTTATCCAGATGACATATTGGAGAATACTCTAAACACCTGAGGAAATTAGAGCCTTATTTGCTCAAAGTTTCACCAAACCCATGGCACAGAAGCAGTCCTGGCAACCGACCTGGACAGTCTTTGAGAAGTTTTGTAGAGTGGTGGGATCGTTCCCCTCACCCTTCTGGATTTGCAGGCCACATTTGGATCCAAAAGCCACACCATTCTAGAATTCATGGAGTAAGCAGGTGGTAGCTACAATTTTAGACCGGACTTCTGTTTGATTCAATGGATTCCCCAGATTTTGTTGATCAACACTACATTGTACAGTTCTCATGTGGTACCTTTGCATAGCTCATTACAGTTTGATTTTTGTTCTCACACAGAGATTCACCCAAATTTTCTCTTACGTTTTCTTAATTGTCTGTTAACAATTTCAGCCTGGATACTGACAATGCATTGATTCCAATAAATAGATGCTGTGGTAGTGGTGGGCCCCTTCCCATTAGATTCAACCCGCAAGTGGTTCTTGGCACCAATTTCTTACTCCACTGCAGGTCTTTAAAGCCTGCGACTTGAGCAACATTATTGACAAAAAATGTCTTTCATTTCTCAAGTAACTACCTCCTTTCTTGCTCCTTTTGATTGCATACCACTTTGGTAGTTGGTCTAGGCAGTCCTTTGATGATAGTTAAGCTGTAGGCATTATTATTAGAGGTGGATTTAACTTGTTTTTTGATCTCAGATACAAATGGTTTAGCTGCTTGTTGGAAACTATTCTTTGTAATACATAACAAATAATTAGAGAAGACTTTAGGTCAGCCCTTCACTCTTGATCGGCTGAGTTTGCTGTTTATGAGGTATCGTCTACAGACATATTTAACTGAATGTTGGCAAGCATATTGTTTCCATCACATAATAAAATCGGAGAGTTAGCCCTTTCCTCTTTAATGACTTTCTTCTTTACATCAGTTGTCTTCTCATGATTCAATGGCTTTCTTTTCTATTCTTGTGTTTGCCCAACCCAGGAGTATTTTCTGTATTACAGTGTTCTGATTGGATGAGTTGCACAACTCCACTGCAGAGTTGAGGGAGTTTTTTTTTATCTTGCAGTAGCACTGAATGAGAAAGCATGTTTCTTCTCTCCCCTCCCCGCTTGTTCCTCTGCTCTCACTCAGATGTACCCTGTTCTGCTCCCCATTGAAATGTTTTTAGTTTGTTTTATTTTTCTGGGGGTGTCAAACATCTGAAAAGTGATTGCTAGATTTTTTGTGCTGTTGTATGTTTACTTTTCACTTTTGTAACATGAATGGCAGTTAGACAAGTAATTAAAAAAATGGACTCTATCCACCATGGTACATGAGCAAACATGCGTCATGGTAAACATCATATCTGAGTTTATCAGCGGTCATGTTGGAATGGGTTTTAATAGGAAACCAAGTGCAAGACTGCTGAACATGCACATATTTGTGTTTTGATGGATGCTTTATGAGCAGTGTGCCTTGCTTCCTTTTTCCAAGAGGTAGGATAACATGACCTACTATCTCCACTATCACAACAGTCATGCTATGTGGTCTCACCATCACGATTAGAAAAGAGATGGCATCAATTAATGAAACTAACCCAACTATAAAGGTTGAGGCTGTAAGACTTAATCCCACGGGGTGAGCCCTGATTGGACTGTGTGTTGTGCTTAATGCCTGTTAGCTTATGTGGTTCTAATTGGCTACCTATGTGACAGTAGAATTAGCCTTGAAGTGAAAGACGAGGCAGGAAGCTGTGAGGTAAGTAACTTGTAGGTTTATTCCATAAACTTCAGCACCCACAACCGAGTGCGACCGTTGCGTACCAGGATCTCCGTCAACTGATTAACGTTAACAGAATCCTGGCACACATCGTTCCAAGCCCGATCATGGTTTGAACAATGCATAACATACACAAGACATCTTCGCTCTGGAGGCAGCAGGAGGATGCCTCCATGAGAAGCTACACACTACAACGTTTCCCTCCCACAAGGAACAAGGCAGGCAAAGAGCAACAATGCAAACAAATGAACATGTAAAGAAAAACATTGGTTGGCATTGGGGAGACGCACCGACCCTGCCAGCAGTTGTTGTTTGGGGAGAGCGGGGGACGCAGCAGGACTACCTGTCCCAGGAGGCTGCGAGCAGCGGACCGGCAGCCCCACCCTCTGGACACCGGGTAACTTGAAATACTTCTCGCCCCTCCCGCTTCGCGGGAGACGCATCGACCCTGCCAGCAGTTGTTGTTTGGGGAGAGCGGAGGACGCAGCAGGACTACCTGTCCCAGGAGGCTGCGAGCAGCGGACCAGCAGCCCCACCCCCTGGACACCGGGGAACTTGAAATACTTCTCGCGCCTCCCGCTTCGCGGGAGATGCATAAACCCTGCCAGCAGTTGTTGTTTGGGAGAGCGGGGTACGCAGCAGGACTACCTGTCCCAGGAGGCTGCGAGCAGCGGACCGGCAGCCCCACCCCCTGGATACCGCGGAGGATATATTCAACGCCTCATTTCCGGCCCGCGGGACGCGCGCGGGCGGCGCCGGGCTAAGCCCGGGACAAGGGCGGGGCCATCAGCGGCCATCTAAGGCCAGAGGAGGCCGTGTCGGGACACCCCCCTTGGCCCAGGAAGGTAAAGATAACCAGCGTTCTGTGTCTTACAGGTCCCTCCTAAGTGCAACTACATCCTGACACTTGACCAAATTCCTGGTGGTTGATGCCCGTTTTAAATCCACACAAAACAGTTAAGTCTTAACCTGTAAGAGGGTCACTAAAAACTTTTTTACCCAGAGTGACTTGTGTCAGGGAACTATGGACAACTACTTGAAGAGGGTGACCTCCCCCATTACCAGCGGCCCTGAGAGTATAGAACGATGTATGGACATGGGTAGTTCTTCCAACACATGTTCTTCTTTCCAGACAGAAAAAGCAGCTCTAGATTCATCACTCCTGGAGGAGTTAAACAAACTTTGTAAATCCAAGTACGCTCCTGTTGAAGTAGGAAGTATGCAAACTAGTGCTTCGACCTGCCCTACAGTAACCACTAGTCCCCAGTTCACTAGATCACTCCAACCAACTGAAAGTTTGCAGGGTACTCCCCTTTTAGTACGAACAAAAGTAAATTCCCAATCTACACTGTCCCCTCAGAGCCTTTCTGCTAAAAGGAAGAGAGATGGGGTTAAACAATTGGGGAAACATGCTACGATACAAAAACCAAATCCAAGTTCCCCACTTCCCAACACTGCCACCCTTAAAGTACCTACTCAGGCTACTTTATTGGCCCAGATCGAAATCATGATCAAATCAATAATATCCCCGCTGATGGAAAAAATGAATACCTTAGGGGAAAGGCTCACGGGTGTTAAGGAAGCGATTAAGGCCAACTCGTCATATATAAAGAGTTTGGCAGGTTCCTTTCAACCACAGTTTCCAGCCCCCATAGAAGTGCCTAAAAATACCGCACTAAGTAAAATCCCCCATAAACAATCAGTAACCCCTCATATAACATCTTCAAATACCCCGAAAGCAGTCGCAGTAGCACGTAGTGCTTACCCTAGAGCAGGGCCAAACAAAGATTCTATATCACACAAGGGGACAGCCGCCAATTATGGCAATAACGCACCTAAAACCAATCATTTACACTTGCCACCGGTGGCTGCTCCCTTTGTGTGTGTCCTCTCGGGAGTACTGGAACTTACAAAGGGGAAAAACGAAAGACAACAGGACCTTAGGAATAAGGTTGTCTTTTGGTTAACTAAAAACAGACCTCTCCCTCTCAACATAGATGGAAGTATACAAAGTGTTAGAAGGGTGGGCTGGTTAGGACCTCTGTCAAAAGATATAGCTGGTGATTTGGTACTGGTAAAATTTAGAAATAAACACGTCGTCCCACATATCCAATCAAGGCAGCCACAAATAGGGGATGACCCTATATCTATCTGGGGCCTAAGTGATTTCTACCCTAGAACGTCATACGTTCCATTACCAAGTCAAAGACCTGAGAGCAATTGTTTGACGAGCAGAAGTGCCCTCGTATCGAGTGGTTACATCATCCCCACTTCTAATCATTTTCACTTACTCTCGGGTTTAACCCTGATGGATTAAATTGTATAGACACTAACATTATTAATATGTAGATCCCAACCTGTTATGAATTATATTTATTCTTTTCGTTTTTATACTGTGTCAATCCATTACCCTGAATCTTTTGCAGAGTTTGTGACAGGGGAATTGGGCTTTTGCATTTGAAATATATGAAATCTCTGTAATTTTATTTTTATGTAAATGTAATATTATGTTTTAAGCTTTTATGGTTATATTTCTAACCGAATGAAGTATTTACTGACTGATTGACTGACATTGGTTGGCATAACTTGAAAGCAAATGCGTAGGTACCTATGGAAAGTCTAAGAAAGAAATTCATGACAAAACTTAATCATTAAACCTGGAAGGTAATCTTTTGTGACTGGTACCCAAAGCTCCAGTTTCCAAAGAAACATCACCAGTCGTCACAACAGCCTTTGAGACAGAACTTTCGTGCTGACTGAGGTGTGAGGTTAAACACCGAGAAGCAACAGCTTTCCCAGCATTACCTTCACTTACAGGAAGAGGCACACTAGATGTAAGATCACACAACTAGCTAGTCCAGTCACAATGGTCAACCTCCTGTTTGGACAATTTAAGCAAAGAGCTAACCTGTGAGTCGGAGAGATGCACCATCAATCTTTAATTCCATTACCCCTTATTGCCGAGTAACGCTGATCCTTTGCTGACATCAGTAACCTGAACAGGAGCGGAAAGTTTAGACAAGCCCCTAGAATTTGTTTTAGGGTTTTTGATAAGAACACAATCGTTGACCTTTAGTTCCATATTGTTGAAACTTTTCCCTGCATCATGCATAGATTTCATGAGACTCTGCTTCTGTAACACACAAGTCAACTTGGCTATGATTGACGTGTTTGTTCTGCAACCAATTAGGACAAAAATTGGTGTGATCATTCCTACCACTCAAAAGGGTGAAATGAGGAACCCCTGTGGTGCAATGAGGTGAAATATTATAAGACCATGATTTGGCCTCATCAAAATGTTGTACATCTTGACCAGAGGAAAGAGCTGCTTGAATAGCGTCCTTAACTATCCTGTTTGCCCTTTCGACCAATCCATTAGACACTGGGGAATACAAAGCCGCCCTATACTGACAAACATCATTATTTGCTAAAAATGTGCACATCTTATGGGAGATAAAATGAGTACCATTCTCGGTTACAATAACAGAAGGTGAACCCTCAATTGCAAATACCTTCTTCAGGAATTTGATGGTATTAGTGGTACTGGCTGCATTACAAAACATATGATAAATCCACATAGAATGATAGACATCCATCACAATGAGGAATTTGAGATCATGAGGTAAAACATTGTAAAACCCAGAAAAGTCCAAACCAAACTTATCCAAAGGTCTATTGGGAAAGGGAATGTGATGCAAGGGTGTATTCATCAATGTTCCATTTCGTATCTGACAATAGACATTCAGCACATGAATCAGTGCAAAATTTGACCTGAGATTCCAAGGATGGCTACCAATAATAAAACGTAATCAGTTGAAAGGTTTTGGTAACACCTAACAAAACATGGTGCGCAGATTTAATGATGTCTTCCCTGAGACTTGCCGGAGGAACCAATGATTCATGACGCATGACCATGCCATTAACGAGGGACAATTCAGCTGCCACCATGGCAAAAGCTCTCAACTCACCGGAAAGCTTCCTATTTTCCGGCCATCCTTTAACAATGTACTCGATGACCTGTTGGAGGATTTTATCCTTGCTTTAAGCTTCCATCCATAACTGTTCTGTGATGCTGGGGCATTAATGGCGCCTAAGGCTGCCACAACACATTCTGTGTCCTCAAATCTTTAACATCACAGTCATCATGAAAAGCCATGCGTGAAGACAGTCAGCCCTGCAATTCTTTCCACCAGAAATATACTTAATAGAAAAGTGAAACTCTTGCAACTTAAAGAGCAATCTAACCAGTATAGCTGAAGCTTTGCCAAGCCTGAACCATTGAGTAAATGTGTAAGGGGTTTGTGGTCAGTAAAAAGTTCAAATTCACATCCCCTAATGTAATTTCCGAATTTGTCAATTGCCCAAACGCAAGTGAGGGCCGTAATGTGTCTCGGATGGTTTAAGCATTCTTGATGAAACCGCTATAGTGTATTCCTTTCCAGATACCCATTGCCCTAGGACTGCACCCAACCCTGTGAGACTAGCGTCCATCATGATGAAATGTTTAGAACCATCTTGAAAAGCATACAAAGCAGGTGCCTCAATATTCAATTTCTTGACTTGGTTAAATGAAGACGGGACTTCGTCAGACCTGACACATTTTGAACGCTTACGTAGCAGGGCACACAATGGTTCAACAATTGGCGCATAACCCTTGACAAAACATGCGTAATATTCTGCTAGTCCCAAACATGACCGAAGGGTATCTTTGTCTTTGGGAGGAACAGCATGAGTGATGGCTTTATTGAGGGACATCTTGGGATTTATGCCCTCCGAAGACAGAGTGCGACCTAAGTAGTCCAATTGCTGTGTACCCAATTGACATTTGTCAGTCCTAATGGTCATACCTGCTTCATCAAATTTGCCCAAGGCTCGGGTCAAATTGTTCAAGAGTGTTTCCCAATTATCTGCAAATACCATGATATCATCCTGAAAGGCCTGAAACCCCGACATGCCTTCAAAAAGATTATCCATCATCTTTTGAAAAACACTAGCCACGGAGGACAGGCCAAAAGGTAACCTTAGATACTTGTACACCCCAAAGGGTGTGACAAATGTGGTAAACTCTTGAGAATCTGTTGTCAAAGGTATCTGGTGGTAAGCTGAGCAGAGGTCAATGATTAAAAAAAACTTTGCCCCTCCCTCCCAGACTGGCAAGAAGGTCATGAATTTTAGGGTGGGATGACAATCAATCAAAATGTTTTTATTCAAACTGCGCAGGTCAGCACATAAACTGACCTCCCCAGATTTATTCCCGACGAAAACAATGGGAGACACCCACTCCGTGGAGTTGCACGGTACAATGACCCCTTCATCACACATTGACTTAAGAACTGACTTAAGCTCATCCCTCGCACTGAGGGGCAAAGGATGTACTTTGTGAACAATAGGTTGGGCATCTGAATTTGATGCTGGAAGCCTTTAACAGTACCCAATTTGTTTGAACATATACTAGGAAAGCGATCTAAAATATTTTTGACATCTAGGGTGTGGTCTGCAAGACCTAGGCAATCCATTTTGTCTTGTTCATCCTCTAAAAGCCCAGCTCCAGGATAACCCTGAGGAACATTGCCCAGAACAATGGGATTCTCAGAGCATGGAATGAGATAATATCCAATTTTTGCAAGAACTTGCCATCCAATTATGTTGCGTCCTTTGACTGCAACATAGACTTTAGTAAAAATTGATCTTCCTAACCATTCCAACCTTGAATTAAAATAACCCAACATTTCTATATCAAATTCACTGAATGTTTTAGGGTTAAGATCTGTCTGAGTTAAGGTAATAGAACCTTGCCAATTATCAAAAAACCTGATATCTGACAATATTGTTATGGGCGAGCCAGAATCTGCCATAATTGGGATTTCTACTTTCCAAATAATGCGGTACTTCTTTAAACAGATCCACAGACACCTTGAAAGTGGCTTATTTTTTTACATAATACACATCTTTTTCCTAAAGCAGGATACATAGGATAATTGCTAAGATGTGACTTCGACCCACACCTATAACAACTTGTGTTACCCTTTGTTATCAATTGTTTAAAAGGTCTGTTTAGGTTCATGGCATTGATGAAGTCCCCAGTTTCATCTCCGGAGGTCTTGACCAAGTTGACTGATTGACCATTTTGAGGTGCTTTAGAGGTGATAATGGATCTCTCAACGCTCTTGGCAATGTCAATTGTTTATAGGAGTGTGGGATTCCTGCACCTAAGGAGGCATTCTTAAATTGTCCTTGAAAAACAAAGGGAAACGAACTGGTCACAAATGTAGATATCAGGATTTGCTTCAAACTCACAGGTGGAGGCTAAAACTTGTAGTTCCGAGATGCATTCATCTAGAGCCTCATCTGCACGTTGTTTTCTCCTGAAAAAGTTGTGCCCCTCTAGTATTATATTTTGCTCTTGATCATAATAGTTGGCCAAATGAGCTAATGCCCCTTTGTAGGCATCCCAGTGTTCCGAATTACCAGCCTCTCCCAGGGGTGTAGGAAAATGGGGGGAAATGGGGTAAATGCTCAAAAACATGCTGTGCAAAAAGTCCTAAGCAACCATAGAGAATCGCAACTTTACGAGCAGGTGAAAACTTGACTGCATCTATTGCTGCAACATGATTTTCAAATGCTTTTATCCATTGTCGCCAGGGCATGCTGGGTTTACCTGGATGCTGTAAGAAAGGAGGCGGCTGTGCAAATTGCTGAGACGTGGCCATGAGAGCAAAAGAAATAAATCTGACAATATTAAATATTGAACCTGCACTAAACTGCGGAGTGGAAAGAGCAATACAGTTAAGACAGCACCTGTAATGTCTGGAACATTAAATATTTTCAATGCAAAAAGTGCACACATCAATTCGAGCCCGATCATGGTTTGAACAATGCATAACATACACGAGACTTCTTCGCGCTGGAGGCAGCGCGAGGATGCCTCCATGAGAAGCTACACACTACAACATTTCCCTCACACAAGGAACAAGGCAGGGAAAGAGCAATAATGCAAACAAATGAACATGTAAAGAAAAGCATTGGTTAGCATAACTTGAAAGAAAATGCGTAGGTACCTATGGAAAGTCTAAGAAAGAAATTCATGACAAAACTTAATCATTAAACCTGGAAGGTAATCTTTTGTGACTGGTACCCAAATCTCCAGTTTCCAAAGAAACATCACCAGTCGTCACAACAGCCTTTAAGACTGAACTTTCGTGCTGACTGATGTGTGAGGTTAAACACCGAGAAGCAACAGCTTTCCCAGCATTACCTTCACTTACAGGAAGAGGCACACTAGATGTAAGATCACACAACTAGCTAGTCCAGTCACAATGGTCAACCTCCTGTTTGGACAATTTAAGCAAAGAGCTAACCTGTGAGTCGGAGAGATGCACCATCAATCTTTAATTCCATTACCCCTTATTGCCGAGTAACGCTGATCCTTTGCTGACATCAGTAACCTGAACAGGAGCGGAAAGTTTAGACAAGCCCCTAGAATTTGTTTTAGGGTTTTTGATAAGAACACAATCGTTGACCTTTAGTTCCATATTGTTGAAACTTTTCCCTGCATCATGCATAGATTTCATGAGACTCTGCTTCTGTAACACACAAGTCAACTTGGCTATGATTGACGTGTTTGTTCTGCAACCAATTAGGACAAAAATTGGTGTGATCATTCCTACCACTCAAAAGGGTGAAATGAGGAACCCCTGTGGTGCAATGAGGTGAAATATTATAAGACCATGATTTGGCCTCATCAAAATGTTGTACATCTTGACCAGAGGAAAGAGCTGCTTGAATAGCGTCCTTAACTATCCTGTTTGCCCTTTCGATCAATCCATTAGACACTGGGGAATACAAAGCCGCCCTATACTGACAAACATCATTCTTTGCTAAAAATGTGCACATCTTATGGGAGATAAAATGAGTACCATTGTCGGTTACAATAACAGAAGGTGAACCCTCAATTGCAAATACCTTCTTCAGGAATGTGATGGTATTAGTGGTACTGGCTGCATTACAAAACATATGATAAATCCACATAGAATGATAAACATCCATCACAATGAGGAAGTTGAGATCATGAGGTAAAACACTGTAATGCCCAGAAAAGTCCAAGCCAAACTTATCAAAAGGTCTATTGGGAAAGGGAATGTGATGCGAGGGTGTATTCATCAAGTTCCATTTCTTATCTGACAATAGACATTCAGCACACGAATCAGTGCAAAATTTGAGTGTGGAGAAGTGTGGCTCACTGGTTAGAGGAGGCAGACCCGGACGCTGAGATCAGGCCCGGGACCAGGGTTCAATTCCCGACGCGGCAGGGTCTTGAGCCCAAAATGTCCACGGACTCGGTAATTCTCGCTTCGGTGCCTACTCGAATCACAGGTTCACACTCTGCAACTCTGGGCAATAGCTTCCTTAATCTCCACAACGGCCCCCTGCGGCGGGATGCCTGGCTTTCACCTTGGGGATACCCAGTAGGGGCTATCTCACAGGGAAAAACCAGGACGGGTTCCCAATGCAAAGCGCTTTGAGACCTGGCGGTGATATTGCGCTATATAAAAACCCATCCATCCATCCATCCAGATTCCAAGGATGGCTACCAATAATAAAACGTAATCAGTTGAAAGGTTTTGGTAACACCTAACAAACCATGGTGCGCAGATTTAATGATGTCTTCCCTGAGACTTGCCGGAGGAACAAATGATTCATGATGCATGACCATGCCATTAACGAGGGACAACTCAGCTGCCACCATGGCAAAAGCTCTCAACTCACCGGAAAGCTTCCTATCTCCGGCCATCCTTTAACAATGTACTCGATGACCTGTTGGAGGATTTTATCCTTGCTGTAAGCTTCCATCCATAACTGTTCTGTGATGCTGGGGCATTAATGGCGCCTAAGGCTGCCACAACACATTCTGTGTCCTCAAATCTTTAACATCACAGTCATCATGAAAAGCCATGCGTGAAGACAGTCAGCCTGCAATTCTTTCCACCACAAATATGCTTAATAGAAAAGTGAAGCTCTTGCAACTTAAAGAGCAATCTAACCAGTATAGCTGAAGCCTTGTCAAGCCTGTACCATTGAGTAAATGTGTAAGGGGTTTGTGGTCAGTAAAAAGTTCAAATTCACGTCCCCTAATGTAATTTTCGAATTTGTCAATTGCCCAAACGCAAGTGAGGGCCGTAATGTGTCTCGGATGGTTTAAGCATTCTTGATGAAACCGCTATAGTGTATTCCTTTCCAGATACCCATTGCCCTAGGACTGCTCCCAACCCTGTGAGACTAGCGTCCACCATGATGAAACGTTTAGAACCATCTTGAAAAGCATGCAAAGCAGGTGCCTCAATATTCAATTTCTTGACTTGGTTAAATGAAGATGGGACTTCGGCAGACCTGACACATTTTGAACGCTTACGTAGCAGAGCACACAATGGTTCAACAATTGGCGGATAACCCTTGACAAATTATGCATAATATTCTGCTAGTCCCAAACATGACCGAAGGGTATCTTTGTCTTTGAGAGGAACAGCATGAGTGATGGCTTTAATGAGGGACATCTTGGGTTTGATGCCCTCCGAAGACAGAGTGTGACCTAAGTAGTCCAATTGCTGTGTACCCCATTGACATAGTAAAAATGTATCTTCCTAACCATTCCAACCTTGAATTAAAGTAACCCAACATTTCTATATCAAATTCACTGTATGCTTTAGGGTTAACATCTGTCTGAGTTAAGGTAATAGAACCTTGCCATTTATCAAAAAACATGATATCTGACACTATTGTTATGGGCGAGCCAGAATCTGCCATAATTGGGATTTGTACGTTCCCAAATAATGCAATACCCAAGCGACCTCTGACGTTATTACTGTTGAATACAGAATTGCATACAACTTTTAAAAGTACATTGTGTAATTGCTCTGTGAAATCATTAAGAGCCTCAGTAAATTCTACAATGTTAACTCTGGTAGTTTTTTTAACAGAACCACAGACACCTTGAAAGTGGCTTATTTTTTTACATAATACTCATCTTTTTCCTAAAGCAGGACACATAGGATAATTGCTAAGATGTGACTTCGACCCACACCTATAACAACTTGTGTTACCCTTTCTTATCAATTGTTTAAAAGGTCTGTTTAGGTTCATAGCATTGATGCAGTCCCCAGTTTCATCTCCGGAGGTCTTGACCAAGTTGACTCATTGATCATTTTGAGGTGCTTTAGAGGTGATAATGGATCTCTCAACGCTCTTGGCAATGTCAATTGTTTATAGGAGTGTGGGATTCCTGCACCTAAGGAGGCATTCTTGAATTGTCCTTGAAAAACAAAAGGAAACAAACTGGTCACGAATGTAGATATCAGGATTTGCTTCAAACTCACAGGTAGAGGCTAAAACTTGTAGTTTCTAGTTGTATTCATCTACAGTCTCATCTGCACGCTGTTTTCTCCTGAAAAAGTTGTGCCACACTAGTATTATATTTTGCTCTTGATCATAATAGTTGGCCAAATGAGCTAACGCCTCTTTGTAGGCATCCCAGTGTTCCGAATTGCCAGCCTCTCCCAGGGGTGTTGGAAAATGGGGGGAAATGGGGTACATTCGCAACCATAAAGAATCACAACTTTACTAGCAGGTGAAAACTTGACTGCATCTATTGCTGCAACATGATTTTCAAATGCTTTTATCCATTGTCGTCAGGGGATGCTGGGTTTACCTGGATGCTGTAAGAAAGGAGGCAGCTGTGCAAATTGCTGAGACGTGGCCATGAGAGCAAAATAAATAAATCTGACAATATTAAATATTGTACCTGCACTAAACTGCAGAGTGGAAAGAGCAATACAGTTAAGACAGCACCTGTAATGTCTGGAACATTAAATACTGCCAATGCAAAAAGTGCACAAAAAGAAAATCTTTAACATATAATCTTCATAATGCAAAGTACCTTATAGGAAGATGAGCCTGTCACCGAAGTTGTAGGCAAATAATTAAATGAAGTGTTTGTTACCGGGTGAGCCTCTGACCGAAACTGGAGTCTCCAAAAGAGTGAATAGAAAATATTTAAACAAGGGGATCCTATCATCAAGTTTGAAGGTTCCAAACATGCAAATGCAGAATTTTAAATGAAAGTAGTAAGGTGTGTCTGTCACCGTAGGAGTGGACAGGCTTAGATCCTACCTGTATCGTTGAAATGCGGCAGGGCTGTAGCATTGTAAAAGTGCGAGCAGCCCAATACAATATGGCCGTCTGCATGATAATGTCAATACGTGGTGCCTGGATGAGTCGCAGGTGACGTCAAGCAGAGAGTAGCTCCAAGTCTATTGCAGGGTGCTAGAGCAGGAGGAACAGTGAAGCAAGTCAGACCGTCCAGGGGAGGCAGGGAGCAGCGATGTGTGGTGCAGGACGGGCCGTCGAAAATTCTTAAAAATTGACCGGTGGGTGCTGACCGTATGGGCTTCTCCGGTCGTCGACAAATGAAGTGAAAGACAAGGCAGGAAGCTCTGAGGTAAGTAACTTGTAGGTTTATTCCATAAACTTCAGCACCCACGAGCGCTGTGTACCAGGATCTCCGTCAACTGATTAACGTTAATGGAATACTGGCATGCATCATTCAGAGCCCAATCGTGGAACCAGGTTTGAACAATGCATAACATATACGAGACATCCTCGCGCTAGAGGTAGCGCAAGGATGCCTTCACGGGAAGCTACACACTACGAGCCTCTAAGAGTCCATTGATATGACTGCTGACTCTGCATGGTTGTGTCCTGTTGTTGGTGACCTTTGGAAATCATTTGGTCCAGCGGATATTTTATTTACAACACTGGTGGTGAGTGACCTGTTGTTCCGGGTTGTCACCAACAACTCTCTCTGAGCTCAACGCATGTTGTGGAGTTTCTATGGACAACATAAGTGTTGTACTGTGTAGTAGTGACATTATATATTGTCTTGTCCTTATGTGTCCTTAAATTGACCTGTTAGGGATTCCTTGGCTTACCAAAGCAGAATTTGAATTATATGATGTAATGTAGAATGCAGGTGGAGCTTCATCTTGTATTCGGCTTGTGTTCATAGCAGCTGATGGATGATTCTGATCCTGTTGCTGGGATTTTTATCCTACAACATATCCTACTTTATATCAACTTGACTTTTGAATCCACTACAATTTTGTGGCGATGAGTTGCCCCAGCACACTGACCAATGCCAGCTGCCACTTCAGAGAAGATTTTTAGGTTGAGCCTTAGCCAGCACGCAAGCGCTGCTCTGGGGATGATCTGTGGTAGTTCAGTAAAGAAGAGAAGCCCAACTCCCACGCCCATATTTTTCATTGGCTTGTATCTTTGTCCTTTGTAAATGCAGGCTTCTGTTTCCTTAATTGGCTTGTTAGTCCCTCTTCAGTACGGCCATGTTGTTATTTGTATCCTCCCATGGCATCTTGCCCTTTTATGTCCGTTCTAACAAGGTACATGGTATTTTAGTTTTGTGAGCATGATTTGCTTTATTGAGTTTGTCCTACTTCAGGCACCATGACGTGCCTTTTTTACATGACGTGCTTTGTTTACATTGAGCGCAATGTGCGTGCTTTCACTTTCAAAGCTGTCGGGACAATCGTGACAGCTTGTTTTTTTTGCTTTGAAAGTTTTGTTTGTTGAGACGTTTGGGCGGGCCCTTTGCCAGTGCCGCTCGGTCTACCATGACTACCGAAGGAGAGGTCCAGCAGGGTGAGAGATATTATAGGCATGCAACGATGTAGGCAGAGTGCATTGTCCGCATGCAACAGGAAGGCCGACAGCCCGAGGTGCTCACCAGGATTCTTTCAACCAGTCCCTGTTCTCAGCTCGACCTTCGAGTTCCTGATCATCAGCGGTTTCCCACGTCACTGCAGCGACCTTCAGAGGCTGGCCACAGTGTCCGGCCGCAGAACCAGCCAGAGTGCCGCGACCTCGGGAGCAGGGCCCTCCTGCAGCAGGGCAGCGATAGCATTCACACCCCTCATTGTCACGATCCTCTCACCGGGGTCCAGTAATACCTTAGGTATAGTAGACAGTCGTAGCCGGGGGGGGTACATCTGCGGCACTAGTCTTCAGTGACAGGCCCGTTGCAGGCAACTGGCATCTGTTAGGTATGTGAAGATTAACTGATTTGTCTATTATCACAGTATGTTGAGCCGAGACTCCAGCTGACCGTTACGCCACATCCTCTCTCCACATCCATCTTCATGTCTGATTCAGAATCTTTCGTTCTCATACATATAAACATTTACTTTGAATCCACCATCAGACTTGTTATTGGCTGGCACCATAAAACTTAATCGAGGAGGCGGTCTATTTAATCTGTGTGAAAATGGCTGAAAACGCTAGTGCACGTTGGAAAAGTAGAGGTGCAGAGAGAGCCGTACTCTCTATGAATCTCCGAGCTAATCATCTTTTTTGTATTGTATTAGTATATTGCAGATTCTGCTAGCCAGTTTAGGAAGGAGAGTCCAAGGATCGTTTGAAATAAGAAAGTAGGACATTTTGGTTTCCCAAAAAACACACTGCCAATTGGGCCTAGTTCGAAATGTTCTGTATGTTGAAAAGTTTCACTCGTGTGTTTTTAGGTTGAGACTGGGGAGCGCATACGCTGCTCTGCGGCATGCTGTATTGGAGTATTGAATGGAAGCTGCGCCCACTCCGTCCATATTTGTCATTAGCCTGTGTCATTGTCCTTCCTAAATGCTGGTTTCTGATTCATTCACAGGCTTTTAGTCCCTCCTTAGTACCGCCTTGTCTTCATTTGTAACCTCCCATGAGGATTGGCCCTTTTACCTCATTATTACACTGTAGTCTTTTTTAGTCTGTAAGCACTATTTTCTACTGCAGGCACAACATACTTTCCTGCAACATTTAGCATGCCATGCGTGCTTTCACTTTCCGAGCAGTCGGGACAATGGCAGCCCCTTCTTCGAATAGGTCTCGCATTTATAAGAGTTTCAGCTATTGGCATGGTAAATTACAATGCGTTTAATTTATGTGTTAATTAGCAAAACAGATAAATAAAAGGCATTGTCATTTACAATGCCAATAGCTCAAAACTCTCGCAAATGTGAGACCTATTGCATTGCAAATGCTTGTTTTTGTACACAAATTAAGGTACCATGTGTGTATGATTGAAGATTACTTGTTGCACACTGTTTCCAATTTGGTACCTAGGATATATTTTGGAGCAGAAAAGAGCAATGCCTTTGGTAAACTGAGAAACTGTGACTTTTGGAAACCGAGAACTGTTACAGAGTCTGCATCTTTCAAATTACAAGTCAGTTCCAGCGCTAGTGCCCCGTGTTCACTGCTATCACTCCAGGAGCCGCCCTATGCGTTGGTTCCGCGCAATCACTGCCATCATCCGGGTGAGATCAGCACATACATGTATGTAGGACCAACATCGGTAGCCATCTTTGGTCGGCCAGGAAGCTGGTGCACAACACTTCCATATTATACGGACATACGCTCGCCGTTGGGGAGCATTTATATTGGGGATTTGGGGGGGTGGGCAGCCGAGGCTTGCCCCCACTGGGTTTTTTGGGGCCGGTAGGAGGGGAGGGGGACCCAGGACCAGGACGGACAGGAAGGAGGTTTGGGCTGTTTTTGGGCTGGGGGAGGGCTGTTGGGCTAGGTTTGGGCTGTTTTTGGCTGGGGGTGTTTATAGTAGGTATGCGCGTGTCACTGTCCACCATTTTGTGGATTGTGACACAGCAGCCGGGGAACACGTTGGGTGCCTTGTTTTGCTTGTTTTTGACTGGTACCTGGTTTGGTTGTTGCGGTTGTCTGGGGCCGTGGTTTGGCGTCGCGGCAGGCAGGAGACGGTAGTGTGTGGACTGAGCTCTTTGCGGTGACGAAATGGCGGCGCTAGGTGACCCCAGGAGAGGCTTTCCCCCACTGGGTTTTTTGGGGCCGGTAGGAGGGGAGGGGGACCCAGGACCAGGACGGACAGGAAGGAGGTTTGGGCTGTTTTTGGGCTGGGGGAGGGCTGTCGGGCTAGGTTTGGGCTGTTTTTGGCTGGGGGTGGTCCAGGAGGCGCTGAGGCTGCTCGGGGAGGCGGGCCGCATGGATCTGGTGCGGCCCGACCTTCAGGTAAGGCCGCCGCGGCGCGCTACCAACGGCACCGCGGCAGTCAGTGGTGATTGCCTATGGGCCTCTGCGGTCCCGACCGCGGAGGGCCCCGGGTGGTGGGAGGGGCGGGAGGGAGGCGGGAGGGGGAGGCAGCCGGGGAAAGGCCGCGAAGCGCGTGAAAGCGCCAAGGAGTGCGAGGGGGGCGGGAGGCTCCAAAGGACGACCTGCGCTGCAGTTTGTGAGCGGGGCGGCGGGGTGGGAGGGTGCAGGAGGCGACAGCGGTGCGTCCTCTGTGGAGGGGGCGGGGGCCCCGGTGGTGGGCAGGGGGAGCGCCAGGGGGGGTGGATGGGGCCCAGGTGGCAGGAGTTGGGGGGCCAAGGGAGGGGTGCGGGGGTGCCGATGGGGCAGGAGGGTGGAGGGGAAGGTGGGGGGGTGGGCCTGGAGGCGGAGGGAGCGAGGTCGCCCCTATTGATTGAAGAATCGTATATGGAGGAGGTGGGGGCGGGGAGGGGAGGGGGGAGGGGAGAGGCGCGTGGAGGGGCGCAGAGGTTCAGAGAGTGAGCTGGACTGGGGGTCATCGTCTGGGGAGGGGGATGATGTGGTGGGCCTGAGCAGGTCACTGTCACCGGGGATGGGGAGGGGGGGAGGGGAGCGGGGGGTGCAGAACTGGGTGGGGGGACTCGGTTGGTGGGTGGGGCAGGGGGGGAGGCATGGGGGAGCAGGGGGAATGGTTTGGAGGGTGGGACCGAGATGGGGGTCCGGGGGTTGGAGGGGTGAGGCGGGCCCCAGGGACCGGAATGGGAGGAGGGGTGGGGTTGGGGTGCAGGGGGGTGGGGTAGGAGCTGGGGGCGCCCGGCGCAGAGGGGGGACATTCAGCGCGGTGGGGCTGAGGGGCTCAGCGGGGTTGGGATGGGAGTGGTGCGTGGGGGGGCAGGAAGGGCCTTTTTTCCCCGGTATGCTGGACTCCACCTTTTTCCCTTGGCAGGACATGTTGGCGAGGAGCTCGGGTGAGCAGCATGCAGCTCCGTTCCACCGAGAGGATGGGCCGGCTCTGCCTTGTACGGGCGGTCGCGCTCCCACGTGGGACATGGCATGGGATGGTTTTGGGCGGCGACAGGAGGAATCACCGCTAGCCCCCCCCGAAGGGTCACATCGGCTGCCGGGAGGAGGGGGATACATGAAGCTCCTCCGTGGATCTGGAGGATCTGATGCGGGCATGTAGAGAGAAGGTGGGGTTTAGCTGGCTGGAGTCCAGTGGGGACGGCCGGAGGCGACAAGAGGCTGGGGATGGGGAGTCTGAAGAGGAGGGGGAGATACGGGAGGGGGGATCTAGTAATGTTGTTGGCAGTGTGTTGCAGGTACGGCCTGCCCCCTCACTTCCACTGGTTAGGCGGCGGGATCCAGCTCGGACGCCGACCTTGATGCCAGGTAAGGTTGGAGACGGAGTGAGAAGTGGTGCGGGCAAGAGGCGCTGTGTGCAAGTGTCGGTGGGGACGGATACATGGGGGTGGATGAGGGACGGCTGGTGAAAGGTCGGTATGTCAAGGACACGGGGGTGGGTACGGATGGTGTAGCACCGGCGGAAGCGGTCGGGTCATGCGCTGGCGCGGCGTCAGCAGGCGCCGTGGCAGGGGTGGCCGCGGCGGGGAGCAAAGAGAGTTGCGTGGTGCCGGTGAGGTAGCTTCCCTACATGGGGGTGACCAAGCCGCTGGGGGCACACTTGTCGCTGGTGACTAAGGAAAAGATCTGGAAGGGGGAGTACATTGACATTCTGAAGCTGTTGCATAAGGAACTGACTTCAAAGAAGGGGTCTAAGGAGGAAGAGCAGGAGTTGGCACGGGGGCACCAAGGTCCCGTTGACATTAGACAACTGGTCAGCGGCTTTTCTCATATACGCCAGTGTGTATTGTGAAAAATTCCCGGATTGGTCCATCGCTCTGTTCAAGTACATGGACGTAGTGCGGAGGGCGCAGGTGACCTACGGGGGGGTAAGCCTGGTCCCATTATGACGAGGAGTTCCGCGCGCGGATGGCGGCGGACCCGGAGGCGAAGTGGGGTGAGCTGGACTCTGATCTTTACCAGCAGACGATGGGGGGGCCAAGTTCGGCCGCACCGTCTATACCGCCAGCGGTTTGCCGCTCGCGCCGGCCCCCTTTTCGGCCTGATGCAAGCGTGGAGGGGTGGGTCAGGGTGAGCCCAACGGTCAGAGCACAACCGGGGCCTGCTGGGACTTCAATAAGGGGGCGTGTGGCCGGCAGGCGTGCCGTTTCCGGCACGAGTGCTCCAAATGCGGGCGGAGACACCCAGTGGTACGCTGCTGGGGTGTCACGGGGCCGCCAGGGCAGCAGCCTGCGCAAGGCGGAGTGCAGGGCGTGGGGTCAAAGAGTGGGGGGAGGGGAGGTAGTCAGGGGGTCCGGGGATTTGGGAAAAGGCTCATACACCGGTTAGAGTGGCGCAGATGGAGCCATGGCTGGCGGCGTACCCCGGGGCGGAGGATGCGGCCATGTGCGGAGCGGTTTTCGGCTGAGCTATGAGTGCCCGCGGATTGCGCGCTGGCGGACAATTTGAAATCGGTACGGGCTCACAGCGGTATTGTGAGGGAGAAGCTTTTCAAGGAGGTCAGGGAGGGCCACATGGTGGGCCCATTTGCGGAGCCGCCGCTGCCGGGGTTGATCATATCCCTGATAGGGGTGGTGCCGAAGAAGGAGCCGGGGCAATTCCGGCTGATTCAACATTTGTCATGGCCAGTAGGGGGGGTCAGTCAACGATTTAATCGCGTCGGACTTGGCTTCGGTGTCCTACTCCTCAGTGGATGTGGCACGGCGGCTGGGGTCGGGGGCGGGACGGGATGCTATGATGGCGAAGTGTGACATTAAGTCGGCGTTCCGCTTGCTCCCGGTACACCCGGAGGACCACCAGTTACTGGGGATCCAGTTTGACGGTGGCTTTTTTGTGGACAAAGCACTGCCGATGGGGTGTTCCATCTCCTTGAGCGTTTCAGTTCTTTTTTGCAGTGGGCTTTTTCCAGGCGCACAGGCTCTGAGATGGTGACACACTCCATGATTGACTTCTTCCTGGTGGGGCGACCCGGTGCGACGGACTGCCAGCGGTTGCTGGACAGTTTGGCGGGGATGATGGAAGAGTTTGGGGTTCCCCTGGCGCCGGAGAAGATGCACGGTCCCAGTACAGTGTTGTCCTTTCTCGGTATAGAGCTCGACTCAGTGGCCATGGAAGCACGCCTTCCGGAGGACAAAAGGTCGGCGATGTTGGCGTTGGTGGGCGACATTCTAGGAAAACGGAAAGTGTTTGTTCGGGAGGTGCAGGTTCTCCTGGGGCACCTTAACTTTGCATGTCGCGTGGTGCGAGCGGGTTGTACTTTCTGTCGGCGGCTGGGTCTGGCTCTGTCGGGCTTGACGCTGCCCCACCACCACGTGCGTCTCTCGGTGGGATTGAAGGAAGATTTGCGGATGTGGCAGGTTTTCCTGGAACGGTTCAATGGTGTGCCGATGGCGCCGTCAGAAGATTGGGAGTGGGACGTGACGTTGTACTCCGACGCGGCAGGGGTCGGCGGGTGCGGCCTGTATTGGGACGGGAGACGGTGCGCGGAGCAATGTCCGACATGGTGGCAGGCGGGGGGGCGGAGCATTGCCTTCCTGGAGTTGTTTCCGTTGTTGGTGGCGGTCATGGTGTGGGCGGCTGAGCTGGCGCACAAGCAGGTGTTGTTCCGGGTGGATAACATGTCGGTGGTACATGTGGTGAACAGGCAGTCGGCGCGGGACCCCCAGGTGTTGAAGCTTATGAGAGTTTTTGTGCTGCGCTGTCTGGAGAATGAAATTATGTTTCATGCCCAGGAGTAGACAATGACATTGCGGATGCCTTGTCTCGTTCACAGTGGCAGAGGTTCCATGGGCTAGCCACGGCGGCGGAGACGGTCAAGACACCGATCCCGGGGGATCTCTGGTCGGTGGGAGACACCGGGTCGTTCAGCTGGTGAGGGCATCGGTGGCTGCGTCCACGTGGAAGGCATATGCACTGGCGTGGAATGAGTTTCGACGCTCTGGTGCGGTAAGGAGGGGAGATCCCTGGGAGCGTGAGGAACAGGTGGTGCGATTCATGTTGGGCTTGATGGACCGAGGTTTGTCACGGGTCACGATTCCGGGCAAGCTGGCGACGGTAGCGTTCATGCGGATGTTGTGGTGGGGGTACCCACCGTCGGCGGGTGAGTTGGGAACTCGTTTGATGGAAGGGTGGGCAAGGGAGCGGGGAGCGGGCGGGGAGCGGGCGTGCATCTGCGGCGGCCGATCACGTGGGTTTTACTAGTGGAGTTGATTGCTGCGCTGCCGTCAGTGTGTCGCAACGGGGAGGAGACGATGTTGTTTTCCGCACTCATGTCCTGGCTGTTTTTTGGTGCTTTTTGGGTGTTAGAGCTGGTGGGTGTGAAAGGGGGGGTGGGGTATCCAGTGGGAGGTCGTGGAGATCCGAGCCCAGGAAGTGGCGGTGCGCTTGCGACGCTCAAAGACGGATCAAAGGGGGGTGGGGACGTGGGTGGTTTTGGGACCGAGTGGTCGGGATGGGGCGTGTACGGCGATGTGGGGTCGCCGGCTGGCGGCGGGGCGACGGGCGTCGGCCGATGAGGTCTTTGGTCGGAAAGGAGGCGACAGGGTGATGCCGGCTCAGGCTTTGTGGGTTATGCGGCACGCCCTACGGCATATGGGTGAGGACCCGAAGGCATTTGGGATGCATTCTTTCAGAATCGGGGCAGCGACGGAGGCAGCGCGGTGTGGGTGGGGGACGGAGGAGATCAAGTGGCTGGGGCGATGGAAATCAGACTGTTACAGGTGATATGTCAGAATGAGGGGGGTAGAGGGGACGGTTTGACCTTTGTGTTCTGCCCTCTTACATGTGTGTCTTTTCAGGTGCTGTGGCGGGGCCGGAGGTGGCGATTCTGAACATTTACTTGGTGGGACACTCATTTGTCAAGCGGGCTGAGAGGGCTGAATGGGACAAGCACCGGAAGCTCAACTTGGAGTTGGATGACAGATTGATTAGGTGTCATTGGAGGGGAAAGGGGGGAATGCGTTGGCATGAGTTGATGACCTTGCTGAATACTGTGGTTCGGGGGGGGGTGCCCGGATGTGGTAGTGTTACATCTGGGTGAAAATGACCTAGTGCAATGTAAAAGTTTGGCACTGGTCAAACAGATGAAACGAGAGTTGGTGAAGATTAAGAGACAGTGGTCAGGTTGCCATGTGATTTGGTCGGATTTCATTCCTAGGAGATGTTGGAGGGCAGCTGTGCGCCCGGGAGCTATTGACAGGACAAGGAGAAAGATCAACCGGGAGATGAAGGATTTCTGTGCTAGGGAGGGGATAGGCAGGATGGAGCATCCCGAGCTTAGATACGGGGCGTTGTCTTTCTTTCTGGAGGACGGAGTTCATATTTCAAGGTTTGGGATGGAGCTATACATAGTCTAGTTGAAGGAGGCACTGGATGCGGCGTTGGGAGTAGTTAGGTACCTGAGGAGGTTGGAGTCCTAGTGGGGGGGTCGAAAGACGCTACTGCGGCTTTCGAGTGGCGCTTCTCCTAGTTAAAAAGGGGGTAGTGGGGGTATTGGAAGGGGCCTGAGATGGCTTGTTGTAGGCGGTGGGGGACTTGAGGTCTTTTGTAGTTGCAGGCAGGGGGGTAGGTTGCAGATGGGATGTTATATGATGTTATGAGTTGCAATGTGGGGATCCATTTAGGGGTGGTGGGGGGGGTTGTTAGGCATTCACTATTTAGTGAGACATAGTTTTGTGCGGCGCAGGCCAAGGTGGGGAGTAGGCAGGGTGCACCTGATTCCAATAAAGCGGCCTTTATTACACCATTCCGGTGTCTGTGGTCAGTGCCCCCCCTCCTACTGGTGGGCCCCAATGCATTGTTCACCAGTTTTAGGCAGCCGAGGAAGCTGTGTGTGTGCAACACTTCTACATCACACAGTGATAGGCATGCCTTCGGGGATAAGTTATAGTGCGTTTCTTCACCAGTTTTCTGCAGGGGTGATAAGCACACCAGATTTGGAAATGGTGGTACACACAACTTAAAGGAGATACTTTAGTGGCTTTTGTGTGTTCACATCAGTGATATACACGCCAGTGAGTACTTTTGAGTTTCTTTAGCATCGCATTTGTGGTACATACATTTTAGTGCTTAGTCAGGATCTTAATTAAGGCATTAAGTTCCTTGTTGTTATTTATAATTCCAGCTGTCCCTACTGATTAGGGTTATGGCATCAAGTGGGGCCCCTCAATCTAACTCCACCCTATCTGTTTGTGGCATCCTCTGGAGAGAATGTGCTTAAGTGGCAGGATTGGAAAGACTGTTTTTGAAATAATATTTCATCCCTGGATGAAGAATATTTCACTCCCAGAACATAAGAAGAACATTTTGTTACACTCATTAGGCCGGATTAAGGGTATATAATTGCATTGCAAACAAAACATGGGCATAAGGCAACGTATTCATTCATGTAATGGAAGATCTTGATGTGTATTATGGCCCTTCTATTTGCATAGGCAGGTGTACATTTTACCACCGGATCTAATTGAAAGAGGAAACGGTGGGCGAGTATTTTTCTACCCTGAAAGATTTTGCGTTAGCGTGTCGTTTCAGCACATTACACAATGAGCTCATCAGAGACCATATTTTCATTCATGCTGCAAACTCCTCCATACAGGATAGCCTTTGGGCCAAGAGGGAGTCCCCTCTCCAGGAGGTGATGGAGGTGGTAAAAACTTGCAGAACTCACATGAAGGTGTGCAAAAGCTGTTCTAGCTAACAGAAAAAACACTTGAATCTGACAAAATACAAAAGAGTAAACATTGTAAAATATGGTAAATAACATCAGGTCAGGCAAGAAAATTGTATCCAGATGGGATAGGAATTCTACACCGAACGACAAAAAGAAGCTTCCTGCGTATAGCAAGGGTGTAAAATGTTATAGATGTGGATTTTCGAGTCATTTGGCAAGTGATAAAAAATGCCCAGCCCGTAATCAGAGGCGTTCAGGTTGCGGGACAATGGGTCACTAATTTAAGAAATGCAAGGAAAAGGGTGACTAGAATCCAGAGGTTAAGCTCCTAGAAGAGGAGTTCGAGTCTGACATTCAGGATACCGATGCTGATGACACCAACCTGTGTGTTTTGAGTGTGGATTCTGTCTCGGATGTACTAGGTGTACGCTATGATAGAAAAAATCTTAAATGTTGTATTCCTATTGGTGGAGTAACAACTAATGGGTCAATATGTTAAGGTTTGCAACAAAAAGAGCAACACAAATCCAACAGTTAAGCTCCTAGAAGAGGAGTCTGAGTCTGACACCCAGGACAATGATGCTGTTGACACCAATATGTGTGTTTTTAGTGTGGATTCTGTCTTGGATGCCCTAGGTGTACTGGGTGATAGGGAAAAGCCTCAATGTTGTATTAGTATAAGTGGAGTTACAATTACTGTCACTGCTGATTCACAGTCAGTGTGGAATGAGAAGTTCAGATCAGTGTTAGGTGAAAGTCTAGAGTTGACTTACATTTCTTCCAAGAGTTTCACTGGGGAACCCATGCCTTTCTTAGGGTTTACGAAATTAAGTTTCCAATTTAAAACCCAGAAGGCTGAGTGCAAATTATATGTATCCAAAGATGGAGTAAATATTTGGATGGAGTACCCTGATTTGTTTTCTGATAGAGTGGGATAACTCAAGGGTTTCGAGAACAGTATCATCTTAAAAGAGGATGCTGTGCCATGCATACACAAGGCAAAGAACATCCCCATGTGTGCGGGATTTGGAGCACTTTAGGGCACATATCTGGGGTTCACACTTAACTCTCAGATGTGATCACAAACTATTAACTAAAGTGCTCACCATGAAGGGGTTGTTGAATGCGTCTCCTAAGCTAGCCCGAATGTCCATCAAACTCTTGGACTACAATTATGATGTGTGATATGTACCAGGGGGTCGAGAACAAAATTAATGATTTTTGGCAGAATTCCTTTACCGTTTAAAGTCAAACCTGAGGATGAGTTTGAAAACAGCTGTGTGGCAGGAGTCAATGATATTATACTGGAGAGTGAATGGGTAGAGGCTACTGTTCAAGATGAGATTTTGCAGGCAAAATGTATTTAGAATCGGGAAGGGTGACCTACTTAAAGAGAGGTTGATGAGAAATGATAAGGTTTTTTGGGGGAAAAGAGACAAGAATTGTCAGTTGAGGAATGTCAAGTTTTACGATCGTTAAGGGTAATTCCCCCACATTGTTTGAAGGACAAGGTGCTTGATTTATGCCATGAAGGCCATTTGGGCATTACAAAAACTAAGAGCAGAGTTAAACATTTGTACTGGTGGCCTGCTGGTGACCAAGCTATTGAGAAGAAGGTGAGGAGTTGTGTTTATTGCAACAATTCGGAAAATACTATTTTTACCATCAAACTGCCTGTGTGTCCCTTTAGGTGCCCAGAGATGCAGTGAGAAAGGATTGGTTTGGACATTTTGGGTCCTGTTCAGGATGCTGGTGAGTCCAAGCATGTCATTGTCTTATTTGTTCATTTTGCTAAATGTTTGCTAAGGTAGTTTCCAAGGGGAATACCCAATCTGTAGTATGTTTGTGGGACTAAGTGATTCTGAGACAGGAGTTGTCCAAGGTAATTTTGAAAGATAATTGATCTCAATTGTATTCCAAGCATACTTGAAAAGGAATATAATTTTACAAAAGAATATTTCCACTAACCACACTGCTGGCAATGGAGCCATTCTGCACTTTAACAGGGTGCTCAAAATACTATTCAATTGGGCAAAAAAGCTAAATTGTCTCGGTTTAAGGTAAGTGTGGCACACTGTTTGGGCTTACAGAATTACACAGTGCAGTTTCACAGGATTCCTTGGAGATAATGAGAGGCAGATCTCCATGTATTAAGGACAATGTTGGATTGATGCACAATTCCAAGAGGAGTAAGTGGACCCCGGTTGCAGTTAAGGAACAAGTGTCAAAGGCACAGGATAAGTGTAAAAAAAATATCACGATAAGAGAAATAGCTACAAATGTGTGGAGGTAGAGATTGGAGATTGGGTGAGGGATAAAAGGCTTGGAGTTTATAAAAAAAAACAAGGGAGATTTCTTTCACCCTTTGCAGGTGGTCAAGGTGTTGTGTAACTCGGTCCAGTTAGAAGACGGCAAGGTGTTGCATTTGAGTTGCATTTTTTCATGTAAAGAAGAGAAAAAGATCCCAGAAGTTACTTCTGAGGTGAATGTGAGTAAATCTGATTGGTTGTTGGGTAAGTGTGGTTCTGGGACAACCGGGAATGGAATGGTTGAGAACAGCGGTGGCAAAGGTAGGATGGTATGTTAACAGTGCAAAGGAAGATGCAATAGTAATCAACTTTCCTCTACCTCTTCTGAGAGTAATGATTTAAGAAGGGGGAGGTTAGGGTGCAGACTCATGAAACCCATGAAATTTCATGACTATGTATGCAATTGCATCTTCATTCTTAAGGTATTGCTTTGTTTTTTTTATTTTAAGGGGAGGATTTCTTATATTGTTTAGTAGTGGCATTATATATTGTCTTAGTCGTATGTGTGCTTAGTTTGATCAGTTAGGCATTCCTTAGCTTAGAGGAGGAGAATTCGAATTATATGATCTAATATAAAATGTAGGTAAAGCATCTTGCATTCAGCTGGTATTGATACAATCTGATTGAGGTGTCTGCTCCAGTTGCTGGGGTTTATATCCTACGATAATTTCTACTTTATATCTACTTGATTTTTGAATTTACTACAATAATGTAACTGTTTGCTGTATTTCTGTATATGCATTGACGTGAGGTTCACAAGGAGATTTCCCATCGTAAAATTCACCTGGCGGTCAGAATACTTTTCATTTATACCAGTAAGCTTTCAAAGCTTTCATTTGAAACATTAACATTTTAATTTGCATTACTGGTGAATGTCCCTTTCTACAAGCCAACTCTACTGGGTGCAGTCTTCATTGTGTGCAAGGTTCCAGTCGCAATCAATTCCTAGAAAGCGGCCCAAGCAAGGCTGGACCGACCGTAACGGGCATTGGGTGTTTTCCCAGGAGGCTGGAAGGGTGGAGGCCAGTTTTGCAGTGGATTGGACCAGTTTTGTTACTGAGGGCCGGATTTTCAGCCGTGCTACAATATCAGCCCTCAGTAGCAAAAGCATCAGTGCTCCTTCCTCCTCCCTCCAATCTACTGGGAGGGCTAGTCTTGCAAAATTGCCAGGACTGCTTTGGGTTCCCAGTCTAGCCCTGGCACGAGCCTTTTAATGTCTTGCATTTGTTTGAGAAACAAGGGTTACATGGGTCGTGAAGCACATAGCGTTGTCCGCTTGCGGTGAAGAGCACTTCACGGGCAAGTTTATTAGTCCAGAGTGAACTACACTTTGTTAAAGGTAAATGCCAGAATTTTACAATTTGTACATCATTTTATTAAGGACTTCCTTCTGAGAACATAGTATGGGCACAACTTAGCAACATGGTAAACTGTGCAGCTTTCAAGTATGGATACATTGCGCTCTGGCAACATGAAGAAGTATAACATACAGAGCAGCCATGTATAGATTTTTTGCCATTGATCTCTGCATATATTTTTATTTTATTCTCTTGTGTTAGTTTATTAATTAAGCTTATCATTATATTTTCTTATAATAGTTTCTTTTTCTAGTTATTTATGTATAATTCCTTCCTTAGGTTACCTGACCATGGTGTCAGTTGGCATTTCAGAATCACCTACATTTGTATCTGAATCTGCATCTCAACCTTTGCCATAAATAAAGTGGAAGTGATTATTTCATTCTTACTTAATAGTTATTGAAGGATAGAATTTTTCACCTGCAGGAAGCAAGGTGTATTGTTTTACAATTTGGGAACTGAGGGATGGAGCATTTATGAAAGTCTTGTTGAACAAGCTATTGGTAATGTAGAAGGAGACCCAGAGATGATTTTCAAATGCGTGTGGAGAAGTCGGACAAACATTTTGGTCCTAAAATTAGCATTGTGTTGGATTGACATAAATTGTTCACAAGAGTGCAATCTAAAGCAGAGGAAGTGGGACACAATAACTACTCCTTAAAAAGTCTGACAAGGACAATTGAGTTTGGTGATTTAACAGATTTGCTCATCGGTGATCAATTAGTGCGTTGCAATAATGATTCGTGAGTGCAAGAGAAGCCATTAGCTAGTAATCCTTCATTCAAGGAGGCAACAGATATCGTGGAAAGTATTGAAAACACATCAGGTTGGGTTAAAAAAATACATCTTTACACTTCAACCTCCAATTTGGGAGTTTTTGGTGGGAATTAACAGCCTGATTCATGAAGCGAAATAGCGCCCGCAATGGCTGCGAAAATGCAATTGCGGGTGCAAAACACGGAATCGGCATTCAAGTACGAAATAGCGAAATCGCTAAAAAATAATAGCGATCGGAATAGCGATTACGCTGTAATAGTCGCAGACTCCGGGAAGTCGAGCATTAGCGATACGGAAATAGCGACCAACCACGGAATCAGCGAAATGAATAGCGAAACGCAATATTGTCTCAATCGGCATTCATGAAAGAAATACATTAGCGAAAAAGCGCTAAATCGCACGTTTGCGCGGCGCAATTTAAGGACAACTCAAAGCAGGTGGTAACCATAAAAGCCATGATTAACCAAAATTTGAAAAACTGTTAGCCAATCACCAACAGGTCCAGGCCTGACCAATCACACATAAGGACATTCAGCAGCAGCATTAGGCGTTCCACAATGCCTGGGATGTACATGGTGGTGAGGCGGCGAAGGCTACAGCGAGCAGCACGGAGGAGACGCATGAGGCAGGCAAGGATTTACCGGCAGCGGGTCACCTTGCTGGGCCAAACCAGAGAACAGATTTATGCAAAATACAGGCTGAATGGGGAAATGATCACCTGGCTGATACAAGAACTCGACCCCATCATGCAGCACCCAACAAGGCGAAACAATTCTGTGCCCACACATGTGCAGGTATTGTGCAGCCTGCACCTCCTGGCCTCCGGCAGTTTCCAGGGCATAGTAGCCGCTGCTGGGGGGATATCCCAGCCCACCATGTCACGCTGCCTCCACACTTTTGTTGATGCCATGCTCAGCCAGCTCCACCGGCACATCACATTTCCCACGAGCCAACAGGAATTGGACCTGACAAAACTACAATTTTATAATGTTGCCCATTTTCCCCATGTCCTCGGCTGCATAGACTGTACCCACGTCGCCATCTGCCCACCAGCTGGCACGGAGTATATGTACCGCAACAGGAAGTCCTACCACTCCCTCAACATACAGATGGTCTGCAATGCCAAGACCATCATCACTGACATTGTGGCCCAGTACCCAGGGAGTACCCATGACTCCTTTATCTTCAGGCACAGCGGACTCCACACACGACTGATCAGGGGAGAGTTTGAGGAAGGACACCTACTTGGTAAGTACACTTTGTCGGCAATGTCACATTGCTATGAAGTAACTGCGCTGCACAGGCAATCAACATCTGCTCCTCTCATTCAGGTGACAGTGGCTACGCCCTACGGGAATACCTCCTGACCCCTTACCTCAACCCTGCCACACCTCAGCAACGGCGCTACAATGTTGCGCACATCCGGACAAGGAACTGTATTGAAAGGACATTTGGCCTGCTCAAGAGCAGGTTCCGTATACTGCACAAGACAGGTGGGGCCATGTATTACAGTCCTGCAGCGTGCTGCCGCATTGTGGCTGTCTGTGCAATGCTTCATAACATTGCAACCAAGCGCCGGATACCAGTTGACATCTCAGGCAGTGAATCTGAGGGGGACGACCGGCCACCAGCACATGCGCACCATGCACGCGGGGAGAACCCAGCTGAAGGCCACAGACGTCGCAACCACATCACAGCTAACAATTTCTAGCCCACCCCCTTCCCCCACCCCACATATCACAATTGCATGCAAAATGTAATGATTACACAAGGCGAATGTGTGCAGCAAAATAAATGTATTTGTTTGATTCACAAGAAAAAAGGGTCATGGTAACAACTATTTACAAAATGCAGTATTCCTGCATACTGCATGTGAAGGTTCATGGCAGGCTTAGCTTCAGCCTGCGCCTGTGTCCCTGACACAATGTCATTGGCGCCTCCGGCGCACAATTCCCAGGCGCCTGTGAGGCTCTTCCTCATCCTGGGCAGCTGTACCAGGCGTAGCCCTGGTGCTGCGCCTAGGTGGGGGGGCCTGCGTGGCAGAGTGGCTGCTCACACTGGAGGCACCCTCACTCGCATCGTCTCCCCCCACAATGGCCGGTAGCACAGGTGTATGCAGTGCGGTAACGGCGGTGGTCAAGTGCTCCAGCACCCGGGTAATGTCCTCGCAGCACTGGACCAGTTGGTGCTGCTGGGTCAACGAGCGCCGCGACAGCTGGGTGGTGGCATTTGCTGCCACATAATTTGAGCGACTATAGGTGGACAGCCGGCTCAACAGCTGGTGGTGGCGCCTGCTTGCAACACTGCGGTGCTTCACCAGCGCTGCAGTATTGTCCTCCATGGCCGCCGTCATGCGGTCCATCCGCTCGCCGACTCCCGCCACATTGCGGCCAATCTTATGCAGCTGGAGCTGGATGGCTCCTTGCAGCTGCGACTGGCGCTGGTGTATTCGGAGCATGCGGCGCTCCACGCTCATGCAGGCATGGAGATGCCCATTGCCCCTCCTGCTGTGCGGCCGCTGTGTTGCGGATGTGGCTGGCCCAGATCTGGTTGGACGAGCTGCAGGTGGTGTAGCAGCTGGTGTTGCAGGTGCGGCAGACACTGGAGGCACATTGGTGGGGTGACTGGCTCTGGCAGCCGGTGGGCCTGCAGATGTTGCAGCAGGTACGGTGGGGGCTCTGGTCTTGGCAGCCGGTGGGCCTGCAGATGTTGCAGCAGGTACGGTGGGGGCTCTGGTCTTGGCAGCCGGTGGGCCTGCAGATGTTGCAGCAGGTACGGTGGGGGCTCTGGTCTTGGCAGCTGGTGGGCCTGCAGATGTTGCAGCAGGTAAGGTGGGGGCTCTGGTCTTGGCAGCCGGTGGGCCTGCAGATGTTGCAGCAGGTACGGTGGGGGGCCTGGCTGCTGGTGTTTGCGCAGCGGCAGGGGCTGGTGGCTGGGTATCGGGTAGGGATTCCTCCTCCTGGGCCTCCTCATCGATCAGCAGCCTCTCGCTGTCACTGCTATCATCCGCACCTGTGAGGGTAAGTGGATACTCATTAGGTGCATGTGACTGTCAGACGTGCAGATGTTACATGCATGCTGGGTGTCATTCCCTGGATGGCTGTGGATTTGCGCACTTTGGAACCTTTCTGGCCGCATTGTGGTACTACTACATTGTGGACATACTACGTCTCCCACAATGCTTCAGGGCATTTCCTGATGCACAACATAGGCATGACTAAGGGCCAATGAGTGAGCCTATTTGGTCAGGGACGGTCATAGGGGACAGGGTCGCAGGCGCATGCCACTTACCTTGGGTGTCTTGGGTGGGGCGGGAGGAGTCCAGAGGGGTCACGCCAACACACGCCTCCCTCTCCAAGGTGTCCTCTACCTGGTCCTCCAGGGGGGTGTTGGGTGGGACAGTCGGTCCACCACCTCCAGTGCCTGATGCCTCACCAAGGCGCTCCGCCACCCTCTCCTTGGCACGCCCTCGGAGGTCGTACCAGCGCTTTTTCAGCTCCTCCAACGACCTGTCCGCAACGCCCACAGAGTTGACGCTGGAGGCAATCCCCACCCAGATCCTCCGCTTTTCCTGCTCTAGGACCCTCCTTGAGTTGGCTCCAAAGAGCTGGTCGTGGTTGGCCACCACCCCTTCTATAAGGTTCTCCAGCTCCTGCTCGGAGAACTTTAGTTTGCGCTTGCGGCCAGCGCTGGTGCTGGGGCCAGGGAGAGGTTCGTCGGACATGGCGGTCGCTATTTCGGCCGGTTCGGGAGTCGCTAACGGAGGTTTAGCGGCAGCTTTCCGAACACTCGAATGATAGCGTCACTGTGGTGTTTGGGGGTGGGATTTGGCTGCTTCCTGGTTGTGATGTCATCACGGTGCTCGGAATGCGTCTTCCCGTTTTCCAGATCCCGCGAGAATGCGACTCGCAATCCCGATCGCACGGAATTGCGAGTCGCAATCCCGTGCGATCGGGATTGCGAGTCGCAATCCCGTGCGATCGGGATTGCGAGTCGCAATCCCGATCGCAGGTAGCCGGAAATAGCGATTTTTCTGCGTTTTTTTGTAGGTCGCTAACGGCTTTAGCGCCCGCGTGCGAGTCGCTATTTTTTCCCCGAAAAGTACATGAATGCCGTTTTGCGTTTCCTCAATAGCGAGTCGCTATTAATCGCTATTAGGGACACGCAAAACGGCCCGTACATGAATCAGGCTGATAGAAGTTTATGAACTATGTGATAACAAATTTGGTATAAAACAGTGTAGATGATACTTCTTAAGTGAATGTAAGCTTGGGCAAATACTCTAAATGAAATGCTTTAAAGTTCTTAGCCTTAATCATCTGTCTAAGAATCCAAATTGTTGTGCACACGATTCTCTATGTAGAAATTGTGGTAAAAAAGACCATTTTGCTTGTGTAATCAAAGATTCTAAAGTCAGTACTTTGAATGAAGTTCTTCCTCATGACAACTGCAAAGTTTTTTTGCAAATAGCAACTGACATGAAACAAGTGGGTGATGACGTTGATGGTGGTTCAGTTAATATGCAGGGATTAATGTGTAGATTGGTTGAAGGATGATACATGTGCTTGCGGATTCAGGATCACCTTTCATGTTGGTAGAGGAATAGAATGGGAGAATATATTTGGTAATGATAAGGCAACCTTGCTGACTCCTGATATGAATCATCAAGTGTATGGCAGAATAAAGAGTAACCTTGTTGGCTAAACGGGTCAAGCATTAAGTTTAAAGGTAGAGAGAATGTAAGGAAGATCTATTTGGCCAAAAGAGGTGGTAATTTGTTAGGTTGGTGGCACAAGTGGGGTCTTAGTATCACTCTTAATCCTAACTCTCCTCACCAGGTACTACTTATTGCAAATTTGAGTGGTGACAGTAATTTAGGTAAAGAATGCGGGCATGTTTTTAGGGAAGAACTGGGTCTGTAAAGAATAATCTCAAAGAAAAATGCTACACATATTGTGCCTAGGTTAAGAGCATACCAAATTAGCAGATGCGACCTATGCAAGATGAGTTAGAAAGATAATTGTTCATGGGATTTATAGATGAAGTAAAAGCATCAGAATGGTTAGCGCTTGTGGTACTGGCTCCCAAGGACAATGGTACCAAAATAAGGATGTGTGTAGATTACAGGGATCTTAACTAAAGTATATGGGTAGATTGACAACTTCTAACCAATATACCAGAGGTCTTAGCAATGTAGCCAGCGTATTTAGTGTGATGGGCCTTTCGGATGCTTACCATCAAGTGCTTCTTCATGAGGATTCAAGGGCACTTACCTCCTTTATCACATTGGTAGAGGTTTTCAGATTTATTAGGATTCCTTTTGGCTTAGCCTCAGTGGCTGCTTGCTTTTAAAGAGTAATGAAGGAGGTATTGAAGGGTATTGACTGTATCATGATTTTTTCAGGATGACATCCTGGTTTATGGTAAAGATAGAGAAAACCATAATGTGACACTAAAACAAGTGTTGGCCAGACTGACAGACAATTGACTCACAGTCAAAAGGGACACATGTAAATTCAAGGTGACTTTGGTCTCATATTTAGTCCATATTGTGTCTGGGGATGGAATTTGTCCCAAAATTGAAATTACTCACTCAGTTGTGATGGCGTCATCACCTACTAATAATGACTAAGTAAGGTCTTTCCTTCACATGGCAGAGTATTATTCTAAATTTGCTTTAAACTTTGCTAATGTGGTGCAGCTCATAAGATCACTTCTCAAGAAGAATGCAAGTTTTGCGTGGTCAGAGGAATGTAGGGAAACTTTTTAAAGAATAAAACTTAATATTGCAAACAAATTCCAACCCTGGGGCATTTGATGTATTACAGGAGAACTATATTTACCACAGACACCACATTGTAGGCTTTGGGGGCAGTCCTTGTCCACATTGTGAATGGCGATGAGAAACCCACAGGTTTTGCCTCGCAATCACTGAAGGAGTCTGAAGAACGATATTCACTGATAAAGAGGATGGCACTAGCTTGTATGTGGGCAATTCACCATTTCAAAATTTTCTTGTGGGGCTCCATGTAATTTTGAGGACAAACTATAGGCCTTTAGTTCCAATGCAAGAAAGTTAATAGTACTGCTCCTAGGAATACAATTATGCATTGAAAGCTTGTTGAAGATCAATTTCCATGTAGAATATCTTGCAAGTGGGAACAATTTACCAGCAGACTGTCTTCAGAGGAAGTGGTCAGCAGTTGACTGTCTGGACTTCCACTAGATGAGCTGATCTTGGTAGACTCTGAACTGCCAGTGCTGTGGGTTAAGGAATCCATTCTAGGTAAAGAAGAATGGAAGCCTGAGATTGCCAAGGATGTGATATAGAAGCAATTGCTTGACTTTGTTGTCAATGGGTAGCCTTCATGGAAGTTGGTGCAAGACGAAGTGAATGTGTTTTAGAATTTGAGAGATGAATTGAATATTGTGGTTGAAGTTCTTTATGTTAATGTTAGAGGGATTTATTGAGCACATTGTTACCAAACGTTGTCCTGGCGCTAACCAATGATTGAAATTTTTAGATAGGCTTCTTTTACTAGAAATCAAATGTACTGAAAAGCCATGTTGTCAGCATTTGTCTAAATTCGAGGAGGGAGGTATCAGATCAAATGGATAGCGGAAGGGAGCTCCAAATTTTCATGGTACCAAGGTAGAAACTTCTGCCACCCCATTTCTTTCTGTTACATTTTGGTACCACCATGAGATTCAAATTAGATTACTTTAATGTCTTATTTGGAATGTAACATCTAAATTTCTGTCCAAGATATTGGGGGCCTTGTTTATGTAAGGCTTTGTAAGCAAAGCACAAACGCTTAAATTGGATCCTCTCGTTTACTGGTAACCAGTGCAACTGCATAATAACCTTCCTAACTGAGACGGGTTTGGGAGTATGGGATAATACTCTAGCAGCTGCATTTTGCAGTACCTGTAGTTTCCGAAGCTGTTCGGCCCAACGATTGAGGTATAGTAATCCAGTGTAGTGTAGTTCCTATTATCCCAATAGGCTCTGCGTATTGGAATAATACCTTCAATAGTATAGGCCTAGACCAGACGTTAACTAGGTCTACTACTGTCGATATTAGACTTAAAGTTTTGGGTTTGCCAGCTAGCTCAGAGTTCACTAGAAACTTTCTCAAATAGGCAAGGAGGAGTTGAACCTCCCTGGATAGACAAGAAGGGATTTAGTTTCTGACAACCATAGAACATGACAACTTTGCTCTCCCCTAATCAAGAGTGTATCTCGAGAGTCGTGTGAACAAAAGGCAATCTATTTTACTCAGTCAGTACGTGCATTCTTAGTCTCATCAGATTGTAGAGAAAAGGAAGAGACGGGCGTGTTCAATAAAAGATGTTATTTATTGATCAGTCTCTTTTCTCGTACAAGAGAAATGGATCGATATTATTGCAATACTTATAGTTAAGTAAAGTGCATACATTAAAAGCAGAAGTATAAAATAATACTGTAAAAACATTGATATGGTTTCTAAGCCATATGAAGGTTTAAAATGAATAAAATATATTACATACACATATACATTTGACTAATCGTACTCAACTGGTGTTTCTAGCTACGCCTACCCTGTGTACCTGACCTAAGCCTAATACGTGGGCGGGAATAGAAAGTTACAGTTTAAGTTAAGTTTGTTTTTGCCAAGTGACTGACTAAAGAATTCTCTGCGAGGGGTTATTCAGTTCTGTACCTGGAATCTAGGATGGATGAGGGAAGGTATCTCTCGTCTCTGGTCTCGATATTCCAGGCTGCCTGCGAGGGCTACCCGGAAGCGCCGGAGCTGGATTTCTCGGCAGGAGAAATAGGCAGCTGATCGTTCTCAGCGCGTCAAGAAGGCGGGGCTGCGCCAGCGGGGTCTGCTCTGCTCTGGGCTTCGGCAAGTCTGGCTGCTCCGTCCTCGTCACCACCGCGTGTGTTTGCATAGGGCAATATCGGTAATATTTATACCTTTACGGTGCCGAGATTGACGTAAGGAAGGACATAGATACGTCAATAAGGATGTCATACGACCAGGTCGTTAGCACATTCTTTTGCTGAAGTTCTCGGTGAAATCAAAACAATGGCCGCAGGGTTTTTCCCAGGTCTGTCATAGGTTTGATTTGTTTTGAGAACTCCGTATGCCTTATCAGGGGCTGGAGGAATATCGCTTGTCTAATTAGATGGCAAGCGTTATGACCTAATCAGATAACACGTTCCTGTGCCGTAGTGTGGCTTTATCAGATAACGGTTCCTGCATCATGGGGGTTTTCTGCCTCATGGGATGGCTGCTAGTTAACTTGTTAGTTTGTTAACCAGAATAGGGTCAGGAATAGGGGGATCGATACAGAACCTATAGGAATACATCACACCCACTCCACGCTAACTATGGACATATTTACTAATCTATGCATAGTAAAACATACTATAGAGTATTGTGTATACCTTACCACCCCAAAATACATAAATGCATTTCGAAATTATCAAATATACGGAAAAAAAGCAGTTACATGTATTGTATGCACTCAAGCTGTGAAATAATGCTAAAGTAATCACGCATTTGTATACATTATTGCTAATTGGTATATGAGAAATTACACATGAAATGGCTCTTAATACAGAAAAAAAAAGTTCGAGATCATTCCATCACAGAATAAAATATTCATGAACATGCCAGCGGGCAGCTAATGTCTATAAGCTATCTACAATTAGAAATTTTAGTTCTCTAAGAATAGTTCTTACTTTAAGCAGAAGATAGTGTCCCGAAAAATATGCAAAAATATTTTGGGGCTGCTGAAAAAATCGCTGTCCGTGAACTGGAGGGAAAATTGTTCATGGTATTTTGCATTTCTAGTTGAAGGCCAAATTCAGGGAACGCCGTGTACGAGCTTGCTCAAAAGTCTCTATTTCTGCTCTGGTGAGAACATCATATCATTTAGACTCTCGAAAAAGTTGTCAACAGCTTCCTGGGAGAGTTCCACTAACTCGGAAATAGGTGTAACCATGCATTCGTGCGCATGATTGTCTCCATTGACATTCTGATTTGGATTGCTGACAGAAGGTCGTACCTGATCGATGCTGCTTTCATCTTGAACTTCACTACCCCTTAATCGTAGTGGTGAAGCTTCCACGAATGGCGTCATCAGGATTGGTAGCCTTTGAGGGCTGCACAAAGCATGAGCCTTTGTTGGACTCAACAATGTTTCTGCATCCATTGGCGCATCCGATTGTAGCGTCAGACAGGTGTCTAACACGCATTCTTCTCCGCATAGCAGGCACCTTAATACAGGTAAAACACATCGTTGCCACATTGGTCGAAATGATAGAAACCAAGTCATGTTCAGGTCTCTAAGCCGGGATAGTCCCAGGATTTTTGATATCCGGTCCCGGTATCCAATGGCTAGGATTGTTTCTTCCCTTGTCGCAGGTGTTCTGTCTGTGACATGGTTTGCCATAACGAAATATAAGGACTAGGAATAGGATTCCTGCAATCAGTCCTAAAATGAGGGGAAGTCCGCCGAAAATCGAATGGACGAAATCTGGAAAAATACCCAGTATGGCTTTGAATGGTGTTAATGCCATCGAAAATACTGTCTTAAATACTTTTGAGACTCCACTGGTATCAGAAATATTTAAGATTTCATTCAGGATTTCTGCGAAATGTATGGGGGAATTAGTTGATAACAATGAATGTATCTCTGCAGTCGTCCTTGCGACTTGGAGATCATACGTTTCTTTTGATGACGTGAGCCTTGTCGGCGTCTGAAGAAGCACTGTTTTCATTCTGCTTAAAGTATCTATTCGAATAGAAGTAATTTTCAAGTTGGGCCATGCCCTTGCCTCCCTGTCTGGAAAGGAGCTGGGGAACAATGAGTGTCCACAGCACTTGACCTTCGCAGTCGTAGTTACGAGATAAGGAGTCCCGGGCATAAGACTACAACATCTGCGATCTACAATTAGAATGTAACTCCCATTATAGAGTCTTTGAAAGAATGGTTCTATCTCTGTTGCAGGTGCGCCTTGCTGGTGACATGAAAGGTTATTTGAGTTCCCTTCACAGGCTCCATGCAAACTAATTCCGTTACACAGAAGTGTACCGCTTAGTGACATTGCACAATTATTGCCACTAAGAAACACTTTCTGTCTTTTATTACTGACACATGCATGTGAATAGGGCAAGTTCATGTTGTTTTAATGTACCCTTTTCCCAGCTTTTCGTACATGCCAGCCTGTATATATTTTTGGCAGTATTGAAACCTGAAGGTTGATATTGGAATATTAATTATCCCATGTATTATCCATTCACTGACAGGTCGTTCTGACATTGTCACTGGTAATCTCTCAAGTTTCTCAATGCTCAGGATTGTATAATCAGCACCCTTTTGTGCCATACTGATCTGTCTATCAGTAAGGTTAAAGATATGGAATAGTGACGTTGTGTTGATTAAACGCCAAGGCACATAGCCTGAAGGCAGATTTTGTAACGTCCAGCCAAGCTGTACAATAGAACGCAATTGGGACTGACCGTGTTGTAATAACAGTAAGTCTTGCGATAATATGTCGATTGCTGAAGACACAATGCTGTCCAAAGAAAAAATTCTGGAGGACAGAGTCATTAACCCATTGTCCACTACAGAAAGTGATTTTTCCAAATTAATACGGTCAATTTCCCGTATCCTTTCTGCTGTCTCAATTTGAGTAACCTTCCAGGCCTCATTGTATGCTGCATATACAGAGGCTGCTATGAAACGCTTTTGACGCTGTTTGCGTGGTCCCATAGTGAAATCACGCAAGTCAGCACCATCAGTAAGTAAAGTTAGGTGTTGCTTAATTTCTGCCAGTGTGGAAGTTTGCAGCCATTGAAGGCATAATTTGCCCACACTGTAGGTGGTTATTATCCCTGGGTGATGTCTTTGGGGATATCTAGGGTCTGGCCTGGTCATTTTGAACCCCTGTGTTTTGTTCAGGAATCTGTCTTGACAGTTATTAGTATCTGTGGGCCAGATCAGCCACTGTTTCCAATCTGGATGTGTTCTGTTTTGGCTTAATACATAATTTACGTCTATCTCTTCATCTGTAGAGCTATTGCTGCTCATTGTTGGTTTTGGAATAGACGGTTTATTTAAGTCTTTGATTTTGGCTAGGCCAAGACAGGTGGTTTGTTGAACAGTGTCATTTAAAAATATAATTTGTTCTGGGATCATGCAGGCTCTAAACAAAGATTCTATACCCTGTACTTGCCATTCTTTTGTGCCCCAAACCCTTTTCAATTCAACATTTTTGTCCCAATAATCAAAACCAAAAGTATTCATTTGTGCAAAGAATGAGTCTGAATATATCAATTTCGTGTTTGTTATCATGGTCTTTGTCCCTGTCTTATTTGACAATTTAAAATAAAATGTTTCAGCATTACTTATGTTAAAACCTGAAAAGTATGAATATTTGTCGTAAACGGTTCTTGAGCTTCCTTTTGGAGGGGTTGCACAATGTTCCCATTGATTATAATTTAAAACATTTCTAGGTTGTGCAGATCTATGTAGAAAATGGTTACCATAGTGGTTGTAGCAATACATACTATCATAATTTGTAGAACCCTGCAAATAATCATGTTTGGTAAATTTAGCAGACATTACTAAGTCAGACATCATGTTATTTATACTTTCGAAGTCCCAATCATCAGCAAATGAGCTTGGTTTTACAAAGTCACTCAATGAGATCTTAATTTGGTGTGGATATTTCAGGATTTCAACCGGACCATAGATTTCGTAGTCAGTGTTGTCCCATGCTACCCCACCCGGTATAGGATTGGCTGTGAAGTTGACTGAAGAAAGTTCTCTTTTCTCGACGTGTGAAGATGTGTGTGGTTTGAGGATCAAGTTGATTTTCTGACTTGCTGTGTCCATTTTAGCATATTTTCCCTCAATGAAGCGTCCCAAAGTTAGTACCATGATGAGCCAAAGTATGAGGATAAATGCACCAAAACCCACCCAAAATTCGATCCATGGAGAAATTAGATATGTTTCTTTCAGTTGTTTCAAAAGTTCTTTAGCTTTATCTTTAAAGGTTTTTGATGATGGCTGTGTCTTTGATTCACTGAAGCCTTCAGAGGAATCATCGAAGTTTATGAAGTAGCCGGATGCAGTTCTGTCAATTGTTCCAATCGCTTCAGGATTAATGTTCCTTGCATTATCATTTGGTACTTCATTATAGATTGGTGTGTCTCTGCTAAATGTTTTTATTTGGGTTTTCAGAGGTCTAAGTTCCATTGCATTGTTGCATAGTCCTTGTTGTTCTTCTGTAGGCGTTTCGAATGTGATTAGCCTCTTTGTTAGGACCTCTGTACTGGTAGCAAACCTTGGTGTTCTGCTACTTATGGGGAGTCCACTTGGCCTACTGTTTGTTATCGGCCACATGATTGTGGTTTTACCAGGTCGATGGATACAACTCGGTTCTCCTTTTTACCAGCAAGCGGCGGTAGTACAACTGATCTTGTCCCGTTGACAGACAAGACAGGAACTGCTTTTCTGTAAGAAGGCCCAAATTCCTTCTTTACCGCGATCTTTTCTCTGACTAGATCCCCGACTTTTGGAATCCAGACAGGTCTTGCTGGGACAGGTGGTGGTTCTTCAGTGGTCGTTGGCTGTTGTTTCAACTTTATGTTGCTCAGGTCTTTTCTTGTTTCATTCAAGTCCTGCAAAATAGCCAAACGGTCTTTGATATCAAAGCTTTTTTCCTTCACCACTGAAGTTTGACTGTCAAGGTCAGAGATTAACATCCTAGTTCCAAATAATAATTCGTACGGACTGAATCCCTTCAGAGAATTTCTTGGCAGGTTATTTAGACTACGTTGGACACTTATTAGATGTTTGACCCACCCAGCTCCCGAACCTAATATCCTTTCTGTTATAGATAGCTTTATGCCTTGGTTTTTTCTTTACACCATCCCGTATCCCTCAGGAAGGAAGTGAGAAGATTCCCGCTGTGCTATGCTCATTTGGCCATGTTTCCCCACAGGCTGGAGGGCTAGAGTGAAAACAATGGTCAAACGTAGCATGCTCTTAGCGTATATGCCATTTAGACTCGCAAATCTTTGTATAACAGTCCAGACGTCAGCCGAGTGCTGGTGATCTACATTGTAAGTGGAAACTAGCCTGTATATGTTAATCGCAAGCCTTGCTTTTTACTCTTGATTTTTTCTGGAGTGAAACGACGAGGTATTACACCGTTTCTCTCCCCCCTGCGATTTCTGTTGCAGTTTGGGCAGTTTTTTACAAACATGGTGTGATGCAGGCTCATGCCTGGCCACCAGTACCTTGATTGTAATTCTTCCAGAGAATATTTTAGTTTGAGGTGTCTGAGACCCTCGCCCATATGTGCGTCTGCGATTAACAAGTTTTTCCTGTCCATGTTTGGAATCACTCTATCCCCCACTCCAGGGATTCGAGCAAAAGGGACGGAGTTTGCATCGATTATGTATGTATAATTGAGTGGATAGTTGATCGGTAGCGCTGAGCAGTCGCCTTTTAATGACGTTTTCACCGCCAGCACTGTTTCACCGTCAACATACTTCACTGTACGCTTTTTTCGAACTACGGAAGCCGATTTAGTTGCTACCGCTGTGGCTGTCTCAGCCAATGAATTCCCTGCAACGTGAACGCCATCACGCTGATGACTCAGTGAGTGTGTCACGTGAGTCTTTGGTAGTTCTTTTTGTAAAAGAGCTATTTGTTCCCAGAGCATTTTATGCTTGATTGTGCCACCTTTTGCATCCTTGAAGCCATTCTGAAGCCAGATCTGCAAGTATTCATTATAAGACTGAACGCAATAATACGAATCGCACACTATGAGTGTGGGGAATTCTCGATCGGTATTTTCAAGCACCATCTTGAATGCCAGTAGTTCAGCTCGCTGAGCTGTACAATCTCCTAGAGATTGTGTTTTAGTGATAGCTGGTTTAAATTTCCCTTCGTGCCAGCGACCTTTAACGATCGCGCACGCAGCACTGTAGGCTTGTTTACCCCCTACTGCGGGTTGTGCTGATCCGTCTGTATATATTATACAGCCGTAATGTTCTAGAGGCAGAATTTCGGTCGGCGGAGGACATTCAAATTCATATTGGAGAAATTCTTGTGTTTTTAAGTTAGGATCAAATTCGTATGCCACGTCTGTTGCAGCAAGAGAATTAGCCCACTGTATCCATCTTGGATGTAGTGCTTTAGCATTCGGAATGCTTGCCTTTGTTACAGCCTCTAGGGCTGGTATCGGTGTCACGATTATTATTCGTTTACCTTGTGCCAGGGCTCGTTCTTTTGCTATAGCTGTCTGTGTTGCAGTTAGAATTTTTTCCGTTGGGCTAAATTTCATTTCAGCCTTAGTGTACAAGTGTGATTTGAATGCAATTGGTACCTTTTCTCCCTCATTAGAGGTCAGGTATGTGAATCCGCATCTTCCTGGGATGACTCGAATCACAAGATTGCGTGTGTTATCACGTGTTTCTAATTTTGTTTTAATTAGCATGTCTGTTTGTAAGGATCTCAGAATTTCTGTGTGTATTTGAGTCCAATTTGTTCTTTTAAAATCTGGTTTTATTAGATCATAAAGGGGTTTGACCCTTTCTGCGTAATTTGCAATGTATGTTCTTCCGAAATTTAGGAAGCCTAGAATTGACTGTAGGTTTTTTAGTGTTCTAGGTGCTTGGAGTACGACACAGTTCTCTAGAAAATTGTCAGCCAGGCTTTTGCCTTCACTTGATAATTCATATCCTAAGAACAGGACTGTCAGATGGGCAATTCTGGATTTTTTAATGTTGAATTTGTAACCCTCTGCTGCGAACCCAAGTATTATGGTGTTCACTCTCTTCAAGTGAGTCTCCAAGTCATCATCTGTTAAGTATATGTCGTCGACATACGATAATGCTTCGTCGTCATATGTTTGTAGTAATTCTGTTACTCTCGCTGAGAATACTCCCGGGCTGTTCTTGTACCCCTGGGCTAACCGACAGAATTGCTTTTGAGTGCCATTTATTGAGAACGCAGACAAATATCTGCTCTCTGGTGCTATGTTTTGACAAAAGAATCCATTAGAGATGTCTAATGTTGTTTTGTATTTTTTGCGCACTATGTTATTCATTAGTGCAGCACTATGCGAATTTTGCACTGCAAAAGTTTTGCAACATGAGTTAAGGTGTCGGTAATCCAAAACTAGACGATATGAATTGTCTGGTTTGGAGACCGGAAACAAAGGGTTGTTCATTTGTGAGGTGCAAGTTTCAATCACCCCCTGGTATTCTAGCTGATCTAGGATTTCTTTTACCTGTTTTTTAGCTTCTTGCTTAATTGGGTACTGCCTTTGTGCAGTAGGTTGTAATTTTAACTGGATTTTGTGAGGAGGAGAGTCCTCATCCCATCCTACGTGATTTTTATATAAAGCAGGAGCTAGAGCTACTGCCCACTTTCTGGCAAGTGTATATTTTTTATGAATTGGGATGTGATTTGAGAAGGCAGGCATAATTATTTCTTCGCCATGAGGGCACTCCCTAACAAACTCTGGTGGCCAGTCTTTTTCAGCTAGAAGGATGTCATAGCCCTTGGAGAGATTATCCCAAAATAGTCCCCTTATTTTTCTAGTCTTATCCCCCTCTATACGTAAAGTTATTTCATATATTTTGTGAGGTTTGCTAACTCTGGTGTCTGCAGTTTCCACTTGAAGATATTCATTCGTGTCCACTGTCTCCAGATGATTCATAAGGACTTTGCGAGCTATGCTCACTTCTGCTGCGCTGTCTAGCATTGTCTGAGCCCATTCTCCGTTTTTCAGTTGTGTCCTCAGTATTCTCGGCATTGTTAACTACCTTGATACTGGCTACCTTCTTTTTTGGAAATTGTAGTTTCTTTTTTAGATGAGCAGGTTCCTTGTCTTTGGACTTGGCGTGCTCTTCTCTTTGTTCTGATCGTCCTCTTCTTTCCGATTTCTGCGAGGAAGTCTGAAAAGATTGAGAGGGACGTGTATCAATGTCTTGATATCTATCAGGCTTCTTTATATTATCCCTATTTCTAAGGTTATATCTTTTCCCAGAGGGGTCACTCTGGGGTGACCTGTGTCTTTGGTTCGGAGATTTTTCTCTTCGCCTAGGAGACCTTCCTCTGGACTGGAATTTCTTTTCTTTAGGATTGGATTGTTTGTTTCCATCCCAGCTCTTTTTTTGTGATTTTGAATTATTATTAAAAAATATTTTGTCAGGACTTTCAATTAGTTGTGGTTTTACTGGTATTCCACCTAAACTATCTCTGCCTAGTTCCTCATAGGATTTTTCTATGATTCTGGCAATTTCAGCTGGTTGGTCTGCTATATCTGTCTCTTTTAACCTCTGGCGGATCGCCACGTTTGCTGCTTCTCCCTTTATGTTGGCTAATAATATAGCCGAGACCTGCTTGAAGTCTTTTAGTAATTTCATCCCAAGAGTTAAAGCGGGTTCTGGACCGTATTCGTCTTGAATTTGTTTTAGCACATCTGGTATTACCGAAATGGATGGAACACCATGCGTTTTTGTGTAGATGGAAGCAAAGACTGTACCCCAAGTGTCACAGTCCTCAATGTGTGGTGCGATTCCCATTGGAAGACAGATAGTCAGAATCCTGTGTTTTTCTAACGGGGTGGTGTCTGGAAACACAGCCTCTATTTGGGTGATTTTTTGTGCTAACCAGAATGGTATTTGTTCCCGTTTAGCTGGTACTTTACCTAGGCAGGATTGTATGTTCTGTGGTGTAATTTTATTTGTGTTCCCCTGGTGAGGGGTCAGCTGTGGAATTTTAATTGCTGGCTGAATTGTTGAAGTCCGCATCACATACTGGACTAATTGTCTATGTATTTTTATTAATTGTTTTAGTTGTACTAAAAGATCTGCTGCAGACATCCCATTGATGTCTGGATGTGGTGTGTATCCGGCTAGGACCGGCCACGTTGCTCCTGGTCTACCTAAAGGACCGAGCCTGGTGATGTGATTATTATGTTTTAGGGCGCCATTAAATAAGAGCAAATGCTCTTGAAATTTAAGTGGTACTTCCACCTCCTCGAAAGGAGTGTACATTTCAGGAGGTTCCTCTATTTTGTAATAGTGGAAGTACTTTGTTACAGCATTTGCTGCTGGAAAATTTATCCATGAATAGTATACCTCTGTCTGCCGATATTCGTGTGCCTCAATTACGAATATGACTGTGCCACCTCTAGGTGTCAGTCCATTTTCTATAAGTTTTAAAGTTATAGATTTCCTTTTGATGACCGGGATGAGTATTATATCCTGGTCTGCTTCTTGTAGTGCAGTATCAGCTTCTGCTATTTCAGCTGCTAATCTAACTGCCTCTCTTTCATCCTCACTGTCTACCATTTTATCGACAGGAAGGTTATTCTGTTTGTTTGCAGATCAGGTTTCTTATGGAAACAAAGATTAGATGCACAATATTTTGGAACGGTGTATCCTTCAACGTTGACTAAACCAAGTACCATACATAGGAGTTCCCTCCTGCGAGGTTTGGCGGATATTACCTTTTACCCACTCCAGACGTCTTTGGAAAAAAAGGGGTCTGAGTGAGAAAGCACGACTGAGTTACTCTAAATGTCTTACGTTAGTTTTATCGCCCTTCCAAACGCGTTGGGCGCCATGTAGTGTAGTTCCTATTATCCCAATAGGCTCTGCGCATTGGAATAATACCTTCAATAGTATAGGCCTAGACCAGACGTTAACTAGGTCTACTACTGTCGATATTAGACTTAAAGTTTTGGGTTTGCCAGCTAGCTCAGAGTTCACTAGAAACTTTCTCGAATAGGCAAGGAGGAGTTGAACCTCCCTGGATAGACAAGAAGGGATTTAGTTTCTGACAACCATAGAACATGACAACTTTGCTCTCCCCTAATCAAGAGTGTATCTCGAGAGTCGTGTGAACAAAAGGCAATCTATTTTACTCAGTCAGTATGTGCATTCTTAGTCTCATCAGATTGTAGAGAAAAGGAAGAGACGGGCGTGTTCAATAAAAGATGTTATTTATTGATCAGTCTCTTTTCTCATACAAGAGAAATGGATCGATATTATTGCAATACTTATAGTTAAGTGAAGTGCATACATTAAAAGCAGAAGTATAAAATAATACTGTAAAAACATTGATATGGTTTCTAAGCCATATGAAGGTTTAAAATGAATAAAATATATTACATACACATATACATTTGACTAATCGTACTCAACTGGTGTTTCTAGCTACGCCTACCCCGTGTACCTGACCTAAGCCTAATACGTGGGCGGGAATAGAAAGTTACAGTTTAAGTTAAGTTTGTTTTTGCCAAGTGACTGACTAAAGAATTCTCTGCGAGGGGTTATTCAGTTCTGTACCTGGAATCTAGGATGGATGAGGAATGGTATCTCTCGTCTCTGGTCTCGATATTCCAGGCTGCCTGCGAGGGCTACCCGGAAGCGCCGGAGCTGGATTTCTCGGCAGGAGAAATAGGCAGCTGATCGTTCTCAGCGCGTCAAGAAGGCGGGGCTGCGCCTGCGGGGTCTGCTCTGCTCTGGGCTTCGGCAAGTCTGGCTGCTCCGTCCTCGTCACCACCGCGTGTGTTTGCATAGGGCAATATCGGTAATATTTATACCTTTAAGGTGCCGAGATTGACGTAAGGATGGACATAGATACGTCAATAAGGATGTCATACGACCAGGTCGTTAGCACATTCTTTTGCTGAAGTTCTCGGTGAAATCAAAACAATGGCCGCAGGGTTTTTCCCAGGTCTGTCATAGGTTTGATTTGTTTTGAGAACTCCGTATGCCTTATCAGGGGCTGGAGGAATATCGCTTGTCTAATTAGATGGCAAGCGTTATGACCTAATCTGATAACACGTTCCTGTGCCGTAGTGTGGCTTTATCAGATAACGGTTCCTGCATCATGGGGGTTTTCTGCCTCATGGGATGGCTGCTAGTTAACTTGTTAGTTTGTTAACCAGAATAGGGTCAGGAATAGGGGGATCGATACAGAACCTATAGGAATACATCACACCAGTCTTGCTAATACCAAAGCTGAAACCCTCAGCCTTTGGGCATTTTCCAGGATAAATGCTAAATTCTTCCTAATTTTCCTTATAACAGAGTAGACGGATGAGGTCAGAACATTAATTTGACTCTCAAAAGATAGCTTTTTGTCTATCACCATCCTGAGGTTCTTAGCATTTTCTGCTGGCTTGGGTAGTTTGCCTATGTTAGCTGGCCACCAGCTAGAGGACCAAAAGGAGGGATCGTTCCCAAACAGCACAACCTCCGTTTTGTTGCAGTTTAGCTTTAAACAATTAAAGCTCATACAGTTGTGTACTGCTGTCATGCAGTCATTTAATTGCCTGCTCAACGAATCAGGTTGATCTGTGACTGCTATTTGGGTGTCGTCAGCGTAAGAGGTTAATGCAAAACCAAAAGATCTTACAACTCTAACCAGTGCTGCTTAGAATAATGAGGTCGAATTCCGGCACCTGCAGTAGGATGAGAACATACTGTCTTTGAGCACAAAAAGGATTCATTTAATTATAATTCTTGAGCAACCAAGCAGAAATGAAACTCAAAATAACCCACAGTTTGGGCCTACAATTCAGTCAACTTAAACTAAATAAAAATCACATTACATGAGTATAATTTCATTCTGCACATTACACATACAGGAATTATAAGTTTCTTTAATACATACAAAGGCCTACTTAAATGTGCACACTACATTTCGATGCCAATGCAACCTGAATAAATGCATCTCAATAATCATGCAACACTGCAAATGATAAAAATACATGTGAGAGGGGAGTGGCCAAGATGGTGGCGGAGTAGGACGTGTTTTTGAGTCCCTCCGGCGCCGTGCTATCTACAGCATTGTTTAGCACCCCCTTGGATTGCCAAACGCCCGTAATCCCCTGCCACTTGCTGCCCCCGGGGACAAGTTTGAGGAGCTTTCTGAGCCCGTCGGCTCCGGAGTATTTGCGGCTGCTGGGCCGTCAGCAGCGTGGGGAGGCCCGGGGGCCGGTGTGGGCCTCGCCGAGGAGTAAGCCGATGGAACGTCACCTGCTGGGGCTGTTGGAGCCGACACTCCTCTTTCTCGCCCTCCGCCGGGATTGGATCGGACCCCAGGCAACATCGAGGCAGCGGGCCCCAGACGACAGTGAGCAGTGCCCCCGGGCCCCGTGAGTGTTCTAGGAGACGGGAGCCGGGGCGGCTGCACAGACTGCAGCCATGCGAAAATTGAGCACGGGGATTTTGGGCCTGCGGCGTCCTATCAGCCGGCTGCTGCGCCCGGGCCTTCCCCGCGCCGCTGCTTGGGCTTCCGGCGGATTGGTGGAGCGGAGTCCTGGTGCCGGAGTGGGGCTAGTGGTGTGGAGCCTGGAACCAACTGAGGAGGCTGGTACAGTGGGCCACGAGCGCCAGGAACAGGGGACCACGGGGGAGCAATCGGCAGCCTGAGGAGGCCTAGTGGCTGGCCTGGACTGGAGTGGGACTGTGCCCGGCCCGCGGACACCTGCACACGGAAGTGAGCATCGGCGGGAGCAGGGGGGACCCCGCGGCCTGGAGAGAGGGAGTGGCTGGTGCACGACTTGCGTCCCCCCTAGTGAATCGCCCCCGCCTATGTTGCCAATCTGGACTGGGGCCTCTCGTGATTGCACAGCAAGACTTAGCGGAGTTGGAGCGGTGGAGCGCGACGAGTGCCAGTGATGCCCATTATGTGATTGTCCGCTCTCCCCTCCTGCCTGACCGGACCGATTAGGGGTGTGTGGGTACCCCTGTGTGCGGAGAGTGACCCCTGCTGTTTATACCCTACTGCCTTAAAGGATAGCACTGGAGTGTGGGCCCTGACCAGCTCAACTGCGGCGGGGTGGGCTCCTGCGGCCTCTTGCTGACCCTCAGTGTGGACGACGCTGACCGGAGGCCCCCGCCCCTGAGTCTCTGAGGGTGGACATATTGCCGTGGGGTGCTGTGACTGGTGGCCGAACGGCTGTGACGCTGCGGGGCCAGCGCCGGGGCGCCTGTGCTCAACCCCTACCCCTGGGTGAGAGTGATTACAGACGGCAAGGTCCTAGGGGCACGTTTTGGCAACCATGGCGTCCAACAGGATGAAAAAGGACAAGCCTGGGAAGGAGGGGATCCCGAGGGGAGCGGCGCCTTCTGCCTCGCCTATCCTGGACAAATCCCCAAAAAAGGGTGAAAACGAAGAGCCCGCGACCAAGGCCTTCATGATAGAACTCTTTGCGGCCATTAAAGAGGACATATCAGAGCTGCGCTCACAACTGGCCTCAGACCTGCGCGACGTAAGGAGAGCTATAGACGGAGTGGGGGAGCGGGTTGCGACGTTGGAAGAGCACGACGTGGGTACAGCAGAGGACATTCACCAGCTGCAGCAAGACGTGATCCACTTAACGGAGCAAAACCTGGACCTACAGGCCCACGCAGAGGGCCTAGAAAATAGGTCCCGTCGCAACAATATTCGTATCTGTTCGGTTCCCTGGAAAGGTGAGGGGGCGGATCTGAGGGAGTACGTTGAGACGCTGTTCAACACATTATCGCAGAGGAGGACATCCAGAACATTCGCATGGAACGAGTGCACATGGTGGGACTGCCACATGGAGTTCATGCGCCACCCCCTGACATCCTGGTGTGCGTCCATGATTTCCAGCTGAAGGAACGGATCCTTCGGAAAGCACGGGATCTGGCTCCCCTCCAGTTCCGAGACCATCGCCCTCTGCTATACCAGGATCTAGCGGCTTCCGCCCTGCAGAAGCGCAGAGACTTCAAGCCCGTGACCATTTTTCTCCAGGAGCATAAAGTGCCCTATTCCTGGGGGCACCCCTTCCGTCTTATCTTCCGATGGCAGAATAAGTTGGTTCAAGTGCGTTCTGGGCCTGGACCGCCAGGAGCCGGCTGCTGGGAGCAGTGGCTCGACTGGCAGACGACGACGGCGCTCAGCGGAGTGGCAGAGAGTGGGCAAGCCATCGCAGAAAGGGGGACCGGACCTGTCCGCAAGGCTGCACGAACGGGATGCAGCGGTGGCTTCGGTGGCCCAGGTCACTGATGCAGCAGCAGACCACGATGAAGCGGCCTCATGAAACCAAGGGGGCCATCTGCAGGCACCAGAGGTGGCCTCCACTCTGAGGTAACACTCGTGCTTTCTCTCCATGATCGTGAGGGGTGCCCGACGACACGATCTGGAGGAACAGTGACTGGTGCCATATCCCCCTGTTCTTCAGACTTTTTCTCCTTTGTTCGATGTATTGTATTCTTTCTCCTGGGGTGTTGGGGGGGTGGGCGGGGTGGGTTGGGGGGGACAGTGGTGGTAGTGGGGGTAGGTTCCTAGCGCGTATTCTGGGGACTATGCTTGCGGGGCGGGTTGACCGGGGAGGGGGGGGGAGCGTGGGATGGAGGGGTCCCACGGGGCAGATTGATCTTGCCGTGGGCGGGGGGTTGCATGCTACACTGGGGCTCTGGAAGTGAGCTGAGAGGGGGGAGGCCGTTCATTTGGCCACCCACCATGGTGGGCTGGGGCTACCGGCCTTTGTAGGGCTGTCTCGTAGGAACTTCCAATGTCAACTTTAACCTTAGGAACATGGAATGTAAAAGGGCTTAACTCTCCCCAAAAACGCCAGAAGATCTGGAAGTATATCATTGACCATCATCTAGATATAGTGGGCCTTCAGGAGACTCACCTGGCCAAAACGGAGGATTCCCGCCTTAAGCACAAAATGTTCCCATTAATCTACAGATCCTCCGCTGCCACGAAGCACAGGGGAGTGGCTCTTATGTTTCGCTCGACCCTACATTTCCAACCTATGGGTGTACAGAGTGACAGGGAGGGTCGCTGGATCATGGTTAAAGGCCTCTTGAGGGGTAGACTCTGCACATTTCTCGTATTGTACGCACCTAACACAGGGCAAAATGCCTTTCTACATATATTGCTGAAGACCGTTGTTGATTTTGTAGAGGGCCCGTTGATTGCTTTGGGAGACTTTAACATGGTATGGCAGCCAGACCTAGATAGCACACACTCCCAGAGGTCAGTCACGGGCGTATTCTCCCCTGACACACAGCAACCGATTTCTGACTTGGGCCTTTTTTGACGCCTGGCGCTTCCTACACCCCCAATCCAGAGATTTCACCTTCTTCTCCCATGTCCACCGCACCTATTCCCGGATCGACCACTTCTTCCTGAGCCAGTCTCTGCGGGGGGACCTGAGGGACGCCAAGATTTACCCACTTTCTGTTTCTGACCACAGCTTACTTGCGGTGGGGCTCCAGTGGGGTGTGAGGAGTAAAGTTAGCTCCAAGTGGTACTTCCCAGCTTCCCTGGTTTGGGACAAACCCTCATGCACCTCATTACAAGGACTCATTAACGAGTTCTTCGCATTCAATGCTTCCGGGGACACGTCAGAATACACCATGTGGGATGCCTTCAAGGCGTACCTTCGTGGACACTGCATTGCACTGAATGCCACTCTTAATCGGCAGCGAGGTCGGGAGCGGGAGCACCTAGAGGAAGAACTCTCCTCCTTAGAAAAGGCACATAAGGAGAATCCCTCCAGGTTGGGACTCAGGCGACTAACGGCCGTCAGAGGTAAACTCCGGGCTCACTATGATAACAGAGCTGAATACACTCTGCTGAAACTGAGGCGACTCTCTTACTCCCAAGGCAATAAGGTAGGGAGGCACCTTGCCAGGCAGCTACGGGATAAAAGGGAACATGAGTACATAGGAGGTATTCAAGATGCACGGGGTGCAGTGACACATCAAGATGAGACAAAGGCGGAGCTCTTTGGGGCCTTCTACAAGTTCCTTTATACAGGGGATCACCTGGAGGCTACCGCCCAAGCCGAGTATCTGCAGGGGCTGACGCTGCCTCAGGTATCGGCGGAATGGAATGAGGCACTGTCCGCCCCCTTCTCCAGGGAAGACGTGCTGGCTGCCTTTAAGGCCATAAAACCCTACAAGGCTCCGGGGGCTGATGGGTATACGGCCATCTTCTGTAAAAAATTTGCTTCTGAATTATGCCCACACCTGGTCCAACTATTTAACCGCATGGCGGAAGAGGGTGAAACCTCCCGCACCATGGCGGAAGCACTTATTTCCATCATCCCCAAGCCCGGTAAAGACCCTAGTCATTGTTCTTCCTATAGGCCGATTGCCCTCCTGAATCTGGACGCGAAGCTCTATTCCTCCATCATCGCCAAACGGCTCAATGATCTTATGCCGGCCCTTATAGACCCGGATCAGTCAGGGTTTATTAAAGGGCGCCAGACCCATGATAATGCACGGCGGGTGGTACACCTCATTGAGAAAGCCACTAAATTCAAAATCCCAGCGGTTCTGGTGGGCCTAGACGCCGAGAAGGCATTCGACAGGGTGGATTGGGAGTTCCTGTTCCGTACCTTGGATGCATTTGGCTTCTCCTCCAAATTCATAACAATGATACGAGCAAACTATCTCTCCCCCCGATCTCGAGTGGCGGTGAACGGTCAGTTCTCTCCCTTCTTTGACCATTCCAGGGGCACCAGGCAGGGGTGTCCCCTGTCACCGCTGCTAATCGCCCTTAGCATTGAACCTCTGGCAATAGCGGTGAGAGCCAACCCTGACATCCGTGGATTACCCTTCACTGGGTAATCCCACAAGATCACTCTCTTTGCGGATGATGTTCTCCTATCTGATCAGGCTCATACTCTCCCACATGTGCAGGTGGCATTTGCGCGCTTTGAAGCAGTGGCGGGGTTCAAGGTCAACTATGACAAATCCTATGTCCTCAACCTTACGATCCCCCAGTCGGAACTCCCCCACCTTAAGTCGCTCACTCCCTTGCCATGGACAGACTCCTCCATTCAATACCTGGGTGTCCACCTGACCCTCACATTGGGGAAACTGTACTCTGCTAACTTACCTCCGCTGCTTGCTAAGATCCAGTCAGATCTGGCCAGATGGAAACCCATGTTCATCTCCTGGCTTGGGAGGATCCATGCAATCAAAATGACCCTCCTCCCCAAGCTCTTATACCTGTTCCAGGCCCTTACTATAGACCAGAATTCTTTCGGTGGGTGCGGTCAATGATGCTGCGCTTCGTTTGGCAGGGGGGCCGCGCGCGCTTCTCTTTCAACGTCCAACGCAAGCCAAGGAAGGAGGGAGGTGTGGGACTGCCAGACATGCATTTGTATTATAAAGCAGCACAACTCCGCATACTGGTTGAGTGGTCACAACAAGAGTCAGAAAAACACTGGCTGCATATGGATAGAAGCGTGGCTGGGAGGACGATTTGGGATCTGGTGTGGCGGCCCAAATGTGATCGACCAAAGAATGCATACCTTAGCACCCCCACTAGCACCGCCCTGAAGGTCTGGGACTCTGTTTCTAAAGACGATAGATGGGCCACCTTTCCCTCTCCCTTCACGCCCATACATTTCAATCCTGCCTTCCCCCCGGCATCCCTCGAGGGGCCCTTCAGGGCTTGGAAGGATGGAGGGTGTCTAGCTCTCACACACCTATTTCACAATTATGACCCGCTCACCTTTGAGAACTGCAAGAGGGACTACGGGATGCTCGAGAATGAGCGCTATCATCACGCTCAACTACTACACTGGGCGCTCTCGCCCCAGGTGCGGGAGGCTGCCACTCAACCCCTCACGCCATTCGAGGCCTTTCTGACCAAGACTGCATCCATGAAAGGGGCGATTACTTTCATCTATGGGTTCCTCCTCACCACTGCTGCTTCCTCCAGGCCCAGATATATGCATATGTGGAAAGAGATCCTCCAACAAGACATCTCAGACGCTGAGTGGTCTCACCTATGGTCCGATATTGCCAAGTTTAATCACTCGGTGGAGCTTAGGGAGGCACATATGAAAACCATGATGGATTGGTACCTACACCCCGCCAAATTGAAGCTGATTTTCCCGGGTACCTCCGATATGTGTTGGAAGGGATGTGGGTTCTTAGGGGACTTCCAGCACATTTGGTGGGACTGCCCCATTATCCGTCCATTCTGGGAGGAGATTCTAGCCCAAATTAAGGATATCCTGGGATACCCTGTCCCTACCTCGATGGCTTCCACCCTGTTGGGCCTCCGTGATCCTGATCTCGAACACCAGATCAGAGCAGATAAGAGGATCTTATGGCTCAGCATTGGCGGCAGCATGGAAGAAGAGGGAGGCTCCGGCCATCTCTCTCTGTCACTCGAGGCTGTGGAGACTGCTCAGTAAGGAGAGGATGGCGGATATATTTTTGGACAACTTTAAGAATTTTGAATTTCGCTGGGGCCCGCTGGTAGCATTCCTCTCTAAAGGCCTGCCATCTGCAGTCTGTCCACCTAGCACCCGCAGGCTCCACCTGTTTCAGGTCTAAATCCCTGTCGCTACACATCTGGTTCATTTTCTGCGCTTATTGCTACCACCACTGGGGAGGGGGAGGGAGGGGGTTGGGACGGAGGCTGGGCGGGGTGATTAAGTATGTTTTCTCTGTTTGTTATGGCATCCCGCCTAGGGCTCCATCACAGTATGATGTCTCAAGCCATATGCTCTCAGCAGGGTCTACTAGCACTATTGCGAGCAATTCGTGACAGTTTAATGGGGGATTAACTGAGATACCGCATTGGTGTGTTCCAGTGCACCTGTGACTTTTCAGCGTCCTCAACCTTAGTGGCCTACTGGCTACTGACCCGTATGCTGGCAAAGTGTCACCACCCTGGGCGCTAGGCCGAGTACAGAGACTTGAGCACTACGGCCTGTCCCAACTCTGATGTGTCGCCCTTGGGCGCTTGTTCTGGCTAACCCCTGCGTGGGCTGAAGTGCGGGATTGTCGCATGTTTATTTCTTCTGGTTTTTCTTTTCTCTTCTACTGAAGGATCAATAAAAATACTTTTGACAAAAAAAAATACATGTGAATGCATTTAAACCATGAGTATAGTGCACCCATACAATTCAAAGTGCTATAAGCGCTCTATCAGGGGCATCGAGCCCCCCTCTGTGGTACAGGAACTGGAGGTCTGGGGTCTGCAGGAAACAACCGAGGGGGGAGACATGGAAATCTTTGAAGGGACGTTCTTGAAAATATTTCATTTGAAATTTTGTTACACAAATTAGTTTGAAAGTAACATATGAAACAAATGACCACACTGGCCATATTTTTTGTCTGACACATTTTTTTCTCAATGAATATCAAAATAGTTTCTCTTCTCACCCCTCTGCTCTGTGAGCTGTCTCTGTCGCCTGGTGCTACTCTTTCCTCCGTGCCCCGCCAAAACCCCTGCTCAATTGCTTTCATGTTTTACCCAACTCCTATGTTTTGTTAGCAGTTTTATGTACCGCAAACCCAAAGGCATCAAAGCGCTTTTACATGAGTGCCAGTTACATAAATTTTTTTTAGGCATTGGGAGATTAATTTATTTATTTACTTATTTATTTATTTATTTATTTCATTTGTAAAGCGCCTGAATCACCCCGTATGGGGTATCTCCGCGCTAAGGACAGGTATAGGTATGGGGTGAAAAGTTAAAAAAAGCAGAGTTTTGAGTTTTTTCCTAACACCTAGAAAGTTAGTGGTAAGGCGGATATCCAGGGGCAGTTTATTCCATAGTTTTGGGGCCAGATAGGAGAACGATTTTCCTCCCAGTCTGGCTTGCCTGATACGGGGGATGACAAGCAGGCCTTTCCCTTCAGAACGAAGGGAGCGTGACGGTGTGAATTTAACTAGTTTATCAGCTAGATAGGCAGGACCCGTCTGGTTTAGACCTTTGAATACAATGCAACACATTTTAAAATGTATTCTTTTGCGAATAGGTAGCCAGTGAAGTTTGTGTAGTAGGGGAAGTGATGGGGCACGATAAGGTGCACTGGTTACCAAACGAGCAGCTGTGTTCTGCATCACTTGAAGACTAATCTAGGTAGATTCCTTGGCAGAGATCAGCAAAGCATTGCTGAAGTCCAAACGACTAAGTACCAGGGCATTGATCAGGGTTTTACGTGTTGATGCGTCCGCGTAGGAAATCGGGGAAACCCGATAGTCCTAAGGTGTACTGAAAGGGGGGCGACGTACACATTAAACAAGGATGGGCTTAAACAAGGAACCCTGTGGTTACTGAGGTAGTCTTGGATTTAAATGGTCCAAGATTCACTGTTTGGGTCCTGTCTATGAGGTAGTCGTGCAACCAGTCTAAAGCTGAATTCTGGATGCCTATAGAAAGCAATCTGTCTAGCAGAATCTGGTGTGAGATGGTGTCGAATGCGATGGGCAGGTCAAGTAGTATGAGAAATGCTGCTTGGCCGGCGTCCGCCAGCACACGAATGTTATCTGTTACATTAAGCAGGGCTAGTTCAGTACTGTGCCTGGGACGGAATCCTGACTGAGAATGGTCCAGACAGTTGGAAGATTCAATAAAGGCAGAAAGTTATGTGTTTTTCCAGCAATTTGCTATGAAGGGGAAGCAGGGAAATGGGGCGATAGTTGGTTATATCATTGGGAGACAATTTAGGATTTTTCCTTATGGGCATGATCTAAGCATCCTTTCATTCTTTAGGCAGTTTACCATCTTTGTTTGATAGAGTAGTTAAGAATAGAACAAAGAGGCTCCACCAGTTCGGCTGCAAGTTTTATAGACGTTTTGGCAGGAATTAGATCTTTGGGAGAGCCTGATTTGGCAGATTTTAGTAGAGATTTAGTATCCTGAATGGTAAGCGAAGGAAAATTCTTTTAAAGTGAGCTGTTTGGAAGAGTCAGAGGCATGATCAATCACCAGATTATGATTGGTGTTTGTGATGGAAGATGTTATCTTATTATAAATATCTTATTATAAATATCCTCTTTTTTTTGCAAAAAATGATCAGCTATATTGTCACACAGTAATTGAGTAGGTTCCTCATCTGGGTTACAGACTTTGGGGTTAATGAGAGTGATGGAGCAAGGATTCGCATATTACGCGACTTGCTTGGATTCATGAACCTCGAAATAACATGTAATAATGTAATTCAACCTGTTTGTCCTACTAATTTCCCTTTATTTCTAAATTGGGATTGCCCTAGTGAAGCTTGCCTATGTGTTTACTAACTCAATAACTCTTGTATCTAAAATGGCCACTGTTTTGGCGGGTTTTCTTTGTGCGCATGCGTTAGTCACACTCACATGACGTGACGTACTTGCAGTTCTGGTGGGAACCTTTGCGCTTGCGCACTGGCTTTTAAGATGGCTGCCTATGCACTCACATGGTGAAGCTTGCACTGATGCTTTCATGTCATTGTCTGTTGCACTAAACTGTAATGCCATAATATATATATTTTTTTTTAGTAAAGGGGTATAGAGTAGCTATTCATGGTATACAGTGTATTCATTTATTTTCTATGTTTTAATTTGTTTTTGCTTACTTTCCAAACTGCAGGTGCTGGTCGTGCCTTGGTGGTCCTGTCCTGATCCTAATCTGGGTTTTCTGTCCTGTCCTGGGGTGTCCATTCTGCACCTGCTGTCCCAGTACAGGACCTGAGAAAGGTAAACAAAATTGTTGTTCCTGCTGCCCTATTGTTCCGAACCCAGCAGTGATTCTGTATCAGATCCCCTGGGATGCTGAATGGTTCACCGTGATTGACCTATGTCATGCATTCTTTTCGATTCCCTTGCATCCAGACAGCAAATTTCTTTTCTCATTTGCCTTCGACAGTCACGTGTTCGTTTGGAATCGTGTCCCTCAGGGGTACACAGAACGCCCCTCACTCTTTAATCAGATTTTGAAAAAATTTCTTGAATCTTTAACCTTACCTGGAAACTCAGTTTTGGTGCAATATATAGACGACCTCTTGGTGGCGTCTAAGAGTTAAAAAGACTGTGTTGTTGACACCATTGCCCTACTGAACCATTTAGGTGAAGGAGGACATAAAGTATCACCTGACAAACTGCAGTTCTGTACCAAATCAGTAAAATATCTGGGGCACCAGATAGAGAAAGGCATCAGAAAAGTTACTTCAGAAAGAATCAGAATAATTCGAAACATGCAGTTACCCAATACTCAGAAAGAAGTCAGAATGTTCCTTGGAGTTGTAGGTTACTGTAGGCAGTGGATTGTGGGATTTGCAGTCCTAGCCAAACCTTTGATCAAAATGACAAAGAAAGGAGCAAAGGACCCAGTGGAGTGGGATGAGGAGAGCCTGACAGCATTTACTAAATTACGAGAATGTCTGTGTACAGCCCCTGCTTTAGGCATGCCTGATTATTCTAAGGAATTTTCACTGTTTTGTGATACACGAGACAATTGCGCACTGTCAGTCTTAACTCAAGCCCATGGTTTGACAAGACGTCCAGTGGCATATTTTTCTGCTACTTTAGATCCAGTGGCTGCTGGATTACCCGGATGTCTGAAAGCTGCAGCTGCAACTTGCACGAGTCTTGAGCAAAGTGAATCCATTATTATGGGACATCCTGTAACTGTGTATGTTCCACATGCAGTTGTAATCTTACTGACAAGAACTAAAACTCAGTACCTCACTCCTAGTCGGCTGACTAAGTACGAAAGGATCCTAGTAGGTGCTGCAAATGTAGTCATTACTCGGTGTAACATATTGAACCCAGCAACCTTGTTGCCTGAGTCACTAATTGCAGAAGCAAAGGGAGAGGTCGAGCATGACTGCATTGACCTAACTGAGTTCAGTACTAAACCACGCCCAGATATAAAAGAGATGCCCCTGCCTGTAGAAGATTGCGAGCTGTTTGTAGATGGCTCATGTCTGAGACACGAACTTGTAGGCCTAAGTGCTGCTTATGCTGTAGTTACGGTATCACGCACCATAGAAGCATCCTGTCTATTTGGAGTAAAGTCTGCACAAGTAGCCGAATTGGTTGCATTGGCCAGAGCCTGTAAAATTGGGAAAAACAAAAGAATAACCGTATATACTGACAGTCAGTACGGTTATGGGGTTGTGCATGACTTCGGCCAGTTGTGGCTGCAAAGGGAGTTTCTGACTTCTTCAGGTACTCCTATCAGAAATGGAAAAGTTGTACAAGAATTACTGGACGCAATTCAATTACCAAAAGAATTGGCAGTGGTCAAGTGTGCTGCTCACAAATCTGGCACTGATCATGTGACAGTAGGCAATGACTATGCTGACCGAGTAGCCAAACATTGTGCCAGACATCGAATGTCTGTTAATATTAAATTGGGGGGATATGGAAACAGCTGCCAACTTATGGTGTTTGAGGAGATGCCTACATGGGAGGAATTGAGAGAGTGGCAGTATGCTGCACCATCAAAGGAAAAGGAAAAATGGAGAAAGCTTGGTTGTCGACAGAGAAGCGAGGATGGTATCATTGTGGGCCCTGACAGTATGCCTGTGTTGCCTAGACGCTTGCTTGCTTCTATGGCCAGACTGATACATGGAGATACACACATTGGGAGGGATGCCATGATACGTGTTTTCCAACAGACATGGTACAACCCGAAGTTCAGGAAGGTAGCAGAGTCACTCTGCCAGAGGTGCTTAACATGTCAGCAGTTCAACGCTGGAAAAGGAACAGTAGTTGAAATGGGTAAAATTGGAAAATCAGGAGGTCCCTTTGTAAGATTACAGATAGACTTCATTCAGTTGCCCCTTTGTAAAAGAATGAGATATGTCCTTGTCATTGTCTGCCTGTTTTCAAAATGGGTGGAAGCTTACCCAGCCAAAAAGAATGACGCCATCACTGTAGCTAAGTTGTTACTGCGAGAACTAATACCTAGGTACGGGGTTCCGATCACAATTGAATCAGATAGAGGTGGGCATTTCCAGAATGAAGTAATTGATCAGCTCTGTAAAGCTTTCAAGATTACCCAAAAACTGCACTGTGCATACCGTCCAGAGGCTTCTGGAGTGGTGGAACAAGTAAATGGCACTATCAAGTCGAGATTAGGGAAGATGTGTGAATCTACGGGCATGAATTGGATAGAGGCTTTGCCTCTAGTTCTGATGGGACTACGAAGTATTTCAGACCGAAAGACAGGCCTGAGTCCCCATGAGATCCTAATGGGAAGAGTGATGAGACAAGCATGGGTACCAGGATACAAACTGATAAGCATTTCTGATGATTTGGTACTTGAGTACTGCAAGCAACTGGGTGACCAAGTGCGTTCTATCTCTCGCCAGATTGGGGAAGACGCCGTCGCCAGTCCAACAACTCCAGTCCATAAATTGGTTCCAGGCGATTGGGTTGTACTCAAGAAACATACTCGTTCAAATTGCCTTGCACCGAAGTGGGGAAAACAACGCCAAGTGATACTGGTGACCACGACAGCGGTGAAGTGTGCCGGCGTCCCGAAGTGGATCCGAAGTGGATCCATGCCAGCCATACCAAGAAGGTAATAAGAGACGAAAAGAAAACTGACGCTGAAGGTTGTCCAGCTGAGGGGTCTCCAGACGTTGGTCCTGAAGTAGCTGATGATGAACAACCGAGCACCAGTCAAGATGAGTGGATACCCATAATCGACCTGACCGATGATCCAATCAGAACAAGAAGTCAAACCTACTCAGACAGAGAGTGGAATAGTGAGGACGAGACAGGAATAGGAGAAGACAATCAGATTATCGAAATCCATGTCAAATCTGAAGGAGAAGAAGATCAGTTAGGGACAGAACAGGTGATCGACACACCTCCAAGAACTCCTGAAATTGAAAAGGGACAGACAGAAATTAGGGCGAAAGTTCAAGCGGAAGAAAATCAAAGGTTCGAAGTGCTTGAACAGGAACAGATAGAAATAGACGAACGTGTTCAGGACACAGAAATTGAAACGCCCGAAAGTCAAATTCAGCTTACACCTGAACAAGGCCAGCTTATTTATTTATTTTTATTTAAAAAGTTTTATATAGCGCTGCTGGACCCGAGAGTATCAGAGCGCTTTACATAGTGATGGCACATGAACATAGCAGGTACATATTAATTAAAATATATAGTTAGAATGGACAAGATACAGTGAGAGAAATGGTCATTAGAGCAGATTAGAGGTGGTGCGGGGGAGTTGAGGATAACGCTCAGGGAGAGGGTGAGGAAGGGGGAGGGTGAAATGAGAGGGGGAGAATGTAGGGTGACAGAGAGAGAGAGAGATGGGAGATGCGGAAGTTCAAGGTCAGTGAGAATTATGAACCCCAGTATTTATTGAGGAGAAGAGCTTTGAGTCTCTTTTGGAAGAGAGGATAGGAGGGGTTGCATCGAAGGTCTTTGGGTAGTGCATTCCAGATAGTGGGGGCATTACCAGAGAATGAACGAGATTGGGTCTTTTTGCATTTAAGTTTGGGAAGGATAAAGGCTAGGGAGTTAGAACTTCTCAGCGATCTAGAGCTCCCTGCTTTTTGTAGTTTACTTGACAGGTAAGAGGGGGTGTCTTGGTGAAGAGCTTTATGGGTGATGCAAGCAATCTTGTAGGTGGAGCGACCTTCGATTGGGAGCCAGTTCAGGTTTTTGAGGACAGGGGAAATGTGGTCGAATTTTCGACAGTCAGAAATGAGTCTGGCGGCTATGTTGAGGACAGATTTAATTGGTGCCAGGTGGACCTTGGGGGTGCCTGCCAGAGTGGCGTTTCCCTAGTCGATCTTGGATAGGACAAGAGATTGTACGACAATTTTGAAATCATCAGCTGGAATGAAAGGTTTAACTTTTTTGAGGTGGTGTAGGGTGGAGAGAGCACTTCTTGCTGTATGTTTGATGTGGGGGATGAGGGTAAGGTTCTGGTCAATGCTGATACCCAGGGATTTTACCGAATTAGAGGTGGAGAGGGAGCAGTTAAGGGCAGTGATGTCTTTAGTCCAGAGTTGAATGGGTATGGAGTTAAGTTCCGGAGTGAAGAGGATAATTTCGGTTTTTTTAGGATTCAGTTTAAGATGATTAAGGTGGAACCAAGCTTGGACTTTTAGCAGAGTGTCATTGAGGTGAAGGATGTAATTGTGGGTTTTGATCTTGTAGTATAATTGGGTGTCATCGGCATATAGGTGGTAACTGATTTTGGCTTGTTTGAGAATGAGAGTGAGGGGTTCCATAAAGAGGTTGAAAAGGGTAGGAGAGAGAATGGAGGCTTGAGGGACTCCGAGAGCGACAGGTTCGGGTTTGGAAAGGCAATGACTGAGTTTAATTTGTTGGTATCTGTTCTGGAGGAAGGAAGTGAACCATTGGAGAACAGTGCCTTTAAGACCGAAGCGAACTTTTAGGGTGCTCAACAGGGTGGGATGGTGTACGGTATCAAATGCCGCTGAGAGATCCAGGAGGATTAGTAGGGAGGATTCGCCCTTGTCAAGAGAGCGATGAATGTCATCAGTAATATTGAGCATGGCTGTTTCTGTGCTGCATCCTTTTCTAAACCCCGATTGGAAGGTGTCAAGTAGGTTGAAGGAGGAGATATGGTTGTCAAGCTGTGACAGAACACATTTTTCAAGGGCTTTAGATAGGAAGGGCAGGTTGGAGATAGGGCGTAGATTGTTAAGATCATTAGTATCGGCAGTAGGGTTTTTTAGAATAGGGGAGATTTGACCTAGCTGTAGGGAGGCTGGAACGTAGCCAGAAGAAAGTGAGGAGTTGATGATAGTGGTCCAAATTGGGGCAATGATGTATTTGAGTTGTTGGACTAAGTGGGAGGGGGTCGTTAGAATGTGAGGATGGCTTGAGTTTGGCAATGATGTTGATGATAGTGGTTGCCGAGGTAGGAATAAATACATTCCATGAAGCGTTATTTTTAGGGATGGAAAATGTGGAGGAAGAGTCAAGCGGGGTGATAGAAGGGAGGGGTAGGGTGGAGTCGGGGTGAATGAGGGAGGAGAAGGTAGGTGAATTGGGAGAGTTGGGGAATGAGATTTTGATGGGGGGAGGTTGATAGGTGGGAGGAGAGAGGGAGGGGGAGGGAGGTGAGTTTGGCCTGTTTGGTAAGGTGGGTTGGATGGAGGGAGGTTGGAGCGAGAGAGGAGGGGAAGAGAAGGATTGTTCAATGGAGTTGACTTTGTTTGAAAAGAAACTGGCAATTTCTTCACATCTTTTGACAGAGGCAGCAAGTTTAGGAGGGTCAGAGGAAGTTTGTTTTTTAATAATGTTAAACAGTTCCCGGGGACGGTTTCTGGCGTGGTCAAGTTGAGACCGGATGAAGGTGGCTTTTTCGTTAAAGATATGTTTTTTGTAATGAGCTCTATTAGATCTCAGTAGGGCCAGGTTTTCAGAAGAGGGATGATTCCTCCAAGCGCGTTCGGATTGTCTGAGGGTCCGTCTTTCGTTATTGAGTTCAACGTTGAACCAGGATTTTGGAGGGATGTTTTTTTGTTTTTTTAACTTAATGGGGGCAATTAAGTCAAGGGCATCAAGGATGGATTTGTTATAGTGATTGGTGAGATCATTGGTGCCGAGAGAGGGGGGAAGAAGGAGTAAGCAAGTTTTAATTGCTGATTCCAGTTCTTCAGGTGGGATGAGGTGAAGGTTACGAGTGGGTTTACTGGGGAAAGTGTTGATAGGGGCGGGATGAGTGGAGGGGCTGTTAAGGGTGAAGAGGATGAGGTGATGATCCGACCAATCAACAGATGTTATGTTCGAGAGAGAGGCCGAATCCTTGTTCGTCAGGATAGCATCAAGGGTGGCGCCTTTGATGTGAGTGGGGGCAAGGCAGAGTTGGGTCAGGTCAGTGATGTCAAGGGTTTCATTAAAAAGGGAGACCGCAGGGTGATCTTTCTTATTCCAGTGGATGTTGTAGTCACCCAGGAAGACATTTTTGGGGTGAGAGATTGAGGCTTGGATAATAAGATCAGTCATCTCTTCTGTGAAGGGGAGGCAATTTCCTGGGGGGTGGTAGATGGTGTGTAGCCGGGTGTTGGGGAAGCCAGGGAAAGAGAGGTCGGCGCAGAGGTATTCAAAAGACGAAGGCTCTTGGAGTAGGACGGGTGAAATGTCGAGATTGTCCTTAAAGATGAGGGCAAGGCCTCCATCTAGTTGTTTGATTCTGTCCTTCCTGATAATAGAGAAGCCAGGAGGGATAAGCAGGTCGAGGATAGGGGTGGAGCGGGTGGTGAGCCAGGTTTCAGTAAGGAAAGCGATGTCAATGTTTTCACTGAGAATGGTTTCAGAAATCTCAGTTGCATGGCGGGAGGCGGATCTGCAGTTTATCAACATGCAGCGAAGGGGAGAGGGGATAGGAGGAGGGGTGGGAGTACAGGGGGGGATAGATCTAAGTAGTTGGGGGGGTCTGGGAGATGTCGTTTGAGGGGGGAGTCTGTTCGAGTTAACAAGAACAGGTATTGTGGATGGGCAGGAGATGGTAGGCGGGGATGGAGAGGGGGAGTCAGGGGAGTTAAGAGAGTTGGTTCCCATGATTAAGTTGCTAGTAACAGGACGTGGTGGAGAGAAAGAGTTACAGTTGCTGGGTGGAGTGCTAAAGGGGTAATCGTTCAGCTTAACTCGGGTAGTGAGTTTACAGGGGAGGAGAGGGGAGTCGTTGATGGTCGATATAAAAGGGGATTTGCTAGGGGGTGGTATGAGGAGAGTGTCAGTTTGCAGCGGGACGGTGCACTCTGATGTCATAGAGGTGTGGTCGGAAATAGATGGGTGAGTTTTAAGGAGGAGAGAGATATCAGTTCTGAGTGCGGAGAGTTCTGATACGAGGGACGAAAGTAAAAGTTCAACTTTAAGGAGTGATTGGGATGGAATTGAGGCGTAACGTGTATCGGATAAAGAAAAGGGATTGGTGGGGTACAGGTTATTGAGGTGGGGGGAAGCATGGGGCGGAAGGGGGGGAAAGCCAGGAGAGGGGAGGGGAATGTAGTGAGGTGGTCGAGTATTAATAGAGGTAAGGGATATATTAGAAGTAGGTGTGAGTGGGGAATTCAATTTACTATGGTTGTTGATAGAGGAGATGGGTATATCAGAGGTAGGCAAAGGATGACCAGCTTTTGGAGGACCAATAGGTGGGGGAGGTGAAGAGTCAGTAAGGGATGGTGAGTAAGGAGACACGTGGGAAGAAGGAGGGGACAGAGGAGGGAGCATGGTGGGCGTCGCTGGGGGAGGAGGTAGAGAGGTGAGGGGGGGGCTTAGGGGGGGATAGGAAATGAGGCGGATCAAAGGGTGAGGGAGAGTGGGAGTATGTTGGAGGGAGGGCATTAAGGGAGAGCAAAATATTAGAAAAGGGGGGATGAAAGAGGGTAATTAGGTGAGACTGGAGGGGTAGGTGCGGGGTTGGATGGACTAGAGGATACGGGGGAATGGTTGAGAGGAGATCGTCAGGCGTGGGGGTATTAGGGGATATAGTTAAGCATGGGGGAACAAGGGGTGAGTCGGAGGGAGGGGGTAGGGTAGAGGAGAAAGCATTTCTAGCGAAGGGGGGTGAGAGGGGGTCGGTAGTCGACACTGGGGGTGTGGTAGAGGTGGTGGAGAGAGCGAAGCTAGAGGGTGGAATAATCGGGGAGGGATCGACAGGCGGAGAGTGTATGGTCATGAAATGGCGATTAGAGTTTAGGGAATAGGCCTGAGAGGGTGTGGAGAAATCAGGAGGTAATGGCGATTTAGGGGAGTTCAAGGGTATGGAGGGGGGGAGTGAGTTATGGGAGAGGAAGGGATGACAAGAACATTGGAGGGCTGGGAGGCATTCGAAGATAAGGAGAAAGTTGGGTATTGTGCGGTATTTGGGGATTGGGAGATGTTAAGGGATATGGGGACAGGATTGCCGTAGTAGGTAGGTGGTGGTTGAGGGAGGTCGACATGTTTGGGGGCAGGGGAGAGTGTGAAGGAGGGAGGGGATTGAGGTATGAGGGGAGGAGTGGTGTCGTTAATTGAGGTATAGAAAGGGGGGTGGGAGGTCAGGAGTTGTTGGGAGGGGTCGATGGGGTAGGGTGTGGGTGAGGGGGATGGCGTATCAAGGGGAGGAGAGAGTGGGGTGGGAGTGAAGATGGGAGAGGAAGGTGTTGAAGGTGGGGTGGGGAGGGGAGACGGGGGGCCGGAACAGATTGTGAGAGGGATTGTGATAGAGAGTTGAAGTGGAGCTCAAAGATGAGTAGGTGGTTTTCAGAGGCTTGGATAAGAATTTTTCCCGAATTAAAGATAGAGATATCGATATCACCCGGAAAGGAGGGAGAGGGACACGTGGAGAGTATTAAACCATATGGGATATTGCGGGAATTAGTGATAGGGAGGTGGCGGAGAAAAAGGCTTTTCCATTTAGAAGTGCGTTTAGTGTAGAAGATGTAGTTGGTGATGATGGAGGAGTTTAGGGTATTATGATGGTCTGCAAATAGGGTTTCAGGGTGAAGACAGAGAAGTTTGTGCTTGAGGGATTTTTTACCGTGTTTGGAGAGATGAGAAGGGTAGAGGATCGACCAAGAGAACAGGCCGGATTTAGAAATAGGTGAGGGTGAGACAGCAGGGGGGGGTGCGCGGGGGCATGATTAAAAGTATAGGTGTAGGAAGTAGGAGCAGAAAGCAGCAGTAATCTGGATTAATCAAATAGAGTTGAGGTAAACATGATGATATGAGGAATAACGAGTTAGTCAGATTGAGATAAACGAAGTAGTGTGCAAAATAATCAACAGGGGGAATGCAGTATGAAAAGTTGTACATAATCGATAGTTAAGGTTTTAAAAGGAGCACTCCTATTGCATGAATAGTAACTTGGATAAAGTAAGGGACATGTAAATGACATGAGGTGCAAATAACAATTGTAGCAGCAATCGTCAGGTAGATAAAACTGAGAATAAGGAGAAAAACGAGGAATAGAGAGTTAATCAGAAAGATGTAAAGGACAGAGTGTACAAAAATCCGAAGTTCAGAATAACATCATGGCTAAGGTCATGGTGAGCTAAATGTCCTGAGGTGCAAATAACCATTAAAGCAGCAGTAATCTGGATTAATCAAATAGAGTTGAGGTAAACATGATGATATGAGGAATAACAAGCTAGTCAGATTGAGATAAACGAAATAGTGTGCAAAATAATCAACAGGGCAGCTTAGTGACCAGGCAAAAGAAACAGATACAAGACCTGGGGCTAGTCAGACAGGAAGAAAAAAAGAAGAAGCGGAAGTGCCACAACCAAATGAAAATAAAAGGGCCTTAGAAGAAAGCCAAACGACAGTGCCAGTTAAAAGACTCAAGAAAAAGAAAAATACAGAACCAAAGTTCATTAAAAGACTGAGACTGAGACTAAAAACAGTAGAAAAAAAACTTGAGCAAAGAAGACAAAGTTCCCGTATAGCAAAGCAAACTGGAGAGAGCTCCAAACAAAGGAGTGACCGAATAAAAAGACTGAACGAAAAATATCAAGATCCTAAATGGACTTATTTGGTGTTGGAGGAATTTGAAGATCTTGATATAACTGACGAAAGTGACGAAGAACAGACAGCTGATCAGTCTACCGAAGAAGACGAACCAACCTGAAGTTTCTCAGTGTAAGCTACCTGTGCAAAGTTACAAAGAGGGGTTGAGAACTTCTTCAAAGCGAAAATGTCTGATTCAAATGTGAATGGAAGGACTAGACGTAATTGTTGTAAAACATGCTGCAAAGTATGTATGTGTAGTGTAGCCTTAGTGTTAATATTATGGATAGGACTAACAATTACTATTCCTTATATGATGAGTAAAGGTACTAATACTGACACCACAGAGACTGTGACGACAAATGCAAGATAAACGACATCACGAAACGTAGAAGGACACGAGAAAGCACTTAGCATTAGACAAACTAAACAGGACTTATAAGCACCAGATGAGGAAGGACTGCATTATCACGGAATCAAGAACCAGACTTATTTAAATGTATTCTCTAATCTTTTAGTGCATTACGTAGAAACTATGGAGATAAAGGATTGTTATGTTTGCATGAAGCTACCTACTTCTGTAGCTGAGGGAGTGACATACCATCACTTGCCACTAACATATGGAATCTCTTGTAGTATTTTAGCTAGCTTATTTTACAAAAGAGGACCGTTACAGTATTACTACTCTAACTCAGACGTGATATTTTCTGAACTCCCTATACGTGGAAATCTGAACCCTGTACATACAAAAAGTGACGTGACACGTTATATGGGAGAATACTTCCTGACTATAGGTACTATAGATTTAGGTGAAGCACACAGAGATAACTTGACCTGTTCATTGCATGAACAAGAAAACATTTTTCTAAACATGGCAGAGAAAAGAAGGGAAAGTTCCAAAGAAAGGCAAATGATAAAAGACAGAAAACTCCTAAGTGGGCTGAAAACATGGAAAGCACCTCAAATGGTGGGGCTGGTCCTGCTTTGTTGCTGGATTTCGAGAGAAAGGGGAAACTCTGTCTTCACCGTGAAAAGACTAGTTACTATAATAACATTTTCATTGGTTCCAGTCAATGTGAACACAATTACAAGGTAATTGGAGGGTGGGGTTTCAAAAATGGGTCAGAACCTGTGTTTCGCGGAATTTATTATATATGTGGAAACAAGGCTTATTTCAAATTGCCCGATCTCTGGTATGGAAGCTGTTATTTTGGAATTGTCTTCCCGAAAATATACCATGTGAATGAAATTGCTGGAAGCAATAAAAACACTAACAGTTTAGTGCGTAGTAAAAGAGAAAGTGTAGGTGAAATAATGGGTAGTATTTTTAGTGCATTGATACCTGCAGTGGGAGTGGTTCTGAATACACACAGAATTTGCAAATTGTCAACTATAGTGGATCGGTTGTCTACTGACACTGCGAGTGGATTTCTGTTGGTCAATACCGAAATGGTTGCGATCAGATCTATGGTTTTGCAGAACAGACTTGCTCTTGATACCTTATTAGCGAAAGAGGGCGGAGTCTGCCGGATGTTGAAGGCGCAAAATTGTTGCACTTACATACCGGACAAAAGTGTGCAAATCAAAAGGTATGTAAGGAACATTACAAATTTGGAAAAGGAACTCAAACCACTGGAGGTTGATAGTGCCTGGAAGAGACTCACTGATGGTCTCTCCGCTGTAGGTAATTGGTTTTCTAATTTAGGTAAAGGTTTTTTGTTAAAGGTACTGATGCCAATTGGAGTAATAGGTTTCATCATATTCCTCATATTTGTCTGTTACAAATGTCGCAAACACCACAAGAAAAACACTGTGAATAGGAGAGGTGTGAAACGGAATGTGGATGAGCTTGAATTAGAAGAGCTGAATAATCAGATTTATAAAAGGGTGAAACATTCTCACCCTAATAAAGAGATGAAAGAAAAGCTGAATAGAGTGTTGGAAGAAATTGAAATGAACAAAGTGTGAAAAAGTTGGCATCTGATTCCATTGGTTTTGTGATGATAGTAAATATCATCAAAGAGGGGATTGATGGAGCAAGGATTCGCATATTACGCGACTTGCTTGGATTCATGAACCTCGAAATAACATGTAATAATGTAATTCAACCTGTTTGTCTTACTAATTTCCCTTTATTTCTAAATTGGGATTGCCCTAGTGAAGCTTGCCTATGTGTTTACTAACTCAATAAGTCTTGTATCCAAAATGGCCGCTGTTTTGGCGGGTTTTCTTTCTGCGCATGCGTTAGTCACACTCACGTGACGTGACGTACTTGCAGTTCTGGTGGGAACCTTTGCGCTTGCGCACTGGCTTTTGAAAATGGCTGCCTATGCCCTCACATGGTGAAGCTTGCACTGATGCTTTCATGTCATTGTCTGTTGCACTAAACCGTAATGCCATAGTATATATATATTTTTTTTTTGTAAAGGGGTATAGAGTAGCTATTCATGGTATACAGTGTATTCATTTATTTTCTATGTTTTAATTTGTTTTCGCTTACTTTTCATGTACCGCAATATCGAGGGTCTGATGCGATGCTCGAGACTCCATATTAAGATGCTTTACTGCGCATGACAGACTTTGGCCGGTGACATTGAATGACTGCCAACCAGAGGTGGCGGCCAAGATGTGCCTGGGAAGATGCACCTTCACCCAGCCGAAGAAGTCGAAACGTTCTACATTTGAAACATTTGTATATCTTCCATTGTATTCTGTAGAATAAGTCATGGGAACCCCAAAATCAATAGGCGGTCCCAGAATATGTAAAACCCGGCTAGTAGAAGTCAAATGTGATTGGTGTGTTGACCTATCCTACTTGGGGACCAATCGAAATTGGGGATTCTGACACTTGCAACATTTGGGGGGTGGTACACTGACCCGAAAACAGTATAACTAGCCTAGGTTTAGCTAGAGAAATGTGTCCGACTTGTCCGAATAGCTGACCTGTCACTGACCCAACGCACTCAATAGGTGACTTTATACAGAGGGCTGCGGAGCACTCTGTCCGAAAATTCCATAGACTTTGGGGGTTTTGCTAAAGAAACTCTAAGTGCTGGCGGAGCACTTTGCTGGGGAGTTCGATAACCCAATCGGGGTTCTGGCCGATAGCTGCAGAGAGGGTGGAGGGCAGGCGTTGCTTCCAAACTGCGGGTGCTGGTCGTGCCTTGGTGTTCCTGTCCTGATCCTAATCTGGGTTTCCTGTCCTGTCCTGGGGTGTCCATTCTGCACCTGCTGTCCCATTGATGACTGTCCTTCCTTGGGGTTTTTCCTGTCCTTGACTGATCCGTGGCCAGGATTGGTCTTCACACCATTCTAGGGAATTATAGTACTGAAAAAACTTTATACGGCACCTTCTATTTTTTCTGTCTTTTGCTTTAATAGAGACATACCTTTGCGCATAATTGATTTTCCATGCTTTTCGCAAAGCTACTGAATGAAAAGCTCATACGTTATTGTCGTTATTCTAGCATGTTCCTATGTTACCCTTCCTTTAAGTACCTTTCTACAGACCTTTATGAAATATAGATGTGGTTTATAATTTCTTCCTTTTGCCAACTGAATTGATACTCCTAGAATTATAGCGTGTTCCATTTTTCCCCTTCCTATAGAGGTATAGGATTTCCAAAACTTTCACCTAACCTTTGAAGTATTTCCTAGTAGTGAAATTCTAGTTTGTGCCTAAGTCTGCTTCACTTATAGTTATTCATTCTTGAGTTCCATACCTGAAAATCTGCTTAGCATGTTTCTTGTTCTTAATCTTCCTTTAGACTCATAAATGGTTGCCCTGATTTACTTCCTTTATGGATATGTGCTTTTCGTTATTTTGATTATTGATTGCCTTTTGGTTGTAAACTTGATGCTTTCCGAATCTGAACTTTAGATAAAATCTTTAAAACTTCCCAGTAGTCTGTGGTCATTTAATGCAGAAGAATATAAAGTTGGTATTGTGTTGTCTGCCTTTCTTTTACAGCTAGCTCCCTGATCCATTGTGATTATAGGTACCCGTAACAGTGGATTGGTAAGTCGGGTACAGTAGAAATAAATAGGAAGGAACTAGGGTTACTGGTAGTAGAGTATAAGGTCACCTGATTAATGTATAAGATAAATTGAAGTTTATGGGCCCGATACATATATGGTGAAATTGTTGGTTGGGTGACCTGCGCGCTCTATCAAGGGTATTAAGAATGTGAAAGAGGGTTTTAGAAGTGTTGCTTGATTGCTCAAGTTGGGTAGCTATATGATTTTTCCATGCGGATTAAAAAATTTTATGATATATGTCTAGGGCCGCTTTGTACTGCCCCTTGTCTATACAGACTTTAGTTCCGCGCCATTGTCGTTCCAGCCTTTTACAATTACTTTTCTCTGTTCGAAGATCCGGTGAATACCCAGGTGTCTGGATGGATACGAGTGGAAACCACGCGGGATTTTTCTCAGGGATCAGAGCATCTAATGCGGACTTAATAGAGTCATGAAAGGCCGTCAGACAATTATCAACTGTGTCCGATAAAGATGGGCAGACGGGGGTAAATGCTTCACGAAATAGATTTGGAGATAATTTATGCCACTGTCTGTAGATCCGAGTTATTGGGGATTTTTTAACTACGTGTTCGCAAGGGCCAGCGAGATCAAATGAGATTATTGAATGGTCTGACCATGTCACTGAGTTAGTAGATTTATAAACTATATCAGATGAATTAGAGAGGACCTGGTCCAGAGTATGGCCTGCGATATGTGTGGGAGCATCGTTCCTTTTCGTGAGGCCTAGGGCTGACATTTCCCTCAGGAAAATGGCGGCCTCTGAGTCACTAAGGTTTTCACTGTGGACATTGAAGTCTCCCAAAAGCAGAAATGTATTAGATGAAATCACATGAGGAGCAATCTAGTCCAAAAGATGTGTGATGGAATTAGAGAGCGGTCCAGGGGTGCGGTAAACAAGAGCTCCCTTCCAACTCAACTGTGAGTGGAGATCTAATCTAAATATAAGAACTTCTATACTGTCACTACTGTATTGATCCAATAATATAGCTTTTATTGGGTCTTTACAAATAATTGCAATCCCACCCCCTTCTTTATGTGACCTATCTAGTTTCAAAATACGACAGCCATCCGGTAAGGCAGTCGCAATATCCGGGGTGGAAGATGGTTTTATCTATGTTTCCGTCGAAAACCCAATATCTGGGAGGGATGAGGAAAGTAAGTCCCAGATGTTAGCGGCATGTTTGGGAAGGGAATGAACGTTTGCCAGAAAACAGTCCCAGTTGGCTTTAAATATATTGTTTTTATCAGCGGTGTGGGGAGCATTAGCCAATGGTGGTGACAAACTCTGAAAACGACAGTGAATACATGTTAACGGGCCTTCAATGGTGGAGGGAAATAATTGGTAAGTGCAAGGGTTGGTTCCTTTGCCTGCAGTAGGAGATGAAATGAGATCTCTAATAAGTAGCAGTTCCTGCTTAAAATAGATTGTGCTCACCTTAGGGTTTTTTGTTTGACCTATGGAGGAACCGGCAGGGTTCCTGGCTCCTGGCGATGGTGTGGCTCCAGGCGACGGTCATTTGCCAAGAATCACTGGGTGTTCGGCCGATGCTGAGACTAGACACAAAACAGGCTTACAGGCAAGGGCGGAGGCTGAAAGATCCGAGAGATAAATAGGGGTTAGAAGGACTGGAGTGAATGAGGAATCGTTACAGTTGGCGGTTAGAAAGAGCTTTAAGAAGTTCCCAGGATGTCTACAATTATAAAACAGTTTCCCAGGTGACACCTCTGCCAGTACTCCAAAATGTTAAAAAAAACACAAGGTTAATGCAACAATATATTGCAAACTGAATCTAAATTAATTTAGCCCTGTAGAATGAGTACAATCATGCCCATCCCTCCTCCCAGCCGCCATTCTTCCGGGTCAGAATCTCTTACTTAGAACCAGGCTTCACTAATTATAAAGTAGCACTTGAAAGGTGTGAGCAGAGACATTTTAGGGCATAACCAAGGTGAACAATTACCCAGAGCCCCTCGTTTCAAGGTGCATTTGGTAAAGTGAACTTTATTCGTAGCTCACTTTGTGTATTTCTCCATCTTGACCTTAATTTATAATTCAATATTTTTAGGCAGCATTAGGCCTGAATTAGCTAAAAAAACTGTAACAAAATGAAAAGTTGCCCCAGACTCTGATGCAAACCTCTAATTCCGCTGTTTGGCTAAGGCTCAATAAAGGGTGCTTATGTCCCACCACCTTCCTAATTAGAGATTATAGCACGTCGCATACCCTTGATTGACTAAGGTTGTTGAGTGTGGAGGCTTGAGGTTTCATATGCTGTGAACTGCACAAAGTACACTCGGCACTTCTAGGTGTGTAATAATCTGAGAAATCAACAAAACGATAACAAACAAAATCAAGTATTATTAGTAATGCACATTAATTTGGTTTTAACGTGTCTCCCTTTCTGTTACCAGGCACATAATGGTCAGACATTGGACATGTTTAAATCAACAGAGACGCATTAGTAGAAACAATGATAGACAGTTTACATTTAAACCCTTCTCTCAACATCAGTCATTTCCTCATAAACCAAGGCATGCGACCTTACATTTCCTAAGAAAATACATTTGTGACGCAGTCCTTGACAAACCTGTCGCAAACCTCTGCCGCGTTAATCCACTGCTACTCATATTGTTTTATTCACCCAGTTCTAACAAACTCTTTTCCCTTCAGTAGCGTTGACTGATGTGCAGTGTTTTGCACCCAAATCGGTTATGCTTGATTAGGTGGACAGACACACATACTAAACTTTAATAATAAGGAAGTTGACTTTAAATTAAAAGGTGGAAAACAATAGTGGCTTGGCAATCTGATCACAGACTTGGCAGCTTAGTCACTAGTGGCCAGGTACGCGGCTATCATCTGTGCAGCATGTATAGCAGCACTGGGACATGGGCATGAGGGACCTACTTCACCAGAAACACCAACCAGTGGAAATATGTGTTTGCATTAGGGCCCTTGTCTCCTTCCTGTCCCACTGTCTTTAGAACAAGAGATGTCAAGTTGTTTTGTCAAGTGTCAACAGTTTATCCAGCCCCAATTGTCCCCTTTGCATTCCAGAACTTGCTGTTTTGATTTGCTCCCTTATAAACACAATAATGACTACAAGTTCAACAAAGCAAAGGTAAAACCAGGGCACTCACGAGAGGCAACAAGGAATTCAGGATCACTAGTGTCTGTACCACCCTTCATTATTTTAATTTGGTTTACTTACACACTCATATACTCAGGGCAAAGATTTTTGGAGCCCTGGCAAAATTACTATTTGCTGTTTGGGCACTCGTCTCCCTCTGACCTCCAGCAATCACCCCACTTTTCTGAGACCATTTCGTATAGTCTATTGTCCTCCTTCGACATCTTGGGTAATGCACAAAGACAGTTGCCTATTGGACTCTAATGTTACGCAACAATATGCATAAATATAGAATGGCTAACATCCACATAGGCCAGGACCTGTGCATGAATGGTTCCTTAAAGATTTGCACCCAGGGGGGAAGATTTGAATTTGTCCAGAAGAAGGGACAGCTAAAAGCTGGGTAACCCACTAGGGTCAACAGTAAATTCCTCAAGAAAATTATATATGATGTAATGGTGCAAATGAATATCTACCCATAACTTTTCAACATGCTGCGCAGCAGCCACACTGCTCTACACCATAGCTTTAAGACATTGGCAAAGCCAATAGCTCTGGCTAAACACTTATAAGGTCCCAAAGGCGAGACCTATTGGCTATGCAAATTCTTGTTTCCCCATGCCCAGGAACCAGTTGGTGACAGGGGAGAGGAGAAGGCGGATGAAGGCAGGTGGAGTAAATGTAGTTATTTACTGTATGTATTTGACTAAAGTGACCTTTTTCCTTCACAAGTTAAAGGTCAATAGGATAGCTTGTGCACTTGTTGTCAAGTTTGTTACCAACTACTTACCATTAAAATAGGGCTTTGTGGAAGGTAGATATGGTAAATCTACCCTACCCATAATGCATTGCATGAAATACAGTACCACAAGTACATTCAAATAGCTATGTCCATATATACAATTAGTAGTTCTGAAATGTGGCAAAATATTGAGTATATTAACTCTTGATTAGGTGGTACTCTAAATCAAACTGATGAAGCAAATTTGTAGTATGTCTAATATTGATGTGAGATGTGGTAGGTGCAGTACCGAAAGCTGCACCTAGAGGTCACTATGTAATCAAGGCGCCAGCACTGCTAGTCTAGGTGCAGTACTGCAAGCTACTCCTAGAGGTCGCTAGTGAGCATCACAAACTTTTGGTCACATATGGTACAGCACCCTACAGAAGATATGGTAAATCCACCTTACCGATAATGCATTGCAGTCAAGACGAGTACATCCAAATAGCTATGTTCATATATACAATTAGTAGCTTTGAAATGTGACAAAATAATTATTATATTAATTCTGGATTACGCTGTACTCTATGTGGGACTGATGTAGGGATATTTATAGAAGGTCTAATATAAATGTGAGATGTGCTAGGGAGTAAAGTAACCACTGCCAACCTAATTTAGGACCAATTGAGTGTCTTGGCTGAAGGCAATTAAGAAAATAGTGCCTTGAGCCTGTCATTAAAACCTAGGGCGTAACAACACATGTAACAGGGGGTGTCCTCATGGAAGGTTACAAGAAGAGACAAAGCGGTACAAAGGAGTGACTAGTTAGCCTAATGACCAATGAAGGCCACCAAGGCCACCATTTATAAAGGAAAGGGACAGGAGCCAATAAAAAATATGGGCAGAAAGTAGGCGGAGCTATATGCACATATCCATACTAATATTATAAAGAGAGAGCCCAAACCTTTGAGGAGGGTAATCTTAGTAACCACAGCACCAATCACAACACCCAATACAGCGTTGGAAAGGGCAGTTGCAGCAGAAGGAGATAGGCTATGCAGAAGGATAAAAAAATGCTTTAAAAAAATTGCAAAAATCTACATCATCCAGAAGGCCGAGGGACATCAAACAGGAAATGATGTAATAATGTGACTCACTATATTGAGACTGAGAGCCTGGAGCCAAATTGATTGTGAACAAGGGATATGCTATCCCGGAACGCGTAGATTTGTGCCTGCTTGCTTGAGAAACTCCATGCTGTGAGTATTAAATAAAAAAGCACATAAGTGAAGACAAACGCGAGTTCATCCCGTTTTTCTCCCAGCTGGAGGAATTGGTTGTGGATTTAAATGCGGCGTGGTTCTGCCGTGGGGATTTACGAACCGGAGAGAGAGCGCTGCAAATTCTGTTGAAAAGGAACCGAGAGGTATCAATATATATATACATAGGATCTCCATTCCTGTAAATGAGCCCGCCCTGCAGGACCGGGGGCCCCCAGTAAAGTGGAGGTGTTTTCATGAATATATATGTATATATATATATATATATATATATATGAAGAACCGCTCCAAAGAATACTGCAGGCCGCAGCACCCTTGTGGAGAAAAACGGACAACAACTTCAGGCAGCGTTTGCAGTGTCTCTTATTTTATTTCATTTTCTTTGATAAGTGCAGCGGAAGTGCCATAGACCGGACGCGTTTCGGCGACCCTGTCGCCTTGTTCACCGGAATAAATGAGTATTTGCCATTGCACACCAAATTAGTTTAAAAAACGGCAAATCACCAATCACAGCACTTTGATCTGTACCACGTGACTACATTGTGTAACATGATGAACATGGTAGACAGACTATTATAAAACATGGTAATTCAACACATATTGTTAAAATATTAGCAATTCATTATATCAGTTCTAATGCTGTTTTGTATGTGCCAATTAATGATTCCCACGAGAAAACCACATGATTAAGACCATTGTCTATGCGAATAGTGTTTTTTGATGACACACATTATATCAGTACAAATACATTGATTAATCGCCATGGACATCACGGGTACCTAAAACCATGTCTATATCAATTGACATAAAGTCCACATCAACTGTAGTAAAAATCACATATGTATCGTCACGGGTTAAAATCAGAAAAAAAGTGCGGCAGTGCCTAAAAAGTGCAAAGTGTAAAGTGCATAACTTCTATGTGCAAAATACAGTAAATTCCCCAGCCGGGGAATCTAATACGGGAAAGGACTGGCAAAATTTGAGGACAAAATAACATTACAGAGATTGAGCATAACTGGTTAAAATGTCCAATTAGCTAAAGTGACTAGTGCCTATTCACTACCTGACATCAAAATAGGGCCTATTAAAGGATGCATAGAGAAAATATGTATATATTGCAAGTCATGTCGTACTGAATACCAGATGCTTAGTAAAATCAGATAAAAGCATAAATTCATAATAAATTCATGTTAAAATCTGTGTTTCACAAACATCAACAATAACTGATCTTAATATCAATAGTACTATCATGATATACCATAAAAATTTCATATATATATACATGTTCTTAATTCATCGCAAAGCATGCTGAATCATATGGTAAAAATAATGTACTCAAAGATAATGGTGCAAATCTTCACAAATATTGAGGCCCTTTGGACTCTTGGTATCTAACTCTAAAATATATTTAGTCTCCAAACGCCTGAGGGACTTATCTCTATCGCCGCCCCTTCTGTTTGCTGGCACACTGTCAATTACAAAATAGGACAAGACATTAAGATTGCCCCCATGTATTGTCTTGACATGTCTTGCCACTGGAAACGAGTGGTCAGAATTGACAGTGGCTCTCAGGTGTTAGAGAATGCGAGCCTGAACTGGTAATTTGGTGCTCCCTACATAACGAAGTCCGCATGTGCAAGATAAAACATAAACTGCGAACTCAGTCTTGCAGTTGAAATTGCCTTTGATCTTGATCTCCTTGTCATCAAAGGCACACCGGTATGTTTTGGTGTTGGCACCGAATTTACAGGCTCTGCAACTGCTGCATTTAAAAAAAACATACTTAGAGGACACCCAATAGTCTTTGTTGATTATCTCCGGGCTATTGTGGACTAGATCACACCTCATTGAATAAGCTTTGCGATAAGTGATGTCTGGTTTAACAGGCAAGATGCTTTTTAAGACACCATCAGTTAGGGCTATAGGCCACTGGGAATTCAGGATTCTTCTGATTGCTTGCGACTGTTTACTATATGTAGTAATAAATCTACATGAGGCTGTCATTATGGGAATTTCCGCAGTCGTAGATGTACCAGGAATCATGACTGTCTCTTCCCCAACAACTGGGAAATTTGGTTGTAGCAAACTCGTTCTGTCTATAGAATTCACTTTCGACAATGCTACATCCAAATTGTGCTCTTTATAGCCTCTGGCTAACAGTCTTTTTCTAGCAATTTCTCGTGACTCTATCCAAGCCTGATCTGTACTGCATGCGCGTTTGATTCTTAAAAATTCACCGTAAGGCAAACTGTCGATGGTATGACGCGGGTGAAAGCTGGTCGCATGCAGGAGCGTGTTGCCAGCTGTTGGATTTTGATATAGACTGGTGGTAATGACCCCTTCTTGTGCTGTAATTTTAATATCGAGAAAGTTTACCGTGTGTGCACTGATGTCGCTGGTAAAGGCTAGATTGAGCTCATTGTCATTGATAATATCGACAAAATTCAAAGCCTGCTCTCTATTCCCTTTCACACGATAAAAATGTCATCAATATAACGCCACATGTGAGCTACATGGGTTTCATATAGGGCCTTATGTTGGCTTCTGAGGACATGCTCCTCCTACCAGCCTACATGAAGACATGCATAGCTAGGGGAGAAGCATGCCCCCATTGCCACTCCACGTTTTTGTCTGTAGATTTTGGTGTCAAATAAAAACACATTATTATTCAGACATCGTCCAATCATTTCAATCAACATTTTGTTATGCTGGTACATGCCAATGTTTCTTTGGTTCAGATAGTACTGCACTGCATGTATACCGTCCTCATGTTCTATACACGTATAAAGTGCAGTGATGTCCAGAGTCATAAATAGCATATCCTGTGTCCATTCGATGGCATTAAGTTTCAATAAAAAGTCTCTTGAATTCTGTAAATAGGTAGGCAAACTAGTAACAAATTCCTGCAGATAATGATCGACATATTTGGACGTATTTTCAAAACAGCTGTTTATGGCAGAGATGATAGGTCTGCCTTGAAGAGGGTCTAGGCCTTTGTGGACTTTTGGGATGAGATAGAATAGGGGCAATATAGGATGTTCGTTATGTAGAAACTTGAACTCCTCTTTTGTGATTAGCCCCTCTCGTTGCCATTGTGATAACAAGATTTTATAATCATTGCTGATTCTGCGCACAGAAATTCCATCGCTGCGCTCATAGCACATACAGTCTCCCAATTGTCTGAAAGCCTCTGCTCGGTACTTTGTTTTATCCCACAGCACAATGTTGCCCCCTTTGTCCGCATTGTTGATGACAAAATTTTTCTTTTCTTTCAGTTTTTTCATTAATTGAAAATACTCCCTTGTTGTTCCACTAGCTTTAGTTTTGGATCTGCAGGAATTTCTGTACAGATGTTTCAATTCATCATTTGCCCTCTCATGAAAAATGTCCAAAGCATCTCGGGGCATGATCGGAAGAAATGTTGACGGTGCTTTGAAAGGGCTTTTCCCTGGTAATGCGATGTTGATATCTTCTTCCTGCGCCACATTCTGGGAACACATGGTATTGTCCTGATCATTTCTTAGCGCTAGAAGTGTTGCTAAGGCCGGCATTGTTCCTGCTGCCAAGTTTGTGCTGGCGGTTGGGACTGATTGTGCGGTAGTGGTAAGAGTACGTCCGTGGTTCTTAATCAGAAAAAACTTTTGTAATTTAAGTTTTCTAATAAACTTGTATATATCCACACGTGTCTGGACATAATCAAAGTTGCTTTCTGGACAAAAACTGAGACCTAAGGATAAAAGTTGGGTCTCCGCAGCGTTAAGTTCAATGTCTGTTAGATTGATGATAGTGGGGGGATTAGTTGGCTCATTCAGTTGCGCCACGTTTTCTTTTTCTGGCGCCCCCTTATATATATATATATATGTATATCTCAGTAATCTCAGTAACCACAGCACCAATCACAACACCCAATACAGCGTTGGAAAGGGCAGTTGCAGCAGAAGGACATAGGCTATGCAGACGGCCACCATATACATTTAAAAGGTAAATGAACCGTGCCTGCAAAGTAGTCCCTTGTGGGCGTGTCTGCATTCTGCTGTGGGCGTGTTCTGGGCGCGTGACAAACGCAGGGGCGTGTGGTACATTCCGCCCTTCATGCAATGTGAGTCGTAATTGCGCCGCATCAAGGGGCACGCTGGGGGCATGACACGCTGGGGCCGTGACAACTGCTGTGGGCGTGTGTCCGCCCTTCATGCCATGTGAAGCGCCAATTACGCAATTGCGCCGCATCAAGGGGCACGCTGGGGGCGTGACAAACGCTGGGGGCGTGTGCTTTGTTCCACACTACATGCCATCTGAGTCGTACATTAATCAGATCGCCTGCTGTGGCCATGTGCTGGGGGCATCACAAAGGCGTTCACCTCGAGGCGTGGTAAGTAACCATTCGCAAGACTCCCTTGGAGGACTGCCCGTTGTCTCACACATACTGGGGGGAGCCGAATGCAGTGTATGCCTTGGGATGGGTGCATCTGAAAGGGCCGAACGCAGTGTGTGGCTGGGCATGGGTGCGTCTAAAAAGCACTCGGGCCGAAGAGCGTCGGTGTGGGTCATAAAAAAATAAGAACAGCGGGAAACAATCATTCAAGACTCACACAATTCTAATTGTTAGACGGTTGCCGCTGGCCCTCAAGCGGGGGCACACGCGACTGAGCGTGTCTGCGGGGACAATTACTGCAGCCTCTCGAAGCATGTCTCGAAGAGATGGAGGAAGCACTGCCTAGACGAGACCCAAAAAGGTAACTCTCAAAGGGCTGTTGAGGGATAAGCTATGCGGACATTGTTGTACTCCCAACAATGTAAAAGGGATATCTTATCTCCTGTGTCTCAAGGGTAGAGTGGCAGGCTCCATTCGGAAACCATTATGTCATGTAATAAAAATGTATGATTTGCATGAGCGATGAAGTAGAAAATCTTCTTGCGATACAAGTGACCACCATAAGAGGTACAAAAATATGTTTTGATGATCAGCCTGCTGCACGAGAAAGGAAATTGCTTATGTAAAGAAACCAGGATGGTCGCCCCAAGGGATATCAGGATATTTTGGTCAAGTAAAAATTACAGAGATCATGAAGAATGTTGTGGTTTTGAGTGAGGAGAAATTTGGAGTGTGTAACATTTGGTTAAATTGGTGAACCTGAATCAGGATATTCATAAGTCCAAGTTGAAATTACATTTAGCCATAAGTAGCTCTTGAAAAAGCTGGCCATCTTCACAACATTGTTCTTTTCATGGTAATAGGTCATCTTCACATGTAAAGAACAAGCAGTTCTATTTCAAAGATTATGCACTATCATAGGACTTCTGTCCTTTCCGTGGAATTATCCCACCAGTAGTTGCTTTGCTACTGTTTGGTGACTGTTTCCCAGTTCTTCCATTTTTCCCAACTTTTGTTTATTGTGTTCATTTTTTCCTTGTGTTAAAAAGTTTTGTAGGTCCTTATTCTGTGAAGGTTAAGATGTGTTGTGATTTATGCCTGGTAGCTCTTGAAACGTTAGCTCCTCTGGTGCTACCTAGGTGATAGTAGAGCTCACCTCTAAGAGTCAGTTGATATTGCTACTGACTCTGCATTATTGTGCCCTGTTGTTGGTGACCAAGAAACCTGTGGAGATCAGTTGGACCTGGGTTTCTTATTTACAACAGTATGTGTATTATAATGTGGTCAGCCTATACTGACCTGATGTCTACTTTCTGGCAATGATTTGTTCCAATGTATGCCCTTTGTGAGCTTTGAAGTGCTGTGCAGCAAACTGAGTCCATATGTGCTCAGAGATAAGTTAGTGTTTTTAGTTTTTTAATGAATGGTCTAAACACAGACCAAGTGGTCGGGCAGATGCCTATCATGGAGAACTGCACAGCACTTGCTCAGGCCATTCCAGTGCCTGATGGTATACACAGACTTTAGTGCATTGCTCACTCAAGCAATCTTAGATAAACACATGAGAAGTGAAACTCTTACCTGACCATTCCTGAGTGTCTTACTCAACTATATTGGTACTACTGGTAAGAGAATTAAAAACTGGGGCCCAAGTAGATGGGGTAGCATAATGATGCATCACACGTGCTAACGGTAATGCTATAGTGTAAGGGTGGCAGGCTACACTACTCAAAGATTTTGTTGGTTGCTTCCAACACTGGTGTTCCTTATGAATTTTGTCCCTAGATATTGATTGTAGTTACTTGTATTCAAGCCTATATGCCTCAGTTTCCCCCATTAAGATCCAGCTACACAGAGTATAAATGGTTGTATACTTTTATGCTGAAAAATTACATGACAAATGATAGACGGAGCGCTGAACTTTTCCAAACACACCCCAGTCACAGATCTGGTTCGGATCCATCATCGTTCTTCAGCTCACTTCCCCAACCCAGTTCAGACCCAGCTATATGCAAATCAGTCTTGACCCTGTGTCTCATTTGAACAGTCCAGCCCGTACTGCCAAGCCAGCTCTTCCCTGGACTGAAAACAAGCATCCTGGGACCAGTTTCGGGGTAACACCCCTCACCAGCCAGGGTTGCTTGAATTCAGTGGCAAAGTGAGCAAGGGACATACGTCTGGGCATACCCTGCCAACTTAGGGTGAACAGTGCAAACATAAGGAGATGCTGGACGGAGTGCTGAAACTTTTCAGACATTCATACAGTCACAGATCTGGTTTGAATCCATCATTGTTCTTTAGCTCACTTTGCCACCCCAGTTCAGACCCAACCATATGCAAATCAGTCCTGGCCCAGTGTCTCATGGGAGCAGTCCAGCCTGAACTGGCAAGTCAGGTCTTCCCTGGACCGGAAACAAGCATTCTGGGACCAGTTTCGCGGTACCACCCCTCCTTTGCCAGGTTACCTTGAATTCAGTGGCAAAGTGAGCAGGGGACCCACGTCTGGGCATACCCTGCCAACTTAAGGCGAACAGAGCAAACAAGGATATTGATGGATGGAACATTGAAACTTTTCAGCCCCTCACCCCCAGTCACCGATCTGGGTTGAATCAATCATTGTTCTATAGCTCACTTTGCCACACCAGTTCAGACCCAGCTATATGAAAATAAGTCTTGACCCTGTGTCTCATGAGAACAGTCCAGCCTGAACTGCCAAGCAAGGTCTTCCCTAGACTGGAAACAAGCATCCTGGGACCAGTTTTGGGATAACACCCTTCATCAGCCAGGTTAGCTTGACTCTAGTGGCAATGTGAGCAAGGGAACCACGTCTGCACATACCCTGTCAACTTAGGGCGAACAAAGCAAACACAAGTAGATGATGGACGGAGCGCTGAAACTTTTCAGACACTCACCCCCAGTCCCAGATCAGGCTCGAATCCATCATCGTTCTTTAGGGCCCAAGTAGATGGGGTGACATAATAACGCATCACACATGCTAACTGTTGTGCTCTAGTGTGAGGGCGGCAGGCTACGCTACTCAAAGATTTTGTTGGGTGTGTCCAACACTGGTGTTCCTTATGAATTTTACCCCGATATATTGATTGTAGTCACTTGTATTCATGCATATATTTCTCTGTTTTCCCCATTAAGATCCAGTTACACAGAACATAAATGGTTGTATATTTTGATGCTGATTATGTGAAGCACTTGTAGAAAATAAGGCATGGGTAAAAGTCCAGCATTAAAGAAGCGACAAAGTTGTTTGTCAGACGTTAATATTATTTTCTGAAATTTAGAAACACATTATTTTATATGTAGGCTGTGAAGAATAGGTTGTTGGGACATTGGATGAATATGTTTAGAAGAATTGTACATTTTCAAAATGTCTTTTTTTCAGCCAGCGCGTCATATAAAATGTGAAACAACGTGTCCCAGAATGAAAGCATGGGGTTGTCTGAGAAGCCAGTCAGAATAAAAGTATGGGATTGGCATAGTAAATGTCCCTGCCTTGCATTCATCTGTACTGGGAAGGTGGAACATGGGTGGAGATTGGGTGTTCCCACGCATCCACCCATGTATTTTGGTGCATTCCCAGATTTACTAACACTAGCAAACCTGGGAACTATGTAAAAATGGTACACCTTCCTTGGGGAGACATAACAGGGCAGAAATATCTTTAATTCTTTTAGCATTTTTTCCCCTGAGGAAAATGCTTCAGAGTATTGTATCTGTGCAAGAAGGTGTTCCTTCGTCCACAAAAGCAATCCTGGTTGTAAGGCAGGCACCCTTGCACCATGGCGCAAGGGTGCCTATGTTGGCGCTAGGCTGTACCTGCAGAGCAGGAATTTGTCAAATCTTTACTGATATGGAGAAATCCTGCCTTCACCCTGTCATACAATTCTGCAGAGCAAGCTGTCTTAGTGTGTTGTGCTATGTAACTTTTTAATAATTCTAGCCCAATGTGCCTAACAAGCTGGAGGTGCTTCTGTACCATGCAGACAACTTTACTCTGTGTGTGCACAGACTGGGAAGAACATTAACAGCAGCAGAGGCTCATAAACAGCGGCAATCAATCAATCAATCATATTATTTGTAAAGCGCACTACTCACCCGTGAGGGTCTCAAGGCGCTGGGGTGGGGAATGCTGCTACTGCTTGAAAAGCCAGGTCTTGAGGAGTTTTCTGAAGGTCAGCAGGTCTTGGGTCTGCCGTTGTTGGATGGGGAGGGTGTTCCAGGTCTTGGCGGCGAGGTGGGAGAACGATCTGCCGCCTGAGGTCGCTCTTCGGAAGTGGGGGACTGTAGCGAAGGCGAGGTCGGCGGAGCGGAGCTGGTGGGTGGGGGTGTAGAAGCTGAGTCGTCTGTTGAGGTACGTTGGTGAGGTGTTGTGGAGTGCCCTGTGTGTGTGGGTGAGGAGCTCAAAGGTTATCCTCTTGTTGACTGGGAGCCAGTGCAGGTCTCTCAGGTGGGGTGTGATGTGGCTGTGGCGAGGGATGTCAAGGATCAGGCATGCAGAGGCGTTCTGGATGCGTTGGAGCCGTCTCAGGAGTTTGGCCGAGGCTCCTGCGTAGAGGGCGTTTCCATAGTCCAAACTGCTGCTGACAAGGGACTGGGTGACTGTTCTTCTCGTTTCAGTGGAGATCCACTTGTAGATCCTACGGAGCATGCGGAAGGTGTTGAAGCAGGAGGAGGAGATGGCGTTGACCTGTTTAATCATGGTGGAGTCGAGGATGAACCCTAGGTTGCGTGCGTGGGTCAGTGAGTGTTGGAGCGGTTCCCAGTGCGGTCGGCCACCAGGAGTTGTCCCAGGCCGAAGGGTTGGATCTGAGGATGAGGACCTCCGTCTTGTCCGAATTCAGCTTCAGTCGGCTCTTCCTCATCCATTCAGCAACAGCCTTCATTCCCTCGTGAAGGTTGGTTTTGGCGGTGTGGGGGTCCTTGGTGAGGGAGCGTATCAGCTGGGTGTCATCGGCGTAGGAGAGGATGTTGAGGTCGTGCCGACGGGCGACGTGGGCGAGCGGTGCCATGTAGATGTTAAACAGAGTTGGGCTGAGGGATGAGCCCTGGGGTACGCCGCAGATGATCTTGGTGGCTTCGGAGCGGAAGGGGTGAAGGCCGACGCTCTGTGTTCTGCCAGAGAGGAAGGAGGTGGTCCAGTCCAGGGCCTTCTCTTGGATCCCAGTGTTGTGGAGGCGTGTACGTAGTGTGTGGTGACAGACCGTGTCAAAGGCGGCTGACAGGTCCAGGAGGATGAGGGCCGCTGTTTCTCCGTTGTCCAGCAGGGACTTGATGTCATCGGTGGCAGCGATGAGGGCAGTCTCAGTGCTGTGGTTGCTGTGGAACCCGGACTGGGAAGGGTCCAGGATGTTGTTTTCCTCGAGGTAGCGGGTCAGTTGTTCGTTGACGGTCTTCTCGATGACCTTTGCTGGGAACGGGAGCAGGGAGATGGGCCGGAAGTTCTTGAGGTCCTTGGGGTCCGCCTTGGGTTTCTTGAGTAAGGCGTTGATCTCGTCGTGCTACCAGATCTTCGGGAAGGTTGCTGTCTTGAAGGAGGTGTTGATGACTTTGCGGAGAAGGGGTGCGATGGATGTTCTGGCTTTGTTGAAGATGTGGTGTGGGCATGGATCTGACGGAGATCCGGAGTGGATGGTGTTCATGATCTTGATGGTGTCATCGTCGTTAATGTTGGTCCAGTAGAGCAGGCGGTTGGTGCGGATGGTGATCGTGGTGGCGCAGGTCTCAGTGGTTGTCGGGCCGGTCGTGGCGTTGAAACTGTCGTAGATGTCTGTGATCTTCCGGTGGAAGAAGTTGGCCAGCGAGTCGCACATGTCTTTCAAGGGTGGGACGTCGTTGGTGTTGGAGCGGGGGTTGGAGAGTTCCTTCACGATGTTGAAGAGCTCTTGTCTGTTGATCCGCCAAAAGGAGGCCCTTTTGGCAGATCTGATGAGGTGATGGTGTCTGCGGGTGGCATTCTTGTGGGCGGTGTGGCTGTCCGGTGTTCGCTCACGGAGCCAGATCTTCTCCAGCTTTCGGCAGGTTTGCTTGGAGGCCCGGAGGTCTTCAGTGAACCAGCTGGCTTTCTTGTTGGTATGATTGTTGGAGGGTTTCTTGATCGGGGCAAGGGTATCGGCGCAGTCGTTGATCCACTGTCTGAGGTTGCGGGCGGCGGTGTCGGGGTCGGTATGGTCGGCGGGTGGGCTCTGGGCAAGGGTGGTGGTTAGCTGGTCTTCGGTGACTTTGCTCCAGCAGCGGTGAGGCATCTGTTGGGTGCGGTGGTGAGTGGTGGGTTTCTTGAAGGTGAAGTGGATGTAGCGGTGGTCGGTCCAGTGGAGTTCGGTGGTATGGTTGAAGGAGACGTGGGGGCTTGTGGAGAAGATGGGTCAAGTGTGTGACCGGCGGAGTGGGGGGGTATTGTGACGAGTTGTCTGAGTCCGAGGTTGGCTAGGTTGTCGATCAGGGTGGTGGAGTTGGTGTCGCCATTGTTCTCGAGGTGGAAGTTCAGGTCCCCGAGGAGGATGTAGTCCATGGAGGTGAGGGCGTGTGTGCTGACGAAGTCGGCGATGGAGTCGCTGAACTGTGGTCGGGGTTCTGGCGGACTGTAGATGAGGGGTCCTCTGAGGGTGGTGTTGGGGTCGGTGTGGATCTGGGAGTGCAGGTGTTCGGCGGTGCTTAGGGTGTCGTCGGTGTTGTTCGAGACTGTTTCTGTGGATGATGGCGATTCCTCCTCCATCTCTGTTGGTGCGGTCCTTGCAGGTGATCTTGTAGCCTTCTGGGACAGCTATGGCTATGTCGGGTGCCAATGCGGGGTTCAGCCAGGTCTCCGTCAGGAAGGGGACGTCTGGGGAGGTTTTGTCGAGTAGGTCCCAGAGTTCAACGGCATGTTAAAATCTAGATTACGACTTAAACACTATCGGCGGCATCTTGTCCCTTTCAGGCTCATATGTGCGCGTAAGCAGCAGCCATTTTGAATGCCATGGCCCCTCTGCCCACTGCCGATAACCAGCGCTTCTTTGTCTCCCTCTCTCTCGACCTCGCAGACATCCCCCCCGCGCATTGACAGCCCCCGCTCTCACACGCTCGGGCCATAAACCACCTCTTTCAGCGCGACCCTGCCTCGAATCCACATCCCGTACCCGGCCAACACCTCCCTTCGTCCCTTTGATGCACACATCCTTTGATGGGCCCCCATCCTCTGTGCTCGATTGTCCGGCCCGATCCCAGGCCGTCACCTAGCCCTGCGGATGCAGTTTATTGCCCATACAGTAGGCAGCTGCCCCTCTTCAAAGGGTCTAAGACCAATCAAAACCCCCTCCCACCCCATGAGATCCGATCAGCCGCACACATTCCGTACGCTTGAAGTCTTCCGCCACCTCACTGAACAGAGACCAGAAACTAGCACTGCGACTCCTATAGCGGCCAAACCCCAAACCGAAAAAGCTAATACTATGATGCCTATAAAGGAGGCCGCTCCCTACTGGGTTCCCCCAAGAGGACAGGGAACACATGACGACATTAACCACCAAGATGCAAGAGGGAGGGTTGTTTACAACTGGGTCTACCAACCATGGGATCGGCAAGACATTTTGACGTTCCGAAAATCCTTGCCTGATTTACGAAAGAACCCCACCGCCTTTTATACTGAATTAGGCACAGCCTTGGGTTCGCCGATTATGACCCTAGCAGACATCGATTTGTTTTTCGGGCTATGTCGGCCAGCTGATGTGTGGAAGCAAATCCGGAAAGTCGACCACCTTGAGCTGTTCGGACATACCTGGTCGCAACTCGATGGCATAGATAGGCAATGAGAGCCTGGGCAGAAACCTTTAAAATCTATTCTAGACCTCCCAGACAAGATCGTCCCGAAACTGAAAACCCTGATCCCAGAAAAGAAAGTGGATTGGTCGATAGTAACGGCCTGCCGCCAGAAACCCCAGGAAGACGTATCAGAATACTTCTCCCGGTTTGAAACGGTGTTCTCCGATTACAGCGGCCAGGACATGACCACTGCAACCGGACATCATCTGTTTGTCCAGAATTACATCAAAGGTCTGTCACAGGAGGTCTCACAGAAACTACAGACTAGCGAGAGTAGTTGGGCAGCCTCCAAACCCGCGGCTATCCTTCAGATGGCCCAGTACTATGAGCATCAAAAGAATGAGAACGATAGGGTGACTGAGAAAAAGAAAAAGGACTTGAAGGAAAGGGTGATGATTGCTCAGTTGCAAGGGGTGACCAGTGGAAGAGAACAGTACAAAGGAAGCTACCAATCGAATGCTCCTAGAAATCCACCCCCTAGAGACCGTACACCCGCACCCTACACCCCACGAACAGACATCGACGAGAACTAGTGTGCGTTTTGCAAAGGATTTGGCCATTGGAAATCCCGGTGTCCGGTTCGGCTAGAAGCAATCAAAAATAGGGACACGAGAGACGTAGCAAGCGAGCCAAGAAATAGAGGACAGGGACGAGGGAACACAAACGACACCAACAACGACAGATCAGGCAGACCAAATACGTTTGACCGTCCCCGACAGAACCAGTACCAACAGTCTGACTACGACAATGCCCACGACTTCGCATAGGACCACCAAGGGCAAGGGGGGGATCCAGTCGAGCTCCATGTTGACCAGCAAGGTCCTTATGTCACCGCTAAGGTCCTGGGTACGAAGTCTCCATTTTTGGTAGACACTGGCGCAACACGCAGCGCGTTATCTAAACGACTGATTCCGAGGGCACCCTTGTCTGGCTCACATGTACTTTCACGGTAATCGACCTCAAAAACGCCTTCTTCTCCATCCCTATCCACCCAGACAGCCGCTACCTTTTCGGCTTCACCTTAAAATCCCGCTCATATAGATTTTGTAGAGCACCCCAAGGCTACACTGAAAGTCCTAGCATCTACAGCCATGCCCTCAAGAGACAGCTTGACGCAGTCCAGTTACCGGACGGAGTGGTGTTGATACAGTACGTCGATGATATCCTTTTGGCGGCCGACACCACTTCACTTGCAGTCACTGCCACCATCCAACTCCTACACTTCCTCGCGGAGAATGGCCACAAGGTCTCCAAAAAGAAGTTGCAATTTTGCCAACCCCAGGTCACTTACCTAGGCCATCTCTTGTCCAAAGACGGGAGGAAACTTACGCCCGACCGAATTCAGACCATCCTGGACACCCCTGTCCCTAAGACACAGAAACAAGTCCGCTCCCTAGTAGGTCTCACCTCCTTCTGTCGACAGTGGTTACCAAATTTCAGCCTCATTGTGAAGCCACTACTTTCCCTGCTGGCTAAAGATGTCCCCTTCCCGCTCCCTTGGACCCCCGAGTGCCAATCCTCCTTCAGAGAACTACGAGACGCCCTTTGTTCTGCACCAGTCTTAGGAACCCCCGATTACACAAAGCCCTTCTCCCTCTACACTCACGAAAGGGAGGGGTGCGCTTTGTCTGTCCTGACTCAGTCCATTGGCCCCAAGCAACGCCCATGTGCCTACTTCTCTGCCACTCTTGACCCCGTAGCCAGAGCTTTGCCTGCCTGCCTTCGAGCTGTAGCTGCCGCTGCTATCTCGATCCGACAGAGTGAGGGGATCGTACTCTCGAATTCCCTTACGGTGTTAGTGCCCCATGCGGTTGACACCCTCCTAAACCAGACTAAGACGCAACACCTGACTAGTGCACGACTGACTGGGTACGAACTGACTCTGCTTGCACCCCATATCACTCCGAAAAGATGCACCACACTGAATGCAGCCACCTTGTTTCCCCTACCTGAGAACGACCCCAATGTGCCCCCGATACATGACTGTGTGACCCTCACGGACGAACAGACCAGGAGCAGAGTTGATCTCCGAGACACTGCTTTTCCAGATCCTGACGGAGAGCTATGGGTAGAGGGCTCTTGTATCAAACTCCCCGATGGCACTACCTCAGCCGCTTATGCAGTTAACACAGCCCGAACTGTAGTTGAGACAGCCCGCATCACTCAACGATCTGCACAGGCAGCGGAACTGATCGCCCTCACACGAGCATGTATCCCAGCAGCCGGGACGACAGCGAATATTTACACAGACAGCTAGTACGCCTTCGGGGTGGTTCATCATTTTGTGCTCCTATGGAAGGAGAGGGGATTCCTGACCTCACACGGCACACCCATCCTACACGGAGATCTAGTATCCGCTCTGACTGAAGCAGGCCTCCTCCCCGAACAACTTGCTGTAATCAAATGCCAGGCACACAAAAAGGTTACGGACATCATTGGGCAGGGGAATGCACTGGCCGACATCACTGCCCGGACCACAGCTGAGAATAGGACAATGAGTTACAACGGGGTCAACCCTAAGAACTCTCTGACCTGGGTCAGTCAATCAGGTACATATGAAAAGTGGTCGGAGTCTATTATTTTCCAGAGTAACAAATATCACAGTTCTTTAAGAGGTACCTTAACTCGTATATGATCCATGAATGTCACTTAAAACAAAGGCAGTTCATATATCCAGTGCATATTTTTATTTTAGCACATTTTAAGAAGCGTATTCAGTATTATTTAATCAAAGTCAAATTCAAAAGATTGGAATTGAAAACATCGCAATTACTTCATTGGCAACAGAATTCAATGGTGAAAAAATACATTGAAATAAAGCAAATACATTTGAATGTAACAACCCGCTGACGGTGCACAGAAAAGGAAGTATTTAGAAGGGATGGGTGTGTTGGGGTAGAAGTGAGGACTGGGTAAAGGTGGTGTGACTATGTTATAATCACAGTGAGAATCAAAATGCAGCCTTTACAGTCTATGTATAGATCGGTAAGTTCCAAAACGCTCTTAAGCACAAGATCTGTGATAATCCATTATTTATTCCTATGCTTAGAGAAGTACAGTAGGTTGGTTGTCAACGTTTCGACCCCTGAAGAGAAGGGTTGTTCATAACCTCAGGCTGGGGTCTTCATCAGGACACAGAGAAAGAAGCTGGAGCGCTGATGTAGTTGAAGTCTGTGGCCAGCTGGATGTGCCGGTCCGTAGTAAGATCCGTTATTTTCTATTCTTCCAAAGGACACGTATGTAACACCCTTCTCATACGGCTGCCGAGAAGGGTGTTACATACGTGTCCTTTGGAAGAATAGAAAATAACGGATCTTACTACGGACCGGCACATCCAGCTGGCCACAGACTTCAACTACATCAAGTTGGAAAGCGATGACTTCCCAGCCACACTCTACAACATAGGAACCTAGGAAGGTCCCATTCTCAAGGCCCACAATGGGCCCTACACAAAGCGCTCCAGCTTCTTTCTCTGTGTCCTGATGAAGACCCCAGCCTGAGGTTATGAACAACCCTTCTCTTCAGGGGTCGAAACGTTGACAACCAACCTACTGTACTTCTCTAAGCATAGGAATAAATAATGGATTATCACAGATCTTGTGCTTAAGAGCGTTTTGGAACTTACCAATCTATACATAGACTGTAAAGGCTGCATTTTGATTCTCACTGTGATTATAACATAGTCACACCACCTTTACCCGGTCCTCACTTCTACCCCAACACACCCATCCCTTCTAAATACTTCCTTTTCTGTGCACCGTGAGCGCGTTGTTACATTCAAATGTATTTGCTTTCTTTCAATGTATTTTTTCACCATTGAATTCTGTTGCCAATGAAGTAATTGCGATGTTTTCAATTCCAATCTTTTGAATTTGACTTTGATTAAATAATACTGAATACGCTTCTTAAAATGTGCTAAAATAAAAATATGCACTGGATATATGAACTGCCTTTGTTTTAAGTGACATTCATGGATCATATACGAGTTAAGGTACCTCTTAAAGAACTGTGATTTTGGTGATATTTGTTACTCTGGAAAATAAGAGAATAGGACAATGACACGCATGTATGTGACCAGGTCACAAACAGAAAAATGGAAGGACGCTAGGAAAACTATTAGGGACATCCAGATGGCGAGCTCATCCCACGAACTGACTGAATGGGCACGGGTGGGACTGAAAGACGATGAAGGCTGCTGGCGGACAAAAGACACGAACAAATGGTTGCTACCCAATTCATACTTGATCCCCATACAGACCATGGCACACTCCCCTGCACACATAGGATCTGCCCCTATGGCCGAACTTGTCTCCAAAGTTTGGCACAATGACAGGATTACAGACTCAGCCAAACGCCTAGTTCAACAATGTCTGATATGCCTGCAACACAACCCTGGGAAAGGAACTGTCGTACCCAGGGGAGGGTTTGGGGTCCCCAACCATCCATTTGAAGTCCTGCAGATGGACTACATCCAGCTAGAGAGATGCCAAGGCCTAAAGTATGTGCTTGTTGTTGTGTGCGCATTTAGCAAGTGGGTGGAAGCCTATCCAACTCGCGACAACACTGCCATTGCTACTGCGAAGGTCTTACTGAAGGAATTCTTCCCTCGCTACGGCCTTTGTCGAATTTTGTGGAGCGACAACGGCCCCCACTTCGTAGCCGAGGTTATCCAGCTCATCCTGAAGGGGTTGGGTGTAAAGTAAAAGTTCCACGCAGTCTTCCACCCCCAATCTGCTGGGCTGGTTGAGCGACATAATGCCACGCTGAAGCTCAAACTAGCAAAGATAGTGGCCACCACAGGACTGAAATGGCCAGACGCTCTCCCTTTGGCATTGCTGTCAATGCGTTCCACCCCTACCAAACACCACTTGACTCCTTACGAGGTCGTTTTTAGCAGGCCTATGAGCATCTGGTCTGCACCAAAACCGACATCCTTTCATGACGTCCCGGACGTCCTTATGTCTGACTATCTGTGCAATCTGACCAAAACACTGTCTATTATCCATCAACAGGTGCTGCAGGCCATCCCCGACACTTCCAGGGGCCTCGGGCACGAGATCCAACCAGGTGATTTCGTCTTGATCCGGAATTTCCAGCGAGCAAAGAGTCTGGAACCTCGGTGGACGGGCCCCTGGCAAGTCTTGATCACCACCCGAACAGCTCTTCGAGTGGAAGGGAAACGGAACTGGCTGCACGCACACCACTGCAAGAAAATCTCCTCAACGCTGACGACGACCGAAGACGTGGCTACCCAAGAAGAGCTCCTGAACAAAGACCGACCATCCTTGAGCTGTTACCCTGACACAGAGACACTTGAACTGGCAGAATTTCCCGATCCCACTGTGCCATCCAGAGAAGGGTATAACCTGCGACGAAAGGAGGGAGCTTCGGCTAAGCAGACCACTGACTAAGTTACAATTCTCAGAGCGGTGGCCTAACACTACTAAGGCTGCTAGGAGAGAAGCCAAACGAAGTTTGTGGTTCTGCCCGCTACCAAGCCCCTTGAAAATGATGGAAGCGCCCGATACGAAGATGATGGAAGCGCCCGACACGAAGATGATGGAAGCAACCGGATATCCGAAGGCCCACTACAGAAACCCAAAGACTGACAGGTTACACAGCTCAAAGACTATTGCACTCTTTATCACCCTTCTCTTTTGCCTCCTCCTTGTGACCACCCTCTGGATCGTGGAAGAAAGTGCACCAGCCCGTGAGGTATTTCTAACCACTGCACAGCCTACCACCATGAAAGAACACCATCTGATCTCTCTTTCACCTCAACTCCGAGAGAGACTGAAGGAGTTTTGGAACAACTCTTTCGTGCAGTTGCTACACCAGCACAACCTTGCCGCCAATGCCACAAATTGCTGGATCTGTGGACTGTTGCCACATGCCACTGGACATTCCATCCCCTTCATCCCTTCACCTTTCTCTGTCCATGGTTCCTGCCTTGCTTGGCTGATCCTCTTGCAAGAGAGTTACAGGGATAATGCCACCTCTGGAAAAACTATGTCGCACTTTTATCATGGAGTCTGGCTGAACAAAACAGGAAGAACTGCTGCTCCCTTCTGCCCGCTGACAACCAATGTCTCAGTTCACATGGACATTCCGGCCGAAGAACGAATTGAAATGCAGGTGTTCAACAACCCAGCCAGACCCACCTTCTCTTACCTCCAAAAACGAGCAGCTGCCACCCTGACTGTAGCCCTGTCTGTCGTCAACATCTCGGGCCTTGTATGGATCGAAGGTCTCGGCACGCAGTTGGTGGGCCACAGCACTTGCCGCATCACTAGAACTTTGGACTCAACTGACCCACCCTCTTTCGTCACCTCTCCGAAAATGTACTTTGTCTGTGGTACAAAAGCCTACACTTGGCTCCCAAAGGGTTGGAGAGGTACCTGCTACATTGCCTTCGTCCTTCCTCCCACCTATGTGGCTCCAGCAAACCATCACCGACAAAAGCGAGCGAGAGACATTGAACAAGCCGACTCCACCGGAGCACAATTCCTGGATGCAATAAAGGGACTTGTTCCACTCTGGGGTCCGATGGCGAACAGCCGTGCCATCCGACATTTGACCCAGGCAGTCGAAACGACAATGAACATCACAGCTGGCATCCTCACAAACAATACAGCCGAGCTCCAGGCGGTCCGCCTGGTGACCCTTCAGAACCGCCTTGTTCTGGATGTGGTTCTAGCGGATCGTGGAGGAGCATGCCGTATCATCTGGTCCAGCTGCTGCACCTTCATACCAGACAATTCGCCCTCAGTCTACAAGGCTATTGAACATCTCCATAGACTCTCCTCAGAAGTTCATCAGGAACAAGAAGAATGGTCACTTGGGAGTTGGTTATGGAATACTGTAAAAGACTGGGGGTGGAGGTTGTTCATGATCATCTTGATACCGATTATTGTGATATGTGGATTCTGCCTGGGTATTCAATGCTTGCCACCTCTGTGCTCACTTTGTGATAACTGCATCTGCCCTAAGACTCTGGACTTTGAAACTGAACACATTAAAGCATTGTATGATGTAGAGATCCGTAACATGATGGGGATAGACATAGACTGACAAGCTAGCTAGATATGTTGAAAAGGGAGGACTGTTAAAATCTAGATTACGACTTAAACACTATCGGCGCCATCTTGTCCCTTTCAGGCTCATATGTGCGCGTAAGCAGCAGCCATTTTGAATGCCATGGCCCCTCTGCCCACTACCGATAACCAGCGCTTCTTTCTCTCCCTCTCTCTCGACCTCGCAGACATCCCCCCCGCGCATTGACAGCCCCCGCTCTCACACGCTCGGGCCATAAACCACCTCTTTCAGCGCGACCCTGCCTCGAATTCACATCCCGTAGCCGGCCAACACCTCCCTTCGTCCCTTTGATGCACACATCCTTTGATGGGCCCCCATCCTCTGTGCTCGATTGTCCGGCCCAATCCCAGGCCGTCACCTAGCCCTGCGGATGCAGTTTATTGCCCATACAGTAGGCAGCTGCCCCTCTTCAAAGGGTCTAAGACCAATCGAAACCCCCTCCCACCCCATGAGATCCGATCAGCCGCACACATTCCGGGAATCGACGGAATATCCAGCTGCGCTACAGTCATTACCTGCTGAGACCTGGGTGGGGACTTCTACTGTCAATGTGTGTGGGAACGGGCATGAAGCGGGGATTTCAGGGATGTCTTCCGTACTTCAAAACATTTACAGGAATGTGTTTCATGCAATAAAGTCATAAACTTGTGTATAAGAGGCCAGGCCTCAGAGATGCGGTTAGAGCACCTCGAGAAGATACCCTGTTGTCTGATTTGACGTGTTCTGCTCCGTCGGAATAAACCTCTGTTTCCTGCCTTTCAGTCTCCAGCGCCTGCCTCTTTGTTTGATAATTTCGAGTGGTATGGGAGGCGATTAACGCCAGGCAATACTTGGGTATTTATCGATCGAAATCTGTCTCACCTTTTACAGGCATGTTTCCGGGCGGAGCGGGTGTTGAGAAGGATGCATCTGAGGTGGTTGGGTTCTTTCCTGGTCGGCAGCATGGTGGGGCAGATGCTTGTGAAGCTGCAGTTCCGGCAGGTGAAAGCTTCGTGGGTGCGCTTCGGGGCAGCCAGGAAGCGGGTGTGTGATCGTCCGGTGTTGAGTGCGTGGAGGGTTCTGGAATCGTAGCGGTGTCAGGCGTTGTGGCGTTTGTGGTGTCCAGGGGTCCTGGCGCTGGGCGCTGTCCAGGCATGGACGGGCTTGTCTTAGGTGTGCCAGCGACGCACCCGCTGAGCGCGGCCACGTAGCGGCTTCCATATGAGGGGATGTGGGAGGGAGGAGCAGCTGGGAGGCGGGAGCGGGGCGGCGAATGGGATTGCAGGTGGGCGGGGCTGCAGGGATGCAGCGGCGGTAAGAACGGGCGGGGGCCACAGGAGAACTGGGCACAGGAAGGAAAAACAAGTTTAGGCAAGAAAACAAGTACAGGCACAGAGGAATAAAAACAAGTCTGGGCAAGAAAGCAAGTTAGGCACAGGGGAATAAAAACAAGCTCGGGCAAGAAAGCAAGTACAGGCACAGGGGAATAGCAGAGGCTCCTCCGCAATGGCAGAGGCTCCTACGCAATGGTAGAGGAGCATTACAGTACTGCCTGGCTCAGAGCCAGCAAATAAAAAATAAAACGCTGTTGTAGCAATTTTGTATTTATCATTGCCGGCTCTGGGCCAGCGCTGTAGGGAGGGGAGGGGCAGAGGCATGGGAGGGGGAAGAGGAGTAGTATGTGCACTCCCTAAGTACTTATATGTGTTTTGGCCAGATGTTTCGGGCCAACCAAAACACGCATGCGCACTAAGGTTTCTTCAGCCGGGCTGGAGAAACCCTACAGACTCCCTGACCTTAGCGGAGCGGCTTTTCAGCCTGCTCAGGCCCATCCCTGAGCTGCTCTTCAGCAAGGTGTTTGGATGGGAGTCTGTCCCAAGGACTGCTGGAACCAGGAAGAGAACAGTAGGCGCAGTGCTGGAGGAGGTGGCAGCTTCGTGTAAGTTCTTTTATAAAATGAATATATTATTACTAACTTCCCCACATGACTCGACCTCTCTCGCATAAACATTGGAGGATTTGGCTGAAACATATTGACCACTTAACTACCTTGGGATGTGTGAGTTCATTTCTCCTCCTTCACATCCATTACTGATGTTAACCCTGCCCCAGGAACATTACAATAAATTTTCCTCTTGCAATTTGATTTAGAATCCTGGAGGTAGTTTTAAAGTCCGCAATCACCATACTCACCTATTCCCTCAAAAAAATCCTGCTTCGCTTTAGGCAGGTGTCGAAGCACACCTAGGAGGCACTCTGGCCCCCAAGGGGGAACCCAGTGATGAAGTATGCCACCAACTAGGTTTGTGGGTGAGGGTTCTTTTAAATACCGAATGGGTTTTCTAAAAGGGTGACTGCCTCTTTGATCGATGAGAGTTTGGCCTTTTGAGACCACCTTCAGCTCCTTCTTAGGCTTTATTCATAGGATTTTTGGGAGACGAACAAGCCTTCTTTCTTCTCTCCTCTCTCTCTCATCTTTGTTTAACATGTGATATTTATATAGCACAATTCGGGCCTAAAGCCATCAAAATGCCATGCTGCAGTTAACAATTTAGCACATATCAGCTTGTCGCCATAACTAAAACAGGCACTGAGAATAAGATTTCCTCAAAGGAGTCATTAGTCATGTAGTCATAAAATTACAAAAATGTATACCACAGTAGGCAAAACATTACACAGCCTTTCCTAAAAGGGCCAAAAGATTATTACAGTGCTAAACCTCTCAGCCAGCACCAAACCTTTGCCTAATATAGTAATCTGTGAAATTCCATCTCATGAAATACTTGTCTTCAGGCTTTGACATAGTAATACAATTCCACACTTATTGCCTTTAACATATACATTTCACAATAGATACGGCAGGCCTAACTCCTTTATTGTAACTTTTCACCATAAATAGATCCCTTCTATGGCATTTGCCAAACCTTTCAAAGTGAGAGGAGGCGGTCAATCGCACACCAGTTTCTTCCATGTTTTCATGTTATCTTAGTTGAACTATCGCTGATATTTCAAATAAGATAACATCGGTCGATAATTTAAGGAATCGGTAAATTACCGAATTCTTAAACACCGATTCGGTAAATTACCCAATCCATAATGTAGGGAGCACTTAAATGAGTGCTTTTCCCATTTTAGGATTTGTTATTTTCCACCAACTACAAGTTGGTGGTAAATATCAAAAACCCCATAAGAAGCAATTTTTTGCAAATTATTACAGTGCTATGTGGCAGACATACATGCCCTTAGGCCTGTATGTCTGCCACATGTGCACCCATACACTATTCAGGGGTGCAACAGAGTGTCAAAGTGACACCCTGCCACCCTTCAATGTGTTCCCCCTTTTACCGAATCGGTATTTACCTATTCGGTAATTCACATTCATTCCTAGGCCCATAGGAATTAATGGGAATTACCCAATCAGTAAATACCGATTCGGTATTTACCGAATCGTACCGATTCTGTAATACTTACCGAATGAATACCTACATCCCATTTACAGATTCTAAAATACCGAATCGGTAAAATTCGGTATTTTAGAATCGGTAAATCTGGATTACCTGAATCCGGCCCTTAGGGAGGCTTCGGCAGGAAAGGGAGGAGAAAAGGCAAGTAAGACGGCACGGAGTACATCTAGGGTTTTGTGAGGGGTAACGTAATGCATCATGGAACCTGTAGTTTTAAAAAGTAAAAGTCAATGGGACACGTGGCAATTGAGGGCAGGGGTGAAGTCACAGGTGTGTAAAAGAGAGACTGAACAGCGTTTTGACTGTTTGGAAGACTGAGAACAGATTGCATTCACTGTTGCTAAAGGTACGGAATATTGTGGATGCAATGTTGTGAAGTGGCAAATGATGATTTTGGTAAAAAGCAATATAGGCACAGGGGTAACAGCTAATAGGTTTCCAGATATAATTAGAAACGAGGGTTTCAAACATGGAAGGTGTCAGCATTTAGGGAGGGTTATAAGGTATGGGGAGAAGTTCACCTGAGTATTTACGTTGGTTGTAATGTTTAGATTACAGAGATAGCGGGAGAACGTTGATTATGGGGTGAGTCGTTTCATACACGGAGACATGATTTCGTATACATAATGTGCATATATATATATACAGTCTGATATTGATGTGAAAAAATTGTAGAATCATGCATTGTTAAAACACAGAATCTAATACTGATGCTTTTTAATTTGTAGAGCACCCCTGACGAAGGACCACAAAAGGTCCGAAATGCATTGGGTTAAGAAGGACTAACAATTGTGGATGACTTATGTAAAATTCGTGCTATAGAAAAAGGCCTGGATAGGCATATCTGTCACATTTAGAAATGATAAAAATACATAAGTGTCTCTCATGTGATGAGAAGAAAAATTGGAAGCTTTTGGAAAAATACAGAATAAACATTCGTGAAACATGATAAAATTGTGGCATCATTGTTAAGTGCTAAAGATCAAAGCAGTGCATCTGGATTTGGGGTGATACTACCCTCCATCACTTGCCAAACCTTCCTATATGAACTAATTAGGCGTACATCCTTCAGCATTGGCTAGTTATTATAACCTGATTTTATAAAATTACAAACTACACAAATACACCATACAATCCCTGAACGGCCTAACAAGGATTATCATATTACAAATCTTTTACCACCAGGGTATGTTACTGGGAGGAACCAACGCAAAACCGCTTGCATACTACAGCAATTTCTGAGATTCCATGTAGCCAAGTGCTTGTCTATAGGCATAAATGCAGTATAATAATAATTCACTGTTTCAACATATGCTTTTCTCAATAAAAAAAGTCAGGCTTACTGCCTTCGCTGTAACTTTTCATAATTAACAGATAAGACCTGTGGCATCTGACATATGGCAATATGGTCCTCATTCTTACTCTAATGTACTGAGAAGAAGCTTTCCAACAAGGCATTAAGTGCAATTCAAGCACTCTTCATCGGCAGAAGCACACTTCTGCAAATCAAATGATGCAAGAAGGATAATCTACAAATCAAAAAATCCAAAAGCCCTTTCTCAGTAGTGTTTCTTAAAACTTGTTTTATGTGAATCACAGAAGGTTTCCTGATAGTTTCACTGTCAAGTCAAACCTAACAATCAAGGTAACCGTGCACACAAAGGGTAGTTGAATATGCAGAAGGGAGATTTAAACTTTCACCAAATGCTTCATGAGAAACACGATTTTCAGAGAGGAATGACAAGAATTTCACAGTTTATTAACAAAGAGAAGTGCAAAAAGAGAAGTGCATTTAAATCAGGAATAACACATAAGGGATGAGGCAGACTGCAAAAATGCATTTGAACATAGTGAGTAAAAAAGAATATGGCACTGAAGAAAG